>NC_134404.1:76765350-77968811 GCF_038048845.1 Mixophyes fleayi
AGTTGTCCTTAAAGTCTCACTACACTTTCTTAAAAATATATTTTCCTAATGTGTGCAGATCCTTGATGTCACAATGCCATTTAAAGTCTCTATCTAACTGTTATTATTGGTTAGCTAAACACAAGGGCGCATGCAGGGGGGAGTTTCTGGGTCTCCAGAAACCCCTCCCCTTCGCTAAAGAAGTGCCCCTACATAGCGGCACTGTACTATATAGCAGCCGCGGCGCTGTCAAAGAAGCGTCCGCGGTGGTGCTGTATTGTATACAGCACCGCCGCGGACGGTTCTTTGACAGCGCTGCGGCTGCTGTATAGTACAGTGCTGCCGAAACGGGGTTGCTGCGCATGCGCAGCAGCTCTCTCGCATTTTTTATTTTTTTTGGGTGGGGGGGAAACCCCCCCCTTAAAAATCCTGCGTGTGCCCCTGATACTATATATGTAATGGTTTTTCTCTCCTTCAGTGTACACTATGGATGTCAGAGACAATCATTTCAATTACTGTGAAATGAGCAGGTTTGGGATGGCAACTCATTTAATTTTTATACAGCGGACCCGTTACCTACACAGAGTGGAGTCCCATTTTGTGCACATGCCCTCTATTTAGCTTTTCATTCACAATATGTAGTGAAATATGATGTCGTTGGTAATTAGTGATTTCATTTGGCTCTGCCAAAAAAAATAACAGCCTCTGCTGTACGTAGAGTGATAATGGCATCTCCAAGATGAGGCTCACAAAGTGTTTTCGGTATAACAGCCCTCTGTTTTTTTGACACACAAAATTTACATTAATATCCAATATCTCTGTGACAATCCCTAGCGCTAATCTAACATCAGTCATTTTAATAAACCCTAATCTGTGAGGGGAGCCTCTCGTTTACATACACATGATAAGACTCACTTACCCCCAATAGGTGTTGGGTCCACTTTGAGCACAATTTACATTTCGAGAAAAAAACGACACTGCCAGTGACCTTCAGTTCACATGGCCCTTGGGCTAATATTTTAGCTTTACGCTGTAATCCAAGTTTTTTTTTCTGAATTGATTTACTTTGCCCATCTCGCATGTGATTGTTTTAAAGTGATATCATTTTAAAAATAGTTAGATTATTTTTTTGTACAAACTTCTGACTGCTGGGAGAACTGTTACTTTACAAAGCAAAATAAAGTGTCTTTGTCTCTATTTATTAATATTAGTTCCACACAGTAAAACCACTTGTTCCAAGTACTTAATAAAGAAAGAATTTCCCTTTGCGCTCCACATAAAGGGTACTGTAGGACCAGCAAATTGGATGCACTTTTTGATCAATACATGGCTATTGTTTTGTGACAATAGAGAGTGAAATGTTGTTTTTGTGATTTCAATTGACCTTTTGTTAACTCACAAAACATATACTTCATGATAATGGTTAAACTGTTCTAGAAATTGAATGTTATTTTGTGACATTTTGTGTTCTAGTAAACAAGTAATTGGTATCTTTTCACTTAAAAAAAAGAAAACCAATGAGCAAGCTTTCTATCCAACAACCAAGGACTTTTTATTGGTTACCGACCATGGCCTAAGGCTACTTTTACATATTGAGATTATTTGAGGGCAGCCTTTAAATGAGAGGTCACCTCATTGTTTTAAATTCATATTCATTTGATAATAACATGGTTTGTAAACATTTTGAAAACATTATTCATTTTTCTTTATGGTTATGATTCAATAACAACATTTATACTTATCAGATGGCCCAGCTTTTGGGTTACTTGTTTTGCAGAGTGCAGCAACATTATTTTAACAATGTATAAACTAGAGATGCTCAGGCTCGGTTTCCCGAGAACCGAATATACCCGAACTTAGCAGATCCGGCTCGGTACCTTCGCGCTTTTTCGGATTTGAAAACGAGGCAAAACGTCATCGTGACGTCGTCGGATCTCGGATCTCGCGTTTTTTGGATTCCTTTTCAAGATCCAACATAACGGTGGGTGGGAGGGAGGGAGGGCGAACCCCCATTTTTCTTTTCTGCCACTGCTGTAGATTGTAAGCTTTCGAGCAGGGTTCTCTTACCTCTCTGTCTGTATGTATTACCCAGTATTGTCTTATTAATGTTTGTTCCCAATTGTAAAGCGATATGGAATTTGCTGGCGCTATATAAATAAATGTTGATGATGATGATGCTGTGTGCCAATATGTCCTATATGTGGTAGGAACTGCCGTGTGTTTGTGTCATTGCTCTGGTGTAAGTGTATGAAAATAATAATGTAATTTGTGAGGTGGTCAAAATTGACTGCAAATGACTTGAAATTAGTGTTAGTGAGGTTAATAATAATGTAGGAACAAAAAAAAGAGCAAAAATATGTGATTTTAGCATATTTTAGGATTTTTTCTAAAAAATCCAAAACCAAAACCAAAACACACGAGGGCGGTTTTGCCAAAACCAAAACCAAAACACAAAGCTAATCCAGATCCAAAACCAAAACCAGTTCACGGGGGTCAGTGAGCATCTCTATTATAAACCTAACAGCAGCTATGGCTGTCTGCCAAGTACTGTTATAGTGAATAGTAAAAGCCAATACTACTGTCTATTGAAACCCTCTTGATACAAGTAAGGTGAAATCTCCAGCACACAAATACAGACGGAGCACAATATAATGAGATGAATGGCACTACTGAGTGCCAGTTGCAAGGCACATCAATGCCACTGTCCATGCTTAACGTCGCACTAGTGCTGCCTAGAGATGCTCAAACCAGCCGCATATCATTTCCTGAAAAGGTTTGTTGAATTGGCACAAAAATCTAAAAAAATTGCAGGAATTTCTTACATTTTGAATTGATTAAACAAAAATTCAAGAAACTCTAATAGGCTTGATGGTCCTAAACAGATACATTCGAATGGTTTTAATTGATTTTTAGTGTTCACAGTTCCAATTAAAATGTATAAAAAATTTGGTAAAATACCTTTTTGTTATTTAAAATGTTTAAATAGTGTTTAAAAATGAAATACTTAAAACAGTAAGTTTAACACGAATGATGAGCATGAACAACAAACATTGACCGCGAACCTCAAACTGGTGAACATGAACTGTGAACCTCAAACTGGTGAACATGAACTGTGAACCTCAAACTGGTGAACATGAACTGTGAACAGCAAACTGGTGAACATGAACCGTGAACCTCAAACTGGTGAACATGAACCGTGAACCTCAAACTGGTGAACATGAACTGTGAACCTCAAACTGGTGAACATGAACCGTGAACCTCAAACTGGTGAACATGAACTGTGAACCTCAAACTGGTGAACATGAACTGTGAACAGCAAACTGGTGAACATGAACCATGAACCTCAAACTGGTGAACATGAACCGTGAACCTCAAACTGGTGAACATGAACCGTGAACCTCAAACTGGTGAACATGAACTGTGAACAGCAAACTGGTGAACATGAACTGTGAACAGCAAACGCAAGCCGGGAAAGACAACTGTATGTTATAAATTTCGAGTCGCAAATTAGAGCTAATTGGTAAATTACTTATTAATTGGAGAATATGAATATTTTTAACAACATGGTGTTTTCTAACTCTCTTGTCTCCTTAATGAACGGCAATTAGATCCATTTGCAATTAAGTGGATTTGTATGCAATTTTGGCTTAAATGCTCTGCAAAAAAATGCACTGTTCGGTATGTTTTTCTTACATACTTATTTTTTTACTAATTAAGTAATATAATTAGAGATTACCAATATTTTCTATGCTGCTCCTATGGGGGGAGCAACATTCAGCTTCTTCTCATGGGTAAAGCTGTCTGGACATGGGCACACTGGGCATAATGAATAGCCATAATACCCCTGATTGTGTGACCAAGTGCTAAACAAGATTTCATTTTGTAGGAGAAAACACTGAACAATATATTTCAGCTGTGTGTTTAGGGAGACGTTACACATAGCCTTTTTTTTGAACATGCAAAATGCCATTATTTTTGACTGTCCTTGGAGATGGCTGTGCTTGGACACTGCCTTTTATTTTCAACGGGGAACCTTTTGCTCCATCTAGGTACAAATTACATGCAGATCAATAAAACACTATGTGAAGCCACACAGTGAGATTTTCAGACTTGAGCGATTGAAGCCCACAGACTCTTCCGATCCATCGCCCTTTTCTGTGTACCCTGCATAGACATTGTCTCCCTGCCTTTCAGTTTCTTGTCATTTATTGTTCCTAGGTGTTGGTTAACATATGTTATTGTATGCCGTGCATATTTATGTTAATTGTTCTATAAGTTAGACAAGTTTTTCTTAAATGTCACCAGGTGGACTGTTTAATCTGGGATAAGAGAGAACAAGATATCTGGGTTAAACAGTTAGAGTATGCAGATGTAATACTATCAAGGGCTTCATGTTTAGCCAACAAGGTGATTGTTATACTAGTGCTGGCTTAGACTTCTCACACCTTCTCCTCAGGGAGCCAGAAGTCCCCAAACACCATGGGGGGGTGGACACTCAGGGTTAAATCTTATTATATTCCCACCTATCACAATCTGGCAACCGCCCCTAATTTGCCCACCACCAGCTTCACCACCATGGGAATATTGAAGGGGATATAACCTGTGTTTGGTAGTACAGAAGTGTGGATTGGTGACTAGGAACTGCGCTTCCGTCATGTGTGTATGCTGTACCTGCAAAGAACCACATCTGTCTGGTGACTGTATACCCGCATGTCTGTATTGCCATCTGCAGAATAAACGGTGTTTTGGTTGCAACAATCTGCCTAGGTGTTTTCAAAGAACCCATTAGGACGTGCGGTCCTCACACTCTAAAATACATACCTTATGTCCCCTTAAATGCTTCACTAAGATATACATGGGGTGCTAATCACTAGTCTTTTAGTAAAAAAATACAAAGGTGTAATTAATTAAAAGGATGGTTCAAAGCCCATATTAGGCAGTGCTTTAAAGTGATGTTTTTCCCTTTACCGACACACAGATTCCTATCAGGGAACAAAATGTCATGCAATGTGTCTACATGGAAGAACTTGAAAAGAGGAGACATGCAGCAGTGTATGCAGATGGAGCTCACATAAGCTGCAAAAAGTCTGTGTTTCTTCTCTGGTTTGTAAGTGACCTCCGTTTTGGTTTTCAGTGTGCAAAAAAAGTAAGTGTGTATTATAACTGTATATACATTTCAACAAGTTTTGGTTGCATGTTATAATAGTATTTTTAAAATATTGGTCTCTTGTAATAATATCCATGCCCAATCTGTCCCCCTTCTCACCCTCCTCTGCTGTTGCTATCTCCTTTCTCCTCTCCACTCCTGCTAGCTCATCCTCCTTCTCTTCCTTCACTCCGGTATCTGCAGATGAAGTCCATACTCTTCTCTCTTTTTCTCCCCCCTCCACTTGCACAGAGAACCCAATCCCCTCCCACCTCCTCCGCTCCCTCTCTCTTGAAGCCTGCTTCTACCTTGTACACCTCCTCAACCTATTTCTCTTCTCTGGAATCTCCCCCTGTTCTTTTAAACATGCTCTTATCTCCCCATACTCAAGAAACCGTCCCTTGATCCCGCCTCTCTCTCTAATTACCGCCCTATTTCGCTTCTTCCTTTTTTCTCCAAACTCCTTGAACGGGTTGTCTACAACCGTCTCACCTCCTTTCTCTCCTCTCCCTCACTCCTTGACCAGCTCCAATCTGGTTTTCGCCACCTCCACTCCACTGAAACTCCCCTCACTAAGGTCACTAATGACCTTCTCCTTGCTAAATCCAATAGACACTGCTCCCTTCCTATCCTTCTTGACCTCTCTGCTGCCTTCGATACTGTTGACCATGCACTCCTTTTGCAAACTCTCAAATATATAGGCCTATGTAACACTGTCATCTCCTGGTTTTCCTCTTACCTTACCAACCGGTCCTTTTCAGTCTCTACTCATGATTCTACATCACCTCCTCTTCCCCTACCTGTTGGTGTTCCTCAAGGCTCTGTTCTTAGCCCCCTGCTTTTTTCCCCCTACACCTCCTCCCTTGGTGTTCTCATCTGCTCCTTTGGCCTCCAGTACCACCTCTATGCTGATGATACCCAAAATTATCTTTCATCCCCTGACCACTCCGCTTCCCTTCTGTCTCGTGTCTCCTCCTGTCTCTCGGCCATCTCATCTTGGATGTCCCAACGCTTCCTTAAACTCAATATTTCCAAAACCAAGCTTATAGTCTTCCCCCCTTCCAGGACTCTCCCACCTCCCCCCCTCTCTATTTCTGTTAATAACACTACCCTCGTTTCTGTTCCCAAGTCCTATGCCTTGGGGGTCATCCTTGATTCCTCCCTCTCATTCAAGCCTCACATTCTGTCCCTCTCAAAATCCTGCTACTTCCACCTTCGAAATATATCTAAGATACGTCCCTATCTCATCACGGAAGCTATGAAAACCCTTGCTCACTCGCTTGTTATCTCTCGCCTTGACTACTGTAACCTCCTTCTCTCTGGCCTACCTGATTCTCGCCTTGACCCTCTTAAGTCTATCCTCAATGCTGCTGCCCGCCTCATTTTTCTTTCCCGCCGCTCTGTCTCTGCAGTCTCCCTCCAACAGTCACTACATTGGCTCCCCATACTCTACAGAATTAAATTTAAACTCCTCACCCTCAGCTTTAAAGCTCTTAGTCAATCTTCCCCTCCCTACATCTCCAATCTCATCTCTACCGACCTACACTCCTACCCGCCCCCTCCACTCTGACTGTGACCGCCGCCTCACTACTTCACTGATCACCTCCTCTCACTCTCATCTTCAGGATTTTGCCCGGGCTGCTCCCCTGCTGTGGAACGATCTTCCACGTTCCAGAAGGTTAGCATCTACTCTCAAAGGCTTCAAGTGTGCCCTTAAGACTCATTTCTTTATTCAAGTCTATCAGTCCTCCTCCTAACTTCTCTCTTCCCCAGTTAGTACCACCCTATTTGTGTCTCCCCCTTCCCTTTAGGATGTAAGCTCTCATGGATGTCTTCTCGCCAACTCAAACTCAATCTTTTAAAAACTTAATTAATTACACTCACCGGACTGTGAGTGCCTCTTCTCCCGTTGTTAGGAACCGTGGCCGCCCGCCATCCTGATGGTCTGCGCATGCGCAGCCTCTATGAACCCTTCATACCTGTTGCTTTTAATTAATTGGCTGATCAGACAACACTCCCTATTTAAAGCACCTGTGGTCATTACCTCGTTGCCTGATCTTGGAGTCTCATTCCCTGTGAGTCTCTGAAGGTGTTCCTGTGTTTCATCGTGTCTTCAGCTCCAGCTGATTCCTCGCTACTGCACTGCCGGTTTCCAGACCGCTTCAACTCTCCTTTGTTTCATTGTGTCTTCAGTCCCAGCTGATTCCTCGCTACTGCACTGCCGGTTTCCAGACCGCTTCAACTCTCCTGTGTTTCATCGTGTCTTCAGTCCCAGCTGATTCCTCGCTACTGCACTGCCGGTTTCCAGACCGCTTCAACTCTCCTGTGTTTCATCGTCTCTTCAGTCCCAGCTGATTCCTCGCTACTGCACTGCCGGTTTCCAGACCGCTTCAACTCTCCTGTGTTCATCGTGTTTTCAGTCCTAGCTGATTCCTGACTACTGTATTGCCAGTTGCCAGACCGCTTCAACTCTCCTGTGTTTCTTCGTGTCTACTATTCCTGCTGACGTCCGCAAGAATCATCATTGCTCCACTCGTGTTATGTTCTCTGTCTGTGTGCTTCACAGACACGGATTACCGCTACCACTCTCCTGTGGCCTCTACTCGTGTCGGTGTTCAGCCGCTCAGCTATCCCTGTGTTTCTCTCGTGACAGCCTGCTCAACTGAATCGCGGTATGCTTATCTTTTATTGACTTTACCAGTTTATTGCATATCCGCTTGGACTGTGTTCTGCACATCTACGGAGTCCTCTATCTTCACGAAGTTATAGATGCTATTGACTTTGTCTCATATGACCTGGATCTCAGTAGTGACTTTGTATCTTCAAGCAGCGCTAGTCATTTGCTATTGTATTATATATACCATTGGAATCAAGTTCCTTGTGCTCTCCGTGTTACCTTTGATGCTCCACTCATCTACCCTAGTGCCTATCCTCACCTATATATGCAGTGGTACAACTTGCTGAACACAGACCACTGACTCCCTGTTTCCTATTGGCACCAGTTACAAGTTTCCTAACTATAAGCAGTGGTACAACTTGCTATACGCAGACCACTGACTTCCCCGTTACCTACTTGCACCTGGAACCAGTCCCATCACTACAACAGTGGTACAACTTGCTGTATGCAGACCACTGACTTCACTACCTCCTATCTATCCCTGGACATTCCTCTCACTATAGCAGTGGTACAACTTGCTGTACGCAGACCACTGACTTTCCTCACGTCTTCACGTCCATCAAGATCCTCGTGTTCATATTGTTTAACCCATAACCTGTTGCTGCTAGTCATAGACTTTCCTCTAGCATCCTCTCACCATCTGCTGATTCTCCTGTTCCGCTAGTCACCCTGCTACCAGAAGACCACTGTGTGCATACACTACTCTGGTAAGACTACATCTGGTGATATCCTGGGCAAAGACTCCTAGTGCCCGTGACAATTAATAATATTCCCACCCAAAAACAAGCTTCCTGTCTGACATTTCTATTTCTGTTGATAACATGACCATAAATCCCACCCCGCAAGCTCATTGCCTAGGTGTAATCCTTGATTCACAACTGTCGTTTATTCCCCACATCAACTCTATATCTAAATCATGTTACATACACCTAAAGAACATTTCCAGAATACACACATATCTGACACAAGACACCGCAAAAAACATTAATTCATGCACTTATCATTTCCCGCATTGACTATTGCAATTCCCTCCTTACTGGTCTTCCCAAAGTCAGACTTGAACCCCTACAATCTATTTTGCATGCAGCGGCTAGATTAATTTTCCTTACTAATCGTTATTCCTCTGCTGAGCCACTCTGTCAGTCTCTACATTGGCTGCCTGTATTTCAACGAACACAATATAAAATTCTTCTACTAACATACAAGGCCATCAACAAAATTGGATCCTCACTTGTCTCGAAATATCTCCCTACTCGACACCTCCGTTCTGCACAAGATCTACGTCTCTCCTCCACTCTCATCACATCCTCCCATTCTCGGTTACAGGATTTTTTCCGGGCTGCACCCACTTTGTGGAATTCCCTCCCATGCACAGGACTTTCCTCTAGTCTTCAAACCTTCAAGCCTTCACTGAAAACCTACCTCTTCAGACAAGGTTATGATATTCCTCAACCACCAGCTTAATTTTCCTAGATTACCCTATTACCATCCTCTACACTGCTAACGCAAGACAACAACCCTCTGACCAACATTGCAACACACATAGCCCACTCAATACTTTTACCTTTGCGTTCTAGCTGGTCCATTGTGCGATATAATGTAGCACATGCCCTTGTGTTTCAAACTCCCATTGTCCTATAGATTGTAAGCTTGCGAGCAGAGTTCTCTTGTTCCATATTGTAAAGCGCTACGGAATTTGCTGGCGCTATATAAATAAATGTTGATGATGATGATTATGAGCAGGGCCCTCTTTCCTTGTGTGCTCCTTCTACTATTCCATCACCCTCTGTACCTCTTGGCCTGCTTCGCTAGCCCTGTTTCCCCTGTTGTCTTAAGCTTTGGCCTTCTTCTCGCTGATTTCTACCATCCCTTTCACTATCTGTCCCAGAAATAATCTGATTTGCTTTACCCTATCACCTGTGTTTGTATATATTTTTGTATCATGTTGTGTCTAGGTTCTCTGTTCTCTGTTTTCTGTATATGTAATGTACAGCGCTGCGGACCCTTTGTGGCGCCTTATAAGTCAAAGATAATAGTAGTAATAATAATATAGCTTAATGGGCACAATAATTGCTATCTGAAAAATTTAAAAATTGCTATACACTTAACTTGCTACGCTACGTCTAAATATATAAGGTTATTTTAGTAAATAGCACTAGATGTGCGCAAACCATTTCTTTGCAATAAAATTACCAGAATTCTAATACACTCTTCCTCCTGATCGCCTCTTTAGCTCACAGTTATTTCAGAGGTGATTGGGACAACATAAATGGCACAACAACTTTCACATAGTGGGGAGCATTTCACATATACTTTGTGCCAGCTTCTTTTGCAGACACTGCTTCCTCTAAGCTGAGAGATCTGGGAATAATAGTGTTAAAAATATAAGTTGTTCGGAAAAATTCTGAAGTTTGCAAATTAAACCTCATTAATGAATTATTAGGAGAATGTTGCACAGGCTAGTGGTGGGCAGTAAGTATGGTACCTGACATCAAATACAACACTCTATAGCCTAGTTTTAGGTATGCTACAAGGTGATCCTATCTAATGTGCCTGGGCTTCCAATAAGTGGCTAGGCTTCCCATATGTCTTATAAATGTTCTACTGATCTGACTGGCTACAGATTGTCTTCACCTGTTGAACATGCTAGTAGCATGTGTGCCTACAGATTTATTAACCCCAGACTTTCAGTCACTTGCATATGAATATCGCTGAGATAAAAGCTGATAAGTTCAATCTGAAAACTCACAGAAACACCCCTAAAATACACCTAGTTTTGCAGAGCAGTGCAGAAAGAAGGCTTCCATTTATCGGGCAAGATCATCGCAATGAGATAAAACGTCACTCAACTAAAGCACTTTAATTTTGCACCAAGTCAGCAGAGATGGAATCTCTTAGTACACTTTTAGTGGGGTCAGTTTTAAGCCTCCGTTGCACTTTGTAGAGAAGTGTATTTTCAGGAGCACTCTGAGTCCCCTTGTCTACTTCTGGTTGCTCCCAGAATACGGAGTGTGCAAATACACCTTGATTTGTGCTGAGTGGACCATAGTGGTGCAGCAATGCAAAACCGTTGGATTTTTTTTAATGTGCCTCGGATGTACTTTATAAATGACCTCCAGTATTTGGGCAAACAAAATACTTACCTTTTTCTATAATATGCAACTGAATGTAAATACTGTAAAAGAATTCTTAAATTCTATAACTTATAATCACTGTGGAACTGTAAGTTTCCCAATGTTTAATCCAGATAAACTCAAAGGTAGAGCCAAGAAATTGATCCCTCCAGAGTGAATGCTGGCTTTCAAGCCCAATATACGAGCTGAGTCAGTTCTCTTGCAGAGCGTGTTGACATAATCTCTCACTATGACCGCACATCATCTTTCATCAGCTTTTACAATCCCATTCAATCCACCGTCTGGCTGTAGCACAATTAAACGGAGGTTTTATTTGTAAAACTGATCTTTTGCATAGACCAAGCCAAAACTAGCAGCTCAGTACAGTAGAATAGATGAAGGAAAAAACTTCACATAAGATTTTATGAATTTAGCTATTAACATTTTGTTAGCTGACAGCTGAAAAATCTGTCATGCAATTTTGTACATTTTTAAGTTACCAGTGATAAAGATGCTGATGATTAACCCTTTCACCGAGAGAAACATGATAAAGTGCTACAGGTGTGTGTGCTTTTTACTCCTTGAGTTGCACAGCGTTTGTCTCTGGAAGGCTAAATAAGAGAACAGTAAAAATGTTACTGTAGCCCTGTTCTTGGACATGATCACCTGTCGGCTTCTCCTGTACATTGTTGGCAGCGTCAAGGGTCTTACCTTCACAATAGCGACATGCAGGGCCTGATTAAGGGTTCTGGCCGCCCTAGGCTAATATGGCCGCAGCGCCCCCCCCCCCCCCCCCCCCTCCTCCGAATATATAGGTGTATAGGAACACTCCTGAATATGAATGTTCAGGTGTATTCTCCAGCATTCAAATTTAGACAGATTGTACCTGTTCTTGCTCTTCTCTCTTGCAACTTTGTTATCTTCTCGCTGGCTTCTGGAAAGTTGGCGTCCTGTTTTGAAAATGCAAAAATGTATTATAATGCAAACCCTGAATGAGTAGGCTCTTTAGTTAAAACAAAACACAACATTATGGCCAGCTAAAAGTACCCCATTGGACAGGCATATATAAGCAATATCTGAATATTTGTTGTCAATCAAATACAAACCTCTACCAGCCCAATCTCACTAATATTTAGTATTCTAGTGATTGCTGAGACAACCCATGTGACCACCACACAATCATGAGATTCTGCCCCCCAAAGCTGCTCTATTTTTTAAATACCCCATGCAGCCATTTTCCTTAACCACAACCCCCCCCACAGCCATTTTCCTTAACCCCTGCTGCAGCCATTTTCTTTACCTCCCACCCGGCATCCACCCCCCTTGCAGCTATTTTCCTTACCTCCACTCTGCTAGCTAGCTATCCCCCCCCCGTCACATCAAAACTCCCCCAGTCACATATATCAGCCCCCTCCTCTGCCCTCCTTCATACATATCAACCTCTCTCCCTCCCTATAGATTTTCATCGCAGCCCCCCCCCTCCCACCCTATAGATTTGTATGACAGTCCCCCTCTCCCTCCCTATACATATGCATGACAGTCCCCCCTCTCCCTCCCTATAGATATGCAGGGTAGTTCCCCCCCTCCCTATAGATATGCAGGGTAGTTCCCCCCCTTCCTATAGATATGCAGGGCTGTTCCCCCTCCCTATAGATATGCAGGGCAGTTCTCCCCTCCCTATAGATATGCAGGGCAGTTCCCCCCCTCCCTATAGATATGCAGGGCAGTTCCCCCCCTCCCTATAGATATGCAGGGCAGTTCCCCCCCTCCCTATAGATATGCAGGGCAGTTCCCCCCCTCCCTATAGATATGCAGGGCAGTCTCCCCCCCCTCCCTATAGATATGCAGGGCAGTCTCCCCCCCCCCCTCCCTATAGATATGCAGGGTAGTTCTCCCCCCCTCCCTATAGATATGCAGGGCAGTTCCCCCCCCCCTATAGATATGCAGGGCAGTTCCCCCCCCTCCCTATAGATATGCAGGGCAGTTCCCCCCCTCCCTATAGATATACAGGGCAGTTCCCCCCCTCCCTATAGATATGCAGGGCAGTTCCCCCCTTCACTTACCTGTAGTTGTGCCAGCGTCGCTCCTCTCCTCAGATCAGCAGATAGGAAGTGAAGACGTCCTGCTTCCTGTCTGCTGCACAGCAACAGGCAGCCTGGCGATTGGCTGTGTGTTGCTAACCACTGACCAACAATGCTTTTGATTGCCAAGCCCTCCACAGCCCCGCGGCGACCGCCCCCCCCCCCCCCCCCCCCGCGGCGACTCCCCGCGGTGACCTTCCTTTCCCCCACCCCGAAAAAAAAAATGAATGAAGAAAAAAAAAAAAAATACCCACAGCGCCGCGCCCCCCGGGACCCAGCGCCTGGTCAGCCTAGTGGTTGATCAGGCCCTGGCGACATGATTCTCCTATACTGTGCAGTGCATGGTTTCCTAACCTAAGGAATACTAACTTAAAGACAATAAAGTCACCATTTGAATGTAGTTAATTCTTAGATCAAATACATTTTCCAACAACATTTGAAATGCAACAAATTCCTATGATTTGAAACACCAGCAAAAAATGGCATTTAAAAAGTACAGTAGTGCATACTTGTCAAATCTCCCAGAATGTCCGGTAAACTCCAGAATACTGGGTAGGTCTCCCTGACTCCCGGGAGAGCAGGGCATTTTCCCATATCTGCCCACTTCCTACTGAAGTGGGTAGGATTTGAAGCCTCCATGATGCGATCCTCGGGGAATCGTATCATTTTGGCCCCTCCCCCCACAGTAAAATGCCGCGTTTGCATCATTGCATCACAGGGCAGGGCGAAAATGATACATTTCACCAAGCGCCGCCCCACATGCTCACCTCTCCCCTGAATCTCCCAAAGGCCAACTTGTAAAGGTTGGCAAATATGCAGTAGTGACCGGGGTGCACTGGTAATTCTGCTGCCTTGGACATCATCTTACATTCCCATTACTATTTTCATACCGCCACTTCTAAATTTCCACTTCGACCATGTCCGGCTTTCCAAAATTACATTCCTCTTTTTTAAGTAAAGGGATAAGAGAACACCACTGCAGACCCCTGTTACCGAACCGTTTTATTTGTACTGGGTGTGGTAAACAGTGTCTGAATGCCCAGTACACGTATAAATGACCTACCATCCATATCTGAATTGTCTGACCAGTTGAACCTGAAAACAATAAAATTAAGTCATTAAAACCGGATCGTACACAACGATCAATTCCCGTACAGTGGAAACACCTATACAATGGTATTATTCTCGTACCGTGATTTATCTGATACTGACCACATCCCCGCACCAGGGAATACCTTGTAATTCAGTGAAAGACCCCACACCAGGGATATACACATATCATCTCCGCATCGGGGTCTTAGAGTAATTGGTAACCAAAATACATAAAGACATCCCCGCACCGGGGTATACTAATAAATGATCACTTCCCACACGGGGTCAATATAAAGTAGAGATGCTCACTGACCCCCCTGTTTTGGTTTTGTTTTTGGATCTGGATTACCTTCGTGTTTTGGTTTTGGTTTTGTTTGGTTTTGTTTTGCTATTTTGTTCGAAAATCACTTTTTTTGGGCATAAAGTAACCAAATTTAGTGCTCCACCTGTTTCTTGGATAAGTAAGGTAATTCTAAAGCTAATAAATTCGGAAGAAAGCAGTTTAATCCCTGGTAGGCCGTCCTTAATTCTGCACACAAACCTGATTGTCTTCCTCTCCATCTTAGCCTATTGGCAATGCAGCCATCGTCTTTCGGTGTATATTACACCCTACACTTCTAGTTAAAGATCTAAAGAAATGGACAGTTTGGTGTCTGTCTGTATCAGCCGCCCCCCCCCCCCATCCACTTGTAGTAAAATCGAAACAAAGCAGCCTGCATAGACTGTAGAACTAGAAATTCGAATATGCAAAGAAATGGACAAAGGCAGTTTGGTATCTGTCTGCATCAGCCCCCCCCCCCCATCCACTTGTAGTAAAATAGAAAAAAGCAGCCTGCATAGACTGTAGAACTAGAAATTTGAATATACAAAGAAATGGACAAAGGCAGTTTGGTATCTGTCTGTATCAGATCCCCTCTCCACTAGGAGTAGAATAGAAAACTATTCAGCCGTTATATAATCTAGAATATAAATAGAAGTTGAGAAAGGCAATTTGGTATCTGTCTGCATCATAATCATCAACATCCTCATTAGCGCCCTCGTCGCCTACACAAATCTCCCCCTCATCCTCTTCTATTTCCAAAGTGGCATCCTCAATTTGTGTACCACCGGCTACACTCGAGCTGTTCAGGCACACATCAGCAGAACTGCTGAAAGGGCCCTTCTTTATGGGTACACTAACAGAATGCTCACAATTAGACATCCCACTGTTGGATGGACTCTCCACAGGGATTGGTGTCATTTGTGATTCAGAGCAAACATTATCCTCTAATGCCTTACTGTTATCTTGCAGCTCGGCTTTGACGCGTAACAGTAGTTGTACACCACTTGTAGACTCTGTAACATTTTTGGATCTGTCACTAATAGACAAAGGTGAAGGCCTCATTCTCTCTTTGCCACTGCGTGTGTAGAATGGCATGTTGGCAATTTTTTTTTTATCACCACTTAACTTTTCCTCAGTTACACTTCTTTTGCGCTTCAACACGGTAAATTTTTTTTTGGTGTCTGTTTTTTTGACTGATTTCAAAAGACTGTGTAGTTTGACATCTCCTTTCCCAGATGACGTACTGGGAACACTACCATCAGGATTGGTGACAGAACCTGGTTGCTGATTCTGCTCATATGTGGACTCCTTAGAATCCATTATGAGACCAACACACTTGTAATGCTACAAATTGTTTTAGATACTGCTGACAAATATGAGTTTTGACAGCCAGAAATATGAATGCAAAAGAATGGGGGACACCCCAAAAGCTCTTTGGAGTGCTACAAATTATTTTTTCAATCTGCTGACAGATACTACTTTTGACAGCCAGAAATATAAATGCAAATCCTCTATCATCCTCTCTTCTCTATCGATTGTTAGCAGAATTGGAATCAGAATTGTATTGTCTGTCCCTGCTCTAATCAGCCTGTGACTACACCCTGCTCTCTCCCTCTGTCAAATGGCGATGGATTGCTGTGGAGGCAGGTATTTATAATTTTCAAGTTTCGTGAGAACCGAGCCCCGAGATCCGACGACGTCACGATGACGTTCGGCCTCGATTTGGATTCCGAGCGGGCGGGAGAGTACCGAGCCTGCTCGTCTCGGTACTCGGATAGGCAAAGTTCGGGTGGGTTCGGTTCTCGGGGAACTGAGCCCGCCCATCTCTAGTGAAAACCTTGACAGTAAAGACAGAGACTATGAAAACTGCTGGTTTGGCAACAAGGGGACAAGGGGTCAACAGTGGATCCCAATATTATTATAACAATGGCAGGATTCAGCCCGCCCATCTTTAATATATAGAGAAACTAGTATGCATGATGAAAGGAGGGGGGGGGGGGGGCGGTAACTAAAATGAAGGTAAAAACCCATCAAACTTTGGAGACTCACCACTAATCAGGCCTTTATCCAAGGAGAACCAGCAAAAATCCCTAAAAACGATGAGCAGCAAAGCCCTTGGTTAACGCTGGAAAGAAAGGAGCATACTAGCATGGCTTAGGTCTAATATAGGTCTTGTAAGAACTAGACTTCCATTTGCCAATAGATCTAACTGCACTCTCGAAGGCAAATCCCCAATCCTAAAGGAGTGGGTGCCATAGAGTGCTGGGTCTAAACCAATATGCTTAATAGCAGATTTAAGCACGGATAAAATCCACAGGATCAGACCCCATCCTTGATTCTGGGACAATTTCGCACGGGGTGAACCTCGGCATAGAATGCAGACATGCTTGTATTTGCAAGCGGCGACTCGCGAGCATGACCCTTTGAAAGCTAAGCATTTATTTTTTGGGGATAAGGAGGCACTATGCCTCTCATATACTGGAAACCTGGGTGCTGTGCTGTGTACCTCAAATTTAGAGCAGAAGGCAACAGCAAAAATAGTTTGGATCTCATGAGCCTTTATCGATAGCCAATGTTCTCTACCCATAAGTTCGGTTTTTGATCTGAGAATTTTACAAGATAGAACATTATGTGCAAGCAAAACATGCCTAGCCACTAACACATTGCTAATATCATGTTTGGAGGAGGCAACCAATTCGCTGACTCTGAATGCGCAAAAAAAGGCAAGAGAAAAGGCAGAACTATACAAAAATGTCTCATACTCATAACTAGTCACTTCGGCAAGTACGGATAACGGGCCTGATTCATCAAGGTACGCAAACTCATGTTTCATACTTTGAGTGAGGCAAACCCTTATATTTGCATTGGAGTTTGAGATTGAGTTGACTTTGAGTGCCGTATCTGCTCTGTTTGCACTGCGTATGTGGTGTTTTACATAGCTCAAGTCCCATTTAGCAGATGCGTATGAGTTTGCGTACCTTGATGAATCAGGCCCAACAACTGTTTTAACAGGCCTTCTACGGTCTTCGACATATGGCTGTCTTTTTGTCCACATTTTCAAAGCTTTTGATATAAGGAAACTTCTAGTAAGATTAACAGAATCATGTGGGCCATAAAGGAAATGCTTGCCAACATGGAGCACATAGCCACTTTAGAGGCGCCCTCCTTATAATGAGACCAAATAAACACCAACATATCCCCCTTCTGACCTCCGTCACGCCGACCCTGCAACTCCAGAAAGCTGCAAAACTGCTACCAGGCTGCATGATATGCTCTCCAAGTAGACGGGCCAATGATGTTTCTGCTAGATCTTTTAAGCCTGTTCGACAATCTGCCAGGTAGAGGGGGGGCACGGGGTTCCAATAAGATTGGCATGTGCTGATTCTATATCTAACTTTGCTAACAATGCCCCCGTACCGAATGATCTAACCAATTGCAGTGCCTCTTCAAATGAGTGATAAGTCACCAAGCTATCTTCTGGAGCTATAACATCGTTAACTGAGCCACCCTGAGGATGTGATAGATGCTGTATTAAGCAAAACTTTACAGCCGCTTTTTTGGGAACAACACCCACTGGTGAGACACCTAAATCTGTTAGCGGAGAAGTGGCAAATGGGCCTGCCATGTGGCCCAGAACCACCTCTTTTAACACTTTTGCTGGTATTGAAAAGGGGTAATTAGGAGGAGGATAAGGAGCAGACAACCTTGCTAAGTATTCGTCCCTAAGCGCACGATCTTGTGAACGATGCAGCTGTACTGAGGAATGCCCTTCTAAATGGGGAGGAAGCACCAACCCAAGAGGGTGGGGGAAGGTACAAGATAAAGCTGCCGAGGGGGGAGCCCCCAATGACTGAGACGGACCTTTGAGAAATATCTATGCCAGGCCTGTAAGGCAGGAAGTTTGGCTCTGTGTGATGCCAGCCAGACATCCGTGTGTGAACAAGGGATTGAGGCAGGGGGACAACTCCGTATGATGACCCCCTAGATTATTGTGAAAAATTAAAGAAGATGGAAAGCTTAGGTGCGAAAGTGTATAGGGCACCAGATTACCATAAATGTCATTGCATATGGCCTGGCTATTGATATCTCCCCCTTGAGCTTGTAAAGAAAAATCCTGTTTGGATATAGGATATGTTACTTGAGTTGATGCAGCAACATTAAGCAGGGAACCAGCTGAATTATTAACAAATTGTCCAGAACAGGACAATGACATGAGAGGGGTGGTGCTATTGGGTCTCCTAACATTAGAAGGTACCTGCCTAACAAATCCCCGTTCAGACTCAGATGAATGTGGGTAGGTCATATTTACCTGGTCCCTTACATGTCTGGGACCAGGCTCATTAATCCTTGCAGAGTGAGGGCACATATGAAGTAAAAGATGAAGCAAAAGATGATTTACAAGAGACAATGACAGTAAAAACAGATCCAAAAAAAGTATTTTTATCAAAAACTGCAGCTACTCAGCCTAGCACATCTATCCCACAGGATTTCTGCGATGGAAGAGGATCCAGCATCCTTTACTTGAGAATATATGAGCACACATCCCAGCAACTCCCACAGGATTCTATTGGCTGGAGAGATACAACAACTTAACCCTTAATATGTAAGTGCTTGACTCCTGAACATGTAGATTTGTAGAAGTTTAAGACCGTTCAGCTTAATGTGCCTCGCTTTACATTGTGAGACCATTCAAGACTGATCCAGGTGGAGGCACTGAAGACATCAAAATTTAATCTACATTTACCATATTGTACCTCTAGGTGCCAACCCAAGGGTTGCAATAATAATATGTTATAAAAAAATAACATAAAGACTATGTTACCCATTCTGCTTGACGCTGACATTTTGCATGGATGTTATGCACACATGTAAAATGTTCTAATGTCATGTATAATGATTGTGGCACCAAATCCACAAAGCATGCCCCTCAATTTTGTCGACCACTCCTGGCTCTGTGGATAAACTCAGCAGAATCTAATATATAAATGCTTAGTGGCGTGTGTTAGTCAGTCTGTCTGTGTGTGGAAAAAATAAAAACCAAGCTGCAGCGCCACCTGCTGGGTGGAGTTATACACTGACCTACTAAATTCTTAGTGTGTGTGGGGAAAAAAATTCAGAAAGGGCTGAAATTTGGTATACTAAGATGTTTTTAATTTGTTAATTTAATTTGTTAATTGTTAAAAGTGTTTATAAATATTTAAAAAAAAAATATATATATTTCTTGAAGGAGAAGTGACAGTTGGGAGTGGTTGGTGGTTGCCGGGGGTGACAGTGGGGAGTGGTTGAGGCCTGGGCTATGGCCCAAATGCATGACAAGAACCTTTTTAACACCTTAAGTAGCTTGATTTGACTAGAATGCATGAGTATCATGCACGGGTTAACTTGTATTATATATGTATAAAATGGTACAGCAGTCCTAGGTCTTCTTAATTTTGCAAAAAAGAAAATTTATTCCAATGTTTAGGTCCTTGGACACTTTGTCGAGGATTGAAATATGCAACACATTGCCTTCTTATATATACAACCACAAAACACTAATATGGGGCCAAAAGTCATTAGAAGGGTTCAACACTTTGCCATTGTAACACTTAAGGCAATACTGAATGTTACAGTCTTAATCAATGTGGCTGAATCCCATAGGAATATTTTAATATAGATATTTATTTTAATTAGGGTGCAGGGCACCGCTGTATATCATTGCAAATGTACTGATTTTTTTTTAATATTGTGTGTATTTCGTTATAGGAAATATATTGAGTTCTAAAGGTTAAAAATTGAGGGAATTAAAAGAATTACCTATTTGTAATGTCCTGCTACAATTGTAGATTATTTCTGGATGTCTTCAGATGTTGTTCAGTGTTTGTTCAACTGTGTTGCTTAACTGTATTTTCTAGACACTTTGCGAGACAAACAGTTAGTACAAAACATCATCCTTATTAAAGTTTAAGATAATAAAAACAATGGTAAGTAAACAGAAGTGCAACGAAACAAAAATATAATTAAAAAATATCAAAGCAATAGCAGAGACAAATCTTGGCAAAACATGTAACATGCAGGTAGTTAAATTCTTCAACACAAAGAAGAAGAAAATTTCTAGTCTTTCCAATATAATGTAATTATGTAACAATAGTTGCAGCAATCAAACCATGACATTTGATCGAATTTCGAACTAAATTTATTGCAAGTATTTTATGTTCTGATAAGTCCTTTTTCTTAAATTTTCACACATCTCTGCATGCTACCGACTGCACTTTAATATAAATTGACTAACACCAAAAGAGGGCAAATTCTCAAGACACAGGAGACAAACAAGCCTACAATCTTGCTTCTATGAATCATCTAGTACATGGTAAAGTTGCTCCGGTGTATGTTGATCCTTAAAACTCCAATGTTAAACCAAAAGTTATAGAAAAAGTACAATAGTGTACACTGTGTGATTTGTTCATTTTCTTTAAATAATGAAGAGACACTCACTTATTGTTAGTGGTGTATGCACTTTGGACATTATTACACTGATGTCAACCGGTGGATGTTTGAGGTGACAGTGTTGATTCTGGTGGTAAAATCTTGTATTTTTCTTCTCTGAGCTGTCAATTATGTGGATATTGTGTGTCCCCCAGAAAATAAAAGCAACACATAAATAGTGTACACTGTCAGATATAGAGGGTTGTGCAAAGTGCAATGTTCATCCACTTACCTGTATTAAAAGAACATAGCACTTTGGAAATTCATTATACCGATGTCTGTCGGTAGCCTAAAATAACTCTCTTGAGTGGAACACTGAGGATAAAAGTCTTGTCATATACATGTGTGCGCGTGTTCTATTTACCAAGAGAAAATTAGATTAGAAACAGTTTATATACATATTTAGATTGTAGAATAGATTAGATTAGATTGTACGCTCCTCTGAGCAGGGCCATCTCTCCTCCTCTTTCCACCACTTCTAACTCTGCTCTCCAGCTACTTAGCCCTCCTCCTCGAGGGTCCTCCACCCCACGACCACTCTCGCTCCCTCCTCCCCCCTGGGGGTCTCCTTCTTGGGCCCCGTTGTTTGCGGATCCTCCATCCCCCTTCCCCGCCCTCTCTAGCTGTGCATTGAGCTTACTGAGTTGCTGTGCTTACTGTTTACTGTACTGTGCTGTCTCCCATTGTATTGTAATTTGTTTGTCTCTGTACGGCGCTGCGGACGCCTTGTGGCGCCTTATAAATAAAGATTAATAATAATAATAATAATAAATATTTCTAATTTCTAAATAGAAACAACAACACTCAGGAGGCAGAGCAACGTTGTATCTGATGTGGAGGAGAAGCATTTTTATCTATATATTTATTTATATCTATAACTATTTTTGAAAGAAAAAATAAATAATAATATATATTTTAATATAAAATGTAATATAAAGCAACTTAAATTTCAGGTGTAGTTGTCCTTTAATGTTTCTATTTTTTTCATTTTGCCTGGATTTTGAGTCACGCTTGTAGAACACTGGTTTTGTGTACTCATTTATTTCTTCAAAATGATATATAACATGTCATATCTTTTTATTCAAATTTGGCGAGTAATGTCTTCTCACCATTAAGCGCGTAGTTTTATTTTCATTTGACCTATTATTTATATGTTCAATTCCCAATATTTTTTAAGGAACATTGATTAAACCAAACAAATTATTGACTCATATTTTTTATTTAAATCCTTGCTGAGTTAGGCATCTGCAGGAATATTGTACATATTATTGCCAATATCTTCATTTATTAAAACTGCATATTATTGTAATTCATGAGTCAATTGGTTTAATTACTATAATTTTTTATACTAAGGAATTGCACATTATTTAGCACTTACTTCTTAGCACCATCTACATAATGACCAGTAGTTCACAATCACTGACTGTAGCAGTACAGTAAGTGAACGGATTGCAATTTATTCATACTACAGCATTGGTCACTGAGACACACTCGGTTATTAGTATGCCTCTGTTTTGCATTGTGACAGACTCCACAAGGGCTGGAAGCTTAATGAAGCTGGAAGTGGGAATCACTAGGCTATAATTAACTGTAAACCATAATTGATACCCTCAAATCATTTCCATGACCTCATTTGCAGTTGTGTCTGGCAACAATCATAACTTGGTCCCCCTTTTTTTCATATCCTGCTCGAATAATAAAAGGAAAGAATGTGTGATAATCACTCAAAGGAGAAATTGCATGTCACATAAATGAAGCAGAATGAAGACATTAGCATAGGAAGTTATATTAAATGTTTTACATTTTAATGAGGTGGGGGGGAATAAACAAAATTACACCAGAATGAAATAAAGCAAAATAAAAAGCAAGCAAATTAAAAATTATTTGTAAAATGTATTACCAGTAGGTTATTAAATGTCTGTCATAGCAGATATAGCTCCCAATAATCATACAACGTTCAGTCAACACTCAACATGAGAGGCCTGTCCACTGTATATATTAATAGTGGTGTAACAGGTATGAAAATGCTTGAAATCTAATAACTGGCAAATTAATATAGGAACAGGAAGGCCGGGGGAAGGTGAACTAAGAAATAAGCTTTTGAAGTAAATCTTTGTGCTTACAACCACAGGTACCTCAATTTTTCCTCTTTCTTAACAATTCACCTTAATTTAATGCTTTATACTAATGCCGGAATCCCCACCGCTCTCACTCTCCCAGCCCTAATGCTAATAATTTCCTTACTTTATGTAATGCTTTAAACGAGATATTTGATTCAGTTCAATAACACCTTGTACTGCAGTTTCACTATACCCTATTAGAGGTCAATCGGCATGGAGGGCTATACTTACAGGAAGTGAAGGGAGAGGTGTAATGAAGAAAGCATATGGTGCCTGTTGCTGCTCATTCTTCAGCCTGCATTTTTCTAAAATAACTGTGCTTTTTGGCATTGTGAAAGCGAATAGATATTTACTATGACCTATGCCAGATTACTATGTCCTTCCAAGCTGTAGCCAAGAAAATTAGTACGTTTTGGAAATCTGATAGGCCTAACAATTTTGTTGTGTATTATGGCATGTCTGCAACCCTTAAACACATTGTAAAAAGGGATCTTTACCAACAGCAAGGTTTCTGTCTTGTCTGTCTTGGAAACTATAACTTTAATGCTGAAGACATCCCCAATATTCTTCAGTATTTCTCCAGTCCAAGGAATAGAGGTGCATTCCAAAAAAATAAAAAAATGCAAATCTACCTCCTTATGACATCATCACATCATCCCTCATGACATCATCACATGACATCACTCATGACATCTTCACATGGCATTCCTCATGACATCATCACGTGGCATTCCTCATGACATCATCACGTGGCATTCCTCATGACATCATCACGTGGCATTCCTCATGACATCATCACGTGGCATCCCTTATGACATCATCACATGGCATCCCTCATGACATCATCATATAGCATTCCTCATGACATCATCACATGGCATCCCTCATGACATAATCACATGGCATACCTCATGACATCATCACATGGCATCCCTCATGACATCATCAAATAACATTCCTCATGACATAATCACATGGCATCCCTCATGACATAATCACATGGCATCCCTCATGACATAATCACATGGTATCCCACATGACATAATCACATGGTGCCTGTGTCAGAGAGAAGTGAATCTTTGTGGGCTATTTATGACGAGCAATATGTAGAAAGCGCAGGACATCTCTGTACAGTTATGCCTGATAGAGCTGTATTTTAAAGTTCTGCCCGGCCTACACAGTATACGGTTATATTGAGATTAATCATTGATTACATAATACTGAAAGTGAAACATCAAAACATGACCAGTAAGCATGGTCTACTATCACATGTAACTGCCATCAACAGTATTAACCTTTTTCCATTTCCATTTTTCTTCGAAAACTGTGGCCTACACATGTCATTTTTGGTGCTACCTTTATACATATGCAAGTGTCAGATATTTTACCTTATCTATATTTAAAAGAATTAATCAATGTTAGCATATATTTGAAACTTGTGTCTTACATGTGTCATACTTGCACCTACACGAAGCAAGAGTACTGTTTTCCACCGCCTCCCAGGTGGTATATGTTTTAAGGTAATTTTCCTAGGCTTAAAAATAAATGTGGTGATTCTCCCATTAGAAATCATCACACCCAGGAGAAGTCCTCTAGGATCCTTTTTCCTTATTGTGCATTTGGTAAATGAGTGATGGCAGCAACCTCCACCTTACCAGCCCCACAATTGCAGGAGAGGAGGAGCTGCCGGGTAAAGCTCCAATCGTCCTGCTCTCAGTGCACACTCTCCATGTCTGTCTCTACCTTTCCTGATTTCAATATTTCGTCTTATAAAGGGAAATTTATAAGGATCTTGGGCATGTTTATCACATCTAAACAGTGAGGAATGCCCAGTACCACTGATCACTCCATGCATAATTTGTACTATGCAATTCTATACACATTTACTTTGGAACCTGTTTAGCTACTTTTATACAGCTCGTCTTAACCATGGCTCCAAGTACTCATTTAGAGTCAATCAATTCTCACATGCTAATTTTGACCATGTATTGATTAAATCCCCACTTCATATCTATCTTTTGGATTCCGACCTCCCTGTTATTTTTCTTCTGGTCCTTTTGTGGGTTTGCAGAGTTGCTATTTGTCGATATAATCCGTCAATGGTAATCATGTGTCTTTAATACAACCAGTCACCTTCCTGATTTCTCTTTAAACCTGACATATATTATACAATAGCATAATGAATAAAACAACAACAATTTGTCTTTTCTTTTGATAATGGCATTTGCTTAATTCTTATTTAATTGTGTAACTTACTGATTTCTTTATTCTCAGTTGATGTTGATAACAGTGAGGGATATACGAGTTTCCTAAGCCAAGCCTAATGCTTATGCTCAATATAATTATTTTTGTCACATAAAGACTAAAACAGATTGAGCATTACTAAAGAGGATGCTCCATATACATCCTCTCCATAGTGTTACTAAGGTAGAGGGTCCCATAGTTGTCGAGTCTAGTGACAGAAGAAAGATTGTGCCATTTTACTAGATTAGAAGTGCTTTACATGTGTGCTTGTCATTATCAAGTTTAAATCAAGTGTATAATTTTCATACTTGCAATATATTACCATATAGCCCCATAATAACTTGTGTGCACAGATCTATGTTACCTTCTTGCTGAACATTTTTTAGACAAGGAATTTAATAACCTTTCTAGACATCTGCATATCAGAGTTTTTCTATTTTAACTATGAAATTATACATACATATTATACATACATACACATATATATATATATAGTAACAAAACATACCCTTCTCATGGCTCTTTTGTCACCTTCTGTAGCAAGAACACCCAGCAGATATCAGCAACACGAAAACGTCTTCATTTAATTCAAATATATTTATTGTTTGCATCACAATAAATGGTACTTCTTCTGTCAGGATGATACCAGCAAGCAAAACCTTTTGCTTGCACCTCCTGGTGACCCTACTGCTTACTAGACACAGTACAGCTCTCTACTGACTGGCCAACTAGTTCAGCATCAGTGACATCTAACATGAGCACAAGTCAAGGTTAAATACACAGGTCTCCTCCCACAGGCTTGGGTGACTGACAGGGGACACTCCCACCTTGTCTTTAAAGGAAGTCTCCTCAGGTGCTCTGTAACGCCTATTCAGTACAGCCACCCCTATCAGCTTTGCTGCTAGCTGTGGATACAAACACATTAAAGCATGCAAGCAAATCACATTTTACATCTACTTTAATACATGTCTCAGACCTGTACATAACTGAACCTAAGCACAGTGCTACACCTGTATATGACTTGGTTTACAGCCTTTTACATGCAGACTGTTAGCTCCATAGCTAATTCCACTCTGAGAGGCCTGTGGAAAACCACTCCCATTGCACAGTAAATATATATATATATATATATATATATATATATATATATATATATGATTTAATTGCTGATTTTCTACTGACAATATTCTGTAGGCAAACAAGATCTCATCCTTATTTCTGATGAAGGAAAGCTTTTCATCAGTGGTCACTGACACCGATGAGCAGAAATAAGAATACGTGTTCAGGAAATATGGACAGGTCTCTGAGATGTTTATGATAAAGGATAGTGAGACCATGATTAGGTTATTTGAGAATCCTAAGGATGGAAAAAATGCAATGCATGTGATTAATAGATTATTAGTTGATGAACCTCAGATAGTGTTGATCAAGCTATCAAACTCACTGGAGACCCATCTGGAGGAAAACTATATGTCAATGAAGGTGAAAACTGTGACAGTAAACACAGAGACTATGAAAACTGCTGGTTTGGCAACAGGGAGACAAGGGGTCAACAGTGGATCCCAGTATCATTATAACAATGGCAGGATTCATGGAGGGTATAGAGATCACTCACCTACAAATGCATCTATAGTGAATATGTTACATACAATAGACCTTATCTATGAATGTACACCAGAAAACATCTTGGTTTTGCACTGTTGCACCTAAATAGTCTGCTTAACACATTTCAACATGCGCGACAACTCACTGCTCTTTGGAGACGTCTCTGCAATAAGTAGTACATCTATTGTTTAGGGAAGATAGAACACTTTAAAAGTGTAAATTTCATTTCAAAACTAGAAAATAAATAAGCCAGCCCTCAGATAATCCCTTATTTCATTGATACCAGCTGCCTGGCAATATAAATCTGCTGTATGTATACAAAACAAAAAGACAGTTGTTTTCAGTGCTTGTCCTTACATTTGTGTCTAGCAAATTGAAAACATGAGGTATTCATATTTTAATCAAAACATTTAACCCTGCACCAAGAGTAATTCATTGTATGTCAGTCCTACACTAATACAGGTACTTCAAACACCATGCACTTCAATTCTAACCTACCATTTTAGAATCAACTCAGTTGTGGAACTACCATGGGTGCAGGGCTGCAGTGGTGAGGAGGGCCCTGCAAATCTGGACCCACCCCCTCCAAGGCCCCAGCACCCCCTTCCCTGAGCAGCACAACTCAAGTTCCCCCTGTGAAGAGCCTTTCTAATAAAAGAACAGAAAAACAAGAAAAAAAATATTATAATATAAGATTGTCAGGGGCAAGCTGGGCTGCAGGGCAGGGTGGCATCTGCCCCTGGGCCGGTCGCATAGCGTGCTACCTTGGGCTGGGCTATTGTCACGCTTCAAAGTAATTCACAGCAATTGAGCGCTGGATGTGAAGAAGCATAAAGGTGTTTATTGCTCAACAAATACAGTAAATGGTACGAACCGAATATGCTGAAACTGCACAGTGTAATGGAAGGTAGAGAGATATCCAGAGCAGTTGTGTAGCAGCAGGATATGGAGTCTGAGAGCATAGGAGCAGCAGAAAAAATAATACAATAATCCGAATAGGCTGCTGAGTCCAGTCTTGCCCCCCCCCCCCCCCCCCCCCAGCTAAAATTTGTCAGCCCTCCCCGGGAGTTTGGGTTGTAAATTATCCCAGCTAACCTCAGAGGTCCTTACCCATCCCATTCTTCCAGGGGCATCTTCCATAAGTAGCAACATTTTTATTTTGCTACACTCTTGGTACATGCTTCTGGGATACAACTTTTTTTTTTGCATAAAATATGTTGATATGTAGAGGTATATGTAACCCCAGATGTCCTGTACACTATTATTTAGGTGAATTCTGGTCTTGCTAAAAAATTTAAATCGAGATATATTTTATGATATTACATTTAACACTGTGAGTCAAAGTGAATCTGCAATTTGTTCATATTTATAAATACAAAAAAAATAAAAGGAAAATCACTTCCCATGTCCACAGCATTGGTCCTGATTTCAGAAGGGTGTTGCTGCTTAAAGTTAAAAATGAATACAATGAAATAAATAGGCTGCAGTCCAGATGCACTGATGTCCAGATGTACTGATGTACTGATGTCTGACGGAGAATGCTGTCCAGGCTTCACTGCTGTCCAGAAGCAAATACAGGATATCTAGAGGAGGGCACCAAAGACTAGATTTCAGAACAAAGAAAAAACAATCATTCACCTGTTCCACACTGACATGTCCCCGCTACCCACCAGCTTTTCTCACATGTCCCCTGCCCACTAGCTTTTTTTTTCATATGCACTGCTGCCCTAGGAACCCTAGCCAGCTTTTTCACACATGTACCCCTGCCCACCAGCTTTTCTCAAACATACCCCCTTCCAAAAAGCTTTTTTCTTATATACCCTCTTTTCCACATTTTTTTAATCAATAAACATCCTAATGTTGTATGTATGTCATATAGATTACCTTTCTAACAATAAAACACAATAAGGCGCACAGGGCAAAAAATGTGACCAAATAGTTCTCAACTCCTTCAATAAAAATGATATTATATTGTATGTTCTCACTTTTCTATTCTTTTGTCAATAAAATAAATAACCTTTCTCTCCAAAATGACATAAAATGTATATAACAAATTCAGCATAGGAGGCTAGTGAATTAAATGATAGTCCACAATGTCCACAAGCATATATATTACCTTTGTTTATGTGTTAATTTATACTGCAGGGTTAAATTAATTACACTAATAGATATCTACAGGGAAGAGCCAAATAGTGTGCAAATACTACTAATAATTAAATTAATGGTATGTAACTTGTGGGAATTTCTGAACATAGCCGTCTGCCTCTCCTCCCCTCATTTTCTCCAGCCCCCTCTCTCCAAATTTTCTGTAATGTGCTTGTCTGTTAATAATAAGTGATCAACAGAAAATTATTAAAATGGGACAGCATTGTTTGAAAGAGGGGAATTAATCATTAATTTAGGCCTCTCTACAGCATGGCCTCAGCACCTTGCTAACCTCTGCCCCATAGTGAACCCCACTATGCCTCTTGTTCTCATTTGCTTCATTTGTCTCTCCTTACCCCTCCCTTTAGAATGTAAGCTCTTGCTAGCTGGGTCCTCTACCCTATGTCTCATGCCTGTACTCTATACCTCATGTCTGCCCATTCTTTGTCCTCCTCTCTGTCCCTGTTTTGTCTTATGCTGAAACATTTTGGTATGCATTGCGATTTGTTCGGTTAATTGCATACTTCCATTTATTATTCTGATTATATGTTGTCATCATTCTTATCTGTATGTACTTTTATAATTTTGTAATTTTGTTTCATGGTCCAACCCTATGTACGGCACTGCAAAACCCTTGTGGCGCTATAGAAATAAAAAAAAATAATAATCACAAATTTCAAACATGGGAGTGCATGCTTATTTTGCAAACAAGGGGGCTGAGTTTTAATCTCTAAAAAATCTGCCCCTCCTTGTATTTACATAAATATTTTCTTTTTTATTTGATGATCACAATACAAAAAAATTAAAAAAAGCACCCCAGTGTGAAAGAGAGCACACTCCTCTTTTAAACAAGTATGCCACTTTTTATTTTGAAGAAATGGGGTCTATTTTTCTTTTCTTTTTAATTAAGTATACTGTTCATGTTAATTTCTTGATTACAAAATTAGATTCAGTGTACAGAGAATGTGTTATTTCATCTAGTGAGTAAAAAATCTGTTACAACAGACTTTTGTTCCAGCAGTCATTTGAAATAAATATAATATGTTCATAAATATAATTTTACTTATGGTAAAATGCATTATTTTGTGTTGAATTTGTTATTGCTTTTGCATCAGTCATCAGTGATCCCGCAAGTCACAGGTTTATATTTTGTGATAAGAAACTAGCCCAAGGTAGCTGCCTTTTGGTCAGTGCCTTGTGTTTTGGTGCACAATGTAACCATTTAAACATAAATGACCTGTACCGAGTACGAGTTGTGTAGCACAACTGTCTTTAAAGAAACATAAAAAATGTCTAGCCCCCTTCAAGGCATTACCTTACTGTATGGTCCCTCTCTAACTAGCTATGCCGCTTACAACTAGAGATGAATGCTTCAGATTCGGAAAAATCGAACAAATCCGAGATTTGAAGTTCAAGTGAAACCAAGTAATGACTTAGTTTTGCATGTCAATTTCGGATCTCAAAATGAGGCTCAAAATGAGGCAAATATATCCCGGATAATACCTATGCAAATATCTCAATTTCCATTGTGCCATTTGAGAACAGACAGCATGTAGAGAGGAGGTTAGCTGCAGTGTTCTGCTCTGAAAATAGCATTCAGGGTGAATAAGAGATAGATAAAAACAAAGAATAATTGTGATTATTGTAAAGCAGTTCTGTAGAGATCAATCAGCTAGAATAGTTTGCTGAATCTTTATTTGAAATTAAAACCAATTGGTCAGCAATCCAGCTCCCACCCTCCTCCCTGTTGCGTTCAGCTCCCTCCCTCCTCTCCTCCTCCTTGCTGCGTTCGGCTCCCCCCTTCCTGCTGCGTTCGGCTCCCTCACTGCTCTCCTCCTTCCTGCTGTCCTCACACTGAATGTCATCACACCCAATATTTTCTGTGAAGAGCGCAGAGAGAGGAGCCACAAGGCAAAAAGTAAAGACAGAAGAAGAGACTGAAGAGAACAATTCAGAAGGAAGCAGGCAATAGAAAGTTAAGTGCAGGGAAGTGTGAAACAGGGGAGATAGAAAGGGGAGCGAAAGCAGCATAATGAAGGGCACAGTGTGAAATAGGGGAAACAGGTGAAGGTGAGCAAAACCAGAATAATGGAGGGCACAGTGTGAAACAGGTGAAGGGGAGCAAAACCAGCAGTGTAAAAGAGGGGAGACAGAAAGGGGAGCAAAAGAAGCATAGTGGAGGGCACAGTGTGAAATAGGGAAGACATGAAGGGGAGCAAAAGCAGCATAATGGAGGGCACAATGTGAAATAGGGGACAGAAGAAGGGGAGCAAAAGCAGCTGATGTGTATGTAAGGGGCATATGGATAGATCTGATGGGCATGCAAGGGGCATTTAGTTAGGTTTGAAGGTATGTGCAGTGGTATGATGGGTATTGTGGGGAAATAATGTATTAAATTCCCTTAACCTGTCTGCACCTCATTTCTCACAAACTGCGGACTATAGAAACAATTTTTCTAGCCCTCTGGTTCTCCATATTTGTCAGTCATATTTCAGCTTGTATATATTCTATTTTAAGAGTTGTTAAAATGTCTGCCGGCATGGGTTCTTATCTTGCAGACTAGTCTATTGTGTCATCCTAGGAAAAAGGATTATTGTCCATCAGTCCTGTATGAATGTAAATCACACCAGGGGGTCTCTTGTATTTTGTTTAGCTGTGTGTCTGTGTGTGCTAGCATAGGGAAAGGCCCACAGACAGAGCTCTATGTTTAATTACAGAGGACTGCATTGTATATTTAAATGTAAATGTGTCTGGATTGTAATCTCTCCTGTTTAGACAAACTCTGCTGTATAGCCACAGAACAATACCTGTCCCTATTTAAATCAGTAGGGACTCATCTGCTATTCCTTTGTCTGCATGTTTACCTGTGAAAAGGTAAACACAGAAAAGGACCAATCAGGCAGGTACTTAAACTCATAAGAAGGTAATGTTTGCCTTTAAAACCAACTGCATAGAGCAGCAAACTAGCATTCAACTAGCGTTTCTCCGTCTGTCCACCCCTCCCCTTAGATTGTACGCTCCTTTGAGCAGGGTCATCTCTCCTCCTGTTTTCACCACTTTTAACTCTGCTCTCCAGCTACCTTGCCCTCCTCTTCTAGGACCTTCTTCTCCCCGTTCCCTCTTGCTCCCTCCTCTCCACTCTGGGGGTTTCCCTGCCATCCGTGCCCTCTTGGGCTCCGCCGTATGCGGGACCTTCCCCTCTCCCCTCCCCCGCCCCTCTAGCTGTGCTCTGAGCTCACTGAGTTACTGTGCGTTTTGTTTACTGTATCGTGCTGTCTCACCTTTGTATTGTAATTTTGTTTGTCCCTGTACGGCGCTACGGATACCTAGTGGCGCCCTATAAATAAAAATTAATAATAATAATAATAATAATTCACTACCAAGTGATAGCTGAAGTCAGGCGGACTTTGAGATATAGATCTCTGCCCCTGACAGGAAAGGGACAATCAATCCCTGACATACTGTCGTTGCCCTGATCTACCTCTCCAGGTCTTGGGGGGCTGTGTGTCCACCGAAAGCGGAGTGACAGTGACTCAAGGCCGCTGCCTTTGCTGGTAGCCTTAAAGGGGAGAGGGGGATAAGCTTGGATTGATAGACAGCAGTCCCTGAAAGTGACAAAGATACTGGTGAGCTGTTTTCATTATACCCTGTATGTTGTCTGTGCCAGACTGTAGTGTTATTTGTTGCAAGTTATTTTTTATATATGTTTATTGCTGTTTTGTGCTACCATTTTGTTAAATAAACTTATTTGTTTTATTTCGGATATTTGCCTGGGTGATTTTGAACCTTCGGTAGGTATCGGGTAGGCCAGCTGCGCAGTGCAGAAGGTTACTTTAAACCCGGTATCCTCACAGGTATCTTGGTCTTTTCTGACTTTTTTTTAAACTGTTCCCTCCAGAGCGTCTGTTAAGTACTTTGAAGAGACTATATGTAGCTCTTTGAACCCTCCTCAGCTGGATACAGCAGAGAGGTAAGAGTTGTACAACATGTTTTTTAATGGTTAAACACTGATTTTGGTTGTGTAGCTAGGGACCCCAGTGCACTGCTTTGCCCAGGGGCCCATAATGCTGTTAAGGTGGCCCTGTGAAGATGGCCTGCACCAATACTACAAAACTTCAAAAACTATGCACACAATACAGTTTGAACACTACAGGGCATCCATCATAGACAGTGAAGCTACATTAACAGGCAGAAGTCATTGGATGGACAGTGGTATGAATGAATAGAGTTAGACATTTATAAATAGACAAAGGTGGCCTGCACCTATACTAAAAAATCAAAGTCTAGTACTATGTGCTACTTCATGGGCACAGCATTCACCAATAGCATGAGTGGAGCTTTCAGACACCTTGTTTTACTTATATGGTATATCTGTGCTGTAATCAAACAAGGGAACTCTGGTATATATGTCAGTTGCCATGTCTAGTTTGAGATTAAAATGTAAATCTTAACTCAAGTGTAGTATCTGACCTAGCACGGTTGGTTCAGGACACCCTGAATGGATGGGGCTTCTTGGTCTAATGCCAGAAGGCCGGTAATGTTTGGAGACCCAGGGGCCTGTAGGTGACCTGAAAGGTGGTGGTGGGACTGGAACTCTCGCCTTGCACAAACCCGGGGTAAAGGGAACTCTACCAGACCAGCAGCAGAGGCCGTCTCGAAGACCCATGTATATAAATGTGGAATGCATACAATATAACATATTTTATTAATAGCTAAGAATATTTGAAATAAATAAGATTAATTTGTGGTTGCTGCATTCAATAATGAAACTATTTTTTTCAAATTGGATCTAGTTCTTGAGATAATAGATATCTTAATTTAACAGGGAACTATATGCATAAGGGGATCCACCAGAACATTCTAGAAGATGCTCTCTCTCTCTCTCCAGGAACAGGGCTCTGTCTGTCTCCACTTGGTTATTCCTTGCAGCTTCACTCACTCACAGATTCTGTCTTCTACCTCCTACATACCTCAGCCTCTCACTTGGCTGTCTTGTGAGTTTTCTTAACTGAGCTGTCACCTGCTTCTTGAACGACACACACTTGCCTGATACTGGCCCTTCACTCAGTTCCCAGCTGAGCCTCTATCTAGTGGCTTACAGTCCTCTGAGACAGACCTCTGGGTTACACAACCTTTTAATGTTGTAGGGAAGAATTCCAACTTCCAAGGTCTTAGGTTATGTGCACACTACAAAAATTTTTGACCGATTTGTTATCTATAATGATTTTGCCAACGGCTGAAGTTCCGATCATCATGCCGATTCATGAGTACCCACTATACGTGTTTTAAAGGATTTTTACATGGTTTAGCTTCTGGACTATAATTTTTGTCTGTTGTAAGATTGTCTCAAAAGATTATGACCTCCCATCAGCAATATGCTAAATAAATTTAAATACAAGACTGAACCTCAGCACACACAACATCCACAAACAAAGTGTCCACAAAAGAAAGTACATCATCACCATTCATTCTATTGTACAGCTCTGTGTAGAGTGTACATTAGTCAATGTTCGTGTACATTCGTAGCTGCACAATTACTACTATTTATTTTAATATAATGGCCACAATAAATGTACAGAAAGCTTGTGGTTTGTGACTTTCGCTAATGCAAAAACACTGAAAACACAGACCCGGAGGGAAAGAATGGGATAAGAATCAGACTAGTTGAATCAAGGAGTGGTTCCAGAGGAGAGACTCTTTTTCACATATGCCCCAGCTACAGGAAATACGGGACAACAACCCAGAGGACTTCAGTAATTTCCTGCGGATGAATGACTCCATATTCCAGGAGCTGCTCCAGCTTGTCATCCCACTCATCCAGAAAGAGGACACCCATTTAAGGAAACCCATATCTGCAGAGCAGAGATTGGTTGCTAACCTAAGATTTTTGGCCACAGGAAGAACACTGGCTGATCTGAAATATAGCACAGCAATTTCACTGCAAGTTCTGGGTTTGATTAAACCTGAGCCATGTGAGGCTACAGTACAAGTTCTGCATGGACAATATATGAAAGTTGGTAAAATAAATAGTTTGATTTTAAACAAGCTTAAATAAGTGCCAAATTAGAGCCACCTAGCCTGGAACTAACAATAGATAGATAGATAGATAGATAGATAGATAGATAGATAGATAGATAGATAGATAGACAGGCTATTGATACACTAAGCGATAGGTACTAGACCACACTGCTTGTCTAGCAGAAATGTGCTCCATCTGGAGTTTAACACAGGTTTATTCTCAGGCCAAATTTAATTAGGATTTTTTGGACAATGTTTATCAGTGTGGAGGGTTCTCTTATGTCTCTCTAAGCACATAAGTGATTACTTTACAGCAGTTTGCTCCACTACATTTGCTGAAGCATGTTCATTATATATACAGTATTACAGGCGTTACCTCTAAATCCCACCCCACTTCTTCTCATCAATTGAAATCCTTTCAACCCTTGCTGTAGTCTTTCATTTCATCTTTTATCAAAGCTATATTACTCTACTCAAGCCTATTCTTAAATATTTTTTTATTATGTTTCCTCTTACTTTCTTCTAATCTAAGATTTACATACTAAGTTTCTTAAGGTTGTCTATCTATGTCAATTAGGTGAATTAGGACATTTCCCATCAGACTATGTTTTAACTAAGCTTTCACATAGGCTAAATATAAAACACTTAAAAGTTGGATATAATTCACTTTCACTGATCTATTGAGATAAGAATTGTAAATTGGGATTCCTACTCTAAACATTTCAGTCAAGATTAAAAAAATGGTTTTCGCAGAAGAAAAAAATTACAAACAGCTGCTTATATGGATAGATATAGAACTGGTTTCCAAAGCCCCCGTGTGTCACAGATTTTCAGCATTTACAATGTAATGTCTTTCAGGTCCAGATTCTATTTACTGTGGCAATGGAGAGACATTTTTTTTAGAAGTAAAATACCGAACATTTAGTAGGTGGGAGTAAAAGGAATGTGATAGAGAATGAAACTGGATCTTTCTTTCTCTAATAAAAAATTCTTCAAGCATTTCAACTGTAGATTAGTCCCTGTCGGAGACTAATACCCGTACTGTATCGAAGCCGTTGGCAAAGCTGCAACATTGAGGAATAATAGGTCTGTCCGACATCTTGCTCTCCAATTGCCTGCCAGGAAATTAAGTCTCAATTCATCACAGGATCTGTTTAACATTAATTCAGTGAGATGGCCTGTCTTTCTTTTGTCACTGGTATTGAATGCTTTTTATCTTTTGTCAGCGGCAAATCACTCAGCAATAGAACACATGACATTTGATTAAATATGTTTGTTGCTAATCTACTGTATTGAATGTACTGCAGGTTTTATATTCAGCAGAGATGCCATGCTCGATGCACATCAATGTATTTATTGTTATCCACTCAGTGAAAACTTACAAATGACTGGAGAGTGGAGATCAACATGTTTCATGTGTTAATAAACATTTTTTAAAAAACAATATTTTACTGTTATCTCAGGTTCCTCACAGACCATTTAGGTTCAAGTACTCAGGGCAGAGCCGGATTTAGACCTCATGGGGCCCGATACTGGTTTGGGGCCCCCTCCCTGAAAAAATCCATAGCACTATAGTTTTTAGCATAACATATAGCCTTATTCAGGGCTTGGCTGGCAGACTTTAGCCCAGGGGGGCAAGCACATAGCACTGTCCCATACGTAGTGGCCTATTTTTAAAGGTTGGTCTCACCGCCAGCCCTGGGAGGGCCCTCTGGGGACCGCTGGGCCCTAGGCAAGTGCCTAGGTTGCATAGTGGTAAATCTGGCCCTGACTCAGGGTGCCTGTACAGTAAGCTGTTATTGGGCATAATATAGGGGCTGCATTTACTTATGAGCATTGTGTTTGGGGCATGTAATCATTCATTCAAATTGGATTGTGGTATTGTAAATAACACACACTGAGCTCAATGGTCATAATACAAAGTTATATTGTGTTAAAACATTGAATGCAAGATTTGTAATTGTCATCACTAGTCCTGGACTTGACACTTTGATTTATTTACTAATAAAGTGTAGAAGTGTAAACATGCATGGTCCATAGATACCAATCAGCAAATACATTTATTCAATCTAGTTTGAGATAGACAAGTAAAACAATCTACACTTTGTTAGTAAATGGACCTTACTACCAATTTCTCCACAATTATTCCTTCACTCCTTTCTATCTCTTTCCCTTATCTTATGCACATTGCATTGTCTATTTCTCACTGTATTTTGACAACCAATTGAAATTGCTTCACTTTAAAACAAAATGTTATCTCTTCTAGGTTAAATACTTAAACTGAAGGATTTGGCCTCATGCCACAGAGGCTTTTTACCGCAGTTATGGAACAAATGGCTGGGAAAGATGTTGAGTGAGATCTGATGACGATGATAACAGTTCTCATTTGTGTGTGCGTAAATTGTACAAAAACCTATCAAGAATGGAGTTGCCATTTCACCAAGGAGCAGTGCTGGCAGAACGCGGTAAGCGGGATAAGCAAGACAGGGGGCGCTGCCCCGAGCTGCCATCCCCGCTTGTCCGCTGGCATAAAAAAAAAAATCAGGGAAAAACCTGGTGCAATCTCCCCCTTCCATGGGCGGAATAAGAGGGGGCACGAGCCGCCTTCTCTTCGAGGGCTCCCCGATGCCCGCATTGCCTCACTTGTCAGTTGCTGTTAGATGACTAGGTGAGTTTTTTCACTGGTCTAATCGGCAATATACAAATTTATACTGACAAAAAAAAAATCATATGAACATAACTAAACGAAACTAATTTGCACATCATTAATCAAGTAGTAAAAATGCTAACAATATGTAAATACATTAGAGATGTTCACTGACCCCTGTGTTCTGGTTTTGGATCTGGATTAACTTCACATTTTGGTTTTGGCAAAACCGCCCTGGCGTGTTTTGGTTTTGGTTTTCAATCTGTATTTTTTAGAATAATTGCTAAAATATGCTGAAATCACATTATTTTGCTCTTTCTTTGTTCATACTGTGGCAATGGGAGTGTTTTGCCACAGGCCTCTAATAATGGAATTAGCTATGGTGCTAACTGTCTGCAGGTAAAAGGCTGCAGACCAAGTTATATACAGGTGTAGCACTGGGCTTAAGTTCAGTAATGTACAGGTCAGAGACATGTTGTAAAGTAAATGTAAAAAGTAATTTACTTGCATGCTTTAACGTGTCTGTATCCACAGAGCTGATAGGGGTGGCTGTGCTGATTAGGCGTTACAGAACACCTGAGGAGCCATCCTTTAAAGACAAGGTGGGAGTGTCACCTGTCAGTCATCCAAGCCTGTGGGAGGAGACCTGTGTATTTAACCTGGAGTTGTGCTCTTGCCAAATGTGACTGACGCTGAACTAGTTGGCCAGTCAGTAGTGAGCTGGGCTATGTCTAGTTAGTGTTTAGGGTCACCAGGAGGTGCAAGTAAAGGTGTTGCTTGCTGGTGTCATCCTGACAGAAGTGTTATTTATTGTGATGCCAACAATAAATATGTTTGATTTAAAACAAGAAGTTTCGTGTTGCTGATGTCTACTGGGTATTCTTGCAACAGAAGGTGACAAAAGTGCAATGAGAAAGGGGCGTTTTGTTAAACTACATTATTACTAACCTCAATAACACTAATTTCAAGTCATTTGCAGTCAATTTGGAACACCTCACAGGTCACAATATTATTTTCATACACCTTCGGACAAAGACTGCAGCGACCTGGCTGGATGCTAAGCGACAGAGCAACGGCACAAACACACGGGAGTTCATAGCACATCTAGGAAACATTGTCACACAACTTATGTAGACAGAGAAATGGATATTACAACTGGAGTGGGAATAGATCTGTTTCAGACAGACTGTCACACGGAACATGAGCATTAAGCAGAGATTTAAAGCAATATATAGACGCAGTTGAGGAGACCTTACTTAAGTTAAAACATGACCCACCGGATGAGATGAGAATGACTCATGAAATCAGTTATGGTTCATTTGATCGCTCCACCAGTTCCTTGGATAACTGTGGTAATTCTACTGCTAATACATGGCGATGAGCGCAGCCCCTTCGGGATGCGTGCTTTTATCAGACCAAGACCAATCCAGGGTGCCCTGGCGGGTTGGAGATGGTGAACCCAGTGAAAAACAAAGTATGTGGTCACACTTATGAGAGACAAGCAATTGAAAGGATGATTGAAAACAAACTTCAGAAGAGTAAATCTGCCAGGTGTCCAAAAATTGGCTGTGATCACTCTGACATGAGTATATTGGATCTTGTTCCAGACAATGCACTAAAAAGAGTCATTGAAATTCAAAGCAAAATGCAAGTTCATCACTAAGCTTGAAATTAGGCCCAATTCCCCAAAAATTTTAATATAGTTAGGTACCTTTGACGTAAAGTGCAGATTACAAACACTTTGTGCAATACTGATGAAACAGCAGCAAAGTGGAAGGTAATTCATATACACGTCTATTTAGACATCCATGCTTACGTTACTTCTGGAAGCAACATTGTTCTTTGTTAATAAAACTGTTGACTTTATAACGTTCAAAAAAATTAAAAATAGTCCTCCACCGTTCTTTGGTGTTGATAGTTGATAGTAGGATCAGGTGGAGTTACAGCACAGGTGTAACTAATTTTGGTCAATTCCTTTACAGTAGACAAGACCAGGGGGTAAATGTATCATACTCCGGTTTCTTCAACTCGTGGGAGTTCGGCGAGATGACAGCTAAAATTTAAAGCGGTGCTGCCTTGTAAAGGCAAGTTTCCTTTTACAAGGTAGTGCTGCTTTAAATTTTAGCTGTCATCTCGCCGAACTCCCGTGAGTTGAAGAAACCGGAGTATGATACATTTACCCCCAGATGTCAAAATGTTTTGCTGAGTCATCAGCACCATCAATATGTGTCTTTGATTACTGTAAGCACACAACAATATATAGCACATATAGGTAACATTGGCACACAGCGGTAGCTAAAATAAAAAGTGGTGCAAGATGGACAAGGAAAGTATTCTTCACTGTGCTTGAGTAAAATACATCACCCCTCCTTTCCCAATGTCATGGCTTGTGGAGTAAGCGTGGATGGCTTTTCGCTGTTCCTCCATCCTCAGAAGCATATACAGGCAGTGGCGCACGCAGGGGGGGTTTCTGAGTCTCTAGAAACCCCCCCTGCGCTAACTAAGTGGCTAAGCTCCGTTTCGTCAGATCTGTCCTATACAGCAGCGGCGGCGCTGTCAAAGAAGCGTCCGCAGCGGTGCTGTAGTGTATACAGCACCACCGCGGACGCTTCTTAGACAGCGCCGCGGCTGCTGTATAGAACAGATCTGACGAAACGGAGCAGCAGCTCTCTCTCGGGTTGTTTTTTTTGTTTGTTTTTTTTTGGGTTCGGGGGGAACCCCCCCCCCCCCCCCCCCGACAATCCTCCGTGCGCCCCTGACAGGTTAAAATTCCGCCTTGTCACCACCTCTTGCTTCAGTTGGTTGCAGAGCAAATTAAATTGCTCTTGCAGCTGCTGCTATCTCCTACATGTTGTTGCCGAATGCTGGAAACGTCCAGATATTTTACGGGCTACACGCAGCATCTCCTGCACGTCCCTGTCATTTTTTAAAAAGCTCTGCACCATCATGTCATCATGTTTATTGTGTGAGCAAAACAGGGAACGTGATGGAATTCACCCAGCTGCAACACTCTCATAATATTGGTGGCGTTATTAGAATTGACATATTCTGAGGAGAGTCCAAGCTGGATAAGCCATGTTCCAATGACATCCCTTAGTTTTTGTAACAGATTGGTGAAGCCGGTGATACACATAGTAGCCTGCCTCTGAAAAATGTGACATTCTTGGGTACATGCTGCTGCTGTTCCTGCTGGTGAAGGCGAATCACCAACCCAGTGGGCTGTCATAGTCATACAATCTTTAATTTGCCCAGTTCCACTTGTCCACATATCTGTGGTTAAGTGTACAGTGGGTAGAATGGCATTTTGTAGCCCAATAATTACATTTTTACGAACCTTTTGGTAGAGGTCAGGAATAGCTTTTCTAGCAAAATGGTGTTGTGATGGAAATTGGTAACGGGGACAGAAGACCTCAAGTAACTGTCTAAAACCAGCTGCATTAATAGTGGATATTGGACGCAGATCTAATACTAGCATAGTCGCCATGGTGTCTGTGATCCGCTTTGTGACTGGATGACAGCTTTCATACTTGCTTCCTCTTGCAAAGGATTGTTTAAGAGTCAATTGTTGTAAACTACTAGTAGGCTTCTTCTTGGTTTGCTTCTGGGATGAAGATCCACCCCCAGCAGCAGCAGCAGCAGTGGGACTAAAGCTCAAGAATTATTCTGAGGAATCCAGGATAGTGGAGAAGTCATCTAGCCTTAGCAACTTGGATGCAGGACTAACTCTGATCTCTCCTGTTTGTGTGTGAGCTATATAACACAGTACAATGTGACTGCAGATTTAGACCAAGACTGACAGCCCTATTATTTCTATTTCAGCAATGACAATTAGCAATGGCGCAATGGAGGTCTCCTGAATGTAACTGGAGACTTTGAAGAACACTGCTACCCCTCCTCTTTCTTTTCTAGCTATGGCGCTGCCCAACTGCACTAGAGACTGCCATAAACCGTGATACCCTTTTTGTGTCCCTTTGTGAAATGGCTCTGGATCGCCGTGGAGGGCGGTACTTATAAAATCCAAAACTCCTGAGATCCGAGATCCGCCAACGTAACAATGACATTTTGCCTCGTTTTCAATACCGAGGGTGCACAAAAGTACCGAGCCGGCTCGGTTCGGTACTTGGATCGGCGAAGTTCGGGTGTGCTCGGTTTTCGGGGAACTGAGCCTGAGCATCTCTAATATACATATGATTTATTTTTCTTATCAGTTATGTTTCACTAAATATACACTGATCTAGACTGGTAAAGTCAGTTCATGCTAGAGCGGCAGATTCTAGCAATCATTATTAAAGTAATTACTGCAGCCAGCCACTTATATTAAAGCCTGAATGAGTAGTTAGTATGTGTATATATATATATATATATATATATATATATATATATATATATATATATATAATTTCTAGTTTTAATGTGCGGTATCAACGGTATCAATGGTAGTTTTAATGTGTGGTGTCAATACGCTTTTTATTGTGGGGTTTCGATGATTGTTTTAATGTACAGTATTTGAGTGTGTGGAAGCAATGATTCATCTTATGCAGACCACCTAGGCAAGCCCTTTGGGAGAGCTATACTCTTAATTTAAGATCTTAGGGGCCCCCCTGCCTTAAGTACCCCGGGCTCCCCAAAACCATAATCCAGCTCTGTCCCTTCCTATCTGCTTCCTTCTCACTGACAGTGTCGGAAGTGACGTTGTCACGTCCCGACACTGTCAGTGAGGAGCCGCGCAATGAGAGCCGCACACCGAGAGAAGAAGAGAAGAAGAAAAGTCTGAAGAAAAGTAGACAGCAGAAGAGAAAGAAAGAAAGTCATAGAAAAGTAAGTACATAACGGAGGGGACAGCAAGGTTGAAAAAGGAGAGAGTGGAGCAGCAATGTGGATGAGGAGAGGGGGGCAGCGTGTGGTAGAGGAGAGGGAGGCAGTGTGTGATGGAGGAGAGGGGGCAGCATGTAACGGAGGAGAGGGGGCAGGAATGTGTATGAGGGAGTGCAGAATGTGATGGAGGAGAGGAGGGCAGCAATGTGGATGAGGAGAGGGGGGCAGCGTGTGATGGAGGAGAGGGGGGCAGCGCATGATGAAGGATATGGAGACAGCAATGTGGATGAGGAGAGGGGGGCAGGAATGTGGATGCGGGGGGGCAGTGTGTGATGGAGGAGAGGGGGCAGCAATGTGGATGAGGAGAGGGGGGCAGCAATGTGGATAAGGAGAGGGGGGCAGCGTGTCATGGAGGAGAGCGTGTGATGGAGAGGAGGGCAGCAATGTGGATGAGGAGAGGGAGGCTTTCCACAGACCTCTTGGAGTGGAATTAGCTATGGAGCTAACAGTCTGCAGGTAAAAGGTTGCTGATCAAGTTGTATACAGTTGTAGCACTATGTTTATGCTCAGTTACATACAGGTCTGAGACATATGTTACAGGCTGAAGTGTAAAATGTAATTTAACTTACATGCTTTGAGTTGTCTTCCACAGCAACAACAGAAGGCTGACAAGCTGTCTGCAATCAGGAGACGTTACAGAACATCTACTGGGAACTCCTTTTAGAGGCAAAGAGGGAATAGCCTGTCTGTCAAGCCAAGCCTGTGGGAGGAGTCTTGTGTATAAAAACCTGAACTGAGCATGTGTGAATGGCAACCAATGCCAGTAAGTGGCCGCCTGGTATTTAGGGAACTGCCTTATAGCCAGACGAAGGTTGCCTGGTGTTGTTCTGACGTTTGATGTGTTATTGTGATGTAACAATAAACCACCATTTTGATTTGTAACAAGAAGTTGTCTGTGTTGCTGAGATCTGCAGGGTGCTCTTGCAACAAGTGGTGTCAGTAGTGCTACTAGAAGGGTGCATTTAAATATATATATATATATACATGCATGTTTTGCTCAGCTTAAATGGTAATCTAATCTAGTTATTAATATTTATTGGGCTTACAATCAAATCTGATGCCAAGATCACCAACAGACAAAGTGACCTGTCCAACTAATATGTACAACAGCAAGATTCCCAATGATATTGTTAGTCCGTGCCACTTTTCCAGCTAAGGACACTTCGGTATTTAGTGGACATCAGTGGAGGCTCCCATTACAGGCTCCAGAGTCATCGTGAAGAACAATGACTTGGGAATGAGGTTACATTTTTCCTCCAGATTTCATGCTCCCAAGGTGAATATAATTCATATACAACACTGGAGAAACACTCAAGCGCTTTCCTTACATAAAAAAGATCTTAATAGTTTATGTAAGGAAAGCGCTTGAATGTTCCTCCAGTGTTGTATATTAGTTAGTAATCTCTATTTGACGTGTTTTTTGGGTATTACACGTTAGGAGAAACAATAGCTGCATTCCTTTGATTTAGAGAGCCTGGTTTAAACTGTTAAATTGTATTTTCTGAATAAAATTCATATTCAAGATTATCAGAAGCATCTCAATCAGGGAGAATGCCAGGGACTTTGCCCGTCCCCTGCATTCAAACACTATCAGATGACAGAAGTACACTATAAATGTCCTAAACTGTGAGTTTGAAAAAGTGGAGATTTTGCCTATAGCAACCAATCAGATTCTAGTTATTATTTATTTAGCACATTCTACAAAATGATAGCTAGAATCTGATTGGTTGCTATAGGGAACATCTACACTTTTTCAAACCCGCAGTTTAAATATACCCCTATGAATATATTAAGACAAATGTCATAAATGTATGTACCTATTCTGATGTATGTATCATGCCTCTTCCTATTGTGTCATGTATATCTAGCCTACATATGCTCATTTAAAATAAAAATACAGTTTACTTTATATCAGTGAAAATAGGGCTTGCACAATTATCTCGTGTGAGGTGGGTTAGCTTACAACTTGTTATTGTCCCATTCTCCTCTATGCTGGGTTTTTCGGTAAATAAAACAAGCCTTGTGTTTAATATTGAGGAACTGCAAACTTTAATTAGTTCAGCAATTAGCATGAATATGCTGAACCTGTAACTTAATTCACCTTCAAAACAGCTATTCAAAATGTTCCAATTATCAGCATCTATGCAAAATTAATTTAATTACAGTTCAAAGTTTTTGTACTGGTGGGGAAGTAATGGTTTCTAGTGTATTCTGTCCCTGTACTTCAGTAATAGTAAGATTTTGTCATAAATTAATACATTTACTTCCCAAGTGACATTCAGGTCCTCTATTATTCATGTGAAGTCCTGTTATACAGGGTGCAATAATTTATAAATTCATAAACAGCACAGTGCTATTGTGATAATGTAATGCAGTAACTTTCACTGTCCATAGTATGCTGTATTATGTGTAAGCAATTTTGAAATGAAGTGTGGAGATACAGAGGACATTTAGGAGTATCCAATGTTGTGAGAGATTCTTCTTGTCTGTGCAACAACCCTTGATTTTAACATTTGGATGGTGTTATCAAGTGCTGTCAATTGAATTTTGTCTGCTCAACCTATGCGCGCACGGTGCATATTAGAGACCGATTTCCGCCTCCTCAAGGGTCTGGAACGTGTTTGTGGTATGTTCTTGAATCTATGGCGAGATTACAGCTTGCAGGTTTGCCTTTCACAGTTCATGTTCGAAGTTAACCTTTTGCGTTCACATTAAAATCTGAAAATAAACTATAAAATGTTGCCTGTTCGAGCTTATATGGTCTACTATTTTATAGTATTTTTAATATATATTTAATTTTAACAGGGAGCATTACAGTGTTCGAGTTCAAAGTATTACTGTGTTTGAGTTCAGTATAATGGCACGTGGGTAGCTGGCAGGGCAAAAAGGATGTAAGAGGGGGGCAATGACACAGACACAGGAGGATTCTAGAATCAATACACTTGAAAGGGGAGCAATGAACAGACACAGTGTCACGACAAGAGGGTTTCTGGGATCCGTCTCAGGTCCCTTGGGACTAGCTGTGGCAGGGATGTAGTGGAAACTACGAGGCCGAATGAATGTCTTGCTCATAGTGGTTTCTCAATTCCTGTCTACCGGATGTTAGGAGGAGAAATGCTGGACTGAACTACGTACTGAAATAGATGACTGGAATCTGGACCTGACGGACTGGAACCTGAACGTGGGCACAGGGAGGATCTGAGCCCACGACCAGAGACTCAGTACCTCCAAGAACTCAGAAACTCAGACAAATATAGTACCATAACTGGGAATGGGAAGATTCAGAACTCAGGTACCAGATATTCAGGGGTGGCAACCTCCTGAACAGATTAAGCCTGGAACTGGCCCTGAACAAATCATAACTCAGAGCCTGGGGTAGGTCTGGAACTGGAAGTCGATACCGCGAGTCACAGAGATGGCTCCAGAACGTTGATGACTCAGACCAATAATCTACTACCACAGATAGCCAGTAGGAGAGACAGGAAGAGATTAAAGAGAGGAGGATCCACATGGACGGTAACAGCTGGAATTTGTACACTAGTAGATAGAATGAAGTTAAATCCACACGAGGAATTAATAGCTAAAGTCTTTATTTCAGCATACAGAATGAAGTTGAATTCACACAAAGGGTTAATGGTTAAATTCTGTATCACAGCAAGTAGAGTGAAGCTGAGTTCACACAATGGTAAATGATTGTAGTCTTTATCACAGCAAACAGGATGAAACAAAACTCACTCAGAGGGTAAATTGTAGAAGGCTGTATCACAGTAAACAGAATGAAGCAGCAACACACAGCAACAGTGGTGAACTGGAACCAGGAACTAGGAAGTTTTGCACTGGCAATTAGCTGAGTATAGGAGGAGATTCTTATAGTCTGCAGATGAAGCTAGTTAGTGAATGAGATCAGCTGTTCAGACTCAGCAGGATGTTTAGCAAATATCTCACCCAAGATGGCAGCCTCCAGTAAAGCAGACAGAAGTCACGCTTTGTTCCAGGATTTAGAATGCTGCATTCTGACAGGAGGGAGGTGCACGGTGATATGATACCGCTGAATGGCGTAAACAGGACTAAGACCCTGATTCATGATACACAGCATAAGAGGAAACTGAAACATGGATAAGATAAAGCAAGAATGGGTGTCGAGCAATATATGTAGATGTGCAGAACAGATATCAGTTCGAACACTAGTATTGCACATAGTCCTTCAGGACTCCCAGGAGAGCAAAGCAACTTCCTGCATCCTTTCCACTTAGTTAGTTAAGTGGGGGGGCTGGGGCTTAGGACGCGTTTCACGCGTCATCGTGGCCCTGCTCTGCTGTTATAGGCCAAAAATGGATATGACAGTTTAGAGGGCGGAGTCAAATGATGCAATTCAGCAAGCCCCACCCCCAAACGTCCTCCTGCCCCCCAGACCTCCAGGAAAACAAATTATCAAAGTTGCCAAGTAAGGTATTGCAGCAATATTGAGGACACATCTGCCATCACAGAGGTTACACATATATACAGATATAGATATATGTATACACATAGTCAACACTACTATATTAATATGCTGTATATCCCCAGTCATCAAACCTTTATACCTCACGATCTGAGAACTTGGACCAAGACAACCAGAGAGGGAGGTCACATGATTGCAGCCAAGGCAAGTATGCTGTTAGTGTATAAATTACTATTGAAAAAATACTTCCTTTACTGCAGTATTAATGTGTTTGTGGGGTAGGGGATGGGGGTGATGAGCACATTTTATTAAGCTTTGTTTTTGGAGCCAGTTTGTCAGAAACTGTCCTGGTCTGTTCATCCCACCAGATTTGCTCCCTTCACAATCGTCAGTGTTCTTTCGCTTTATCCCATGCAAAATGCGTGCAACTGTTCATTGTGTGACAAAATAAACATAATTTTAATTGTGCCTCCACATTTTCTGTGTTCAGAAGTGACACTCACTATGTCATCAGTCTGAGGAATATTGCCCATAACAATCAACACAGTTTCTATGTAAAATATACATTACTATACGACTGCAGTAGATTATGTTGGTATTGAAAGATTATTATACTTTTTACTATGTTTGAATGTATATTAGCATTCTCACATTTGCGAGTGAAGATGAAAACTCTATTATGTGAAACAGAAACGTAGCCTTTTTTCAGTGGCATTTTACTGCATAATGCATTACTTACAGCCAGCTTTATTTTCTATGACTTTATTCCTCTAAATTATTTACACAGAACGGGGCAGAAACCCAGGAGCATGTAAACTATGTAAAACAGAAGGACACAGACATAAACCAGGCATTAGCACATGGCATAAACGTAAATATTGAGAGAAAAGCCTGAAGGGCTTACAAGTCAATTGATCTTACAATCTAAGAATTACATATCACATGGTAATCTAGACTACTGACAAACAGGAATAACCTCCATATGGGGTAACAAACCCAGTAAGGTGGAGGACTCATATGGTTTTATTTTAATTTTTACACAGGACACATGAATTCCTATGTTAATGAAAAAAATAAATATATATAAACAAAATAAAGGAAATTAGTTGACTGAGATCTTGCTGATTTGCAGTATAAACCAATCAAATATGTTTTACTGATATATATGGACCAAATCGTGAACAGTCCTAGTTGTGACCTAATACATCGACCTGGTTTATGCTATTATATGTCATACTAAGTACAGGAGAAACATTTCTATATATATATATATATATACCTATATATATATATATATTTTATATATATATATATATATATATATATATATATATATATATATATATATATATATATACATATATACACACATATGTGTGTATGTATATATCTATATCTATATCTATATCTATATATATATAAGAACCGTGTTTGCTTGTTAGTTAGCTAGTATCGAAAAAGTGACCTATTAGAACACATAGCGATAATGCATCAATCCGACAAAGCGACAGGCCAACAAATATTGAAAACATCACTTTTTTGGTTGTAAACAATTGTTTGGCTGCTAGAAGGAAACCTTGCGACAACTCAACATAAAGACAATTCGACAAACCAACAAACCATATTTTCTAAATAGCATTTTTGGTCTATTTACCAAATAATTTGCTAATATATAAAAATTGGTACACATTACAAATCGGACCCGCACAAAGCCAGGTCACCCTGCTTTGATCTTATATGTAAAATTAGTTGGTCTTTTTGTTTGTTTGTTTGTCTGTCCAGTTATGCATTCTCACATCCCTGCACTGGTTGGGGTAAAACCAACGCAAGATGGTACAGTTGGATCCAGGCCAGGTTTTAGGAGGGTTAGGGTCCTGGTTGGACCCCCAGATGTACGCTTGGCAGAATTTTGACACGGGAGCCTGTTCTGAGCCTTCCACTGAATGGATTTGGACGAAAACTTCACAGAGTAGTAATGTTGGATCCCAGAAGACATACTAGGTGGTTGAGGTCCTGGTCAGAACTCCCATGGTTGTGTGCTAGGCAAAACTTTGACCTGTGGAGCCTGCTCTGGGCCTTTCACAGGATGAATTTGGAAGAAAACTTCAAAGATTGGGCAATTGGGCTCCGAGTCCTAATCCCGTTATCGGATCGCGATACTCGGATCCTATAAATTCCCCGCTGGCTGCCGCCATCTTCACTCGGGCATTGATCAGGGTAGAGGGAGGTTGTGTTAGGTGGTCCTCTGCCCTGCTATATCCTGTGCTGTGCTGTGCTGTGCTGTGCTCAGTCCAGTGGTGCTGTGTCCTGTGCTCTGTCCTTCTGAGTTCAGTGGTGCTGCTGGGTCCTGTGCTGTGTCCTGTTCAGTCCAGTGGTGCTGTGTCCTGTGCTCTGTCCTTCTGAGTTCAGTGGTGCTGCTGGGTCCTGTGCCGTGTCCTGTTCAGTCCAGTGGTGCTGTGTCCTGTGCTCTGTCCTTCTGAGTTCAGTGGTGCTGCTGGGTCCTGTGCTGTGTCCTGTTCAGTCCAGTGGTGCTGTGTCCTGTGCTCTGTCCTTCTAAGGGCATTGTTATTTCCCCATTATTCCCAAGTTATAAAAAAATTTAAAAAAAGTTATAAAAAAAAAAAAAAATAATTATAAAAAAAAGAAATTAAAAAAAAAATATCCAAAAACAATCCTGCAGTATAGGTCCATTGGTACTGCAATATTACAAAGTTCCCTGATTCTGCAGTATAAGTCCACCAGTGGTACTGCAATATTACAAAGTTCACTGATTCTGCAGTATAAGTCCAGTGGTACTGCAATATTACAAAGTTCACTGATTCTGCAGTATAAGTCCAGTGGTACTCTCCTGTGCCGCATATAATTTTTAAAGGCTTTGCTGAGTGTGTGTGGCTTAGGGGTACGCTCTCTTCTGCTACATATAATGGAAAACAAAAATTTGGAGGATAAAGCTGCGAGGAAAAAGCTCAGTTTTCCTAAAAGACCCGCTGGCGGGGATGCTGATAACATCTGGTCCGGACTGAAGGACCTGCCAATCATTGCAGACATGTCTACTGTTGCTGCATTGGATGCTGTCACAATAGAAAAAATGGTGGAGGATTATTTTGCTGACACCATCCAAATAGACATGTCAGACAGTCCATATTGTTACTGGCAGGAAAAAAAGGCAGTTTGAAAGCCCCTGTACAAACTGGCTCTATTTTACCTGAGTTGTCCCCCCTCCAGTGTGTACTTGGAAAGAGTTTTTAGTGCAGCGGGGAACCTGGTCAGTGAGCGGCGAAGGAGGTTGCTTCCTCACAACGTTGAAAAAATGATGTTTATAAAAATGAATAATCAATTCCTCAATGAAGTACAGCACTGCCCTCCAGATAGTACAGAGTGACCTGTGGTTGTGGAGTCCAGCGGGGACGAATTGATAATGTGTGAGGAGGAGGAAGTACACACTGTAGGGGGAGAGGAATCAGAGGTTGAGGATGAGGACGACATCTTGCCTCAGTAGAGCCTGTTTAGTTTGTACAGGGAGAGATGAATTGTTTTTTTAGTGTGGGGGCCCAAACAAACCAATCATTTCAGCCACAGTTATTTGGTAGGCCCTGTCGCTGAAATGATTGGTTTGTTAAAGTGTGCATGTCCTATTTCAACAACATAAGGGTGGGTGGGAGGGCCCAAGGACAATTCCATCTTGCAACTCTTTTTTTGGCATTATGTTGTATATTGTAGGGACCACTCCTCTACGCAGTCCAGGTACAATTTTTGGTGGGATTCAGACCATTTGAGGGTTTTTAAATTATATTGTGGTGACCACTCCTCTACGCAGTCCAGGTACAATTTTTGGTGTAATTAAGACCAGTTGATGGTTTTCTTATTATATTGTGGGGACCACTACTCTACGCAGTCCAGGTACAATTTTTGGTGGGATTCAGACCATTTGAGGGTTTTTAAATTATATTGTGGTGACCACTCCTCTACGCAGTCCAGGTACATTATTCGGTCCGATTCAGACCAGTTGATGGTTTTCTTATTATATTGTGGTGACCACTCCTCTACGCAGTCCAGATACATTTATTGGTGCGATTCATACAAGTTCAGGGTTTTTAATTTATATTGTGGTGACCACTCCTCTACGCAGTCCAGGTACATTTTTTGGTGCGATTCATACCAGTTGATGGTTTTCTTATTATATATATTGTGGTGACCACTCCTCTACGCAGTCCAGATACATTTATTGGTGCGATTAAGACCAGTTGATGGTTTTCTTATTATATTGTGGTGACCCACTCCTCTACGCAGTGTAGATACATTTATTGGTGCGAATCATACAAGTTCAGGGTTTTTAAATTATATTGTGGTGACCACTCCTCTACGCAGTCCAGGTACATTTATTGGTGCGATTAAGACCAGTTGATAGTTTTCTTATTATATTGTGGGGACCACTCCACTACGCAGTCCAGAAAGATACCTCGTTGCAACGTTTTGGACTAATAACAATATTGTGAGGTGTTCAGAATACACTGTTAATTAGTGGAAATGCTTGTTATTGAATGTTATTGAGGTTAATAATAGCGTAGGAGTGAAAATAAGCCCAAAAACTTTGTTTTTGAACTTTTTATGCTTTTTTAAAAAAAAATCTGAATCCAAAACCTTAAATCCGAACCAAAACCTTTCGGCAGGTGTTTTGTGAAACAAATCCGAACCCAAAACATCACGAAAATCCGAATCCAAAACACAAAACACGAGACACCAAAAGTCGCCGTTGCACATTGCACATCCCTAATATATATATATATATATGATGAGATTTGTTTTCTCTTGGATGATGTAAAATGCCATATGTGCCTGCTGTCCATCACTACAATAGGTAGCAGGTTCCAAAGACTACGGCCTGTAAGAATGTGAACAAATAACAGCAACACATTCAATATTTAATTTACCAACATCTGTTGACTTGTGCTATCCGAGCACAAAAGGAAATCTATTTCCATGTGTAATTTGTTTGCCCACATACATTCCCCAACGAGACACTACCAGAATGAAATGTTATTTCTTCTCATCTGCTGGAAAGATAGAAAAACGTCTTTCTGATAAATTCCTCCCATTCACCCTTTCATTCAGTTTACCCTTCTCATTCAGCTCCATTTATTTATTTTAATAAACATAAAATATTTGCAAATCTTTGTAAATCCATGACAATAAAAATAGCGATAACACTGGTAGTTTTTTTATTTTATGTTATTCATTTTTGTTCTTTAGGCCTAACTATTATAAGTGGCAGCAACAAATTTAATTTCACTGTTTATATTGAGGTCGGAGCCACTCTTATAACTATTTCTCTGGCTGAATAGAAGCCTTATTTATAGATAAAAAAGCAGTTGAGAATCACTTTTATTACCTGTAATGTAAAGATGAGGGAAACATTAGCCTCATTTGACCATGAAGTTGTGCATGTTTGTGTTACGAGCCGCGAGGTGCTGCGGCTCGCTTCCTCTTGTGTCCCAGCTGTCATGGTAACTGCAAGGACATCACTTCTTGTTTGCTCGCCCCAGGCATCGACATGGCAACAGCCGGCACCCTCTGTCAGTGAGCGCCGCGTCCTGCCATAGCCAGTTGGGTGCATGCACAGATGTATTAATTAATATACTAATCACCTACCTCCTGAGGTAGTAGGCACCACAAATTAATTATTAACCTCCAGAGAATATGGGAGGAGTGCAGGGCCGGTGCTAGGGTTCACGGCGCCCTAGGCAAAATTTCGCCGCCGCGCCCACGCTCCCGCCCCCGAACACACTAGATAAAAAATAATTAGATTTTATTTACCTTTTCTTCCTCTAGCTGCTCCTCGCGATGCATGCTGGGAGGGGAGGGGAGGGGGGCGTCAGGAAGAACTTTATTCACAGTGACAGTCAGTGACAGACAGTGTGATACTTCAGAGGCGCCGCCGGACAGACTATCACATAATCACAGTGATCATGTGTGAGAGTGAGATGCACCGCGGACATTGAAAAAGAGCGCGCTGCACTTCTCTCCCGAGCCGCTGAACCGCTGACTAGATTAGAAAATCTAGTCAGTGGCGCCCTGTAGGTCCCAGCGCCCTAGGCAACTGCCTAAGGTTGCCTAATGGGAGCGCCGGGCCTAGAGGAGTGCTCACTCGGGCCTGCTTGTTGGCTGTCATTAGTATATAAGTCAGGGAGGGCATAGCCTCCCTGCAGGTCATAGCGCTTGTGTAAACACATGCTGCTAACCTGCTACCCAGCACCTCCTAGATACTTAGCTATCTGTGACCTGATTTCTCTGTTGTGACCTTGACTTGTTTTCTGGACCCTGATTGTTTGCCTGTGCCCTTTGACCTTTTGACTGTTTTCTGGATTTCCGCATTATGCAATTTTCCCTGACCTTGGGCTTGTATCTTGACCTTCCTGCTTGCTACGGACCCATGACCTCTACCTATCCCTGGTTTCTGCCTCCAGTATGCCAGTTCCCTACCATGCGCTCCGGTTATTTTGATAAGTTTCTACTACCATAGAGTTAAGTCCTGGGGACATCTGAGTACCTCTGAACGCATCTTGCTCTACAGCAAAGGCAGCTGCTAAATGTGTCGACCTCTACTAGTCCGGTTATAAAAACTTATCAGATAGTCGCGGCCCTAACAGTTTGCTGATGGAATTTGGCTTTAAGACTTACCTCAATCACACCAAACAGTTTAATGAGTTAACTGTCATTGTCCCAACTCTATGTAAAGACTATGGGCTAGATTTACTAAGCTGCGGGTTTGAAAAAGTGGGGATGTTGCCTATAGCAACTAATCAGATTCTAGCTTTCATTTTGTAGAAAGCACTAAATAAATGAAAGCTAGAAAGAAATTCAGTGAGTAATTACCGTATTAATGCTAATATTTTTAGAGCGCTCGTTTTCCGGGGATCTCGCTAACAATTGAATACCCCCCTATGAGTCATTAAGAAGAGCAAAGCATAAAAAAGGAGTAATTTGGCACCTGGGCAAAACAATCTTTCATTGGAGGGGGAGGTAAGTTTAAAATCTGGGGACAAATTTATAGTTGGGGTAGGGCATGTCCTAGATCAACTTCAAATTCCAGTGTAAAAATAAAGCTATCAAGTGTTTATGTGCTACATGTATAAACAACCAGTATTGTCCTTACAAGCAAAATAATAAACTAATTTCCACCCCTTGCATTGTAACATGGTTTGTCCAGGGGAATCTTACTATTTTTTTTGCTTTGCTCTCCTTAATGACTCATGCTCTATGAATTCAGTGAAATGCATATTTATAAATATAGTGCGAATTGGTCATTCTGTGGAATGGCAAACCACAAGCGGATCTAAAATATTGTACCGCTAGAACTTCACAGCTCTGCCTGTTTCACTACACATTTCAATTTAAAGAGATTTCATTGCATCTTTGTTCATCTTTCATATTAACCAGTTTCTCTCATGCTGGGCCTTACTACATTAAAAGGCGATGTCTTGTTTGTTTTTACATGTTTTATAAACTTCATATTACATTTTCTCTACACAAAAATTATACCAATGAAATATTATTATGCTTCAGCCAACTGCCATTGCCAATTCATGGAATAAAATCTCCACATATTTGCCAGTGAAAAGTTATGATTGCCAGGATTAAATTACTGTATGCACACATACAAATAATAAAAGTACCAGCTAAGTATAGAAAAATGAAAGAAGACGCAAAATAGGTTGGACTATTATACAGTGGGTGAGTTTGCATGTATTGCACTTTGGCTTTAAGCTGGTGCCTTTCATGGTAAATTTTCAGTTTGGAAAAACATTTACTCAATAATTATGGTACAATTTTCTTTATACACGGACAGGAGGTTTATTTGTTTACAGGATAAACCATGCATAGTAGATTTTGAATAATAGCATTTGAACATTTAGAGGTCTAAATATCATGAGGTCATATATGACTATTTTGTGAAATGTTTTAAAGGTAAAAAGTGTATTTGTAATGTCTTGTTGTATTTGTTTGCGCAGTTTGTGGATGATTTTGACTTACACTGGTTGGTCTTGGTGCCCTGATAATGCATCTGCTCTGTATAAGTCCTTGCGGTGAATGAATAGATCCTGAGTTGACCAGCAGTGTCGCTAGTTGCTCAGACAATTACAAACGGTTTTCCACAATAGCCCCAATGTGACTAACTGACTTCTGATTGGCTGAGTGGCTATTGTCACTCCCGGTTTATACAGGACACAATCATTCAGCAAGTAGCCAAGCATCACATGTTGCCAATGGCATTTTTACTTTTATTTATTGGGTTACAAAGGAATAAGAATTTTCTTTTAGTCTAGTTTCTTTAGTTTATTATTTTATTAAAGCAGCAACCCAATGAAAACATGAGGTATGTTTTTTTTAACTTAAATCACCATAGCAGGCTACAAGAAGACTGCTATTAATGATTTACCAATGACTACCATGGCAACGCAGTCACATGACACATGATAAAGGGAGCAGAGAGGCTTTGGAGCACCCCTCTGAGCTCTGTCTACTATATTCATTGTAAAATCTCCCTGCCCCTCCTTCTCCCCCTTTTTATTTCACATGACATGCTGAGAGCTGTGAACTTGTGTCTATGTGATTGGCAGTCATAATGATGTGGAGGATGACAGCTAATGAAAGGGGCACAGAAAGTATTTAACTTACTTCTTAAATAACAATCAAACACTTCTGTGTGGCAATGCTGCTTTAAAGTGGTGAATGAGGGGTTTTGGTGAACTCATTTTTTTTCAATTAGACTTTATTTTAAAATATGTGTTTGTGTGTGTGCTTTTTTACTATTTTTTATAATGGCCATTAGGTCTTAGGGACTTACCAAGCTTCAACAAGCACCAGCATGCTACTCCAGTCAATGGCTGACAGCACATGCTAAAACGTGTAGTTCAACAATAGCTAGAGGAGCAAGGTTCCAGAATGCAGCTATGGACAGCAGCTATAAGCCACTAAGATCCTCATTGCTAATAGTTGCACTAAATCTTTTAGTTTTCTGCTTAACAAACCTTTAGTTTTTACTTTCCCCCTTGCCACACCACTGACAAAGTTAATCGAGCAGACACTTCCACTGCATTAGGGGATACTTTAAGCATGGTGAATCGTGGATGCAAAACGGTGCATTACTTTTGTTTAACACTCTGACTGAAATAGGCCTGACATGAGTCAAAGACAAAAGGGATAGAGTTTAGTATTAATCCACTTTTTCCACAAATTATGGACATGCTCTCTGTCATGTACAAAGAAAAATGTATCTTAATCCTCATTTAGAAAGCACAGTTCATGCGCTCCCCAAAACGCTTTGGTTCTGCATTGGTGCCCTGAAATGAAAGATGCTTTGGCTGGGTTTTCTGAAATGAGAACTCACCCGAACTTAGGAGATTTGAGTAGGCTCACAAGCCAATTCGGTACTTTCCTGCTTCCTCGGATTTGAATCGAGGCAAAACGTCATTGTTGCGTGGTCAGATCTTGCAGGTTTTGGATTCCATAAGTACCTCCCTCTCCAGGAGATTCAGCCCCATTGCTCACACAGAAACCGGGGTAGCAGTGTTCTTGTCACTCTCCAGTCTCCAGTGCCATTGCTCAGTGACATTGCTCACACGGAAACAATGGTAGCAGTGTTCTTGTCACTCTCCATTCTCCAGTGCCATTGCTCAGTGACATTGCTCACACAGAAACAGGGGTAGCAGTGTTCTTGTCACCATCCATTCTCCAGTGACATTGCTCAGTGCCATTGCTCACACAGAAACAGGGGTAGCAGTGTTCTTGTCACCATCCATTCTCCAGTGACATTGCTCAGTGACATTGCTCACACAGAAACAGGGGTAGCAGTGTTCTTGTCACCATCCATTCTCCAGTGACATTGCTCAGTGACATTGCTCACACAGAAACAGGAGGGGCAGCTGTGATCTTGTCACTTGACAAACATTGACTGAAAATGACTGGAAATTAATGTTATTTAGGTTAATAATAATAATTTAGGAACAAAAAAAGAGCCAAATTATGTGATTTTAGCAAAAAAAATAGGGATTTTAGAAAAAATAGAGATCCAAAACCAAAACCAAAATACGCGAGGGCAGTTTTGCCAAAACCAAAACCAAAACACAGAGTTAATCCAGATCCAAAATCAAAACCAAAACCAAAACATGGGGGTCAGTGAACATGTCTACTTAAAATGATCTGCCCAGCACATGCCGACTATCTCCTCTAATGAGATCCCTCCGCAAACTGAAGAGGCAGACTGTGCAAACATCACACTTCCTGCAACTGGAAGATGAAAAATGTGTTCTGTTGAAAATATAGGATTAGAACCAAACTTTGGCAGCTCAAAGCAAGTGCAAAAAAATTCAAATTCTAATGCAGAGTGGAAGCGGATGTATGCCCTTCCTTAAAACGTTATCTCTCTACCTTCATTCAATTTCAACAATCTCAATTTGCAAACTTTTATTGCTGCATTGCTTCATGAAACCAGGCAGATGACCTGCTCCTCTGTTAGCAAAGAATTTCCTTACTCTGCTCAGCTCTTCCCATCACCTGCTGCATTACTTTGTTCTGCAAACGTAACCACCTTACTCTGTACACATGTGTGCTTTGGTGTAAATCAAGGTGCAAAAAAGAAAATTAAAAAAAATTGTGATAGAAGCATATATTTTAAATAGTGTAAGTGGCATTTGATAAATAATATTATGGTCTGTGTGAGGTTAAAGCATGACTGGAGAAGGTGATATGAGCATAAGCAATTAAGAAAACCATAGAGATATTATAATAACAAATTCATTATAATAAATTATAATGAATATTAATAAAATAGAATATTAATAAGAACTCAATGGTATAAAGATTGGAAGTAGGGTGTAATTTATTATGTGATTATAAATCCGGCATCAATCGGATGCGATTGTCAACTCAAACTAGAGATGCTCACTGACCCCCGTGTTTTGGTTTTGGTTTTGGATCTGGATTATCGTCGTGTTTTGGTTTTGGTTTTGGTTTTGCCAAACCGTCATTGCTTGTTTCGGTTTTGATTTTGGTTTTGTAAGGTTTTGTTTTGCTATTTTGTTTAAAAAACAATGTTTTTGGGCCTAAAATAACCAAATTTAGTGCTCCACCTGTTTCTTGGATAAGTAATGTAATTGTAAAGCTAATAAATTATCCAAAAAACAGTTTAATTCCTGGTAGGCCTTCATTAATTCGACACAGAAACCAGATTGTCTTCCTCTCCATCTATGAATATTGGCAATGCAGCCACCGTCTTTGGATGTATATTACACCCTACACTTACACTTAAATATGTAAAGAAATGGACAAATCTGGCCGTTATAGACTGTGCAATATTAATTGAAATGGAGAAAGCCAGTTTGCTTTCTGTCTCTCTAGGCTCCCCTCCACTTGTATAAAATACCAAAAAATTCAGCCGTTATAGACTGTACAATATTAAGAGAAATGGACAAAGACAGTTTGGGGTCACTCTGTGTATGACACCCTACACTTAAGGAGAAATTGCCCAAACTGCAGCCTTTCAAGACGGTACGTGATATGGAAATGCCCCAAGTCCCTTTCCTCTTTGGGGGTAGATTGCACCCTACAGTTACATAGAAAGTTTTAAAAAGATGTTATCTCGTCATCATCTGGAGCTTCATCCTCACCCTCATCAGTGTGTACGTCATCATCACAGACTATCAATTCATCGCCGCTTGAATCCGTCATTAGAGAACAGTCAGTGCTTGGATGTCTTTGATGGTGAAGGCCTTCCTCGTGGAAGATGTAGTTCATTTTTATAAACATCATTTTCTCCACATTTTTGGGAAGTAACCTTCTACAGCGATCACTGACTAAGTTCCCTGCTGTGCTGAACACTCGTTCAGAGTACACACTGGAGGGTGGGCAGCTTAGGTATTGCAAAGCAAGTTTGTACATGGGTTTCCAAATGGCCTGCTTTTCTTCCCAGTAAGGAAAGGGACTGTCTGACATTTCCATATCAACTACCTCTTGAAAGTAATCCTCCACCATCCTTTGCATGTTTATACTCGTATTGGATGGAGTTATGGGCAAGGTCACACATTTATTAGAAATATCCTTCAAACCAGCCCAGATGTTAAACTGTTCTGGTCTGCCCTCTGAGTCTTCCCTGCTTCTTTTTGGGAAATTAAATTTTTTACGAGCAGCAGCTGCTTGAGAAAGTGAAGGAGGACACGTCGGCAAGCCAAGGCCCAGTTCAGCGGACAACTTGCTGAGCAATAGCTCCTTGCAAAAGTTCACATCTCGCTCATTTTGAAGCAAAAACTCAATGTAGGTCTTAAACCTTGGATCAAGCAGAGTGGCCAAAACGTACTGATCCGAGTTCAAGATCATTGTGAAGCGAATGAAGTACTTGATCGACAAGGCCAACATACTTTGCAGAATTGCTTACTTTCATCTCCTCCTTCAGTTTCTCAAGCTGCTTTTCCAATAGTCTAATTAAAGGAATGACTTGGCTCAAACTAGCAGAGTCTGCACTCACCTCACACGTCACAACTTCAAATGGTTTCAGCGCCTTGCACAGCACTGAAAGGATTCCCCACTGTGCAAGACTAAAATACATGCCCCCTTCTTTCCCAATGTCATGGCTTGTGCAATACGCTTGGATGGCTTTGCGCTGTTCCTCCATCCTCTGAAGCATGTACAGGGTGGAATTCCACCTAGTTACCACCTCTTGCTTAAGTTGGTGGCAGGGCAAGTTAAACTGCTTTTGGAGCTGCTGCAATCTCGTACATGCTGTGGCAGAATGCTTGAAATGACCTGAAAACTTACGGGCCACCGAAAGCATCTCCTGCACCTCACGGTTATTTCTTAGGAAGCTCTGCACCACCAAGTTGATGGTGTGAGCAAAACAGGGAATGTGCTGGAAATCACCCAGTTGTAATGCTCGCACTATGATGCTGGCGTTATCAAAAATGACATATCCTGGGGAGAGTCCAAGTGGTATAAGCCATGTATCAATCACATCTCTTAGTTTGCCTAACAAATTGTCAGCTGTATGCCTGTTAGTGAAGCCGGTGATACAAAGAGTGGCATGCCTGTGACAAATGTTACGTAGTGGTGTACATGCTGCTGCTGTTCCTGCTGGTAAAGGCGAATGACCAACCCAGTGGGCTGTCACAGTCATATAGTCTTTGGTTTGGCCACTTCCATTTGTCCACATATCTGTGGTTAAGTGTAGCGTGGGCAGAATGATATTTTTCAGCGCAATCTCTATATCTGTACACACTTTTTGGTAGAGTTGTGGAATAGCTTTACGGGAAAAATGGTGTCGCGATGGAATTCTGTAACGCGGACACAAAACCTCAATTAACTGTGAAAAACCAGCTGCATTTATTGTGGCTATTGGACGCAGATCTAACACTAACATGGCAGCCATGGCGTCTGCGATTCGCTTGGCGACTGGGTGATTGCTGTTATATTTGCTTCCCCTAGCAAATGATTGTTTCACAGTTAATTGTTGAAATGTAGGACTGCTCTTTTTCTTGGCCTTCCTCTGGGCTGACGATTCACCCCCAGCAGCAGCAACAACAGCAGCAGTGGGACTAACGCTTTCTTCAGAGGAATCAATAATAGTGCAGGAGTCATCCAGCCTTAATAAGTGGGATGCCGTGCTTACTCCGAGCGCTACTGAGAATATTGATGAGGATGGTGTGGTGAGTGTATTTTGTAGCCGTCGGGATGTCAGTGAGTGGAGGGTCCTAGCTGATGATGGAGTGCTTGTAATTTTTTTGGAAGAACTTTCAGCTTTTCCCAACACTTTGCCATGACCTCTCGTCAAATGGCGTAACATAGACGAGGTTCCAAGATGGTTAAGGTCCCTCCCTCGACCGACTGTGGCTTGACATACACTGCAAATGGCTATACAATTGTTGTCTGGATTGGGGTAGAAATAATTCCACACATAAGAAGTGGATTTTATTGTTTTATGGCCTGGCATGACAATGGCCTTTTTCTTGTCACGTGCCAGAACTGCTGCCACTGGTGCAGGACTGACACAAACAACCTCATCCTCATCAACATCCTTATTAGCGCCCTCGTCGTCTACACAAATCTCCCCCTCATCCTCTTCTATTTCCAAAGTGGCATCCTCAATTTGTGTATCACCGGCTACACTCGGGCTGTTCAGGCACACATCAGCAGAACTGCTGAAAAGGTCCCTCTTTATGGGTACACTAACAGAATGCTCACGATTAGACATCCCACTGTTGGATGGACTCTCCACAGGGATTGGTGTCATTTGTGATTCAGAGCAAACATTATCCTCTAATGCCTTACTGTTATCTTGCAGCTCGGCTTTGACACGTAACAGTAGTTGTGCACCACTTGTAGGCTTGGTAACATTTTTTGATCTGGCACTAATACACAAAGGTGAAGGCCTCATTCTCTCTTTGCCACTGCGTGTGTAGAATGGCATGTTGGCAATTTTTTTTTTAATCGGCACTTAACTTTTCCTCAGTTACACTTCTTTTTCCCTTCAACAAGGTAACATTTTTTGGGGTGTGTGTTTTTTTTACTCATTTCAAAAGCCGGTGTAGTTTGACATCGCCTTTCCCAGATGACGTACTGGGAACACTACCATCAGGACTGGTGACAGAACCTGGTTGCTGATTCTGCTCATATGTGGACTGCTTTGAATCCATTATGAGCCCAAAGCACTTGTAGTGCTACAAATTGTTTTAGATGCTGCTGACAAATATGACTTTTGACCAGAAAAACTAATGCAAAAGAATGGGGGACACCCCAAAAGCACTTCGGAGTGCTAAATATTATTTTTTGAGACTGCTGACAAACAGGACTTTTGACAGCCAGAAATATTAATGCAAAAGAATGGGGGACACACCAAAAGCACTTGGAGTGCTAAATATTATTTTTTTAGACTGCTGACAAACAGGACTTTTGACAGCCAGAAATATTAATGCAAAAGAATGGGGACACCCCAAAAGCACTTGGGAGTGCTAAATATTTTTTTTTTTAGACTGCTGACAAAAAGGACTTTTGACAGCCAGAAATATTAATGCAATAGAATGGGGGACACCCCAAAAGCACTTTGATTGCAAAAAATTAACCAGATAGTGCTGTTAGATAAGACTTTCAGCACCAGAAAAATTGTTGTTTTACACTGTGGGATATGGGACACCCCAAAGCACTTGTAGTGCCAAATATTGAGAAAAAAGACTCCTCTATCCTCCTCTCTTCTCTTCTCTATCAATTGTTATCAGAATTGTAATCAGAATTGTAATCAAAATTATTATCAGAATTGTTATCAGAATTGGATGAAGAATAAGGTATATTCTCTGTCCCTGCCTTAATCAGCCTGTGACTACACCCTGCTCTGTCAATCTGTCAAATGGCGATGGATTGCTGTGGAGGCGGGTATTTTCAATTATCGCGAGAACCGAGCCCTGAGATTCGACGACATCACAATGACGTTTTGCCTCGATTTTTAATCCGAGCGGGCGGGAGAGTACCGAGCGGGATAGGCAAAGTTTGGGCGGGTTTGGTTCTCGGGGAACTAAGCCCGCCCATCTCTAACCAATACATTTTTTATTAATCTTAACAAGCATGCAAATTGCTCCTGACTTAATATTTTGTGATGCATCAGATCTTGACTAACATGTATTTTTAAGATAAGCCCTATAGGAAATAGGATTTTGTACATGTTAACATGTTATGACGATGATTGCAAGTTTGTGACTGTGACTATGCTCTGGATTCATCTAAATGCTATATTTAAAGTAGTACATATCATAAGATAAGTGTCTAAACATATTTCTGTGGCTACTTTGATACAGCATTTTAGCTATCAACTGTAAGTCAGGTACCTTATTATAGCCATTATCAGGGCCTGATCAACCACTAGGCTGACCAGGCTGCAGCCTGGGGCGCTGGGTCCCGGGGGGCGCTGCACTGTGGGTATTTTTTTTTTTAATTTATTTTTTTTTAATTTTTTTTTTTTTTCTTCATTCATTTTTTTTTCGGGGTGGGGGAGGGGGGGGGGGGTCGCCACTGGGGATCGCCGCGGGGGGTGGAGGGCTCGACGATCAAAAGCATTGGTGGTCAGTGGTTAGCAACACACAGCCAATCGCCAGGCTGCCTGTTGCTGTGCAGCAGACAGGAAGCAGGACGTCTTCACTTCCTATCTGCTGATCTGAGGAGAGGAGCGACGCTGGCACAACTACAGGTAAGTGAAGGGGGGAACTGCCCTGCATATCTATAGGGAGGGGGGGGAACTGCCCTGCATATCTATAGGGCGGGGGGGAACTGCCCTGCATATCTATAGGGAGGGGGGGGAACTGCCCTGCATATCTATAGGGAGGGGGGGGAACTGCCCTGCATATCTATAGGGAGGGGGGGGAACTGCCCTGCATATCTATAGGGAGGAGGAGAACTGCCCTGCATATCTATAGGGAGGGGGAACTGCCCTGCATATCTATAGGAAGGGGGGGGAACTACCCTGCAAATCTATAGGGAGGGGGGGAACTACCCTGCATATCTATAGGGAGGGGGGGGACTACCCTGCATATCTATAGGGAGGGAGAGGGGGGACTGTCATGCATATGTATAGGGAGGGAGAGAGGGACTGTCATACAAATCTATAGGGTGGGAGGGGGGGCTGCCATGAAAATCTATAGGGAGGTAGAGAGGTTGATATGTATGAAGGAGGGCAGAGGAGGGGGGCTGACATATGTGACTGGGGGAGTTTTGATGTGACGGGGGGGGGATAGCTAGCTAGCAGAGTGGAGGTAAGGAAAATAGCTGCAAGGGGGATGGATGCAGGGTGGGAGGTAAAGAAAATGGCTGCAGCAGGGGTTAAGGAAAATGGCTGTGCGGGGGGGGGGGGGGTTGTGGTTAAGGAAAATGGCTGCAGGGGGTATTTAAAAAATAGAACGGCTTTGGGGGGCAGAATCTCATGATTGTGTGGTGGTCACATGGGTGGTCTCAGCAATCACTAGAATACTAAATATTAGTGAGATGGGGCTGGTAGAGGTTTGTATTTGATTGACAACAAATATTCAGATATTGCTTATATATGCCTGTCCAATGGGGTACTTTTAGCTGGCCATAATGGAGTGTTTTGTTTTAACTAAAGGGCCTAATCATTCAGGGTTTGCATTATAATACATTTTTGCATTTTCAAAAAAGGACGCCAACTTTCCAGAAGCCAGCGAGAGGATAACAAAGTTGCAAGAGAGAAGAGCAAGGACAGGTAAGAGACAATGGCACAATCTGTCTAAATTTGAATGCTGGAGAATACACCTGAACATTCATATTCAGGAGTGTTCCTATACACCTATATATTCGGAGGGGGGGGGGGGGGGGGCGCTGCGGCCGTAGTAGCCTAGGGCGGCCAGAACCCTTAATCAGGCCCTGGCCATTATACTTGAAACACAAGCAATTTGCCTAATTTCGCCAATGATACTGGTTTGTGGTCTGCCTCTTTCAAAATCTGCATCTTGCTAAGCGGTTTTTAATTTGATAAATTGTACAGTCTGAAAACCACACAAAAAGACACATATCAAGGGGTCTATGTATCAATAAGAAAAAAAAACCTAGATCTGGAGAAAAGGGAGTTTTCGCTGGATTTAGGTTTTTTTCCTATTTATCAAAGCTCCCGGGGTGGTGAAGAATATCACCAACTATCGCCTTCACCGGGGCCCCTGGTCAAGCTTCCCAATACAAAGCCTCATTAATAAGGACAATAGCGGTACAAGAAATAGGTAGTGCAACAAACGTGGCCTAGAGGAAAAAAATAATAAAAATTTGGGTCTGAGTGCAATAGCGCTAAACTAGATTTTTGAATTTGCACAGCACTGCCTATAGAGAAAGGTAACATTTTCAAACTTTTCAGTGAAGTATTTGTTTCTGGAAAATTTGAAGTTATAAACAATGCAAGGAATGACATTTGGTGGATTGGCTATTCAAATGTGGACGTCAAAGTTTGTGTTGCCAGAACTTCACACCTCTTCAAAATGGTCTATTTACCTCCAAGGGGTATATTTACTAAACTGCTGGTTTGAAAAAGTGGAGATGTTGCCTATAGCAACCAATCAGATTCTAGCTGTCATTTTGTAGAATGTACTTAATAAATGATAACTAGAATCTGATTGGTTGCTATAGGCAACATCTTCACTTATCAAACCTACAATTTAGTAAATATACCCCCAAGGCTCAAAAGTTTCACTCATCTCTATCTGATTGAAAATGAATTCCCATTTACTCCCAAAAATTGATTCTCCTACTCCTGTTATGTAAAATCAATAAAGTTTACCTCAGCTAAAGTCTGGTCATCGTGCAAAATGATTCATCCCGACAGCTTTATTTTCCTAACAGTACTAAAGACTTCAAGTTGTTCTTTCTGCCCTGGTCATCAAAAAGAATTCTGACAGAATAAGCTAGACATGAGGCAATTAACTTCTTTGGAGTAATTTACTCAAAACCATTTTTTCAGGGAATTCTAAAAAATTTCCATTTTAAATTAGAAAAAAAGGGTCTTTGGGAAATCAAAACCCAATTTTTTTGTTACCACATGACAAAAACTGTTAAAAGTTAGTAAAGAAAGAAAATCCCAACAATGCCGCCCAGACTTCCTATTATCTTACATTAACATTAAACACTCCAATCAACTCCTCAGGCAGAGCTATATAAAGAGAAGCAGGCCTCACGTTAGTTTGGTTGTGGTGTGGACGACAGTGAGTCTGTTTTTCCATAGGAAATACATTGCTTGGAGAAGTAAGACAACTGGTAAAGGCCCCTGTCGAGTATCATGTGCACCACATTACTATGTCATAAAAAGCAGACTTGTTTTTACAGTGATCTCACACAGACTTACGACTAACTGGATTTTTCTACTGACAAGGGGGAAAACTGCACGGTCCATTCTCATTTTCAAGTGGGTGATAACATGTTTTTTTTAAAAGTATATTGTTACTCGCAGGTTTTAATTTATAAATTGTATATATATTATAATAAATTCAGTACAAAATGCATATATAAATACATGGTTTATTTTCCAGCCCCAGTATTTATTCCAAAAGCAAATAATAGCCACCAATTGTGCTTAACCCATTTATGCTTCTGTCCATTTGTATTAAACAAATAAAATAACTGATTTAGAAGCTGCTGGAGTGTATATTAGACAGCGAAGAAAAAAAAAACTGCTAGATAACAGGATCGCCTCATATTATTATCTTATGGTTTCATTCTTTCCAATATCCAATATTCACTTGTTTTTTCATAACATACAATTTAATCCAAAATGCACAAGGAAAGAAGAGGTGAACACAACAGATTAAATAGCTGGATGGACTAATGTGGGTTACTAATGGGTTCATCACCTGCGTCTACATTCAATTACTATTTCAGTATAATCTTACCTCCCAATTAAACAGTGAAATGCAGAACCTAACATAATCACTACTTACTGTCACATTCACAACACGTGTTATTAAACTCCATGAAGCATATCACTTTGTCTACATTACATGGTCTATACACATAAAGGCACTGCAGAGTATGGGAAGTGGAACAGTACTTACTGATTGGAGTATAAGCTATCTGTTATTAATGAGAATGCAGGACATTTATGGAATCTGGTAGAAAGATAAAAGGCAGTGTTGCCTGTAGCAACCAGTCAGAATCTTAAATGTATTTAGTGCAGATTACTAAATTAAAGCAAACATTTTACTGAGTGCTATGTGAAACACCAACTTTATCCTTTTCACTAGTTTTCATAAATGTCCCCAATGAGTCAAAATAATCCAGACCGAAATTAAAATTCAAGCACACTTGCCCCCCTTCATTCTTTACTAATTATAAGCATTTAAAGTGATATATGTTTTAGTTTCATACAGCTCTTCTACTTTATTGTAACACCACACACTTTGGGTTAGGTTCACTAGAGCCCTTCTGCTATTCATTAGGTTTCTCAGGTATATGATGTAGAAGTGGGGTGATTACTTACCCCCCTCCTCCCCTCGCAGGACCACAAAGGAGGAATTTCAGCCCTGGTACAGCAGCTTCGTGGGGCCCCTTACAAAGCTGCTGAAGGGGGTGTGGCCATACCAGGTAGGTCGCGTCTCCCAACACACAGAAAGACCTTTGTACCCCCCATACCCCCTCCCATATGACTGAAAAATGACATGAATAGACAAGGTTAATGGCAGTAGAAGCACAAATATGCTGGGTGCTTAAACAGCACCCACAGAGCTGGCTCCTATTCCTTGATCTGTCATGTATGATCAGGGCTGCGTACCACCAAACAGAACCACTTACCAAGGGGCGGACATAGTTTATGGATACTATCATCCATGGTAGTTACATGCGGTTAAACTACCCTCCAAAGGTAATTGCATATTATCGTTGTAACGTGGAAGATCCTTAGCCGCTACCACTCTAACACAGTTCACGTGGTCACACAACGGTTTACAATCTGCGAACTTTTACCTATATATTTTACCTATATATCCTTACCTCTGCATATCCACATATTGTTATCCTTTCAGTATCAACATTGTGGACTTATTGTTTATTGATATTGTTCCCTGTTCTACTTGCATATTGCATATTATCGCTGTCACGTGGAAGATCCTCAGTCGCTACCACTCTAACCTAGTTTACGTGGTCACACAACGGCTCACAATCTGCGAACTTTTACCTATATATTCTTACCTCTGCATATCCACACAATGTTATCTATTCATTATCATCATTGTGGACTTATTGTTTATTGTTATTGTTCACTGTACCACTTATTGATTACTGTTCACTATTCATCGTCCTCCCCTGCACATTTCCATCATCTAGCAACCCTAGGGGAGCATTTCAATTTATTTTCATTTCATCTCATTTCATATCATATCTACCCTATACCTCCTCGCTATTGTGTTTGAGCGCAAGGTGACACCCCCATCTCTTTTTATCAGAAAAACCTGTGGAGTAGAAAGAGATATGAGATTCATGGGCAAATTGGTTGTTTTTTCTGCTTGGATCAGGAGGGACATGGGATAATTTGTTCTGATATTCCAATTGGGAATGTTGTGATATTTGATACAGATAAAACGAAGTGAGAAGGCTGCACCATTGTGCGGTATTGGAGAGTGTCAATATCTAACTTACTTTAATATTTGGAAAATGTAGAGTCAGACTTGAATGTGAATAGCTACAGACGTAATGACAAGTCCTGCATTTAATATAAGATTGGCATGTTGTCCCAATATATTTATGTCACAATGAGGACTAGAAACAGACTACAGAAGTAAAATGTAAAAAGCCACGCACTACAGGGAGAAACAAAGAAAACTTAATACTTAAGACCGAGCCGAAAGGTAGAGCGAGTAATATTGTAAAGTGATGCAGCCACTAAATGTTTCCCTATTCACTTAGGAGTCTGAGGACAATGCACCTCTAAAACACTGCACACAAAACATAAAAGCACTCTTAAAAAACCCTACCATTCATTCTGTGCAGCCGTGAATGCAAAATAAACGCTGCTTTTCCATCATTAAAATTTTACAGTCAAAATTAGAACAACATTTAGGCTCCCAGATGTTTTACTGCGTCCGTATTCAAAGAAGCACACTGATTTTATATTCATTAAGACACGCAAGGGTTTCCATGGTCGACAGCGTTAAAACACCCCCATAAAGGCTTGCAGCTTGGCAGTGCGCTCCGTGTGCTGATTCTGCAGAAACCTGAATACTTAGCACTTTCTCTTCATGGTGAATTTCTCTTTTTATAGTCAGCGGCACCTGTCTGCACTGACTTTTATGCCCAGTTAATGAAGGCTTGTTTTTATTGTATTCATTCACCAATGCTGTTTCTTCTCTAATTACCCCACATTTTTTTTGTTTTTATGCCTGCACAAGACATATTTGCTAGGCCTTCGTGAAACAGACATCTTCCTGTATTGTGTTAAGATTGGACTCCCTGTGTGTATGTTCACACTTCTTCCTCTACTTCATCGCAGTTAGACTCAATGCAATTATTTATTACAAAAATGTCCATCAAGGGCTGCACACTAGTGCTAATGTGCCATTTTTGTGCATATTTGCCAAGGTTGCCAACCATCAGAAAATTGATAGAGGTTAGTATTATTATTATTATTATTATCATTTATTTGTTGGGCGCCACAAGGTTTCCGCAGCGCCGTACATAGTACAAACAGTAGACCATACAGGGTTAAACAGTACAGAACGATAAACAAAAAGTACCAATGCTTCAGTAACTCCGGGACAGCCATATGAAGTAAGGACAGAGCAGAAGAATAGGTATGGAGACACGAGGGAAGAGGGGCCCTGCTCATAAGAGCTTACATCCTAAGGGAGGGTGGACAAATCAGACCCGAGAGGGAGCTGGTGATGCCAGGGGAGAGAAGAAGGGGCCAGGGGAGAGAGGGAATAGCGAGCAGAGTAGATGAGGGGTTAAGTGGATGGTTGATAAGCTTTGAGGAACAGGTGAGTTTTAAGTAGAGATGAGCGCACTCGGATTTCTGAAATCCTAGCCCACCCGAACGTTGCCGACCCGAGCCGGATCCGAGACAGATCCGGGTATTCCCGCCAATGCAAAACTGAAACCAAGGCTCTGAGTCACAATCCCGCTGTCGGATCTCGCGATACTCGGATCCTATAAATTCCCCGCTAGTAGCCGCCATCTTCACTCAGGCATTGATCAGGGTAGAGGGAGGGTGTGTTAGGTGGTCCTCTGTCCTGCTATATCTCGTGCTGTTCAGTTCTGTGCTGTGCTGTGCTGTGCTCTGTGTTCTGCTCAGTCCAGTGGTGCTGTGTCCTGTGCTCTGTCCTTCTGAGTTCAGTGGTGCTGCTGGGTCCTGTGCTGTGTCCTGTTCAGTCCAGTGGTGCTGTGTCCTGTGCTCTGTCCTTCTGAGTTCAGTGGTGCTGCTGGGTCCTGTGCTATGTCCTGTTCAGTCCAGTGGTGCTGTGTCCTGTGCTCTGTCCTTCTAAGGGCATAGTTATTTCCCCATTATTCCCAAATTATAAAAAAATTCAAAAAAAGTTATAAAAAAATTACAAAAAAAGTAATTATATAAAAAAAAAATATCCCAAAACAATCCTGCAGTATAAGTCCATTGGTACTGCTATATTACAAAGTTCACTGATTCAGCAGTATAAGTCTAGTGGTACTGCTATATTACAAAGTTCACTAATTCTGCAGTATAAGTCCAGTGGTACTGCAATATTACAAAGTTCACTAATTCTGCAGTATAAGTCCAGTGGTACTGCTATATTACAAAGTTCACTCATTCTGCAGTATAAATTCAGTGGTACTGCAATATTACAAAGTTCACTCATTCTGCAGTATAAGTCCATTGTTGTTACTGCCATATTACAAATTTCACTGATTCTGCAATATAAGTCCAGTGGTACTGCTGTATAACTCCAGTCCAGTGGTACTCTCCTGTGCTGCATATAATTTTTAAAGGCTTTGCTGAGTGTGTGTATTTATGTATCACAGGTTTTAAGAAGAGGCACAACACTGACAACCTGTTAGAGAAACTGAGGGAAATAATCTCTCTGTGGCTCACCCCACTTAGACTCTCCTGGGGATTCGAATAACTGCCATTTCTATTACTACCTTCTTTCTTTCTCTGTTTAAAAAAAAAAAAACCTGTCATTTCTATTACTACGTTAATTGTTTGTGCAGTCACAAAAAAGAGGAACTGCGCCCTTAACTGCTATGTTGGTTTTAGACGTCCATCTGGTGTCCGCCATCTGTGCACTGGAATTCAGACCAGTTGAGGGTTTTATTATTATATTGTGGCCCCAGTATCAAATTGGGTACCGGGGCCACTCCACTACGCAGTCCAGATACTTGTTTGGTGGAATTCAGAACAATTGAGGTTTTTTTTATTATATTGTGGCCCCAGTATCAAATTGGGTACCGGGGCCACTTCACTACGCAGTCCAGATACTTGTTTGGTGGAATTCAGAACAATTGTTTTTTTTTTATTATATTGTGGGGACCACTCCACTACGCAGTCCAGATACTTTTTTGGTGGAATTCAGACCAGTTGAGGGTTTTTTTATTATATTGTGGGGACCACTCCACTACGCAGTCCAGATACTTTTTTGGTGGAATTCAGACCAGTTGAGGGATTTTTTATTATATTGTGGGGACCACTCCACTACGCAGTCCAGATACTTTTTTGGTGGAATTGAGACCAGTTGAGGGTGATATATTGTGGCCCCGGTACCAAATTGGGTACCGGGACCACTCCACTATGCAGTCCAGAAAGCTACCTTGGTGAAACGTTTTGGACTAAAAACAATATTGTGAGGTGTGAGGGTGTTCAGAATAGACTGGAAATTAGTGGAAATGATTGTTATTGAATGTTATTGAGGTTAATAATAGCGTAGGAGTGAAAATAAGCCCAAAAACTTGATTTTGGAACTTTTTATGCTTTTTTCAAAATAAATCCGAATCCAAAACCTTAAATCCGAACCAAAACCTTTCGACAGGTGTTTTGCGAAACAAATCCGAACCCAAAACGTCAAGCAAATCCGAACCCAAAACACAAAACACGAGATACCAAAAGTGGCCGATGTACATCCCTAGTTTTAAGTGCTCGTTTAAAGGAGCACAGATTGGGAGTGAGACGGATGGAACGAGGGAGGTCATTCCAGTGCAGGGGGGCAGCTCGGGCGAAGTCTTGGATTCTGGAGTGGGAAGTGGTAATTAGAGTGGAGGAGAGGCGACGGTCATTAGCAGAGCGCAGGGACCGGGCAGGAGTATGAATGGTGAGGAGGTTGGAGATATAGGGAGCAGTAGACAGGGAGAGAGCCTTGTAAGTGGTGATAAGGAGTTTGAAGAGGATTCTGTAGGGGATGGGGAGCCAGTGTAAGGCATGGCAGAGAGGGGAGGCAGAGGAGGAGCGGCGTGAGAGAAAGGTGTACACAACCTTAGTACACATAGAAGCATCACAGTAATGAGTATGAAGTGTAGATGGTCATCACTCTTTATTGCAAGGTGAGTCGATAGCCCTCTTTTAACCATCCCCCACAACCATTAAATACAATGGAGGGTCAGGGTTACTACAGCACGGTCTGGTTCATCCACTACATTTCAGGGTCCTGGCACTCACCCTGTAGCATAGTGGAGGTTTGTGAATCTCTGTCATAATCCCTGAGGTCTCTTTATGTTGCTAATATTTAGATTCCTGGCAAAACTCCTGATTGCAAAATCAGAACAATTTGGGCTACACCCCAGAGATCTATCCAAACCATTCATCCATAGTGTGGATACACCCCTTTCCAGTAGACCACACCTCTTTAAGCTTCCGGTATTTGGAACTATTGGAAGACATGCTTTCAGTTGAGTAGATACTTTGATTTGCCTTGTGTATGTGTTATGACAACACTATGCTCATACATAGTTAAAGTGTTTAACATAAATATATATATATATATATATATATATATATATATATATATATATAAATGGGCAGCACAGTGGCCTAGTGGTTAGCACTTCTGCCTCACAGCACTGGAGTCATGAGTTCAATTCCCGACCATGGCCTTATCTGTGTGGAGTTCTCCCTGTGTTTGCGTGGGTTTCCTCCGGGTGCTCCGGTTTCCTCCCACACTCCAAAAACATACTGGTAGGTTAATTGGCTGCTATAAAAATTGACCATAGTCTCTGTCTCTCTGTCTCCCTCTCTGTCTGTGTGTGAGTGTGTGTATATAAGGGAATTTAGACTGTAAGCTCCAATGGGGCAGGGACTGATGTGAATGAGTTATCTGTACAGCACTACAGAATTAGTGGTGCTATATAAATAAATGATGATGATATATATATATATATATATATACATATATATATATATATATATATATATATATATATATATATATATATATATATATATATGTATATACATACATATTCCTTAATAATAATGTTATTATCTTCCATAAAAATAGTAAGCAATAGAAAAAAGTCACAAAGCAGAACACACAAACAAACCAAACATGAGCATAAAGATGCTAACCAAGAAAAGCCAATTATACTATATTTTCAATTCTTATTTGCACTTAGCTTTATGGTGCCTGTAAATTGCAGTTATTTCTCATCTTGACCAGCTACACATTACAGCTTCCATTGTTCTGTATTCTGGATGAAGTCCTCACTCTATATGCCTGTATATGTGATGTATGAGTTAATATGTGGTACTGTTGAATTTTTACATGATTCTGTGTTATGAGCATATGGTGATGTCCAGTGGTGAGGTAAAGTAGAGGGAAGTCACAAACTATAATATCCTTTGACATGTGCAACTTATTTAGTTCCAACTGCACAGTATCCCTGGAAATTGTATTCAGATGCTGACAAACATGTATTTTAGCTGAGCTGATGTTCATGCATTATTAAGCATGTCATACTGGCCCAAGCTTAGCCCTGACATTCTCTATACTTCCGCCAAAGGCTGTAGAGTTATTTATCTTCTGAAACTCACCCTTAGCTTTTTTCATTGGGCATGGTAAGTCACTACCAGTGATACATCAGAGACAATGGCAGAATAACAGATAGAAACCGAGATGAAATACTGCTTATTATAAGGTCCCAAACCTATTCATTTCGGGCCAAAGTCGGTTACTAGTCCCGAGCACACTATTTTCAGCAGAATGAAAAGTGCTACCAGGGCTATGGACCATCAACATTAATGTTAAATATATTTTGGGAACCTTTGTTATTATATGCTATTTTATTCTGTTACTCTAATATCAACACAGTTCCTAATATTCCAGGTAGCAAGATCTACACAAAAAATGATGGCACCCATAATCTGCCTAGCCAAGCTCCAAATCTATCTAGCCATGACAATCTCTAACCAAAATTACACTCCGCCAATTAGTAAACCCCACCCTTTAAGCAATCAAGGACTGATGGGTGTGTTGCATGATTGAAAAGTCTAAGATTAATGGTATGAAAAGCAAGTAAATCATAATTGCAATCTACAGTCCAATCTTGAGAAGACTGTTGTAAAAACGGGGCCCCTCCCTTTATTTCTTGTGGTTTCTGGGAACTGACGCACAAAAAAGGCAGAGTTGTCTGTAGCAACCTTACCGATCAGAATATGTCATATAGTGCAGGTTATAAAACAAAACAACTATTTTATTGGCAACTATGGAAAACACCAACTATCCTTTCCAGTAGTTTCCATAAATGTCCCACTGCATCATAACAATCAGGCTGAAGCTGCCTGCTGGACAAGGCTGAATGAGCCATCTTGCCCCAATCTTCTTAACTAGTCACAAACATTTAAAGTAAAATATTTTGTTTTATACGTTCCTTGCTCATATAAATAGCTTTAATGTGCAGCTTTAGTCTGCTGTACTTTAAGCAATCTCCCCATTAAACATATATTACTTTTTTTTTCATTCATAAAAGGCAATTCAGTTGAAGTACTATGCCAAGAATGCATATGTAAAGGGACATTAGACTGATAATAGAGACAGATATGTGTGGTTGGAAGAGCATTAGGCTTCAGGCTCACGTAAACGAAAAATTGTTCCTTAGCCTTGGGACACATTTTTTTTTTATTATGCTTCACAGAGGTTCCTCACATTTTCATGCACGCTTCTTATAAGTATCATTTATTGCTATGTAGGGATGAAAAAGTTTTTTCTTTTTTTTTTCTGCGTTGCTTTTGTAATGTTACACTTTGCAGAACGTACAGCGCTGGGACGATGGCGGACAATTCATTCTGCCGCGTTAGTGGTGCAGTTAATAAGACTGGCAACATTTAAGGGTGAATTCCGCTGGCAAAACTTGTGACATTTCACGTCCAAATACGGAACAAAGTGAATATGTCAGGGGACAGTATTGAAAATTTTGCCCATCTCATCACAGTGACATGGTAGGGGATACAGGAGTTGTGTTTTGAGGTTGCTATGGCTGAACTGGCCAGGAGTTGTGAATTGATGGGTGTTTATCAGACAGGAGGCAGCTTGTTAAGGGCTAAGACCCACCCAATCTGCCCTATGTTTTTGTGTGTAGTTATTTAAATGGGTTACTGCAAATTGGTACATTTTTTCTGTCACATGTGGCAGCATTGTTCCTGAGTGCAAGAGTGTTTATTCCTCCACGTCTACTAGTGTGGGTATAGCTAGCAAGTGTGGGTATACATATGTTGGTGTTAAGTTATTAACTGTAAGAATCTTCTTCTAATTTCTGCTCTTAGTATGTCATATTTATTTTCTGTATGTTTAAATGTTATTATTTAGCACAATTATCTAGTAATTTACGTTAGAAAATGATTGTAGCCTGTTAGCAACTTTCCAAGTCACGTGGTGAGTTGTGTATCTCTAGAATGGTGAGGATGAGGATGGTGAGGATTTGGTTTTGGCAAAACCGCCCTTGCGTGTTTTGGTTTTGGTTTTGTTTTGCAATTTGTTAAGAAAATCCATTTTTTGGACCAAAAAAACATAATTAGTGCTCCACCTGTTTCTTGGATAAGTGAGGTAATTCTACAGCTAATAGATGTCAATGAGTGCTGAGCCCCCCGGGATGTGTGCTTTTATCAGACACACACCAATCCAGGGTGCCAGACAAAGGTCTAAAAAGAGCTATCAAAATGCATAGCAAAAAAGGCAGTTAGGTGTCTATCTGTATATTACACCCTACACTTATAGTTAAATAGAAAAAAAACAGCCTGCAAAGACTGTACGATCAATAGAAATGCCCAAAGCATCTATTCTGTTTGGCTCTAGATTACACCTAAACCTTATAGTGTAAATTATTATTATTATTATTATTATTATTATTATTATTTATTTATAAGGCGCCACAAGGTTTCCGTAGCGCCGAACATAGTACAGACAATGGACAGTACAGGGAATAACAGTACAGAACAATAAACAGCTAGTACCAAAACTTCAGAGGCTCTAGGCAAAGCAGATGTAATGGAGTAGGTGCAGCAGAGAAGGTAGAGAGACAGGAGGGAGAAGGGCCCTGCTCATAAGAGCTTACATCCTAAAGGGAAGGGAAACAGATGGCCGGCACAAAGGGAGTCAGAGGGGGGGGAGCAAGCGTGCACCCTAACAGAGGAGAAACAAGGGGATGGGAGCGAGCATGGAGAGAGGGTTAGGTGGAAGGCTGGTAGGCTTTAAGGAAGAGATGGGTTTTGAGTGCCCGTTTGAAGGAGTACAAGTTAGAGGACAAACAGATGGAGCGTGGGAGGTCATTCCAGTGGAGGGGGGCAGCTCGGGATAAGTTTTGAATTCTAGAGTGGGATGAGGTGATCAGATTAGGAAAAATACGGTTTAATTCCTGGTAGGCCGTCCTTAATTCTATAGCTACACACACCAATCCAGGGTGGCAGGCAACGGTCTAAAAAGAGCTATTGAAATTCATAGCAAAAAAAGGCAGTTGGGTGTCTATCTGTATATTACACCCTACACTTATAGTTAAATAGAAAAACAGCCTGCAATGACTGTACGACCAATAGAAATGCCCAAAGCATCTATTCTGTTTGGCTCTAGATTACACCCAAACCTTTTTAGTGCAAATTAGGAAAAATACAGTTTAATTCCTGGTAGGCCGTCCTTAATTCTATAGCTACACACACCAATCCAGGATGGCAGGCAATGGTCTAAAAAGAGCTATTGAAATTCATAGTAAAAAAGGAGGTTGGGTGTCTGTCTGTCTATTTTACACCCTACATTTATAGTTAAATAGAGAAAGAAGCAGCCTGCAAAGACTGTAACATAAATAGAATTGCCCAAAGCATCTTTTCTGATTGGGTTTAGATTATACTCTACACTTATAGTGAAATTGACAAAACAGCAGCCTGCAAAGACTGTACATTAAATAGAAATGCCCCAAGTCCCTTTTCTCTTTAGGGGTAGATTACACCCTACACTTATAGTGAAAGTTTTAAAAAGATGTTGTCGTCATCATCTTCAGCATCATCCTGACCCTCATCAGTGTGTACATCATCATCACAGACCACCGTAGACACCGTTGACCACCCCCTCCTGCTACAAACCCTCCTCTCTCTTGGCTTATCTGGGTCTGTCCTCGCCTGGTTCACCTCATACCTCGCTAACCGCTCCTTCTCTGTATCCATGTCTGGCTCCTCCTCCACCCCCTCCCCTCTTCCTGTCGAAGTCCCTCAGGGCTCTGTTCTCGGCCCTCTGCTCTTTTCACTCTATACCTCCTCCCTTGGTGCTCTCATCTCCTCCTTCGGTCTTCAGTATCACCTTTATGCCGATGACATCCAACTCTACACCTCCTCACTCGATCTCTCCCCCACCCTCCTCTCTCGTGTATCCTACTGCCTCTCTGCCATCTCCTCCTGGATGTCCTCCCGCTTTCTCAAAATTAACATCTTTAAAACTGAACTCATTGTCTTTCCTCGCCCCAGGCTCCCCTCCCACCATGACCTCTCTATCACCGTCAACAGCACCACCATCTCTTGTCACCCAACTTCGCTGCCTGGGCGTTACTTTCGACTCCTCTCTCTCTTTTGCACCCCACATTCAATCCCTCGCCCAAGCCTGTCGCTTCCAGCTTCGCAATGTTGCCCGCATCCGGCCCTTCCTCTCTCAGGATGCCACCAAAATCATCATCCACGCACTCATTATCTCCCGCCTCGATTATTGCAACCTCCTCCTCTCCGGCCTCCCCCTCTGCCACCTTGCCCACCTCCGCTCTATTCTCAATGCGGCTGCAAGACTCATCTTCCTCTCTCGCCGCTCCTCCTTCACATCCCCCTCTGCCTTGCCCTTCACTGGCTCCCCATCCCCTACAGAATCCTTTTCAAACTCCTGACCACCACGTTCAAGGCTCTTTCCCAGTCCACTCCCCCCTATATCTCTAACCTCCTCTCCATGCACACTCCTGCCCGCTCCCTGCGCTCGGCCAATGACCGTCGCCTCTCCTCCACCCTGGTCACCTCTTCCCACTCCAGAATCCAGAACTTCTCCCGTGCAGCCCCCCTTCACTGGAACAACCTCCTTCGCTCCATCCGTCTCTCTCCCAATCTAAGCTCCTTCAAACGAGCACTTAAAACTCACCTCTTCCTTAAAGCCTACCATCCTTCCACCTAACCCATATTCCCCTCTCTCCTCCCAGTCCCTTCTCCCTCCCATATGCATCAACTGACTACCTTTGTGCCTGAGTCTTGTTCACCCTCCCTTAGGATGTAAGCTCACTTGAGCAGGGCCCTCTTCCCTCCTGTAATCATACCTGTTCTTCTGCTCCGTCCTTACTGCATTAGCCTGCCTGGAGCCTCTGAAGTTTGGTATTTATTGTTTCTTGTTCAGTAATGTCTTACCCTGTATAGTCTACTGTTTTGTACAGTGTACGGCACTGCGGAACCCTTGTGGTGCCAAACAAATAAAGGATAATAATAATAATAATAATCACAGACTATTAATTCATCTCCCCTGGAACCTGCCATTAGAGAAGTGTCAGTACTTGGATGTATTTGCCTTCCTCGTGGAAGATGTAGTTCATTTTGAACAGGGGAATATGTCACACCCAACACTTGTACTGCAAATTCAGAAAGAAATTGTGCTGGTATATTACAATTTCTGCAGGCAGAAAATAGTTTCTTTAGGAGGGCATATGACACCCCAAACAGTTTGTAATGTTTGGAAAAATGGCTCCTCTATACTCCTCTCTTCCTGCTCTAATAACTGCTCTCTTCCTGCTCTAATAACTTCTCTAATAACTGCTCTCTCCCTGCTCTAATCCTGCGACCTAACCCTTCTCTCTCCCTCTGTCAAATGGCACTGGATCGCTTAGGAGGCGGATATTTATGCATTTGAAACATCACGAGAACCGAGCTTCGAGACCCGATGACGTCACAATGACGTTTTGTCTCGTTTTGAATTCCGAATCGGCGGGAGAGTACCGATGCTACTCGGCTCGGTCCTCGGATACCTGAAGTACGGGCGGGTTGCGTTCTTGGGGAACCGAGCCCTCCCATCTCTAATGAAAGGGGACATGGATTGAGAGCTGCTCAAGCGGGACAGAGGGAGATGATGAGGTGAGGCAGAGTGAGATGATGAAGGGGGACATAGAGTGAGATGATGAAATGGGACATGGATTGAGAGCTGCTCAAGATTGACAGAGTGAGATGATGAGGGGTGCAGAGTGAGATGATGAAGGGGGACCCAGAGGGAGATGATGAAGGGGGACATAGAGTGAGATGCTCAAGAGGGACACAATAGTAAGATGATGAAAGGGTGACACAGAGTGAAATTATGAAAGGGGACACGGAGTGACAGATGCTCAAAAGGGACAGAGTGAGATGATGAAGGGGGACAGAGTGAGATGATGAAGGGGGACAGAGTGAGATGATGAAGGGGGACAGATTGAGATGTGAAGGGAGACACAGAGAGTGAGATGGTGAAGGGGGACAAAGAGTGTGAGATGGTAAAGGGGGACACAGTGATTTGATAAAGGGGAGAGAGTGATATATTGAATGGGACACAGTGATTTGATGAAGGGGATACAGAGTGATATGATGAATGGGCACAGTGGTATAATGAAGGGGCACTATGTGATGGTGAAGGGGCCTAAATACATCATACGGTATTTTGACCCAACTACTTAAAAAACGTAACAACCCGGTATTTATTTTTTCTTAGGGGTGCCTTGGAAAAATTATAGTGACCCTAAGGGTGCCTCAAACTGAGAAAGTTTGGGAACCACTGCATTAGTGTATGCGCTCCCACAATCATGTTTTCTCATACCAATACACATCCTATTGTTTGATTTGATTTTATAAACAGACTAAAAATCTCTATAACCGATGGAACTATGTCGGGCACATTCTGCAGTGTGAATGCGCTCACGACTAGCAGTGCAGGAAGATCTCCATAAAGTCTGCAAAGTCACGATCTTTTCAGCAGATGGTAATAGAACTAAATGAAAAAGCACAGTTGGAAATGCTCAGGACCACCCACACTCTGTCCCGCTCCTCATCAGCTCTCACTCTGTCCCCCTCTTCATCAGCATCTCAATCGTCCCCTCCTTCAGCATCTCACTCTGTCCCCTCCTTCAGCATCTCACTCTGTCCGCCCCTTCAGCATCTCACTCTAATTTCTGGTATAGGTCTGCTGTGCTCTACTACACAAGACATTGCAGGATACATCCAAAGCCTATGTGGATTATAAATTAGCAAAATAATTAATAGATTAAAAAAATGATATAATTCATGCAACCAAAAATATAGGCACTATAATTAGAATTCATGCCACTTAAAAATATACGCATTAATGTTCAAATGGTAAAAAAAATAAAAAAATATTAAAAAAACGAAATACATTTATTAGTATACTGTAATGTCTACTGAGCACAAAATATATTTTTACAGTTGCCCCTGATTCCAAACTCAAATTATAGCATGAATATGAGACTATCATCACAAGTGATAAGGACTGATCACCTTACTACTACTCAGGACTTGGACTAACCCTGTAGCTCTAGCAAAAGATATGGCAGAAACACAAGTAACTTTGAAATGCTCAGAGCTTGATTTGGATGTGACATTCTTACTTACTTTGATTATGGCATAATGCCCCATACCCGCCCTGTTCACTTCCCAAAATCGTAGGCTGAAGTGTCCTTTGCGCTTGATGATGAAGTGTACTGAGTTGCGTTTACTGGTGTAAATCAGAGTGATTTTGCAACAAAATTGACAGATACGTACACTGATGAATGAGGCCCATTATGTATTAAAACAGTGTTGCTCTCACCTTCCTGTTATTGCAGCTTTCACAGCCTGGTACTAGATTCTTATATGGATCCTGAAATATTGGGATGAGGGACCATTTTGTAAAATGTATAGGTGCTGTGATGATTATGTAGTATATCTAATGACTGATTTTTATTTTCTATTGAATTCATATATGACAATGTATATTGTATTTAACCTAGTAATGTAATCTCAACATGTGCTTTGCTAGATGAACCTATGCAAGTGTCAATAATGTTTTGAAACTAGTCAGAAACAGATAGATAAGCATCTCTGAGGAGTTTTTTTGGTATGTAGAGGACGTTGACCTGACCAGCCAAGCCAAACGAGCAGAGGTGAGAATTCAGGTCCTGTGAACATTCCAGATCTCAGGACATCACTAGCTCTGGTTTTATTTCCTATTTTATTTTCTGAAACTTATTTGTGCAACATATTGTAGGTCTTGTCAATAATTTTTTGTAACTAAGCCTTGGAAACCTTTTTTAGATTAAATAAATAAATCTAGTGTGTTCTCTGTGATTCTTTGTGAATATACAAAGCCCAGGGTGGCTCATGCTATATGTGTATGTGATTTAAGTGTGAAACATTAATAAGTGGTTTTGGTGAACGTAAGGACACCATAATAAATTCTTTGTGGTGGCAGTAAAGGTGTATTCATTGCTAAGTGACTAAAATGAGGCCAGTCACGGCCTTCTGTTCAGATTGCTGTATCTGGGACAGGATGGGCGTTCGTGACAGGTGCATGAAATGGAAAGCAATAAGTGAATACAGTTAATAAAACAGATCACGCAGTATATAGCACATTATAAAAAAAACATTACTTTGATCACACCCTTCGCAGCACCATCACATCCTCCCCAGCGACATCCTGCCAAACCCCAGCCACATCGCACCACATGCAGCCCCATCACGCCACCCCCAGCCACATCACACTAAACTCCAGTTGAATCACACATCCCCAGCTACATCACGCCACCCCCAGCCACATCACTCCTCCTCCAGCCATATCACACCACTTCCATCTACGTAACTCCCCACCCAGCCAATCACACCAAACCCCAGCCACATCACACCATCCCCAGCTACATCACACCACCCCAGTCACATCACGCTAGACCCCAGTCATATCACACCACCCCCAGCCACATCACACCACACCCAGCCATATCACACCTCCTCCAGCCACATAACACATCATCATCATCATCAACATTTATTTATATAGCACCAGCAAATTCCGTAGCGCTTTACAATTGGGAACAAACATTAATAATACAATACTGAGTAATACATACAGACAGAGAGGTAAGAGAACCCTGCTCAAAAGCTTACAATCTATAGGACAATGGGAGTTAGAAACACAAGGGCATGTGCTACATCATATTGCACAATGGACCAGCCAGACTGCAAAGGTAAAAGTACTGAGTGGGCTGTGTGTGTTGCAATGTTGGTCAGAAGGTTGTTGTCTTGCGTTAGCAGTGTAGAGGATGGCAATAGGGTAATCTAGGGAAATTAAGATGATGGTTGAGGAATATCATAACCTTGTCTGAAGAGGTGGGTTTTCAGTGAACGCTTGAAGGTTTAAAGACTAGAGGAAAGTCTTACTGTGTGAGGGAGGGAATTCCACAAAGTAGGTGCAGCCCGGAAAAAATCCTGTAACCGAGAATGGGAGGATGTGATGAGAGTGGAAGAGAGACGTAGATCTTGTGCAGAACGAAGGTGTCGAGTAGGGAGATATTTTGAGACAAGTGAGGAAATGTATGTCGGTGCAATTTTGTTGATGGCCTTGTATGTTAGTGTAACGCCCCCTGCGGGGAAAGACAGGGACAGACGCAACACAAAAGAACTCACCTTGTAAACGATGGTCACCTCCAGTCCGCTTCCGATTTCCCAGCTGCGATCCAACCCCAGCAGATCCGCAGCCGCAGTCACCTCCAATCACGTCCCTCTAAGATAGAGACAGGGATTACGGCCGTGCCTACCAGGTAAGGGCTGTCCGAGACTACGGCAAAGCACAAGGACACGGTCAGTCCAAGCTCCTTGCCGCCTCCTCACTTTGTTCTTGCCAAGACGCGGGGGACTACAGGCACTGAAGGCCAAGACTAATCCGAGGACTAATCCCGCCTCAAGTACCTCACACACCTGCCGGTGAGGGCCTAACCGAAAGGGGGAATCGAGCGTGATACTCACCGGGACACTCCCACTTCCGATCCGGTTCTCCTGCACCTTCCCGACTCCTGCGGATGACAAGAACACACAGCCTCCCTCTACTCTCTCCGTGAGCCTAAGATGGCACCCACAAAACTGAACTGACTACAACGGCGACCCGACCCTAACAACGTTCTAATGGTCGGCAACGCAACTAAGTCAAACACTATGACTAACTAAATGTGGTGCACTAACGGAACTACTCAGTTACACGCTACGGGGAACACCAGCCGGTGTTCACAGCCTAAACCGGAGGGCGGTTCCTAACCCCCTCACCCAGGTCGTACCAAGAAGCTGCCTTCTTGCTATGGAGTCACACACAGGCCCTAAGTACGGGTTCTTTAAGCCCGGCTGAGGCTCAGTAGAACAGCACACTAACCCGCGGGCCGACTGCCGCCTGGAACAGCCGATCGAACTGAACCGCCCGACTGCCTGTACTCGGGTATCTCACACGTGTCCCTACGTCCGGAACCACAGGTCCACCTGCACGGAACCGGCCTTGAGGACCCTTGATCAGAACCACGGCCGCCCCTGGAACTGCCTCAAGGTGTGCTGCACTGCCACCAACTCACTCAGCCACCCCCCTTGGGTACCAGTGTGACCCCGGGGACCTAAGGGACAGGAAAACTACGTGTGTTCTCCCCTGACTATGTGTATGCTGGTACTTACACTTGTCCCCCACAGCACGGGTTAGCACAGGAAAACCACAGGAAACAAGAGCCTACCTTTAATGGGGGCCTGACGTCTTGCCCCTGGACACAGTTAGATAGCACACCAAAATACTGTAATGTAAACTACACTCGCCACACAGACAGAATAAATAGATACAGTATACAGTACCTTGACCGCTACTTACCCGAACACACCGCTGCTAGCCAACCAGCAGGTTGCTACAGCACCACAGGAGCCTACGCTCGACCGTACCTCCTAACCACGTGTGCTCACCTCACACAGGACCGCGCCTACTCTCACGAGGCTCCCACGCCTCTACCTCACACCACCAGGGCCTTATGCCCTACACACCATGGGTCTCTGCCCAGCTACACGCAGAGCCTTGTGCTCTGATTAATGGGCCTCAGCCCCCTCTCTAACTCAGGGCTCTGAGCCCACTCACTAGGGCCTTGTGCCCTACTACCTAGGGGTCCTAGCCCCTGCCTGAGGCCTGTGGCCTTCCTAACTAACTGAGGGCCTTGTGCCCTTAATAGCAGACGGGCTACCAGCCCCTAACCAGGCCCTTTGGCCTTCCTATGGCCTCTAGGCCACTAACTACCTAAGGGCCTTGTGCCCTTGTATACCTGGGGCTCTGAGTCCCCCTCACTAACTAACAGGGGCTTGTCCCCTTTATATAGATACTAATGGCCTACTGGCCCACTAAACTCGTTGGGGCCTAGTGCCCAGGTCCCTGGGCCTTGTGCCCCTAATTCACGTGCCACGGGCCTTGTGCCCGACTGTGCCCACGGGCCTAGTGCCCGAATTTAACGTTGAGTATACTTACCTGCTCTGCGCAGGATACTCAACTTGCCACGCCGTCTTCTTCCTTTCTTCTCCGGGTCTTCCAGACCCTCCAGCCGGCGGCGCCTCTTCTCCTCTTCGGCGCTGTTGAGGGCTGCTTGGCGGGGGCGCTCTCAGCCCTTACAAGGGCTCCCCGCCGACGATCTCCGCTCCGGCGGCTTGCTTGAAGTCTTCTGGCGGCAGGGTAGCTCACGGCCCTTACAAGGGCCCCCTGCCGCCGCTGCCGCTGGTCTTCTTGCTGGACGTCTTGCAGAGACGTCCTCTCTCTTCTCCGCCGACGGACTTCTGCCAAAATGGCGCCACCCGGCGACTTATATAGTCGCCGGCGTGACGTCATCAGCCGGCGCGAGCGCTGATTGGCTCGCGTCGGCGCCAATCTTTTGAATGGCCGGGCGCGAGCCGCGATTGGCTCGCGCATCCGGCCGCTGATTGGCCAGCGGGGAAAGATGAGCCCTGATTGGCTCATCCTTCCCCCGCGCACAGGACCTGCAAGAAAGAAGTTATACTCACCGCCGCTGGATCGATGGACGGGTAAGTTCTTCTTCTCTTCTTTCTTCCTGCTGGGCACCATCGGGGACCTCTTCAGCCCCTCCAGGGGCACAGCGCTGCCGGACATCTTCGCCCTCTTCACGGGCACCGGCTCCGGCATCTTCTGTCCCTCCACATTTGTAGAAGAATTTTATATTGGATTCGTTGAAATACAGGCAGCCAATGTAGAGACTGACAGAGTGGCTCAGCAGAGGAATAACGGTTTGTAAGGAAAATCAGTCTAGCCGCTGCATGCAAAATAGATTGTAGGGGTTCAAGTCTGACTTTGGGAAGACCAGTAAGGAGGGAATTGCAATAGTCGATGCGGGAGATGATGAGTGCATGAATTAATGTTTTTACGTGTCTTGTGTCAGATATGTGCGTATTCTGGAAATGTTCTTTAGGTGTATGTAACATGATTTAGATATAGAGTTGAGGTGGGGAATAAACGACAGTTGTGAATCAAGGATTACACCTAGGCAACGAGCTTGCGGGGTGGGATTTATGGTCATGTTATCGACAGAAATAGAAATGTCAGGCAGGAAGCTTCTGTTCTTGGGTGGGAATATTATTAATTCAGTTTTTGAAAGATTGAGTTTGAGTTGGCAAGAAGACATCCAAGATGAAATGGCAGAAAGACAGTCAGTAACGCGAGACAACACAGATGGTGAAAGATCAGGAGAGGATAGATAAATTTGTGTACCATCCGCATAGAGATGATACTGAAATCCAAAGGAGCTTATTAGTTTTCCAAGAGAAGTGGTGTAGATAGAGAATAGCAGAGGACCTAGGACTGAACCTTGTGGAACTCCAACTGATAAAGGTAGCAGAGCAGAGGTGGATCCAGAGAAATGAACACTGAAAGAGCGATTAGATAGGTAGGATGAGAACCAGGATAGGACAGTGCCTTCAAGACCTAGGAATTGTAGCATTTGTATGAGGAGAGAGTGGTTAACAGTGTCAAATGCAGCAGAGATAAACCTCAAAACCTCAGCCCATTACGCCACTTCCCAGTCACATCATGCCACTCCCTCAGACACATCATGCCACTCCCTCAGACACATCATGCCACTCCCTCAGACACATTATGACACTCCCAGCCCATTGTACTTACCTATGCTTTGCTTATCCATCATATAAGAAACATCTACTAGTATATGCAAGGGAGCTCTTAGTGTCACGAGATTTCCTAATCTTGCAAAATTTTTAGCTCTTCAGCTTGCTCTGCAGTCTGTCAGGCAGTGTGATTGTGATACTCAGAAACTGTTGCGCACTAGGACCCAGTAAAACAGCACTGTCTCACAGCATGATAATGGAGAGACTTTAAGACCCAGAGAAGTCTAATCTGTTATGCTGGGAAATTCTTTTGTTTTGTGTATCGAGTGACAGAGACTATTACCTCAAAGTCATTCTGAGCCTTCAATTTAACTGTAATCAACTGTCACCTCAGAGACATCCACCATCTTGTGGTTGGCATCCATATTTGTTTAGTTATTTCCACAAAGACCACTGATTGTTGATATAGATAGGAAAATAATAATTGTTTTATTTGATATGCTGTATGTAGAATTGTTAAAATGTGTTTTAATCCGCTGTGCTATTTCCAAAACATTTAAAGATTGTGGATATTGATTTAGATTAAGAGTAAAATATTTGTGAGTAGCATTGATTATAACTAGAAAATTGTAATTATATGGTATTTGTTGCTAATCATTATTTTGCTCACAAAAATATTTCAGTAATATATTGTTCCTGAATAATAAATTTAACGTTACTTAATTTTTGGTGTCCTACTTGTATAGCAGACCCGAGGGTTCTCTGTCACACTGCCGTCTCGTGATTCAAAGAAGAGCATCTGGAGACCAGGTACAATGGGCACTACACTCTAAAGACCCCTACTTATAGGAGTGTTACATGATGTCACTCACTGGACAGGGAGCAGCTATCACCTCCTTGCTGACAAACTCCCCCATCTTCCACATCCAAGACTTCTCCCATGCTGCTCCCCACCTTGGAACTCGCTCCTATGTCCGGTCAGACTGTACTCCAGTCTCCAAGGCCTCAAACCCTCTCTAAAAACTCATCTTTTCACCAACGCCTAGCATTCCTCCTCATAGCTAATCCCCTACTGCCCCTCACTCCTGCTCACCCACTCTGTGTCATCGCTTATGTGCCTGCCCTTGTAAGCTATCACAGCTTTTCCTCCCTAACCCTATCCTGTCCATCTGCATTGCCCTGTCAGGCACCTTCTGCCATATCTCTGTCTCCTCCTGCAGCATCTTTTGTTCCCGGGCACAGGCTTGATTCACACTGGTATGCTCCCAGCTAGTCCCGGACCACCTCTGTGCTATGTGATTTGTTGTTACTTTGTGTGTCCCCCTTCCCCCCTACCCTTTGCACCGGATGAGGGCTCTTGAGGTGCCTTATAAATAAATAAATGATAATAATGATGATAACAATTACTGGAGATAATATCTACATTTTTATTTTAACAATTTCTTTCACCTTTTTATTGTAAAAACAACTACAATTCAATAGCCTTTTTTTTTGTAATTGTAATGCTCAATAATTTCCTACCGTGGGAAAAAAAGGTAACTGTCACTGTGCCTTTGCTGTGCTAGAAGTGTACACTGGGATATGTGGGGACTTGCTTTAGTTAAAGGTCATTATTGCTATAAGGTTTCTGTCGTGACACCTCATTATTATCAGTTTACTAATTGTACCACAAGAGGTAATAGTAATGTAGTTTCCATTTGACCGACACATAATTGTCATTGAACAGAACAGAAGTGAATGTTTTGCTGTCTTGAGACTGCAGCGGCTTGCTAAAGAAAATATATGTAATGTATGTGAACATGGCTTGAAGATACAAACTAGATGAGATTTAACGCAGGAAAAAAATCTATGTACACCACTGAAATCGCTTGAAGCACAGTGTCATGTAATGTGTTTGTAGAAAACAATTGGATTAGTATAAATAAATAAAAAATACAACAATCCCAGAAGCCTACAGGGTAAAAATCCCCATACAGCTGTCTTTCTCTTAGCCTCTGAATTAGACATCAAGCAGTATAAAATATACAAGGAACTGAAACAAGTTGAAAGTAATACATTTTTTTGTTATGTATAATTTGATTTGTACTGTGATGGAGAAATTTCCTTTGCCCATAATAACCCCAAGCAATTTCCCAGTGAGTAATAAGACATGGTGTTTTATTGACAGACAGGGCAATTGCGCGATTGAAAAACTGTTCCAAAAATACATTTTAGGTAAAAAGAATTAAGAATGCCTGAGCTCATCTATTTTATTTATTTGTAGATTTTTAAGATGTCATCATGAAAATATAGAAAAAAATAAATTTCTTGTCACTGCTTGTCCTTAGCAGAATATATCTAGTAGAATTACAATACGGAATACTAGGAAAATACTGTGATGAAGCATATAAGCTTGTAAGCCAGTGTAAAGGGTCATTAAGTCTAAGGGTACATGCACACAGGGTTATTTTATGCATTCAATGCATTTGAGTGAGTGGAAGGCACCACAGAGGTGGCAAAATAGAACTATAGGTTGCCACCAATTGACTAATCCAGTCTTGTGTCATCTTTTAGCTTTTAAACTGTAAACTTTAGTATGTCTGGGTTTAGACTACGGGGGTGCCAGGGCCAAAGATCAAGGTTGGGAGGTACAGACAGGAATGGAGCAACCATTAGGCGACTTAAAGTGGTCGCCTGGAACGCCAGCATTTTGGGGGTTCATAAAACATTGACATCATGTCACTGACTTAGGGCTAGATTTACTAAGCTGCGGGTTTGAAAAAGTGGGGATGTTGCCTATAGCAACCAATCAGATTCTAGCTTTCATTTATTTAGTGCTTTCTACAAAATGACAGCTAGAATCTGATTGGTTGCTATAGGCAACATCCCCACTTTTTCAAACCCGCAGCTTAGTAAATCTAGCCCTTAGTATTTTTCCAGAACTTCCACTCTGTGTGATGACCACCTTATGGATTTAAATTAAACACACACCACTTTCTCATTGGTTGACCATAGGAAAGATGAGCTGTGTTTAATAATTAAAAATAAATTGAGCACGGCAGAGAATGCAGCAACATCCAAATCATCATTCAAGGGCCCTTACGGCAGCCTACGATTTCATGGCCATAACGCGGAGGGGAATGCTTGTAGTAAATGTACAGTTAGCGCGTGCAGTGCTAGAGCACGTACAGCAGCATCTGAGTCAAGCTTTGTCAATCTTTAAGGTACGTGTTTTTCCGTACACCCGTATTCACAAGATACATTTTCTTGCTTGTAGTTAACTATGGACGTGCATATGCTCGATTTACTTGTGTTATAAAAAACCCTGCACAATACGTTCATTTTGCGTGCCTTGGTGATTCAGGCCCATTAAGAACAGATAGTAAACAAATGTATTGCAATTCAATCCGTAGTATAGTGTGGTATAGTGTAGTATATGAAGCAAGTGAGGAAGAGGGGGGAGGGAAAAAAAACATGAGAAAGGAGGGAAATGGTCGCGAGGGCTTACAATCTAAAGAGGAGTAGCTGGAGTGGAAGAGCCAGGGAATGACACATAGAGGAGAAGAAGGAAGGAGATGGAGTTGTATGAATATAACTTACCTGGTTCTCAGTGTTTTGCTTCCTGGAGGTGTCCTACACCTGACATGGTCCTCAGTGTGATAGCTTGTTTTTTGGGAGTGTGTGTCATTGGTGTCAGGGTTTAAGGAGGTCGTGTTAGAAAGGGGAGTGGTCATAATGACACAGGGAAGGGGCAGTTGATGGAGATGGTGGTAGTGGGAAAGTGATATTCGAAAGTTGTCAGAAATATAGGAGGAGGAGTTCAAGGAGATATTAGTAGTAGGAGACCTAGGAGGTGTTGGATAATGGGCGGTGTACCAGGATATGGTGGTAGTATGGAAATGGGTAATCCAGGGCAGTAGTATGGTGCTAATAAAGGAAAGGAAGAATATTTCCTCCCTAGGGTAATTTGTGGCAGTGTAAGCAGTAAAAGTGTTCTGCATACGGCTTCCTCGCATGCTAAAGTGCTTTGCCTTTTACAGTACTGCCATTCGCTAGGACCAGTCATGTGAGCTTATACCTTACATGTGTGTAGCTCAAAGGACTAAGATGAATGAAAATGTAAAACTGTTAGACAGATAACATATAGCACCATGTTGTGCTACAGTACCTTAGTTCGCGCAATAAGATGCCAATAAAATCCTGAGCCAATGTCCACGTTACTACACTCTATTCTCCTAACGCTTAGATTTATCAAACCCTCTAAAAAGGAAAACTAGAGGTATTGCCAAAAGCAACCAAACAGATAACCTTTTGTATAATTTACTTAATAATAACAATAATGATAATAATAATAATAATAATAATAATAATAATAATAATATCAATATTAATAATAAAAATATAATCTGATTGGTTGCTATGAGCAGCACCTCCACTTTTCCCCAAATATGTCCCTTAGTGCTTACACTGACTCAGTGTTTTCCCACAATTTTGTCTCGGAGCCACTCACACAAAACTAATAACCGTTCACTGCAAATCCCAAGTACAGTTCTTCTAAGTGTATTCACTATACTTTATATGCAGATGTCTGACTAGCCAACAGTTCTGTTCTGCCAGGTGTTCATGTGTCCTCTTGTCCCTTCTGTAATAATGCAAAGTGCTGCTGTTACTCTCCCCCCCCTCCAAATTAAAATGCTGCTCTTTATGACCAATGTAATCTAGCACCATGGCGTGTTTGTAATAAAAACTGGCAACACCCACAGTCATGTGTAATATTTAAAAACGTTAATAAAGTATAAATGTATGTATTGTTTCCATTTCTTTCCATTTTATAGAGAAAAAAAACTATGTTTATAAATAGAATACATTAAATATTTCAGAACATGACACAGTTTGATATCAAATAAACCGCCACAACAATTGAGTTAATGATTAATAAAGACACGCACTGTTTGAAAATACAGTGTTTTTCATCCTCACCATTTTGGAAACACTTAGTCATGCTCGGTATCGATTTATACTGCAGCATGTTCATTTTCACAGTTGGGAATCTTAAATGAAACTTTAAATTATGGTTTATATGTTCCTAAGCACCCATGGAAAACAATAAAAGAGAAATAAGAAATCAAAAGTCTGTGACAAAACTAAAAACAATTTTTTTTCTGTCTGTTCCCAAATCCCACTGTGTTATTAATCTTTGTGAAACACAAGTGCAATTGATTTGATAATTCTTTTTTTTTTCACAGCTTATCAAGGTAAGGTTTGCTTTTTCCGGAGCTTAGTCAAATCAGTCATCCACAACTCCAGTTCCTATTCACTGGACCACTGGGAATATAAATAATAGGTCCTTCCTTTCCTTCTCCAGTATTACCAGCCTTTACGTTTGCCAATGTAAAATAGTTTGAGTGGATGCTTCTGCTTTCTTAAAATAAAATGATCATTAATTAGAGGTAAAAAGGAGAACTATAGTATAAGGCTATCCGCCATAAACAGGTTTCCTTGCAAGGTTCATCCGAAACCCAAATAGAAATAAGTCGGCTTCTCTTGGGAACACTGGAAAATGAAAATAAATATGAGACTGGTTTTCTCTCTCACTAGGGAAAACGACTTGATTGTATTTGTTTCCTCTTGCTCATAAATACGTTTTCTGCTTCATAGTCTGAGAACCTAAATGCTCTCTCCTTTTATGTCTATATGACTCCTATGGGATTGTTTATGGAGGCCTAGTATAGATTCTTACAGTCTATAAAGCCAACTGTTAATTAGACAATGTAAAAGTATTTACCAATCCAAAGGTAGGATTTTAAAAATAAAAGGAGATTTTTTAAATTATCTTTAAGATTTGCTATATGATATTATTCTCTTAGCAGCAACCTCAACTTTCTGTATTGCGCACCTACAGTGGATATAAAAAGTCTACCCATCCCAATTGAAATTGCAGATGATTATGACGCAAAGCCTGACATCAAGACAAATCATGTCAGACCCTTTTTTCACCTTTAAAGTGACCTTTGAACCAACAAAAGTCAAGTGAAAAACAAATAAATATTTAGAAGAAAGAAATTAAATTAGAAAACCTAAAATTCTCTGGTTGCATAAGTGTACACATCCTTTCACAATGGAGCTTTAGCTGTGTTAAGAGTTAACCAATCACATTAAACATCATGTTGAAAGGTAATGAGCTTACATCTGTCACCAACGAAAAGTGAGTGTGATTAATCCCAATAAAGATTGGCTGTTTCTGTATGGGCAGCACGGTGGCCAGGGCCTGATCAGCCACTAGGCTGATTAGGCTGCAGCCTGGGGCACTGGGTCCCAAGGGGGCGCAGCGCCATCACAATTAGTAAGCTTTTAAAAAAAAATAAAAAAAATACAAATTTACTACCCAAAATGTCCGGTGCTGTCTCCTCCGTGATCGGGCCGCACCTGGTCTCAAGGGGGTGGTCCCGACTGTTAGTGTATTCAATTACACTGATACAGGCAGCTAACAGCAAATCCGATGCTGTTAGCTACCCTGTCAGTGCAGCTGCGGTGCAAAGCTGAGAGTGGTCATGTGAGAAGATCATATGACCACACTTGCTGCACTGATAGGGCAGCTAACAGCAAGGGATGTGCTGTTAGCTGTGTGCCAAGAAGACAGAAGTGCCGGAGAGAAGAGGAGAAGAAGACTTCAAGGTAAGTCCTGTTTGTAAAAAATCAGGGGTGAGGAGGAGGGAGATGACTGGGGGGGTTAAGAAAATGGCTAGGGGGGTTAAGGAAGTGGCTAAGGGGAGGTTAATGATGTGACTGAGGGGGGGGGTTAATGAAGTGACTAGGATGGGTTAATGAAGTGATTAGGAGGGGTTAATGAAGTGACTATGGGGGATGGCAAAATGGCTGGGGGGATGTAGTGGCTGGCGGGTAGAGCTGTTGAAATTGCTTGTGGTGGGCATGATCTCTGTACTGTGTGGTGGTGACTAGAATGCTAAATACTAGACAGTCAGGGCTGTTAGATGTTAGTATATGATTGTGAATAATTTTCATTTACTTTATTGTCTATATCTGTACTAAGGGGTTCTTTTATATGGTCATAATGGAATGATGTGTTTGAATCAGTCAGGGTTTGTTAAAATTTAGCAATATAATACAATTTTTGCACATTTTAAATACACGACTCCAAGTTTCCAGAAGCCAGGCAACTGAAAACGCTCCAAGAACAAGCAAAAGAGAACATCAGGTAGTCTACTTTTTTTTTTTTTTCTTGACTTACTGTCTATAAATACCCATGGGGAGATAGATTGGTTAGCATTGAGAAAGTCCCACTGTTGGGACGAAACGCGTCAGAGAGCACAGCTAGCACTCCTGACACTAGTGTCTGAGTCCTTTCTACTACGAGCGGAGAACCCTTGTGCAGCAGGAACCTCCATCTCTCTATTGAGTTCACGGACGGCAGTAAAAGCAGGTGCAAACGGAGACAAACAGTGAGTTACTTATACTAACATCAGCGGTGAAGTCCGCGAAATACTCATATCACCGTGGATCTTAACTTTAGCCTCTGAACTGGCAAGAAGTCATTATCTCTTTCTGCCGGATATTTTCATTTGGATTTATTCCGCTGCCTGGGTGAGCTCTATTTGAATATCAATCTCTCCCTATTGGAGTTATACTTTTTTATACACCTGGAACTATGTTTTTCTGCTCTTATATGATGATTAATTTTTGAGGTTTCACATAATCCTCTAATTATCTCTGGACTATATTTTCAAAGGAAGCCATTTCACACTAATTAACCCGTTAACAGATGTCTGGATTTTTTTTATAAAAAATACCTCCTTTAAGGAGGTTAAGTGTTCTTTTCATTTCTGTATTTTATTTATGATTGTTATTGTTTTTATATTTATGTACCTGGTTGTTTTATTAAATTTCAGATTTGGGAATTTATTTAGGTTCTACATATTATTATGTATGTATATATGTCTGGATGACCTCTATTACCCCAGCGCCATTACTATCTTTTTTTATCAGGTAGTCTACTCTGCAAGATCAGGTAAGAGATACAGTGCAGAATGAAGTGTGTTTTATGTATTAATTAGTACCTTACAAATATATATAAGTGTATATATATATATATATATATATATATATATATATATATATATATACTTACACACACAGTGGTGGTGGGGGCGACTACTGGTGTAGTAGCCTAGGGCGGCTATGACCCTTAATCAGGCCCTGACGGTGGCTTAGGGGCTAGCACATGCCTCATAGCACTGGGGTCATGAGTTCAATTCCCGACCATGGCCTTATCTGTGTGGAGTTTGCCTGTTCTCTCCGTGTTTGTGTGGGTTTCCTCTCACATTGCAAAAACATACTAGTAGGTTAATTGGCTACTATGAAAATTGACCCTAGTCTCTCTCTCTCTCTGTCTGTGTGTATGTTAGGGAATTTAGACTGTAAGTTCCAATGGGGACTGATGGGAAATTCAGCACTGCAGAATTAGAAGCACTATATAAATAGCTGATGATGATGATTTCCTTGCAATTTTCTTGATTTCTTTAAAAACTCATTGTAAAAATGTACCAATCAGGTGAGGGGTAAAAAAAAAAATTCAACGGCATTACATGTACCACGGAACCCTGTGAAAGCTATTATCGATAAATGTAGAAAATGTGGCACAACAGGAACATTGCCAAGATCAGGACGACCATCCAAAGTTGATGATAATACAGTAGAAAACTCGTCATGGAGGCTACCAAGACGCCCAGAGAGACATTAATGGAACTGCAAGAATTTCTGGCTGGAACTGCTCATTCCCTACATGTGAGAACAATCTCTTGTAACCTGTCCATCTGGGCTATGGTGTAGGGTGGAAAGTAAATAGTAGAGTTTCACAAAAAAGAACATCCAAGTAGAAACATCCAAGTAGATCTACATTTTGCAAGAAAATACACTCAATTACTCCAAATCATGTTGGAAAATGTCTTATGGTCTGATAAAACTAAGGTTGACCGTTTTGGTCTTAGTTCTAAAAGATATGTTTGCCACAAAGTCAACATAGCTGATCACTCAAAGAACACCATACCTACTGTGAAGCATGGTGGTGGCAGTATCCTGCTTTGGAGCTGTTCCTCTTTAGCTGTGACAGGGGCTCTACTAGACAGGATAGAGGGCATAATGAATAGATCCAAACATAAGATATGCTATCAAGAAACCTGCTGGCCTCTTTTAGAAAGATGAAGAATAACGTCCCTTCCCAACATGATAATGATCCTAAGCATATATCCAGTATAATCAAGGAACGGCTTCAGAAAAGGAAGATCAAAGTTTTGGAATGGTCCAATCAGAGCCTAGATCTCATTCCCATTGTAAACTTGTGGAATGACCTAAAGCGGGATGTGCACAATTTGAACCTTTTTTGCAGGGAAGAGTTGGATAGAATTGCAAAGTGTAGGTGTGCTAACTTGTTAAAGACTTATTCAAAAAGGCTCGCTGCTTAATCAAAGCAAAAGGTGCTTCACAAAGTATTAGTTTGTGGGTATGCAAACTTATGCAACAATGGTATTCTATGTTTTTTCATTTTCACTTATTTTTTATAAACCTTATTTGTTTTTCACCTAAATTTTGTGGGCTGTAAGGTCACATCAGAAGTGGAAAATGCTCTCAAATGATTTATCTTGATTTCAGGATTTTCATCATAAACACCTACAATTTCAATAAGGGTATGTAGACTTTTATATCTACAGTAGGTATCTGCTTTGTTAGTCATTGGGTTGGAATAAATTCAGGCTTTTATTTAAAACAATTTTCACTTCTGCCATTAAGGCCATACTTATGGCAACATTTAGGTAACGTGTTTCCTCGGATAAGCACCCTTTTTTCCATGAAACTGAATGGTGCAATAAATTCTATTCCATCTGTATGCATTCTGCTTTCGTTGCTCTTAAGCCTTCTATCATCTCACTAGGGAATAAAAACTTGATTGTATTTGTTTCCTTTTGCTCATATAAACATTTGGTGCTTCATAGTCTGAGATACTAAATACTCTCTCTTTCTATATCGATATGACTCTTTGGGGACTGTTTCAGGAAGCCTAGTATACATTCTTACAGTCTATAAAGCCAACTGTTAATTAGATACGAGAATGTAGAACTACTTACCAATCTAAAAGCACAATTAAAAAGGCAAACACTGAATTTTAGAATCTTTAAGATTTGCTATGCATTATTCTTCTTTTAGCAACTTCCTGTATTACACACCTAGATTTCTGCTTTGTTAATCATTGAGTTGGAATAAATTCAGGATTTTATATGAAACAATTCTCAATTCTACCATTGAGGCCATCTTTATTACAACATTTAACTAGCAATTCCCCAAATAACACCCTTTTTCCATAGAAGGGGATCGTGAATAACATGGGGATCGTGAATAACATGTTGTGAGTACAATTAAGCCTACTCTATCTGTATGCATGTTTCATTCAATCAGAGGCGGAACTAGTGAGCTATGGGCCCCAATGCAGGGAAGTGGAGAGGAGGGCACTGGGGCCCACAGCTCACTAAATCTCTGTGCATCGGGCCCGGTTAGCCTATGGGCCCTGGTGCACCCCACCTGCTGCACCAATGGCAGTTCTACCAATGCGTTCAATGCTTTTCTGTCATCGTCCACTTTCACAACCAGTGATTATATACAAATGACAGACACATCAGGAGAGCCCAATAGGTTATATAGTCAAAAAACATCTAAAAATAAACTATAATAATATAAGATTTTCTGCATTAAACTCTGAAAGGAACAAATGTAATGGATGCAATCCTTATGGCATATCTCTGTTTTCTGCCTTATAATTTTGTTACCATATTTATTTCAAAGCATTTTGTTCCAGATTAATTTACCCACTATGTATAGAAATTAAATCATATGTGGAATGATCTGCTTTTCCAGTAGTGGAGATGTATAATTGAAATCACTTGTTTACGTAATACGGTAAGGTTGCGTGACATACTTTGCTCTCTATCTTAATTAGATTTACTGTTCTGGTAACAAATACCAATATATTATTTCACAGCAAGAAGAAAGTAATGCATTGCTTCGGAGGAGTACAAACCACAGAACCTTCATGTGGGAATAAGGGCCGCCTATCCTTATAAGGCATGTGACATTTACAAAATCAGAAAGGTAAACATTAGACTTCACTGCAAACAGCAAAAATAATTTCACTTGATACAAAAAGACAAGCAGTAAATATATTAATGATGACTGTATATATGCCGTATTTGATGTGTATACTAGTATGTATTTTAATATATTTACCTTCTGTTTTGAAAATGTGTCTATCATGTTGATGGCTTCTGTAAGTACTTGATAGTCTGTGTCCAGTCTTGTGTCAGCCTGTGCCTTTCATATGTGCCAGCAAGTAATGTATATGCATATGGATGGCGCATGTTTCAAGTAGGTTGTTATTTCATACACTGGAACTATTGGAAGCAATATTATTTTAAAATGGTAATCAAATTTTTTTTTTCCATATACCTATCATGCAATGTGCAATATAGCAGGGACATAATTATCGGAGTCATGTGAGTAGGTTCATAGTAGACTTGGGTTCAAAGCACACACCGGTTATTCTCTCTATTGGTGTACCATAAGGATCTGCTCTAAAACCACTTGTTTGCTTCATGTACAGTTTTGGTCAGTTGGTTAGAACCTTAGATCATAGGTATGATGATCTGTAAACTGATGGACTCTCTCTCCTTTCTTAATCGCCCACATCTCATTTTACTTGTCTTTATCATATAAACCTCAGTTAAACCTATACTAAATTTTAGTTGTGTTAATCCAGAGGAAGGCAAATCATAAGCCCCAGCAAGACAACTGCTAATTTAGTAACACAGGGGAAAAATACTTTCTAAACAACATACATGGCAATCAGATGAATTCCACAAATCCATTAACTGTGGAATTTATTAATTATAGACACCAGCACAATTTCTTGTAAGGTAGTCATCCCATCAATTTTTTAAAGCCAGCTAGTAAACCTTGCAGCCACCAGCTCCCTGGGAACATAATTCCAAAGCCTGAATACTCTTACAGTGAAGAATCCTTTCTGTGCTCTCTGCCACCAATAAACTCAGCTAAAAATAAATGTATTTCCTCCCCTTCCACATTCAGTCATCCATGTCCACAAAATCCTGCCTTTGCTAATTTAGATTATGGTTACCGGAAGTCCCTATTTCCCAGAGACAGTCCCTGTTTTGGTGGATCTATCACTTCTAGCATCTCTAAGGTGTAAAGTATTCTGCCTGCATACTTTGGACCCACACATATGTAAGTGACTGCTATTGGTCCAGATTTGCCAAAAGCTGGACAATCAGACCAGTTGCAGTGCCTTTAATATAAATAAGCCAATCAGCAAGTATCCACAAAGGTTCCATGTCTATATTCTTATAATAGGAGCTTATAGACCCTTTGGCATTCATGCTTACTGTGCTGTTTGAAGGTAAAACGTATGTGAGTGCTATTATTTGTGATTGTGACTTGCGAGGTGAGCTATGACTTATCACTGGCCTGACTGCTGACTATTGTAATCAATTTCTCTCCTGCTATGTGCACAAACTGCTCATTTTTTACATTCTCCAAATTTATATAATTAATTACTTTAATAAATCAATACCAATTGTTTCTGCATTTGCTGCTATAACTTACTACTGAATCCCATCTATTCAAGTCTGAATGAGAAGCTCCAATATCAGGTTTATTGTAGTGTGAAGCCCAAATTTCAGGTTTGTTGTATTGGGAAGCCCCGATATAAGGTTTATTGACGGTCAGTTACTGTATAGCGAATGGTGTCTTGTCTGAAGAAATGAAAAGTATCCCTCCAAGAATTGCCACTTAATAATTTTAATACTTCCAGGAAAAAATTCAAACCAGCCACAGATGTGATCATCAACCATCACTTTTGGAAGTATGATAGCTGTAGTAATTTACTTCTTTTGCTTTATAAGCTGACACAACTCCCCCTCCTCTATAATTTGAACTTTTACACACCCTACCTAGCTTTCACATGCTAGCACTTGCTTGTGGAAGCTGAGGAAGTGGTTGGGTGAATTGGAGCCGAGATCCCACAAACCAGAGAAAACTGAAGCGATTTATGGCTTGCAAGAAAATATTTTTATATTAGCTTCAGCCCCACTGCACATATGCTCATTCTACTTTCTTACTGGGATTTTTAATTGATTGCAAGTGAGTAAAATCAAACTCATACTTAGGTTGTGACCAAACAAAATTAGTTCCTATAGCAACAGAGATGCTTCTCTTTAGAGACATGTGACCAAATGTCAATGAATGACCTAAGTGGGACCTAATGTCCCGATCCTGTCGCTTCCAATTACGGAATATTACCGACATCCGATGCCGCCAAAACTATCATCCATGCCCTCCTCATTTCCCATCTCAATTACTGCAACCTTCTCACTGACCTTCCCCACTCCCATCTCGCCCCTCTTCACTCTATTGTTAATGAGGCTGCAAGACTAATCTATCTTTCACGCCGCTTTTCCTCCCCTCTCTGCCTTGCCTTATACCGGCTACCTTTCCCCTACAGAATCTTTAAACTTCTCACTGTCACTTACAAGGCCCTCTCCCATTCCTCTGCCTCTTATATCTCTAACATCCTCTCCATCCACAATCCTGCTCGTTCACTGCGTTCGGCCAATGACCGTTGCCTTTCCTCTGCTTTGATCACCTGATCCCATGCCAGAATTCAAGACTTCTCCCGTGTTGCCCCCCTCCACTGGAACCACCTCAATCTATCCGTCTGTCCCTTAATCTTAGCTTCTTTAAAACGGGTTCTCAAAACCCATCTGTTTCTCAAGGCCTACCAGCCATCCACTTAATCTTCTCCTTGCTTGTTCTCCAAAAACATACTGGTAGGTTAATTGGCTACAATAAAAAAAATAAAAAATTGACCCTAGTCTCTCTCTCCCTCTCTGTCTGTGTGTGTGTGTGTGTGTGTGTGTGTGTTAGGGAATTTAGACTGTAAGCTCCAATGGGGCAGGGACTGATGTGAATGAGTTCTCTGTACAGCGCTGCGGAATTGGTGGCGCTATATAAATAAATGATGATGATGATGATGACAAAAAATATTATGATATGACAACTCTTTACCTTAGTCACTGAATATGCTAGTGTGTCGAAAGAAAAACTGTCAGTGACTGAGGCAGGCAGATAACTAAATAAAGAAAATTTTCAAAAATGGATTAGCATTTACATTTGACAATAGGCGTGTTCAATTGGTTATCACTATTATCATAATTCTTTTTGTATTTTGTCCCTTTCTCCATAACTGTAACAATGCATAAATCACTGTGTATTATGACTAAACAATTCCTTTTTACATTAGTTAATACCAACCATAAATAGTCAGAGAAATTGCTTAAATGATACATACAATAAAAGCATCATATTTCTCTAATCTGAATCAGACTTTCACAATTATTTAAATTAATGCTATCAGGGATATATTCTAATGACTAGTTTAATGTAATGCTGAAATAATATACAACATTTGAGTGGGAATACCAAGGTATAGGAATACTACAAAGTCCTGTAGTTAACCATTAAACATGGTTTGATACTTGTCTCAAATAAAGAAGAATTAGGTTAGGTATCAGTACCATGCAGTGCCGTAACTAGCCATTTTAGTGCCCTGGGCGAGATAGGGAAGCAGCGCCCCCCATCTAAGTGGGAGTGTCAATTGTCGAGTGGGCGTGGTCAACCTACTGTGGGGGGCGTAGCTAGCTCTTTACAAGTTCTAGACCGCACTGAAACCACCTCCCTCCCCATTCTTCTCGGTCTGGCTTTGTAAGGATCTTTATGTAATAAGCCTCCATAGAATCAAAGTACTTTAAATGCAGCTATCACATGCTAGCTGTATAACAAATGAATTGGTTATTGAAATAAAACTCACTGAAACAAATAAAACAAATGTAACAGTACCATCTGTATCACACTGCCCCTTCATCCCACTGTGCCCTCCATCACAGTTTCTTCTTTATCACACCGTGCCATGGAGCCAACTTTATCCCATCGTGCCCCCTTATCACCATCGCACGAAATTAATATATATATATATATATATATATATATATATACATACACACACATACACACATACAATATAAAGAGCCTCCTAGTGTCCGCCATACCTTACAGAGTATTCCTGTGACCACCATACAATACAGAGAGCATTCCTGTGACCGCCATACTATACAGAGAGCATTCCTATGACCACCATACTATACAGAGAGCATTCCTATGACCGCCATACTATACAGAGAGCATTCCTGTGACCACCATACAATACAGAGAGCATTCCTGTGACCGCCATACTATACAGAGAGCATTCCTATGACCGCCATACTATACAGAGAGCATTCCTATGACCGCCATACTATACAGAGAGCATTCCTGTGACCACCATACAATACAGAGAGCATTCCTGTGACCGCCATACTATACAGAAAGCATTCCTATGACCGCCATACTATACAGAGAGCATTCCTATGACCGCCATACTATACAGAGAGCATTCCTATGACCGCCATACTATACAGAGAGCATTCCTGTGACCACCATACAATACAAAGAGCATTCTTGTGACTGCAATACAGATAAATACCTCACCTGAAATTAATAGACCCTACCATTAAATTAAAAAGCCCCAACAATAAATTTAATTGACCCACCAGCACCCCACAAATAAAATAGTACCCATTAAATAATTAGCCCCCACCTAAACGTCACCATTAAATTAATAGCCTACCTCCCACCCATGTACTATGACACCTAACCTCCCTACCCTCATATCACACATTAATACATCCCCCCCTTCCCTCACACATTATGGCAGCATACCCCCCCTTCCCTCATAAAGCATAGCAGCATCCCCCCTCCATAATAGCAAGATGCAGCACACATTCCTCCCCTCCATAATAGCAGCACACCCCCCTCCCTAATAGCAGCTCACATCCCCCCTCCTTAATAGCAGCATATATCCCCTCCCCTCCCTCCATAATAGCAGCTTACATGCCCCTCTCCCCTCCCCCCATAATAGCAGCTTACATGCCCCCCTCCCTCCATAATAGCAGCACACCCCCCCTCCCTAATAGCAGCTCACATCCCCCCTCCTTAATAGCAGCATACATCCCCTCCCCTCCCCCCATAATAGCAGCTTACATGCCCCCCTCCCTCCATAATAGCAGCTCACACCCCCCCTCCCTCCATAATAGCAGCTCACATCCCCCCTCCCCTCCCCTCATAATAGCAGCTCACATCCCTCCCCTCCCTCCATAATAGCAGCTCACATCCCCCCTCCCCTCCCCTCCCCTCATAATAGCAGCTCACATCCCCCCCTCCCCTCCCCATAGCAGCTCACATCCCCCCCTCCCCTCCCCTCATAATAGCAGCTCACATCCTCCCCTCCCCTCCCCTCATAATAGCAGCTCACATCCTCCCCTCCCCTCCCCTCATAATAGCAGCTCACATCCCTCCCCTTCCTCCATAATAGCAACACACATCCCCTTTCCCCTGCTTTGAAACTTACCTTTTTCCTCTTTCTTCCTCTCCAGCCGTCGCTGCCTGGCTCCTCTCTGCTTCTCTGCTCCTCTGCTGCCTAGCAACGTCATGACATCAGACGCTGAGGCAGAGGGCAGAGTTCAGAAGGGGGTGGAGCCGGGTGCCGGCCGCCATTTTGGATGCGCCGGGCGGCCGGCAGTCTGAATCTGAGGTCTGTTTAATTTTTATTTTTTTCCACTCCTCACACAGAGGCAGGTGCGGGCGGCCATTGCGCCCCCTTGGGACTGCGCCCGGGGCGGCGGCACCGCCCGCACCGGCCTCGTTACGGCTCTGGTACCATGTCTCTATTGTGCAAGGATCACAGCCCAACAAAATAATGAAGAGGAGTTACACTCTCAATTACCTATGGATACACACTTAAAAAACCAAGAAATTAAATACAGGAGACCTGGATGAAACGGAGAAACAACACGAACGACAAGTGAACATTCTAGACCATGAGCTGCTGAAATTAGAATAACTATATTGCAAATTTATAAGAGCCTTAATAATGTTACAACCTTATTACAATCTTACTAATGTTAGGATAAATAACAGCAGACCTGCACAATTGCAGTGTAAATGTAAAATACACACATGATCAGGAGGACAATGATAATAGGAGTTGTTAAGCAGGGGGGTGTGATGCAGAGGGGGACATGGTCAAGCAGGGGACAGTGTGCTAAAGGGGAGGGGACATTGTCAAGCTGGGGGGGCAGTGTGTTGCAGAGGGGGGGACATTGTCAGGCAGGGAGGGGCTGTGTGCTGCAGGGGGGGACATTGTCAAGCAGGAGGGGGCAGTGTGTTGAAGGGGGGGACATCGTCAAGCAGGAAGGGGCAGTGTGCTGCAGGGGGGACATTGTTAAGCAAGGGGGCGGTATTCTGAAGGGGGTGATATTGTCAAGCAGGGGGGGCGGTGTGCTGCGGCTGGAACATTGTTAAGCAGAGGGGGTGTGATGCAGAGAGGGACATGGTCAAGCGGGGGACAGTGTGCTACAGGGGGAAGACATTGTCAAGCAGGGGGGGCAGTGTGATGCAGGGGGGGGACATTGTCAAGCAGGGAGGGGCTGTGTGCTGCAGGGGGGACATTGTCAAGCAGGCAGGGGCAGTGTGCTGCAGGGGGGACATTGTTAAGCAGGGGGGCAGTATTCTGAAGGGGGGACATTGTCAAGCAGGGGGGGTGGTGTGCTGCGCCTGGGACATTGTTAAGCAGGGGGGGCAGTGTGATGCAGGGGGGGGACATTGTCAAGCAGGGGGTGCAGTGTGTTGCAGGGGGGACATTGTCAGGCAGGGATGGGCTGTGTGCTGCAGGGAGGGACATTGTCAAGCAGGAGGGGGCAGTGTGCTGAAGGGGGGACATGATCAAGCATGCGGGGCAGTGTGCTGCAGGGGGAATGTACTGCAGGCAGGACATTGTCAAGCAAGGGGGTCAATGTTAAGCAGTGGGGGCATTGTGCTGCAGAGAGGGACATTGTTAAGCAGGGTGGGACATTGTCAAGCAGGGGGGTCAGTATGCTGTGGGGGGACATTGTCAAGTGGAGGTGGGCAGTGTGCTGCAGGGGGAGACATTGTTAAGCAGGAGGGCAGTGTGCTGCAGGGGGGGACATTGTCAAGTGGGGGGGTGTATTGCAGGGGGAGTGTGCTGCAGGGGGGGCATTGTCAAGCAGGGGGCACGGTGTGCTGCAGGGGGGGACATTGTGATGCAGAGGGAGCAGTATGATGGGTCATTCTCAAAAGTTTTTTGTTCCCATATCTAACACTTGGATACTTCCCCTCTAGAAATCCTGGGTTTGCCCCTGGACGGCAGTGGAGTCTTGAAATATGAAACATAACTGCATATGGACCGTTAGAGAAGGTAAGGCTTATCTTTATTATCTTTTTTCTTAACAAAAGTGAAGTGTTTGAGGGTCTGGGAAGTGGGTATTTGATGTGTGTGTGGGGGTGTAGTTTGAAATTTTGCCTAGGGCGCAGAGAAAAAAAATGTTGCACTGGCCCTGCCTAGCAGTGGTTCATCATCTGCTGCATATCCTGAGTACTGCTGACCTCTGCCTGCTACCTCTCTGTGGATTGCCCTGTCCGGGGTCATCATCTCCTCCTTTCGAGTGCTCTACTAGAGACTCATGTACCTGCCCTACATTGGCTCCTATTCCTCTGTGTCAAGTTGTGTCTAAAAATGTCCTCTCTGTTCTGTCTCACTGGGAACTTCCCTAGGAGGCCGCGACCCGCAGGGTGGAAGCCGCTAGGCACAAATCTCCTTGCGGGGATCCCTGGTGAATACCTTCCGCTCTGTTAGACTCCACGCCCCTGGGTGAAGTCTAGCCAATACCAACTGAGACAGCAGGATCTCACTCGTCCTTCGTGCTCAACCGGACATAAATTTAATGAAAAAATATTTACGTCAGTTCACTCTTCTCTACAGCATATTGAAATCACTATTTTTCTATGTGTAGCTCCCTGCCCAGAACAGATAATCATAGAAATACTGCCATTCTATAGCATAGGAATAATCTACTAGACTTAGCTAGCATGATAAAATCTAAACCTCAGCCATCAGTTAACATGTGGTGCCCAATGCAGAAAACTTTCCAACATGAATATGGCCACCTGAATTAGTATGTGAAAGGCATATATCATAGCAAGATCCTTAGCACCTGCGCTCTGTGTGGCAATGCAGCTTGGAAGCATACCTGATAGTGCTTAGTGCAGACCACTGTTAGAGTGCCCAGACATTCCACAAGACTTATCTAGTGGAGGTCTGACTTAACAAGTACTGAGCTCCATCCACTTAGTCTCCATTATCTCCATAGTTCAAGCTGTAAAAAGGAAAGCCACATTAAGCAACTGGCCCATTCACATGGAAACTACGCAGAAATGTTCACTGCTTTCTTTGGCTGTGCTGCTGACCATAAAAAATGACTTTGGTAGTGCATCTGAAAGTATGCTTTTTTTTTTCTTTTACAATATTCATCTGCTCAACCGTTCAGCTTAAAGCGTAGTAGTGCTGAAAACTTGCAAGCTCCTCATGCTTAGCAAATAAGTAGCTTTCAATTGATTTGCGGAGTTTTTTTTATACATAATTGGTATAAGGTGTTCACTTTCCTACAGAATCCTGTTGCTAGTTTTCGAAAATAAGAGCGTTGTAACATTACCTAGATGACAATATTACATGCTGTTATCTTCACAGACTGTCATTATTTTACTACAGGTGCTGGATGAAACATTCTGTATTATACTACTTACTTACAGTCACCTTGAATTGAAAATTGGTAATGGGGATTGTATTGCAGTAAAAAATGTATCAAAATGATTCTTTCTTGCACAACAATGATTAGCAGATTTGTGGTATTATAAATAAGAGAATAGTATTTTTATAGAAGACATACTCTGAATTTACTGAAGTAGGAGAAAAAAAATCTCACTTATGGTAATCCATGTAATAAAAAGGAAGGACTGTGTTTTACTTTGCAGAGCTTCCAGGAATCCAAGCTCTTCACACTAATGACAGTAATATCTAAGAGTCTGATTAATTGAATAGCCATAACTGATTAAATTATAAGAAAAAGCAATTGTAGTGCAAATGAGAGAGAGCACCATCAGGTATACAGTAGCACACAAGCTTTCATTCATAACATTCCAAGTCTATGTTCCATGTTTAATATAAGAGAGTGGTATAGATATATAATTTTACTAGAGATCATACGTAATCTGATTTGTCCAAATGAAGTACATTTACTGTATTTAGGAGTTTTACAGTTTCAAATAATTTGTAAGACATGTTTATTATTGTTTAGTAATCATCATCATCATGATCATATTATACTTCCTATCAAATAACTTGTTTACCCTTTTTACCAATTTGGTTACACCCCTTGTCATTTTTAGCTACAGATTACATTAATAGTTATAAGATAGCACAACAGCTTTCCTTTATTAATTTTTTTAAGTTCCTCATTTAGTAATACTCTCAGAAAAATAGATGTTACCTTGTAAAGATCTACAATTTATTAAACATTACATAGTATAAGAACTGAGGGGTGAAATAAGCCTGAAGGCAATTTAAAAGCTGAGGCTGTATCTTCAAACTGGATTATTCGCTGGGGCTAATAGTTAATTATGGAGTACGCCCATCTGTTGTCATAAAGGAGGGTAAACAATGTCTATAAGTTAGATGGGCGGAGAATTAAGCAGTCTGGACGTTGTCCACTCACCCTCCCTGGTTGGCGGTTCTTATTAGCATGGATATAGGGCTATATGTGTATCGTGTTGGTGCTCAGTTATTGGCATGCTGGCACAGCTGGTGGTAATCCTGGATGGAGATTTGCCTGAAAATGCAGTATAGTCGACGGCCAGTGGTTGGGTGCACATTTCGGTAATGGACATGCTGAACCCACCTCTCTTTGAGTTAATTGGTTATAGTATTGGTACAGGTACCGTTTCTGTGGGTTGCCATGTGGTTGCTTCCCATCTAGCCCAGAGGATGGGCGATTCTGTAAGCCCGGAACATGGTGTCTAATAAATATGTGTGCCCGGGGTGCGATTGGTTGTCCCCGACTTGAACCCGGGTTTGATTGATTGTCCCCCAGTTGATGAGGTCCCATGGTTAATTGCTGGGACAGTTGGGTTTTGCCTGGCGGAACGTCTGGCTGACTGTTCTCTTCTCCACCACCATATTTAAATAAACTATGTAAATTTGACACACTCTGGTCTCGTGTCAGTTATTTAAGGTTATAGTTAACTAAGAGTAAGAAGGAAAAGGAAGTCAGGATATCAGCTGTTAATTATTATTATCATTTATTTGTTAGGCGCCACAAGGTTTCCGCAGCGCCGCACATAGTACAAACAGTAGACTATACAGGGTATAACAGTACAGAACAATAAACAAAAAGTACCAATACTTCAGAAACTCCAGGCAGGCAGATGCAATAGACACGGAGCAGAAGAACGGGTAAGGAGACAGGAGGGAAGAGGGCCCTGCTCATTCGAGCTTACATCCTAAGGGAGGGTTGACAGACCAGGCACAAGAGGAGCCAGTTGAGGCAATGGGAGAGAGGGGAGAATGAGCGGAGGAGATAGGGGTTAAGTGGACGGGTGGTAGGCTTTGAGAAAGAGGTGAGTTTTGAGTGCACGTTTGAAGGAGCACAGAGTGGGAGAGAGGCGGATGGAGCGAGGGAGGTCATTCCAGTGAAGGGGGGCTGCACGGGAAAAGTCCTGGATTCTGGAATGGGAAGAGGTGATCAGAGTGGAGAAGAGGCGACGGTCATTGGCCGAGCGCAGGGAGCGGGCGGGAGTGTGAATGGAGAGGAGGTTGGAGATATAAGGGGCAGTAGAGTGGGAGAGAGCCTTGTAAGTGGTGGTGAGGAGTTTGAAAAGAATTCTGTAGGGGAAGGGGAGCCAGTGAAGGGCAAGGCAGAGAGGGGAGGTGGGAGATGTCCATAGTGAGAGTTGTATGTCCTTTGTTTGCTTTTAAAATTATTAACAATTTATTTTTTGGAGATATTTTATCAATGTCGTGGTCCATTAACCCCAAATCCTCACCTGCTATTTCTTGAGTATATTAAGGGGTTAAATATAATGTTGGGCCGTCTTTTTTGCTCCTTGAAGGACATTGAAGGTTCCCCAGTGAACATACTTGGTCTGGAAATTCTCCAGTAAAATCTGTTTTCCATGTGAGAGCCAGGAGAGCCTGGAGGGAGCTGACAATTTCACCTTCAAGAAGCACGACCCAATATGAAGAATGTCATGCCTTTCATTTTTTTTAATTCATGGTCAAGCATTGCGAAATATGTATGCTCTATACAGATAACTATTATTAGTATGTAAATAATAACATTTCATGCATTTCCCCAATACTTTTATTTTTTAATGAATTACTAGCGGAAATATTTTTTGGGAGAATGTTAAAAGCACTTTCCACAAAACCTAGTTTCAAGAACAGTAATGATGAAGTTCTGAACAAATACCACATTCTGCTCAATTAATTCATTTAGTTAGACTGAACCAGCCTAAGGGTTAGATTTACTAAGCTGCGGGTTTGAAAAAGTGGGGATGTTGCCGATAGCAGCCAATCAGATTCTAGCTGTCATTTTGTGGAAAGTACTAAATAAATGAAAGCTAGAATCTGATTGGTTGCCATAGGCAACATCCCCACTTTTTCAAACCCGCAGTTTAGTAAATCTAGCCCCAAGTCTGTTTACTTATTAAGAGCACTACCCTGAATAGTTGCATATGAGACTATGACTAGGGCTCGTCAAGGATTTGGTCTCTCGGGCAAAAATATTTTTTTTTCTGCCAATAGAAAGCTCCCAGACATTTCCAACTAAGTCAATGACTTGTCCCTCACTTTCGAAATTGAAGCACAATAGTTCTGATCACTGTGTAACATGTTTGTCTTTAATCAGAAAGTTATTTCACCTCCTATAAAGGCTAAATCCTACCTAAGCTGACTACATGCCATTACCATGACTTAATTTTCTTGGGATGCATAATTAAGAGGGGTCATGCCGTGCTACATCGAAAGCAATTGCATTATTGGGGCTTTTTATAATGAAATATTATAAAAATAAGGTAATCTGAAATAAAAGAATGATTACTATGCCTATTTATGTTTGACCAATATAGTATATCAAATTTTAATTTCATGATGCATTCCAGTTAAACAAATCATGTTAACGTGAAACAGGAGGCATAACAGAAGATAAATTGGAAACATACTTATAAAGGCAAGAAACATTATCACTGTAAAAGGAGAGAAGGCTGTGAAAGGCTTCAGAATAAAATGTCAAAGCTAGATTTGCATCATAGTCATAATTTAATATGATAATTGAAGAATTTCCATTGTGGTTTGTACTGTAACCTTCCGAACCTGTAGCCACAAATAGTACTTCATTCATTGTGCATAAGGTTAACAATCCCTATTTTCAAGTTCCGATTTTTTACATGTCTGAAAGGGGCAGTAACGTGACATCTGGATCTCACATAAGACAGCTCTCCTTCTCTTGATGGTTCCCTAAGACTTTCTACCTTCTCTCTCCTGACTGTGTCCAACAATCTCCCATAAGAGACAGTCACACACACTTCTATGTCGCTGGGGGGCATTACATTGACACGCTGACATTGCTATATCAGTTTTTTTTACTTTTGTTTGCTTTCAATAAATGGATATTTATTTCACTTGCAAAAGCACCAATTGAGAAGTAAAGGAGAGCGCGTAAATGAGGAAAATTAATTTAACGTAACTAAATTTAGATAATTGCTGATGCCATTTTTCCATTATTAGGAACACCTATTTGGCTTATTTTCTCTAATTATCTATGGATAATCTGCTTGCTTTCTCTGTCAATTAAAGTCACATGGGTGTAAACACTTATGTCTGTCAATGCTATTACTTTCTTCTAAGATGAGCAAAAATGTCAAAACAGTTCCATATAATATCCACCTCACTCCATTTTTGAACAAATGTTTCACACGTTTCTGCAACAAAATTTGTCCAGGTTCCCAGTCATGCGCAAACCACATCACACTGCAGAATGAATTTATTTTAGTCATCCCAGCTCTATCCATAGACTACAGAGTGTATCCAGAAAATGTGTGCGTATCGTCAGCACAATATACACCGTGCATGCTCATAACTGAACGCAGTAGAACACAGCCACGTCCAAGTCATCTCCAAGCGCAAAGACACTTACTACAGCCTATGATTTAGGGGAGTGAATAGGGACAGAGGGAATGGGCGGATGCATGTAGGCAATATACATTAAGCGCGTTTCCGTGCAGCCACGTCCAAGTCAAACTCAGGTGCACACAGAATTACGCTGATTTTCTGCCGTATCTCTTGCTCCAACTGGAGGGGGGTAGTTTAAGGTCTGAATACTAGTGCTGATGGCTGGATATGTATGCGAAAACATGTGTCTGTAATCAGGAGTAAGTGTAAAAATGTATTTTATGTACAGTGGACATTAAGGATAACCTAATAAATATTTTTCAAACAGAAAAAAATATATAAAAACAAAACAATTGTTTAAAAAAATTCCATGTATAATCATAAATGACTATATTATTTACAGGTAACATTAATTAATTAATATTTTTGTTTCTTTTGAGATTTTATATTCCCCAGGTATTGTACGTAACCTGCAGTGTTTGGTCTAGTAGAGCATTGTAAACCTACACCTGTAGTCAACACCACACGTATCTTTAGATCCATTTCTTGTAGACTTCGGGAGTATGTAGAGCTGAGTTACTAGCTGTTTAAAACAAACGCACCATGCGCTCAGTATGCGTGCCTTAATGACTCGGGCTCTATATGTTCAGCAAAATGTCAATTTCTAAATAGAGCGTGGAATGGTATAGCAGAAGTGAAATTCGAAGGTTGACTCTTGTAAACTTCACACCTCTACAAAACAGCCTCTTCCGCCGCAACATTGGATTTGCACACTCTTTTGAAGATACATTGCTCATCTCTAGGTGTAGATAATATTTATTAATATGTAATATTTATTAGGCTGTCCTTAATGTCCACTGTACATAAAATACATTTTTACACTCACTCCTGATTGCAGACACGTTTTCGCCTACATACTATTCCCAATACTACTCCTATGTGTATGTGTGTCCAAACCTGAGTCCTCAACGGTTCCAGTTCTCTCTATAATTTTTTTCACTTGCTTCTTCGTGGGTTCAACTCTTCGCACATTATGCAGAGTTCACTGCGAGTACTGTATAAATTATAAAGCCAGGAAACAATACAAATGCTTCCTGTTCCCGACACTGAACTCCCAGTCTATTGCTGACAGTCAAGAGGATCAGTGATAATAGCACGCACTGCAGAGCACTGCAGAGCACTACAGAGCACAGCCTCAGTCTTGTAGACTTGGGTGCATCGGATGTAACTTCTGACTGCGACAGTTAAGATTCTTTTTTCTAAAACACTCTGTAGTTCGTTATATAATTTATTTTGTGTACATACTCTGCGTGCTGTCATCTGAATACTATAAATATCTGTCAGTTGTTAGTATGAACATGCAATGCTTTACACTACATTTACTTATCTGCAAGATTAAAATATCATATAGTACAGAGCACATTTCTAATGGAACGGCGGCTTTATGTTTACTTGAACAACACAGAGCAAATAAGCGAAAAGAAAAGAGTTTACACCTTTAATCGAAAATTCAGGTGCTAAGGTGCTAAAGTGATTTAATGCCCGCTGCCTTTCATTTTTAGGGATATTGGTTGTGAGCCAAAGAAAGTTACAAGTGAAAATGAGTTTTGTGGTTTAAACTTATCACCTTGATTTGCTCTTATCCACAAGCACAAAATCCCCTTATAAGTTGACAGCCTGGCAGTCCTTGTTACAGACGTTTCCAAACAAAGAGGGCGGTTGTTGAAGCAGTATACAGAAGTTATACTGGAACTGGTAGGAGAGTAGGGGCTTTGTGGTAAACCCCTTCTTTTTTAGATGAGGAAATTAATTTCAGGATTCCATAGCAAGAAAGAGAATGAGCTTATATCTGTAAATGTCGGCATGCATGGAAATTTTAGCTCTGCAGAAGAAAGGATTTAATTTCAGACAATTTATTTTTATTACTAGTCTTCTGCTTTATTTAAGAAAAAAATATATAAAATATTAGTGTGAGACATTAAACTTGAGTTTAAATTAAGCTCAGCATTATCTAAATGTAATTTATATGATTAGTGTCATTTATTTAGATATTATTGGAGCTTTGCAGATAATATTTGCCTTCTTCGTATTTGGAAACAACCTACCAACTTTGAAAACCCAGTATGCATTGTGTGAATAGAGTACACTATTATTAATATTATTATTATTATTATATTTTATTTATATGGCGCCACAAAGTGTCCGCAACCCCATACATAGAGCATGAACAAAACATGATACAGGGTAGTACAAAAAACAAAAACAGAGTGTAATTAAAAAACCAACTCAGCTGAGAACAGGTGAACAAGTCAAAGAGGTATAAGAGATACCAGAACACATAGAAGCTAGAAAAGAGAAAGAGGAGAGGTGGGGAGTGAACTAAAACAGCTGTGGAAGCAGTGGGGCGCAACTAACGGGAACAGAGCAGTAATGGAGATGGGAAGGGAGAAGAGAGATCGAGCTGGGGAGGCGAAGGCAGAGGTAACAGAAAAAGGAGGACACGAGGAAAAGAGGGCCCTGCTTCCAGGAGCTTACAATCTAAAGAAAAGGCTGACCGGAAATAAAGAGGGGATTAGAACTTGAAGGGAGAGATGAGCAAGAGGGTAGTATGAGGAGCAGAGAAGGAAGGGAGACAGGCATACTATGGTGAGGGAAAAAGGATCAAGAAGAGGCGGGATGAGGGGGGGACAGAGGAGGTTAAACAGATGAAGGGAAGGCTTTTCTGAATAGGTGGGTTTTGGGGGAGCTTTGGAAGATTAGCAGGCTAGGGAATATACTAATAGAATGTGGGAAATCATTCCAGAGAAGGGGGGGCAGCATGGGAGAAATCTTGTATGCGGGAATGAGACATGTACCAGATAGGAGGTGAGTCAGTGGTTGTTGGCAGATCGTAGAGGGCAAGAGGCAGTATGAATGGAGATGAGGATGGAGCAGTGGCGGATCCAGGAGGGGGTGATCGGGGCGATCAGCCCCCCTAGCAGGGCCTTGCTGCCGACGGCTGCACACTGTGCAGGTCCGTTCAGCAGTGACAGTGTGCTGTCCGGCTGCTCTGATTGTGTTTTAAACACTCAGAGCAGCGGGGCAGCACACTGTCACTGCCGAGCGGACCTGCACATACTGTGCAGACCGCCAGGAAACGTAGAAGTCAGAAAGGGGGCGGGGCCTTAATCGCCCCCCCCCCCCCCCCCCCTAAATCGTCCGGGGTAGAAAATGTTCCTAGATCCACCGCTGGGATGGAGATATAAGGAGCAGTGGAGATAGAGAGGGCTTTGTAGGTGAGGAAGAGGAATTTAAAGAGGATTCTATAGTGGAGGGGGAGCCAGTGTAGTGCTTGACAGAGAGGGAAGGCAGATGTCGACCAGTGAGAAAGGAAGATTAGGTGTGCAGCAGCATTGAGTATGGACTGAAGAGGAGCATGATGGGAGCGAGGGAGGCCAGTAAAGAGGAGGTTACAGTTATCCAGGTGGGAAATGATCAGAGAATGCATGAGAGTTTTGGTGCATCAGTGGAGAGGTAGGGTCTAATATGGGCGATATTGCTAGAAATGGAACCGGCAGAATTGGGTAAGTGATTTGATGTTGGGGGTGAAGGAGATGGAGGAGTCAAGGATGACACCCATACATTGAACTTGGGGAGAAGAGGAGGTGTTGGTATTAATAACATTCAAATATTAACTTTTTGTAATATTGTGAGTACTACAATGGTCACTATAATGGCAGCATACAGTACACTAAAGAAAAAATAACTATTAGAGGAGAGTACAATCATAGCCAGGAAAAGCAACAATGTTTGCTGAAAATAAATCTTACACAGTGAGGGTCACTAAGGAACCCCAATTGCTCTTTTGGAACACTACACTCCTCAATATAAACAAATGGCCTTAATTTTACAGGAAGCTGTATGGATTTGCAGCCAAGAGGTATCTGTGAGAGTCCAACAGATTTACTAGTCAATGGGAAGAGATGGACAGATCAAAGGTGTCAAAGCTGCTTGATTAGGTGCATTAGGGCATATACCTTTACACTGAATAAAGGGGTACAGATGGTGCAATTACTCAGGCAGTGATTGCTTTGCGGGAGGGAGCAAAGACTTGAAATGTCCACCACCTCTGAGGTCCTTGATCAGGTCTTATTCCTTATAGTTACAAGGGGATATACTTTACACCAATTGCAGTTTGGTAGGGGAATTTTGTTTGCCACAAAACTGCAACAACAAAATTGTGCTGATATTTAAATGAGCAAAAGGGAGCTGATGGGAGATATTTGGAAGTATGCTCTTTATTTGGGAAGAGTTGCAGATTCTTCAGAACACAAACCAGGCTGGATATGTATGCCCGCATAGAGGCGGTATAAACACAGATTTACAGTGGGAAGCTGTTCTCAATACTAGGCACAAGCGATCCAATTGGTCTCTAGTTGCATACATTGGAAAGCAGATTAACTAAAACTTATGAGTGACAAATCTAACACATGAATAAGACACTGCTAGGGTTTCCTTATGTCATGGCTTTTCCAGTACGTTCATGGTCTTTGCTGGACTAAATGCCAGCCAGTCTCTGCCGATATGTGAATGTGCTAGCCGTTTGGATTTTCAGGTTTACTTTGTGAGCAAAAAAAACCCAAAAAACATTTTTAAAAATAGATAAAAAATATATTTTTAAATCAATAATCTATGATTTTATTCTGTTATTGTCATACTGTTATGAGCGTTTTGTCGCTATCCAATAACGATTGTCGAATCTCGATTTGTGTTTCCAACGCACAAAGATTTATTCTCAAAAAGTAGCAGTAGATATATCTTAGCGAAATAATAATAAGTACAGCCGTTACTTATCGCAGGCACTCTGGATCCAGTGAACAGTCATTCAGTCCTGAAGTCTGTGGTCCAGGTGACTGAACTCTGGATGAGGAGTGTCACGACTAGTATAGCATACCTGCTATCGTTGGCACTACTCGGAGAAAGGTGCGGAGTCTAACGTGCCCCTGGTGTTCACCAGTGACCCCCGCAAGGAGGTATGGACTTAGCTGCAGGAAACACGCAGGTCGCCGTCCTTCCACGAGTCAGATAGAGAAGCACGAGAGGAATGTCAGACAGGCAGGTTCGGCAACGGTGCGGGCAATGCAGGTACACAAGGAGAATCCGAACGGGGTGTGAATCAAGCCGGGTCGATAACATTCTGACAGCGAGGTACAAAAGGGAGATCCAAAATGGGTAGTCAAGGCAATCCGGGTCACAATGGTCACAGGCAAACGGCAATAAACTGGAGGAAGGCAAGGGTCAGGAAACAGATAATCACAGGAACACTGGAACGCTGGAGGACAGGAAAGGACCTGAAACTCTGGCACAGGAGGTGAGGTCAGAGGGAGTTAAATAGTGCTGCTAGCCAATGCCCTCAGCACTAGTAGTGCTGTCATAGCTGTAGCGCCGTAGCGCTAGTCATCCTTCAGCGCCGTAGCGCTATCTTCATGCAACGGGAACGCTTCTAGGTCTGTAGCTGGCCGGCCGGGCGGAAGGGGAAGTGATGCGTCTGGTTGCTAGGCAACCAGACGCTCTGTGTGGACGGGCGGGCGGCCGCCGAGCGGCGCCTGACAAGGAGCTGCTGCTTATATGCAAACAGAGATACAGTAAAACAATGCAAAGGTGGGGCTTGCTTCTATTGGTCCAGGCATCAGGAGGGTCCAGGGGGTTGCAGATCATAGGCTAGTTTACGCTCAGGAATCCAAAGGAGGGGTCATCTCTCCAGGGGATGAGCTCTGATCTTCCCGCCAAGATTACTCATCATACTAGTTCATAATTCCTTAACATTGATAACTTGCGTATGCACTCTGCGACTCCTTCGCAGAGTGAACCGGACAGTTGCAAATGCGAAGGGGATTAGTATGATACCACACATGACTAGATTCCTTCAACGAGTACCATATGTTTTACTGATATGCATATAACTTATAATATTACATATAAATACTACTATATTTCGACATAAATGACTATGTGTTGAAACTACCATTAATGTGTACTATTTTACAAGTGTGCGTGTTTGTCAGTGGCGGATCCAGGGGGGGGGGGCGATCGGGGCGATCGCCCCCCCTAGCAGGGGCTTGCTGCCGGCGGCTGCACAATATGTGCAGGTCCGCTCGGCAGTGACAGTGTGCTGCCCGGCTGCTCTGATTGTGTTTAAAACACAATCAGAGCAGCCGGGCAGCACATTGTCACTGCCGAGCGGACCTGCACATATTGTGCAGCCGCCGGCAGCCTTGAAGACAAAAAGGGGGCGAGGCCCAAATCGCCCCCCCTAAATCGCCCCGGGTAGGATACTTTTCTAGATCCGCCCCTGGTGTTTGTGCGAATGTATGTAAAAGACTAAATACTGTTGTTGCCACGTGTTGCAGCTGCGTACGCCCTTCCACGCCGTAGAGTGCCCTTTCACGCCGTAGCGTGCCGTACGCATCTTTTCAGACAAAGACAACCAAGTTTGCTCAATTTTAATTGAAATTACTTTATCCAATATGCTGACTTCGACAATACTATGATTCTTCGTAAACAGACTTTCCCATGCAAAGTATGGAGAAGCTATCACCAGAATTAGCAGTCAAATCTTTCCACTGGTGGGGCTCACCCCCTTGATATAAGGGTATTTTTGCTGCCCATAGGCCTCTTTGCTGACTGATACATATAGCCAATGACAATTTCTCCAGTTATTGGGAAAATCTCCAACTAAAACCTTTTATTTATTTATTTTTATAGGTCAAGCCCCTGTCCAGAGCTGGCATAACTATAACCCCTCCCTCACACTGAGATGACTGCACAATGACTCCCACATCTGAGAAACCCACCTCTAGACCCAGCTCCAAATCTACTCAACTTTACATCTGAGTGTGGAGCCTGGGAAACTGACCTTTACAGTTAGCAAGTGCGAGTGCAAGTGTGAGTGCAAGTGCGAGTGGATCGGGAAACATCTGGGCTTGAGAATCCTATATTATCTTCATTTGGGGAGAGTAGGGTTTATTCATACAAAAGCACAGGTAGGCAGTGCTGAAATAGGACTCCGTACCTATGCATACAATGAATTATACACAGGCAAGGCTCACAAACCTTAGACTGCAGAATATCCCAGCAAATGTATGTAGTTTTCATTTCTGCACATATTTATGTACAAAAGCACAGAAAGATATGTGCATGTTTTTGCTGTACTTTCACTTCGTAAATGACTCTTTACTGTGCATTTATAAAGAAATATATATTTTATTATCGTTATCACACTCCAGCATTTATCTGCAATGTGTTAAAAATGGAATTGAAAGCATGTACTGTAGTTTGTACAGTTTTATTTTCCTCCAAACGAAACACATAGTATAGAATTTCCAGCACTTACTTAATTATGTCAACTAATTATAAAACATCTGCATACTATACATGTGGATAGAGAAGCAGACATGCCACTTTAAAAAGTCCATTTTAAACACCCAGCAACTGCATACCGCAGCCACAGCTCATAGCTACGAATAAACCCAGCACCTGGACTCATGTGATTATGGATTATATTCCCTGCTGACCTACAGATCTGTACAGTGTTATTGAAGTGGAATGATACAGTTTTTAAATGTTCACTTTAAGATCTGACATGGAACAATGCTCCGCTTGTAAGGTTTTTTTCCACATTTTATTATAGTTAAGTAAATCAGGAATACAGATGATATGATTTTGAATAGAGAGGTTTATTCGGATACGGGGCACTCTGATTCCAAGATTATTCTAATTCAGTATTACAATTCTGTGTTTCATTATTATGTGCTAAATTAAGGTTTCTTGTGTGGGAAATAGCAAACTTTTCATTAAGGAAAATATATTGTATTTTATGTTGTGTATAACGAAAGAAAAATGTGATAAAGATATGAATAAAAATAAATTTAAAAGAAAGTGGAGGTTCCCTTCTTTTATCCTCAAAATGTTTAAGAAAATGATCTTATATTTTTCATGAGTCCAGTTGTTTATTGATTTTCTAGAACCAAACCCATTGCTTCCAACCTGTTCTTCTTGTGCCAGAAAGATGACCCACTATGGTATATGATTCAGGGTTTATTCATTACAGCAGGTGTAATCATAGTAAGGTCTATCACACCAGCCATGATACACCTCACACTAGTGAATCTAGCCATCACACCTGCCTGGGTGGTATTGTGAATACAGGTATATGTAAATATTCCATGGTCTGGGGACAGTTGCATTCCAGTGCACTCTCAAAAGAATCTGAGCACTGGATTTTGCATAGACTGAAACAATGCTCAAAGATACCTATGTTTGATGTACAGTGCTATGTCAACATTTCTTTGGAAATAAACCCTACTGCAGCCAGGATGGCTTACCCTTAAACATGTGTTAATAATGACAATTTGATGAACATTCACTGATGGCAATTATTCTTTTCACAACACAATAGTTATGTACTACCAATAAATTGTAGCCTGAGGAGAAGGGTCTTAGGAGTGGACAAATGGTTAACGCTATATAGGGGTCTATTTATCAATGACTAGATAGTCTATTGATGTGTACTAACATATAATAAATGTGTAATTATTTTAATGCAGAATTTAACCACTCTTCATGCATGTTGTTTATGAGTACAAATATAGTAATTTGTCAATTTTGGACCATTGCCGGTTGTGAACATGAGATCCCTATGTTTGCTGCAAAATCTTCTGGTCATATTCTATTGGCAAATAAAATCAGTTTGATGAAGGCCACTTGATGAAGCAATATGTTCCAAAAATATCTGGAAATAAGCAGTTGTATCAACTGTATCTATTGTCCGGGCTCAGGCCTTGTTCAAAAAGTGTTTTTCTCTGACAATGTTCTGTTTTTTTTAACAGTGATGTACTTACTAAAACAATTTTTTTTTGTTTGCTATACTACACGCAAGTCTCACTATCTGCTCTTTTTTGTCTGGCATCAGAACTTGTTAGAAGTATCCAAAATGAGTACGTAAAATATAATTAGATTTCTTTGCACATTTACAATGGCAATTCATGGATGAGGAGGATACAATCCCTCCTGTGGCTATACTGCACTATGTGTGACAAGTACCGATGTACAATATCAGCCTGAAACAATTACTGTATATGCTGCTCTGATCTAAAAGCATTAATACATGAAGGTAAATTATTGATTCACATACACTGAAAATTAATAAAAAAGGTTAAGCAAATTAAAAACACAATTCATTTCTTATGCATAAGTAGCAAGAGCTACATTAACAACCTCCGAGTACTCAGATCTGTGTAGGAACATGAGGGAAACAATAACAGCACAGATCAGTGCAGATAATCCTTTGTTCGGTTCCTCTGCAGCACAGGAAATCTGGCCAAACTAGGCCTTTGAGACACAGGACCTTGAGAACAGATATGAAACAAGCGTAAATAAATCCAATGCAATCTAACCTCAGCCTAAGATTAATTGGATTGATTGTAAAACGGGTAATCAGAAGAAGATGGGGGTCCTTTGACATGAAATTTAATCAACAAGATGTTTATGTATGTATGTATGTTCACGGGAGGAGAAAGGCAATCAGCAGAAGTCAGGCCTGCAAAGCATTAGAGGAAGCTGAGTACACAGCCCCACAATATAAATTCTGTGCATCTATTTCAGGAGTTTAGCCGATTCTGAACATGAAGGACTTCATAACAGGATTTCCATTTTAATAAGGTCATGCTGTACTTATTTTGGAACAATGAAACTGAAAATTATTACATCTCCCCTTGCTGTAAGATGAAATGACACTTCACTTTAAAACTTTGATGGCTAATATAAAGTGGTACAAGTGCGGGAGTTCAGCGAGTACTGAAATGGCTTCAATTCTGGAGATTCCTGCTGAAGTATTTCCAAAAAGAGGTGAAATTACATCTGTACTCAAAAAAAAAATGCACTGGTTTGACATATTTGAAGCAAAAAAATAAAATAGCATTAGGCTTAATGACCTTTTCCTTCTTGTGTGCTGAAATTGGTTTGATTTAGATGTTTTTTATTGTCAGATAGCTTATCTTAATTTAGCTTTGACCATATGCAAAGGTTGTCACCTATTCCTAAGGCTGGGTACATGCTACAGAATTTTTTTTACCAACCCGATATCGTTAGTGATTTTACCAATGACTAAAAGTCCCGATCAGCGGGCCGAGTCATACGTACATGCCTATGCAATTTACCTTCAGATATGTGATCTTCATCTCTCATAACTAAGTGCTTAAAAGATCGTGACTCTGTAAACTGTATATAGATCTGCCTACACTGCCGGCCATGAGCACATACACACTTCAGAATTTGCCCAACATCGTTCCATTGCTTAAAGAACTTTTTAGTCCAGTTATAAAATCAAATAAAACCATGCAGTGTGCTTTGGTGTAATAAAACATGGTCATGGGAGCGTTCTAATGCAGTATCGGACCTAAAGGTTGCTTATTGTGCGATTGGCACGATAATCGGGTGAAAAACATGTAGTGTGTACCCAGCTTTATTTATAGGGATAGTGTTAGCAGGTTTTAAAAAATTCTCCCTGAAAATGTTTTTTGGTATTGGCCAAGTGCACAATAAAATCCTATGTTTGTGCATTTTAGAAAACTGTTTATACAGAGCGTACTTCTACCCAGACTCAAATGGAAATGTATCTTGAAATATTCTTGGATTTGAATATAGCAGGAGCTGCGCTCAAATTGCATGCTTTTTTAAGAAAAGCAACTTACGTGCAAGGCCGTCAGGATTTTAGGTGTAGACAACCACCTAGGTGTGCCTAATGGTAGTGCTGGTCCTGCTGCTGACTTTTACGCAATAGTTCATCATTATGAACATGTATGAACTAATGAAGCGCCACAGGTCAGTTATTAAAGCAAACACCCCACCTGGGCATATAGTTGCAAGCCTATATTTGCTTTATATTGTGGAGTGTTGGGATGACTCTGGTGACAAATCCAAAGCAATAAAAAATTAATTTTTCCTAAGTGTGTCTGTTCTTCATGTTTCTGTCTAACTTAATATAGTGTTTTTGTTAATAAAAAGAAAATGGGAATAAAGAAAAATCTGATCTCTACATCACATCCTGTTATAGGGAACTGAAATGCCAATTATATCAACAGTATTGCGTATATGGAATGGTCTCCTTTTAAAAAAAGCAATTTTATGCTCATGCTAGTTGTAGTCATATGTAATATGTTCATGGCTGTACATTTTCAAATACTGTATTGTCAAATGCTTTTTTGCCATGAAACAAGGTGAGCACCTCGCTTCAGCTGGCAGAGAGTAGGAGGACTATTCTTTTAAACAAATTTCAAGGGAGACACAATTATTTTTGTGTGCATGGTATCTCTGAGCCGTGGACCTTTACAATTTCTCCCCACTGCTCTCTGTGACCAGCATGCTTCTATAACCACACTTTCACGGAACTTCTGGGAGACTCTTAAATTTCGTGGAGTTCTGCCAGACTCCAAGGAGAGTTGGTCACCCTCCCAGATCCTGCCTCTCTGTCTTGTAAGAAGGGCAGGTCTGGTTGATGCAGTTTGTTGGTGTGCAGCAGGGGACAGGACCATGATGACGTATATTACGTCATCATGGTCCACCCCCTGCTGCGGACCATGGGGAGGTCTAGAATGTAGGCAAATATGCTTCTAATAGACTGAGCTGTGATAGATTACATGCTTCCATCTAATATATATAAGCCTAGTGGCGTGTGTTAGTCTGTGTGTGGAAAAAAAACAAACAAGCTGCAGCGCCACCTGCTGGGCGGAGTTATACACTGACCTACTAAATTCTTAGCATTATCTAATATATAAAAGTAAAAGCTAAATTTACGAGTTGAGGGCTCAAACTCATTTTCGTGAGGTAATTTTACCTCATGAACACACGTGTAGCGGCGTGTGTTAGTGTGTGTGTGTGTAAAAAACTATTTTCTCAGAAAGGGCTCATCCAATTGACCTGAAATTTGGTATACTGACATTATTTGACAAAAAAAAATAGAATAGTGAAGTCAGTTAACTTCCATCATCCCCCCTTTCCCCCGTGGGAGGGGTAGTAAAGGCTAAATTTACGAGTTGAGGGGTCAAACTCATTTTCATGAGGTAATTTTACCTCATGGACACACATTAAAAAGGGTGCTTGCGTCGGGAAGTAACGCTCTTCCCCTGAGGAGGCCTGGGCTAGGCCCAAATGCATGACAAGAACCTTTTTAAGACCTTAAGTAGCTTGATTTGACTAGAATGCATGAGTATCATGCACGGGTTAACTTGTAATGCATAAGTGTATAAGTGTGGGAAGGGAGCAACACAGTGACCTAGTGGTTAGCACTTCTGCCTCACAGCACTGGGGTCATGAGTTTGATTCCCCACCATGGCCTTATCTGTGTGGAGTTTGTATGTTCTCCCTGTATTTGCGTGGATTTCCTCCGGGTGCTCCAGGTTTCCTCCCACACTCCAAAAACATACTGGTAGGTTAATTGGCTACTATCAAAATTGACCCTAGTCTCTCCCTCTCTGTCTGTCTGTCTGTCTGTCTGTCTCTCCCTCTCTGTCTGTCTGTCTGTGAGTGTGTGTCTATATTAGGGAATTTAGACTGTAAGCTCCAATGGGGCAGGGACTGATGTGAATGAGTTCTCTGTACAGCGCTACGGAATTAGTGGCGCTATATAAATGATGATGATGAAGGGAGTTCCTTTCTCAGGACTGCTACTTACACCCTGAGTCTCATGCTCCTGACTCACTGAAGGAGAAAGCAACTGGTCATAACATAATTTGCTGACCTAACACAGGTAGTCTCCGCTTGTATTATCATGAGACACACACCAGTCACAGGCAGTGGAACGGAAGCAGTAGAGGTGCCAGATTGACAGCTTGGTGTGGAAGGTGCATTGAAGTAGGCAGCCTCAGGTGGGGCCTGGGCTAATCATTGTCCTGTGTATTGCATAACATTTTAATTTAAATATGAAACCAATAAATAACCATAAGCACAAAATGATACTTATGTATTGCAACTGGATACAAAAAGAATCTGCAAATGTTAAGCAATAGCAATGTCCAAAATACATTGGACATTTTTAAATTAAACATAACTCATTTCCATTTTATGTCTCTGCAGCCAAATGAGGGGATATAAGAAAACTTTCTAATTGTTGAGAACAATTGGATGAAAGTACGATACTTTACTTGCATACTTTCAATTCTGTTGTGACTGTCGAATCCAGTGTCTATGGCAACTTTTCAGGCCACATGTCATTGATAGAGAACAAGAAAGTGACTGGCTATTCTGGTGATCGAATTTTACGAGTGACCATTTTAAATTGCTATGGAGACAGCAGGACCAGCCCCTAGTGCCTACTGCTAATGCTCATGATGAAGTGCTTGCTTTATTTTTCTGTCTGGCGTGCAGCTCTAATTAGATGCTGGGGAAATTGATGACTACACTGTTGATTAATATGTAGTGCTTGCATTTTAAGAGGTTGCTACAATTTATCGAATTCAGCTAAACCTCTACACTAACACAGCTCCGTATGTGGAGTTTGCTGCTAGAGATAACCTATGAATGTACAATCACAAGCTAATGCACCTTGTTTTCAATGAATGAGATATTGATTGGGCCTTAAGGAGGGGGTGAGAACTACTGTTCTAATTGATGAAGATCATGAGAAATTCAATGTTTCCACATGATGAAAAAAGCTCAAAGGAGCCTTGTTTGTGTCTCTCATTTTATACAGAATGGGATTCCAATTAAACTGATTAAAGAAGAAATAGATTTTTAAATTACGGTATGAAAATTACATTTATCTCAATCCATAAAATAATACCATTTTCTAGATGAGGAAACCATTTTTCTAGCAAGGCCTGCGGAGTTACTAGAAGCGTATGATTGGCGGTTGGAATGCGTTGGAATGTTCAGGGTACAGCAGCTGCCTTTAGGAACCCTGGGACATTTAACCCTTGCACCATCATAGATCTAGAATTGAAATAAAGAAGGATCCTTTTCTAGAGGATTATAGATTTTAGGGCCCAACAATAACCATGCCAGGTCAGATTCACCAGGGCTGTTGAGTATCACACTGCGCTCTCTGCATTATTTGATAAATTGCTTATCACCAGGAAAGGGCTGGTAATAACAACTAGGCCACTAGAGCTTGCATTTTTATCTTCCATGGATTTAATCATGTTCATCGGTTACGTACTTTTATCAATAAGGAACTTTAAGCATTGTGAGCAGGAGTACAGATATTGAGATCATTAATGAAAAAACTTTAGCTGGTGCAAATGATATGACTGAAAAACATGTACCGTAGAGATGTCCAAAACTTGAATAGGACACTGTAGTGTGCGCTCGAGCTTGGCACACCCTGACTGTACGTTGACTGTATGCATATGTCCCTTCTCCTTCCCGTTGTGCTCATGAAATCATAATCTGTCCCAATTGTCCTTTGCATTGGAATATGATTTGTTTGCACTTATGTTCACTGGTGTATAGTCCGATTCTGGGCATGTGTAGAGCAGTTTAATGCAAAATACGGCACATATTGGCATATTTGTTCCTTAATGAATCATGCCCTCTATTGTGATAAAAGCAAAAATAAGAACAAATGCATAGTAATTCCATTTAGGGAATAAAAAGTAAAAAAATAAAACAAAACAAAACACTGAAGCCCTTACAGACCAAAATTTTAGCAAATATACATATTTAATATCCCTATAAAGGTATATGTTATACACAATAGATTTTGTGTGTTAAAATAATTTCTGGAAAGTAACTAAAAGAAGAATCATGAAAAAGGGTATATTTTCTTTTTGTCCTATTCTCCCTTCTCTCTATAAAACCCATAAATGGAAAAGGATAGTTACAAAACAATGGTACTAAAATATTACTCTATGTGACCTGAAAACAACAATATGGATTTTACTTGGATTTTACAAAGAAAAAAGAAAATCCCTATAAAACTGACAGAGCTCAAAAAATGGCATATCTACCTAAGACCCAGAATCAGAGCTGATCTCTGGTATTGAGAGAAAAAGGATTGCACATATCATTATTCATTAAGGCATGCAAAATGACATACACTGGAGTATAGTCCGTTCCTGCGCACGCGCAGATCAGTTTCACACAAAATACAGCAAATATCAACATTTAAGTTCCTTAATGAATCAGGCCCAATATATATTGTTCAAAGCCATTGTTTATACATCATTAGTGGAATTATGTCAGCAGATGTAAGTTGTGCTAGATAAGAGAAGAGCATTAAGTGATTCCTTTGTGAATGCATCACCTCTTGCTATTGGGTATTTAGAAAAAATATGTAGCTTGTAACAGATATGAACTAGTTATAACAGGTAAAAGTAGAATTTGGGCCCTTTCCCATCCAGAATCCAGAAAATGCTCATATTGCACACGTACTACACATATATTTATTGATATCGGAATTCTGATTAAAGCCGCAATTTTACTGCTTCTATAAAGATGCAAGTTTAAAAACCCACATTTTACATTGCATTGACCTATAACTAAGGTGCATTATTGACAAAGGACATGTTTATAAAATACATATTTTTGTATGTGTGAAAGGGCTGTTAGTATCATTGTTATTCATTATATGCATTTAGCTAGTGCACTAATAGTTAGAAAATGTGGAATAAAGAATATGTTAGTGGAGGTGAAAAAGAAACAGTTACGAGCCCCTGCTACTGGTGAGAGCACCTGTAGGTATGTTTTATAGGGACATTTTAGATGAGATGGAAACTTTGTTTTATAGATGTCATACGATCTGCAGCCGAGCTGTGTTCCAAGAAGAACGAATAATTTGTGGCATGATCTAAATAACCATAAGGACTGATCAGATGAATGATTTTTTTTGCTGTAGTAGAATCTGTGCCAAGAAACACAACACTTGGGATGCAATTCACCAAACCCATGCAAGCTCCCAAAGTTATGGAGCAGTAGCCTGCTATAAATCATAGACTTTCCATGAGATTCAGCAGTTAAGCTGGCACAGAATTACATGTCAGCTTGTTGAGCCAAAGCTACATCCAGCTTCACAGTTCTTCACATATGTGTTGAACTGTATTTTATATTTTGAAACTCCCCTTAAACTGTGGCAGAGATGTTGCAGATATGAGTCAAATACAGGAATTTATGGACTACTACCATGTTGGCAATTCCCATAATGAACGTTGTGAATCGCTATCATTCCCTTCATTGAATTCTGTAGAGCTTTCTGTATTTAGTTAGAGTGATATAGATAACATATTAAGCGTCACACAGATGATATTCTCCTTTTGCATATTCACCTTCTACCCCTCATATAATAAGATACATACCTAATAACCAGAAATAAGACACGGACACAGTTTTTCAATTTTGGAGAACTAGTCAATGCAAGTCCAACAAGGTAATACTATACAATAAAACTTAGGTATGGCCAACCAAGGCAGAATCCCAGTCACTTACTTACGTGGTCAGAGAGACCACACTCCTCTTGGCTTCAAAGGACATGTTCACAGAGAGACTGTCCAGAGCCTTCATAGAAAGAAACCTAAGAGAGACATAGAGCGAATCCTTCAGCCAAACATAAACTCTTGCGCCATGTATTAACCGCTGACTGCATTCCTTCCAAAGTGGTGTTCCTTTAACAGGCACACACCTGACCCGAGAATCTCCACCATAGCACTAAATATTTGGGCTATAAAAATATCCAATCCATCGTCTGTGAGATGGAACCCATCGGGTCTATAAAGATGAAGGTGACAAAATTGAATCCAATTGAATTTAGTGAAAGATTTATTATCCTGTAATCTAACTTTGCCCATTACCATCCTACTATGGCACCTCACCAAATTAATCTAGGGATAATATTGGATTAACAAAGCCTAATCATTGACCAGCTATCCGTTATCAGCTGCAAATCGGGTATCATGTATAAAATGAGCCCAATCATTTACCCGTATCCAAATTGTTACCCACTAAATAAATTAGTAAACAATTCGGAGCTTATTCCTTGGCAATCATGTTAAAAACTAAATCCTTGAAACCGGACCAGCACATCTCCATCTTGCCAACCCACTTGATTTCCACCTGGATGGGAAAAAGAATGCCAAGGAATGTCTGGCAGCCCACAAGGGCTTCGGGAAATAATCTGTACAACAGAATACGTCCTAGCTGTCAGTTATAAGAATAGAAGCTAAATCCAGAACACTATGCACAATCACAACATCATGGACACTGAGATTAAGCTGTGTAAACAAGGCCGGCCTAAGCAAGAGTGCAAGGGGGGGGGGGAGGCAGGGGAAGAGAACAAATCTGTGTGAAAGTAAAAACAGCAAAAAACCTTGAAAGGGCTATGCTATGAGGCCCTTCATCTGAGGAACAATTAGGTAAATCCCTTCATGCCCTGACCTCCGAAGGTGACAAGACCTGGGTTACCAAAGTTGGGAGCAAAGTTATTACAGTTTAGCGGTCTCATGTATTTCTTAAAGGCCAATTTTAGGATACTCTCCATGGATGACCCTGCTACCACCGTGGAGGAGATGTAATCAAATAACAGACACATTTTTTTTAAATCAAGGCAACAATCCAATGCCGCGTCTGTAAATGAGCCTGGAGGTTCCTAATTTGATATGTCCCTGGTTGGGCTGAAGAGATATCTACTGCATTAGGCAAAGCACCGAATTAAACTGTAGTCCCCATAAAACTCAATGGGGACTGCAGTGTGGGCAATTTTATCAAGATGGCGTTAGCCATGAAACACAGTGGGAGAGCATCAGCAGCTTTCACAAATGTTCACATGTACATGGGCACTAAAGACTCCAGGTCAGAACCCAGAGTCTTCCTAAGAAAAGAGTCATCAGATATAACTTTTATAGTCAATTGCCCTGAAAAGTCATCTGTCATCGTTGCAATGACAGATGATACTTCTCAGACATAAGATTGGATGTGATGAGCACCTGCTTAGGGAAACTTCTTGTACAGTGGTTAACATCACAGTCTCACAACATTAGGCCCTATCTGTGAGGAGTTTTTATGTTCTCTCCATGTTTGAGCTGGTTTCCTCCGTGTGCTCCAGTTTCCTACCACAATTCAAAGACATACTGGTAGGTTGAAATTAATCCGAGTGTGTTAGTGTGGTAGGGAACATATATTATAACCTCCCCTAGGGCATGGACTGGCATGAATAATTAAACATTCTTTGTAAAGTGCTGCAAACAATGTATAATTAACTTGTAATGAAATATCTAGTTAGGTAATGCCATGGTATTCTCCAGGTACTCTGGTTTCCACCCACACTCCAAAGACATACATGGTAGGTTAAAAAAAAGAAATGGACCTGAGTGTTTGTGAATTTAGATTGTAATATACAATGGGCAAGCACCCTATCACTGTACTAACCTGTATAGTCAGTAGTCGAAGTTCAAATTTAGAAGTGGCGGTGTACAGGGCTGCCAAGAGGAATTCAGGGCCCCGGTACAAAAAATTGATGGGGCCCCCCCTCCTAGTTGTGTAAGCAAAAAAAATTTGCGCCGCCTTACGGCGCCACAAAATTTTTCAGGGTTGTGGTCACCCAATTGGGGGCGTGGTGATGTGCCATTGGGGCATGGCTAGCACAACAAAATCACTAGGTCCTGAATTCCCCGGAGCGTGACATTTGTCCAAGCACTTCTGACTTTCAGGACATCTAGCACCCTTGTGTAGTATAGGAAGAATGCAGTGTGTACAGAAAGAGTTCAGTCTTGGCCTGCGCCCACTGGGCTCACCAAACACTCACCAAACATTGGCATTGTCCCTACTAGAATCACAACATTTCACACATTATGCTGCTCCGTCCTACCTGTTCTTCTCACTTTTACCACATGTGGCTGCAGGTTTCTTTAGTTGCGGCTTGTCTGGATCCTGGAATGTTGGAGAACCTATTTGGGGGGAAAAATGGCTACATTTAGAAAATTACAGCCAGCCCCACCGTTAAATCAATAGCATCCATAATTAATAATTAGGCCTTCCTCCAGCCCCAACATTAAAATAGTATTCCCATTACCCCGCAAACAGAATAGCAGCCATTAATTAGCCACCATCTACCTCACACACACTACATTGCCAAAACTCTCACACACATTACTGCGCCCCTTTATTATCACCACGCTATGCCCCCTTATGATCACACTGCGCCCTCCATGCTGCCTTTGCCCCTTTCTTCATCCCCCTGTGCCACGCTGCCTTTGCCCCCTCCTTTCATCAACCCCCTGTGCCATGCTGCTTGTCCCTCCTTTCTTTAACCCCCTGTGCCATGCTGCTTGTCCCTCTTTTCTTTAACCCCCTGTGCCATGCTGCTTGTACCTCTTTTCTTTAACCCCCTGTGCCATGCTGCTTGCCCCTCCTTTCTTTAACCCCCTGTGTCATGCTGCTTGTCCCTCCTTTCTTTAACCCCCTGTGCCATGCTTTTTGTCCCTCATTTTTTAACCCCTCTGTGCCCCCCCCCCCCATTTTTTAACCCCTCTGTGCCCCCTCATTTTTTAACCCCTCTGAGACCCCCTTGTTTTTTAACCCCTCTGTGCTCCCCCCTCCCCCCGTTTTCCTCCCTTCACTTACCTTTTCTTTTCTCTCTTCTTTCATGTTCTTCTCTGCTGCTCTGTGCTCCATTGCTCCAGACTAACTGAATGCTGGGCGTGACATGATGACGTCACACCCGGCATTCAGTCAGTCTGGAGCAATGGAGCACAGAGGAGCAGAGAGGAGCAGAGAGGAGGGGCGCCAGCGCCACGATCGCGTGAGTATGTTTTTTTTTTATTTTAACTACCCTGCTCCCCCCACCAATGAACGAACCCACCCCCCCCCGCCGCAAAAAAAAAAAAAAAGAAGAAGAGCTAAAAATTAAGTTTTTTTAAAAAAATAAATAATAAAAAAAAATCGTCGGCGCTAGAACCCGGGCCGGGCCCCCTGACATTCCCGGGCCCGGTTAATTAGTACCCGCCCCCCCCCCCCTCTTGGCAGCCCTAGCGCTATGGGAAATAAAGGTGGCATTATGGAAAATATATGTGAATGGAATTTGATAGTTTTATAATCATAGCAGTAGGGGAAGTGTCAGTTTGACATATCACCGTATACCAGTCCACTTCGACCATTTTGTATAGTCCATATCTATATGTCATTACTCTGTTTTACCCGGACCCCAGATCTGGGATCTGTCAGATTTCTCTGATTCTAAAACGCTCATCTCTAATACATTTCCAGCATGTAAAATGATGCAACAATTTTTTTATATTAATTTTTTTTATATTAACACCTTGGACTAGATTTACTAAGAATCGAGTTTGGTGGCGGTTTAGTGGTCCAAACCACCACATTTACTATAGGGCGGTTTGAGGCTTCAATTTAAAATGACTGGCGATGTATGGCTGATTGAAAAAGCTAAACCGCCGGGCAGTTTGGATGAAACCGACATGTAAAGCGCCATCCAAAAGACAGGACAGGACATTTTTAATACCTGCTTCAGAATGGCAAATACACTGTTTGAAGTATTTTGCCATTCAGAACATAAGAGAAAGCACCATTGACATTTAAATTATTTTGGAAATCATTATTTATTAAGGGGCAAAATGAAATAAATATTAACTTATGAGGGGAATTTTATTTCCGTTATATTAAGGGGATAAAATTATTTAATTATTATATTATTCGGGCACTATGTAATGACAAATTGTGCAATATGAATAATTATCCATCATATAATCCACCATTAATAATCAGTTAATAATATTATATATTCACATTTTCCACATAATATAATGCTATAATAGTGTCACCTTAAAAAATATATAAAAAGGAATTCCCTCATAAGTTAATATTAAATTAATTTTGTCCCTTTATCAATAAATAATAATTTTCCAAATAATTTAAATTTTAATGTCGCTTTCTCTTATGTTCTGAATGGCAAAATAGCAGCAGTTTGAGCAATCTCGCCATTCACCACCACCTGTTTCATTTTGGCCGTGTGGATGGCTGTTTTTCGGCGATTGTGAAAAACCCAGCTTAGTAAATCCGTCTGTTTGTATGTTCATCATTGCTAAAATTGTGATGGCGAGTTATAAAGTGGTGGTTTTGAAAAATGTCATTTCTGACCGTTTTGACGACTGTTTGGGCTTTGGTAAATACGGCGGTTTCAAAACAAAAGTTTGTGCAAACCGCCCTTTAGTAAATCTAGTCCCTTATCTCTGACTTTCTAGTAACACATTTTTTGTGTCTCAGTCTGTCCCAAAAGTACTTCTATGTCTTAGTCAAGTCAGAAATAGAAGCTGGAATCAGTTCTCTCTTGTTTTATGATATCTCGGAAATTGGTTTATTACTCAGAAAAAAAGTTTTTAAATAAGTTGTAAAAAATGAATATTATTAGCAATGTGCATCAGAAACCCATTTTAACTGCATTTAAATAGTTACATTACAGAGTCATGGAGCACTCTGTTGAAATGCAATGACCCTGCTCTTAAAAAGTTCACTTCATTTACCTTCAGTAAATCAAGTTTACAAGTACATTTCTTTACCAATGTAGGCAAATGAAAGGCACAAAGCAGAGTTTAAACATAAATGTAAATTATGGTAGAGTTTCCTGCAGTTTTTTGTGAAAGTGTCACCTTTTTATTTTCTGCATTTTTTTTTGTCTTTTACCAGACCCTACTGAGCAGACTGATGTAGTCTATAGTCTTCATTGTTAAAATGGGTGCCATCAATCTAAAGGCATTAACCCAACTCACTATTGGTCAGGCCACTGTCCAATAATTGACACCATGGTTTAATATAAGCCCCCTTACTTATACATGGAACTAGAGCAAATAACAAATAAAAGGGCTCTATACAAGATAATTCAGCTCCTGCTTCACTATTCTGTGTATTGCCATTCCACGCTACTGGTAAATTTGCATTACTCAGAAGCCCCAAAGTTGTAATCCATCTAGCCAGTAAGTAGTGACTCTGATTTTATTTCCTATTTTATTTTCTGAAACTTATTTGTGCAACATATTGTATGTCTTGTTATTCATTTTTGTAATTAAGTCTTGGAAACATTTTTTCAGATTTTCAGATTAAAAATGACCTACCTTCTAATGTTAGTTTTTCTACCACCGACCCTGAAAACAAAATAAATTATACTATTAGACCACCGTGATCGTATACAACGATCATCTCCCCGCACCAGGGATACTCGTAAACGTTGATAACATCCCCGTACCAGGGATACTTGAATATATTGATGACATCCCCGCACCGGGAATAATCGAATATCTGATCACATGCCCACGCCAGGGTTTTTTTAGTTTGTTTTTTAGAAGAGCTGATCACATCTCGCATTAGGGAGATAACAACTTACTGATATAGTAGGTGTCACGAACGCCCAGTCTGTCCTAGATACAGCAATCTGAGCTGCTGGCCGTGACTGGCGTCACCTTAGTCACTTAGCAATGAATACACCTTTTCTGCCACCACAAAGGATTTATTATGGTGTTCTTATGTTCACCAAAGCCATTTATTAATGTTTTCCACTTAAATCACTTACACATGTAGCATGAACCTCCCTGGGCTTTGTAAGTTCACAAAGAATCATGGAGAACACACTAGATTAAATTTATTTGATCTGAATTATTTTTTTTCAAGACTTAGGTACAAAAAAGTTTATAACAAGACACACAATAAGTTGCACAAATAAGTTTCAGAAATAAAATATGAAATAAAACCAGAGTCACTACTTACTACTTAAGACTTGGTGTGTGCGAGGGAACACAAATGAGAAATATGGGGCATTTCATTCTTGATAGACCCCCTCATGAAAATGCACAATGTAATGTCTAAAGCAGAAGATTTTAAACCCCTTTTCCACATAACTGTCACCCCTATCTTTGGAGGTTAGCTGTCAGTCAGGACAGATTGATTTCCAGAATGTCAAAGAGCTTTCGAAGTGAGCTATGGATGTGCTGAGATCTGGAATGTTCACAGGGCCTGAGTTCTCACTTCTACTCATTCTTTGGCGGGTAAGGGCCACATCCTCTGCATACAAAAAACTCCTCAGAGATGCCTATCTCTGGTCTGGCTAATTTCAACAGATTATTGACACTTGCATAGGTTCAGACTCATGTCATTTAGCAAAGCACACATTGAGATTACATTACAAGGCTACATACAATATACATTGTCATACATGAATTCAACAGAAAATAACAATCGGTCATTAGATATACTACATAATCTTCACAGTAGGCATATGGAAATGAAGGGGGGAAGGGGGCAGTAACCCATGTAAAGGTAAAAACCCATAAAACCTTGGAGGCTCACCACTAATCAGGCCTTTACCCAAGCAAGAGTAGGACAAAATCCTTTCTCCGCCCCAGCTAAAAGCAACGAGCAGCAAAGCTTATGGAAAAGTAAAGGGAGGGTGGACCGACCAAACATGAGCCTCATCTTCTTGTTCTAATGAAAGTCTTAAAGGCCACAGTCTTTCATCTACCCAGAGGCTTAAACGCAGACTTGGAAGGGCCTCCCTCAGCCGTAGTGGTATCCAGGGCCGGACTGGCTATCTGGCACTTCTGGCAAATGCCAGAAGGGCTGATGACTAGATGGGCCGGCCTGACACTTCCTGGCTTCCTGGTGGCTGGCTCCTCTCATAGAACCAGCCACCTCTGTTGCGTGCCGGATGAGGGCTTCTCTGCTCCCTCCCCCCTATCCTCTGCTCGGTTGCGAGGGGGAAAATGCCATGATTCTCGCACGGGGGGCTTGTGGGGGGGGGGGGGGGGCGCCGCAAGTTGAGAGAGCCAGGGGGGAAGGGCTGCAGGGAGAGGGGTGAGAGAGCCAGGGGGGGAGGGGGTGCAGGAAGAGGAGTGAGAGCCAGGGAAAAAGAGGGTGCAGATAGAGGGGTGAGAGAGCAAAGGGGGAAGGGGATGCAGGAAAAGGGGTGAGAGAGCCAGGGGGGAAGGGGTGCAGGGAGAGGGTTGAGAAAGCCAGGGGAAGGGGGTGCAAGAAGAGGGGTGAGAGTCAGGGAAAAAGGGGGTGCAGATAGAGGGATGAGAGCCATGGAAAAGGGAGGTGCAGATAAAGGGGTGAGATCCAGGGAAAAAGAGGGGAAGGGGGTGCAGAGATAGGGGTGAGAGAGCCAGTGGGGAAGGGGGAGCAGGGAGAGGAGTGAGAGAGCCAAGGGGGAAGGGGGGTGCAGGAAGAGGGGTGAGAGAGCCAGGGGGGAAGGGGGTGCAGGAAGAGGGGTGAGAGCAAGGGGGGAAGGGGGTGCAGGAAGAGGTGTGAGAGAGCCAGGGGGGTAGGTGGTACAAGAAGAGTGGTGAGAGAGCCAGGGGGAAGGGGATGCAGGAAGAGGGGTGAGAGCCAGGGGGGTAGGGGGTGCAGGAAAAGGTGTGAGAGAGCTAGGGAGGTAAGGGGTGCAAGAAGATGTGTGAGAGAGCCAGGGGGGAAGGGGGAGCAGGAAGACATGTCAGAGAAAAAGGAGGAAGGGGGAGCAGGAAGACGTGTGAGAGAGCCAGGGGAGAAGATGGTGCATGAAGACATGTGAGAGAGCCAAGGGAAAAGGTGGTGCAGGGTCATAGGTAAAATAAAGTGTAAAGGGAGAGACATCTTAAGAATGGGAATGTCAGGGATGCAGCAATCATAAAACACAAGTAGTAATGAAGAATGGGAATGCACAGAGGGGACAAGTGTTAAAACAAATAAAAAAAATAAACTCCATTCACTTATATTTTCCATATGCCCCTTCTAAATTTCCACTTCAACCACTGCCCTCTATCCCTGCTCCCGACTGGCTGTGTAAGTTGACAGCTGCTGATCCCTCATCGCCCAGCGTGCCCAGTAGGAGAACAGCACACAGGAGTCCATAATCAGGTAAGTTCATATATTTTCTCATGTGCAATGTGTTTTTAACCATCCTTTCTTGAACTAGGGGCACTACTGTGTGTCCAATGACATTTAAAATACTAGGTATTGCTCATTATTGCGCTGTAAAATTTCTTGCATATTTATCTGTACAGAGAATTTTAATTAAGAGGAAAAAACACTGCTTGTCATAAATTTTATCTGTGATTGTGTCAATGTATCTATTTTGGTTTGCATTGTAAATGGTGTATTAAACTGCTCCTGGGATTCACACTCTCAGTATCCGATACGCTGTACCAATTTTTATTTGTGAATCAGTTTTTGTCTGGGCACTAATGTTATTTGGGGGCACTATTTTAGCATAATATGATTTGTGGGCACTATTGTGGAATAATATGATTTGGGGGCACTACTGTATGGTATATGATTTGGGGGCACTACTATGCCATAATATGATTTGTAGGCACTACTGCATGGCCAAATATGAGTTGATGGTAATACTATGTGGCATAATGTGAACTGGGGGCACTACGATGTGGCATAATATGAACTGGGGGCACTACGGTGTGGCATAATATGAACTGGGTGCACTACGGTGTGGCATAATATGAACTTCTGCCAAAGGCAAGTCTCTCATTGTTAAAAATGACAGGGACCCAAAGAAGTTACTGTATCGGGGCCCAAAATTCCTTTTGTTGGCCCTGCCTGTGAGTCAAGGGGATAGACGTCTCTCAGGTAAATAATCTAACAGTTTCCTATCTAATCAAACTGATGGATCACGTCCAATTATCTCTCACCCACCTCCTCTACCCCCCTGAATTTATATACTGTGTTATTTAAAATGAATAAAAAAGATGCATATCCAGTTACTGTAGTAAATAAAATATTTTTCTCTAAAAATATTTTCATCTACAGCAAAATGTCAGAGAAATGTAGCACACAAATATCAACTTTAAATTTCAGTGTACAAATAAGCTATCAAGTATTTGTGTGCTACATGAAAAAACAGTCAGTATTTAACTTATGTGCAAAGCAGAATACTAATTTGCACACCTTGCATTGTAACATGGTTTTGTCCAGGATACCTAAATAAGAAGTTTCTTAAGTGAAGATCCTTAATGAATTAGGCCCCTTGTGTTGATGATGGGACAAAGGTGTAAGGCTATCTACAGTTGTATTGATACCAAGGTGGAGTGTACCAAAAATCCCCTGCTAGGGAGATGTGGTCCCGATGCCAGTAGGCATGGTGACCCTTAATGTTGGAAATTAAGCTAAACCGATTACAGAGCCGTAAAACCCGGGTAAGCACTAGGGGGCCCCCGCGCTTAACCGCATTGGTCACCATATAGGGCCATATTAATGTCCCGCTAAGGATACAATGTCACTCTTAATAGAGATATTTGTTACTTTAGTTCTACCTGTAAGCCAGCACTAAATTGGGCCTAAGGAAGCCATCTTAATCCTATTATATAAAAACTTTGATTCACAGTTATGAAGATAACAAAGCCCGTGCCAGCCTGACGTGGGCCTCGGTTGTTTTTAAAGTGAACTGGACGATATCATGGTTGGACTCATAACCCGCCACCCCGCTATCTCCCTTAGGGTTGTTAGCTATACCTAACTCCTCCCTACATCTGTGCGGATGTAAATCTAATTCAGGCTTGCTATTATGCAGCCAAAAATTTCAATGTATCATAAACTCCCCTATGTATGAGGACCCCGGCAGAATTAGAAGAGCAGTTATTAGTATTTAAATATGATATAAAATGTGTAGTGTAGGAACATGTAGTAGCAGTATCATATTCACCGAAGAGGCGCTGGCATTCATGCGTCCTGTCGCTCCAGTATGTCTTGCTGGCTGGCGTGGGTTATCAACCCATTGCTCCACTCAATCCTCTGGGAGGCTCCTGTGTGCCCTTAAAAATTTTCTTCACCCCATAGAAACTGTGGTACTGGAGAGATAAACATGTTAGAACCTGACAATGTGTTACTCCTGCAGTCTTCGGAAGCCCGGGGACTGGGTAACCCTAAAAACACACAGGGGCAGTGAGCGCAAGCACATCAAAACCAACGGACGGGGTCAAGAAGTCCCATAAATCTAAAAGAAGGAGGGGTGGGTTCGAGGTGAACTGGGAAAAAGGGGGTACAAGTTGGTATAGTTTGGGGGGTAGATGGCCTCCTTGTTCAGGTGACAATAATACAGCACTACAATTAGGGCTAAAAGGCTAAAAGGTAGAAAAAAGCTGTGGGGACTGGCAAAAACGAAAAGTAAGGTAGGGTGCAGAGGATAAATTGGGCATTGGGGTGTATGACGCTGTGCCCATATGCCGGCCGGGGTGATTATTATATTGTTAGTGCATACTTAGCTTAAGAGGATGAGTGGGTGATGCCAAAATAGCAGGGGTGCCCACGGTGGACTGGGAGAGAAATGGGAGATGGAAAGCTTGTATTAATTCAATATGCGCATCCATTATACCGCTTACACACCTACTCCATATGCCCGTGCTTGTATAGGTGGTATACATGCCCCGCGTTCATGATGTACATATTGTAATTCATTTAATTTATACATTTATTTTATTGTTGTATTATTATTTTTTATTTATATTTATTTTTTATACATTTTTTTTTTATGTTTTTAATGTATCTGGGTCCATATACCTTAGGGACCTGGAGGTTTACTGGCTGCCTTTGATTCCCTAATTAATTATACATACTGCCCTACCACAGACCGGGTGCGGGGAGGAGAAGGGGATCCTCTTTCCACAGCCCAAGTACAGCTATTCTGTAGTATCAGTCAGGCAGCAATGCTGCCCACTCCGGCGCATGCGCACGCCTCCGCTACACACCGCCCGGCTGGAACAGCTGTTAACAGGCTCTGTCCTCAGCAGCTGGGAAAAGTTTTTTTTTTTTTAGAGGTTCCCCCGCGACGGGCACTTCCTCTGGCGCTGGAGGAAGTGGCTTCCATGGACCATGCAGTGAGGAGGGAGGGAAGGCTTTGAGCATTCCAAGTATCTGGTGAAGAGTGTGGGGTGGGTTCTGATGCCCCATGCGGGACATGGTGGCAAAATAAGGCAGACAGCAAAAAGAGGAAACAGAAGAACAATTCTAAAGCTTAATGGGGGAAAATGAAAGAATAAAGAAAGGAGGAAAGTACAGTGGGGACTGGAGGAAAGGGAGATAAGGAAGGAACATAGAAAGGACGGAGGGAGAGGCAGTGGTAACTGGAGAAATGGGAGATAAAAGAAAAAACAGGCAAGAGAAGAAAAGTAAAGTGAGAAGAGAAATGCAGAAAGAGCTAGTGCAGAAAGAAAAAAAACAAAACGATATGACTAAACAGTGCAAGCAATTTATTAAAGACACAGCTACTCAGTCTGACACAGCTATTCCCTCAGAATTTCTGTGATGGAAGAGGATCCAGCAACCTTTCCATGAGAATATATGGGCACACATCCCATCCACTCCCACAGGATTCTATTGGCTGGAGAGATACAACAACTTAACCCTTAATAGGTAAGTGTTTGACTGCTGAACATGTAGATAACTGTAAGGGTGTTTGGCTCAATGTGCCTCACTTTACATAGTTTATTTTTATCAATTAACAAAATGCAAAGTGAATGAACAGAAGAGAAATCTAAATCAAATCAATATTTGATGTGACCACATTATGCCTTCAAAACAGCAACAAATCTTCTAGGTACACTCGCACACAGTTTTTGAAGGAACTCGGCAGAGAGGTTGTTTCAAACATCTTGGAGAACTAACCACAGATCTTCTTTGGATGTAGGCTTGTTCAAATCCTTCCATCTCCTTCTAATCCCAGACAGACTTGATGATGTTGCGATCGGGGCTCTGTGGGGGCCATATCATCACTTCCAGGACTTCTTGTTCTTCTTTACGATGAAGATAGTTCTTAATGACATTGGCTATATGTTTGGGGTCCTTGTCCTGCTGCAGAATAAAGTTGGAGCCAATCAGACGCCTCCCTGATGGTATTGCATGATGGATACGTACTTGTCTGTATTTCTCAGCATTGAGGACAACATTAATCTTGACCAGATGCCCAACTCAATTTGTTGAAATGTTGCCCCAAACTTGCAAGGAACCTCCACCATGCTTCACTGTTGCCTGCAGAGTCCTTCTGCTCAGAACTGGAAAAAACAGTGGGACACAGGTACATCTGTCTAATGTTCGGAGAGATGTAGAGATATTCCTTGAAACTGTAGTATTTAACTTACTCCTATACAGGTTGTGACATTGCTATTATTACTTCATTGCATTATTCAATACTGGAGAACATTTGTGGTCTAGAGTGTACATTTGGTCATTAGTGTTATACCTGCCAACTAGTTAATGTTACCTGCACATAATTATTTGATTAAAGGTGCACATGCATAGATTACGCGTGTAAACCATCCTCATTGCTATAAAGTGCAAATCCTAGCAGAGACTCCTAAAGTAATGTGATACTGTTACCAATAAATGTGCCAAACGGTTTATCTTCTTTACCGGTGGGTGTGTGAATGCTCCTGCAAACTATTTTTAGGGAGTCAGGTTGGAGTTTCCCAAGTCATCCCCTGGTGAACTCTTCAATCACCCACAACATGACAAGAGAAACTAACTTGGGTGGAGATACTGGGCCTGATTCGAATCCAGACCTACGTTTGAGAAGAAAACCCGGAAAAGATGAGACAAGTCTAACTGTAACGTTTAACACCCCACTCCCTTCCAGGGAGGCTCCTAGTGGCACAGGAGCTACAATTATATTAATGGTTACTAAGTTGCAAAATCTTCCCACATTACATTAAACAATACTATGTGCGAGTCCGTGGTAGAGCAAAATGCAGATGGTGAAGACAGCTATTGTCGATTACAATAAATTTCATAGCAAACATGTCAACTTGATCAAATCGATATGGTGTGGCAGAAGTGAGAGGAAAGTGGCAAAAAGTGTGTGGTAAAACAACACACAGAGAGATCGCTCAGCAGAGCGCACACAATACAAGTAAGTGCAAAGCACAGTCTAAAATATATTTTCGATATTCTGAGAAATGGGGACAGTATCACCATCATGTTTTACTATTAAGAAATCCTGGGCTCTATTCACATGTATCTTTTATTAAACTGCCGTCCGACTATTTATCTGAAGCTGCTCTTTCTGCCTGTTTCAATGTGTCCAGTGGAATTTTCTTCTTTTATTTGTCTGCCTGTATCATTTATCAGCCATCCTAATAGCTATCTGGGCTTGCTCTTCCTGAATGTTTCACATCTATCAAATCAGTAGTGGATTACGATTATCATGGGCCCTGCACAATATAATTTCCTATGTCTAACCTACCAGTTTCAAACAAAGTAAATAAAGAGGAACTCACTCCTGCCAGAACTTTCTCTCCCATCTAGTCCTTGTAGATGACTGTACATTCTAGCGGCTGTAGTTGGCCAAACAGCTGACTGGCCAGGTTGAAAATGGGAATCAGCAGGAATTTATATTCAAATTCCAGGACTGTGAGCCCTGGAGCATCATGGGACCGCAAGTATTCATCAGGATGAGTCTCCCGAAAACCACAGGGGGCCTGGCCTGAGACTCACTTAGTTTATTGGAATAAATTATCTGTTATTTTCCTCTGTAGGAGCAAGTTGACTCTGTGGAGAAAATATGTGGCTACATCTACACATATATGTGTAGATTTAACCACATAGAAATATATGTATCTAAACCTACACATGTCTAATCTGAGTAGAACACTATGGAAATGCTTGACTATTAGCATATGAAAAGAAAACACAGCATATTGTTATAAATGGAAAGCGTCATTGTTGTGTTTCACTAATAGTCTCTTAAAGAATCGCAATGCTTGAAGCAGTGATGAATATTTAATATGCAAGTGTGGCATTCATGCAAGTTAATATGCAGTGAAGAGCAATGATCCAGCACTAATTACAAGACCCATCTATGTTGAAGTTATCTCGATTAAATGCCTAAATCGATATCAATTACTTTGTATGGCTAAAAACATGGATGAAAAAGCTAATGTACATTTTGGGGATATGGAAAGGGCTGTGATTGTTCCCTCAGGCTAGGTCCTAGTGTATCTATTTATCTGCTGAATACTAAAGCCTTTTGAGAAATGACACATTACTAGTTTTTATGAATGACAAATAAAATAAAACTGCTGTAGTCAGTATTTGCCTGCAGAAAGTGGGAGTCTCGGTAGCTCATTAAGCTAATGAGCGACCGTTGGATGCAGTCCTTGTAAAACCTCTTGCCCTGTGCGTGTCACCTTACAAGTAGAATGCTCTTGGAGCCGTACACCACTTTGAAAACAAGGAAATGAGATTTGTGCATTTTTTTAAAGCTAATTTTGTTTCTTCTATTCTAGGTGATCAAACAGTTTAAACAATGAATCAAACGAAGTATAGAGGCTTACAAAGCAATATTCCTGGTTTTGGTCTGATTTAATTGTGAAGAATAATTTATGATGGATAATTGATGCTACATAAATGTAGTAGCTGCCATATGCACTATTTACTGTACATAGTATGACCAATCTTTGTTAAGGGAAGAAAACAGACATCAAGAATATCAGAGTCTTACCTTGCAATTTGTGTTTAAAAGTGGCCTACCACATGCTCCATATTTAAGCTTTTTTAGAAAGTTCTTAAGATCATACTACTAAGTGGGGGTACAATATTTGCATATTACACCCCAAAATAAAAAGTTCAATAAGATGGACATTTTCTTTGAACAAATACAAAAGACCAAATCCTATTTTGAAGTATAATTGGATGAACGAAAGTATATTTGTTAATATTGTTTTATTGGTCGATTGCACTCAGTATAACCAATCAGTATACGCTACACGTGGCATACGGCGATCGCAAGGTAAAATACGCACGTACACACTCGCATTACATCATTTAGTTATTTATATAATTCATATTCATAATGGTTTCGTTACACTGTAATTTATGAGCAGATAGTATTTAGTTTATTATTAGTTTATATAATATGATTAAATGTACAGTCAGTGTTATTTAAGGTTCAGGTTAAAGGAAATGTGTCATGTCTGATATCATATTAATCCCCTTTATATCAGCAGCTATCCGGTGCATTCGGCGAAGAGATCGCACATTGCATACTCTAGTTATTGATGTTAGGGAATAAACCTTTAATATGATACTGACCATAAAATGCTAATAGACTAATTGTAACTGGAGATTCAGGCGGGAAGAACAGAGCTCATCCCCTGGAGAGATGACCCCCACCTTTGTGTTCCTTAAATTGAACCAGCCTATGACCTGTTTACCCTGGACCCATCTGATGTCTGGACCTATAGAAGCAAGCCACATCATCTCTATTATTCACTCTGTAACACTGACTGTATATATAATTACAGCTGCACCCCCACTAGTCTCAGTCTACTCTGACCACAGTATTCTAAACAGATATACTGTGCACTGGGGCCCGTGGTAGCGCAGCGGTATGTATGTATCTTTTGGTATTGACTGTACTGTACTGTATCATAATATAATCATGTATTGAACTGTTAAACTTTGCAGCTGCTAAAATAAATCACTTTGTGCATTAGAAACACAATACAATTGCTTGGGCAATGCTTATTTGAAAACGATAGAATTACTTTAATACCTACCTGGCCCCGGGGCAAGCTTTCTCTGCCGACCTAGGCAGAGTTTCAAAAAAGACAATTTTTTTGTGATGATTTGAGTCCTTGTATATGTATTATGCACTTGTTAAAAAGATTGGACATCTTCTATCTTTTATTGGACAACATAGAAATGATAAGTCATCCGACTAGAGAGCCCTAACATGCCCCTTCATTGCACTGCTCCCTCTTCACCACACTGCTCCCCCTCCATCACACAGCTGTCCCCCCTGCATAACACTGTGCCCCCTGCATCACACTCCACCCCCTGCATCACACTGTCCCCTTCCTGATTCACACCTCCATCAGTGTCCTTCAGCTTCACACAGCCCCCTTCCTGATTTACATTCTTTCTCCTCCATCACACTGCATACAACCCCCCAAAGCACACCATTGTTTACTTATCTGGCTTTTTCTTCAGGCAGGCAGCTGCTCCTCTTCCTCACTGCCGGGCTCCTCACTGACACTGTTGAAAGGGATGATGACATTACGCCCGACAGGCAGTGACGGGGGAGGGGGGAGGAGGGAGAATGTAAGTGAGAAGAGGGACAGGACAGGCGAGAGGAGGGACAGGAGCTGAGAATAGAGCTGAGAGGAGGGACAGGGCAATCGTCAGTGTGCAGCGACCACCCGTCCCACCCATCGTGGATCTGAAGCTGTGCAGCGGCCGGGGCTGTGGAAGTTAAGCTCAGTGGTCACTGCACAGCTTTACAGGATAGTGCCAGATACAGGTGGAGCCTCCTTGAGCTCGGTGACCTAAAGCTGCCTAATGGAAGCGTCGGGCCTGCCTGGTCTAAATCTTCCCCACTATCCTGTGGGTCTAAGTAAATCTTTCATTGTCTTTCTCCACCCTATAAGGACCTATTAGAAAATAGCATTAATATTGGTGCATAGCACAAATGGTGTTTTGTAACATCACCTATTTCTCTGTACATACTCCCATATCTATGGGACACACTGGAACCTGTCTGACAAGATTGCTGTGCATCTGCAGAGTGTGCAAACCTTGCATTTTCTGCCGGAGGAAAGACCGGGTTAACATAGACTCTGATGAAGCTGCAGCTCCAGGCCCCCTAAGAAATAGGTCCATGACAGGAGAATTTAATGCTTTCTTTCTTTATCTATTATTATTTCTAATCTGGTCAGGGATTTGTTAGATGTAAACCCCTATACCTAGGAGGTGAGTGCATCTGATTTTAACTGCATTTTAATAGTGTTTAAAGCATATAGGTCAGTGTAGGACCTGCATATAATGAGGTACCCTTGACGTGGGATGCAGGCTTAAGTCTTTTGATCAAAATATGAACTAATACCTCATGTTTTCATTTTGCTAGACACACACAGATATGCAGTTTAAAGGATAAGCGCTGACAACTTTCTTTCTGTTTTGTATACATATATGGGCATTTATATTGCCACGCAGCTGGTACCACATACAATATGGGATATACCGAGCGCTGGCTTGTTGCCAAGCAGCTGGTACCATATATAATGTGGGATATACCGAGCGCGGGCTTATTTTTCTCTGGTTTTGTTTCAAAATATTGCCTTTTTGTCATAGCAGCTGTCCATCAAGCCTATATAAGGCACATTTGGGTGTGGCTCACAAGCCAGCCTTTGTTAGATGTAAACCCCTATACCTGGGAGGTGAGTGCATCTGATTTTAACTGCATTTTAATAGTGTTTAAAGCATATAGGTCAGTGTAGGACCTGCATATAATGAGGTACCCTTGACGTGGGATGCAGGCTTAAGTCTTTTGATCAAAATATGAACTAATACCTCATGTTTTCATTTTGCTAGACACACACAGATATGCAGTTTAAAGGATAAGCGCTGACAACTTTCTTTCTGTTTTGTATACATATATGGGCATTTATATTGCCACGCAGCTGGTACCACATACAATATGGGATATATCGAGCGCTGGCTTGTTGCCAAGCAGCTGGTACCATATATAATGTGGGATATACCGAGCGCGGGCTTATTTTTCTCTGGTTTTGTTTCAAAATATTGCCTTTTTGTCATAGCAGCTGTCCATCAAGCCTATATAAGGCACATTTGGGTGTGGCTCACAAGCCAGCCTTTGTTAGATGTAAACCCCTATACCTGGGAGGTGAGTGCATCTGATTTTAACTGCATTTTAATAGTGTTTAAAGCATATAGGTCAGTGTAGGACCTGCATATAATGAGGTACCCTTGACGTGGGATGCAGGCTTAAGTCTTTTGATCAAAATATGAACTAATACCTCATGTTTTCATTTTGCTAGACACACACAGATATGCAGTTTAAAGGATAAGCGCTGACAACTTTCTTTCTTTTTTGTATACATATATGGGCATTTATATTGCCACGCAGCTGGTACCACATACAATATGGGATATACCGAGCGCTGGCTTGTTGCCAAGCAGCTGGTACCATATATAATGTGGGATATACCGAGCGCGGGCTTATTTTTCTCTGGTTTTGTTTCAAAATATTGCCTTTTTGTCATAGCAGCTGTCCATCAAGCCTATATAAGGCACATTTGGGTGTGGCTCACAAGCCAGCCTTTGTTAGATGTAAACCCCTATACCTGGGAGGTGAGTGCATCTGATTTTAACTGCATTTTAATAGTGTTTAAAGCATATAGGTCAGTGTAGGACCTGCTTATAATGAGGTACCCTTGACGTGGGATGCAGGCTTAAGTCTTTTGATCAAAATATGAACTAATACCTCATGTTTTCATTTTGCTAGACACACACAGATATGCAGTTTAAAGGATAAGCGCTGACAACTTTCTTTCTGTTTTGTATACATATATGGGCATTTATATTGCCATGCAGCTGGTACCACATACAATATGGGATATACCGAGCGCTGGCTTGTTGCCAAGCAGCTGGTACCATATATAATGTGGGATATACCGAGCGCGGGCTTATTTTTCTCTGGTTTTGTTTCAAAATATTGCCTTTTTGTCATAGCAGCTGTCCATCAAGCCTATATAAGGCACATTTGGGTGTGGCTCACAAGCCAGCCTTTGTTAGATGTAAACCCCTATACCTGGGAGGTGAGTGCATCTGATTTTAACTGCATTTTAATAGTGTTTAAAGCATATAGGTCAGTGTAGGACCTGCATATAATGAGGTACCCTTGACGTGGGATGCAGGCTTAAGTCTTTTGATCAAAATATGAACTAATACCTCATGTTTTCATTTTGCTAGACACACACAGATATGCAGTTTAAAGGATAAGCGCTGACAACTTTCTTTCTGTTTTGTATACATATATGGGCATTTATATTGCCACGCAGCTGGTACCACATACAATATGGGATATACCGAGCGCTGGCTTGTTGCCAAGCAGCTGGTACCATATATAATGTGGGATATACCGAGCGCGGGCTTATTTTTCTCTGGTTTTGTACATTAATGGCCGGCCCAGACAATCTTCTGTTTTATGGTGAGTGGACCTGCCAACATATTACATGGTCTGCATGTCCCTTCCTGCTCCTCTCTCCCATCCCTCCCCTTCCTGCTCATTACTTCCACTCCAAACCCTCCTTCAGGGTATTAAAGTGCAGACTTAATATGGCCAAATCTGAACTTATAATCTTTCCTCCTTAAATAGTCCCTACCCTCCTATCCACTCTATCACTATTTTTTATACCAAAATCTCAATTTCCTAAGTTTGCTGTTATGCTCCCTACACTCTCCTTCAACCACCATATCCAACCCTTACTCAATCCTGACGCTATCATCTCCATAATATAGGTTGTATCCGACTCTTTCTCGTGACTGATGCCACCAAAACTCTTATCCATTCTCCGATCATTTCCCATCTTGACTACTGTAACCTAAACCTAACTGGCCTCTCCCTGTTCCCGTCTCCTCTTCAGTCCTCTCAATGCTGCAGCAAGACTAATCTTCCTCTCTCACCAATCTATTTATGCCTCCCCTCTCTGTCAAGCACTCCACTCTTTTCCCTCTCCTCTTCAAGCTCCTCTCCCTCACCTACAAAGCCCTCTCTAACTCCACAGCTCCTTACTTCTCCAACCTCGTCTCCAACCTCCATTCATACTCCCTCTTGCCCTCTTCAGTCAGCCAATGATTAATTTCCCTAGCCATTTCTGCTCTCCCTTCAGATTTCCAGTCCTCTCTCTACTCTAGTTTCCCTATCTGCTCTCCATTCAGATTTCAAGTCCCCTCACCGGGACTCCCCCTGGTGTTTCCTGTTTGTCACCTCTTCTAGATTGTAAGCTCCCACAAGCAGTGCCCTCTATTCCTTGTGTCCTCCTCCTCCTGCCACCTTCCTGTTGATACTGATACCCCAGTTTCATTCCTCAACCTCGACTCTGGGCTCCTGCCTCGGTCTCCTCCTTATCCTTCGCCTCCATTACTGGCTCTGGTCCTGCTAATTGTGCCCACACTCCTGGCTTCATTTCATCTTACTTTAGTCCACTTCCCACCTTTCCTCCTTCCCCTTTCTGGCTTCCATGCCATCTTTATGTACTCATATCTCTCTTCCCAGTCTACCTGTCATCAGTCTGTACGTCCATTCAATTGCTTTTTGTTTTAATTTTTGTACTTCCCTGTATGCCGTGTTCTGTTTTCTCCTATGCACTATGTACAGCACTGCAGACCCTTTGCGGTGCAATAAAAATAAAAGATAATATCAATAACAAGGTAAAATGTTAGTTTCCCTTCGATACTACTGAAGTCATTAATCACCTATGTCAGACTTTCTAAACTCATGATAGTAGGATTACCCTTTAACAAATAAAAGTAGTAATATATTGTCTACACTACACTATTGTTTTCGAGCGGTTAACATACAATTCAGGCACAAGTAAAAGCTAAAACAAATACTATCTGGTGTGTTGTGAAGGCAATCTTCCAGATAGTATGAGGACATTATTCAGCCTATAGTATCTATTTTGCCCTCTGACACAGTAGTAGGATATACCAGCTGTGCAATCCATTTGCAATCACCAGCCTTTGGGAAAGATACAACCATATCTAGGGTTGGTGGTGGCATTGTTGTAATGTGGTAGTGTGGAGGTGTGGCTGGTGGCATTGCTGTAGTGTGGAGGTGTGGCTGGTGGCATTGCTGTAGTGTGGAGGGTTGCTGGTGGCATTGCTGTAGTGTGGAGGGTTGCTGGTGGCATTGCTGTAGTGTGGAGGGTTGCTGGTGGCATTGTTGTAGTGTGGAGGGTGGCGGGACATTGTGGTAGAGTGGAGTTGGGGTGTTATTGCTGTAATGTGAAGGGGTGGCATTGGCATTGTTATAGTGTGAATGGGTTGCAGTGGCATTGTTGTAGTGTGGAGTGGTGCCAGTGGCATTGCTGTAGTTTGGAGGGATGACAATGGCATTGTTGTAGTGTTAATGTGGAGAGATGGTGGTGGAACTGCTGCAGTGTGGTGGGGTGGCATTGCTGCAGTCTGGAGAGATAGCAATGGCATTGTTGTAGTATGAAGGGATGGCAGTGGCATTGTTGTAGTCTAGAGAGATGGCAGTGGCATTGTTGTAGTGTGGAGGGATTGCAGTGGCATTGTTGTATTCTGGAGAGATAGTAGTGGCATTGTAGTGGCAGTGGCATTGTTGTATTCTGAAAGGGTGGATGTGGCATTGCTGTAGTGTAGTATGGGGCATGTATTCACATTTTAGTCTATTAATATATTACAAGTCTAGGGGCTAGATTTACTAAGCTGCGGGTTTGAAAAAGTGGGGATGTTGCCAATAGCAACCAATCAGATTCTAGCTTTCATTTATGCAGTACTTTCTACAAAATGACAGCAAGAATCTGACTGATTGCTATAGGCAACATCCCCACTTTTTCAAACCCGCAGCTTAGTAAATTTAGCCCTAGCTATACAAAAATGTATAACCTTGGTACATAGCTATATGACTGTTCCAGAAATATGAGGAATCATCTTATAATTAATGTGTGCAGAGAAGTTGTATTGTAAGACCAGATATTTAAATGAGCTTAAGTGGATGGACAATGTGCTTTTGGGTTAGCTTTTTTTTTCCTTGACAGAACAATATACTTTTTATGAGTGTTTAGAGATGACCGAGATTGGAAATCATTCTGTGCTTTCAAGTGGACACCTTTTATCCCTAACAATTACACTTAATTTGAAAAAGCACATTTTAATGCACACAAAAACAAATGTAATGACACATGAAATAAAGGTCACAACAATCTGTCCTTACACTTTTCAAGATTTTGCTGACACATAAATGAGGCTTAATAGAGCAGTACTTTCCATATATGCAGTCCTATCTAGGCCCACAATCCTGCAATTGGTCATGAAGACTCTGTGCATGGCGGTCACTTCCAAAGTGGAAAGTGTGTAGTGTATATACTGCCCTCTGAGACTACTAAAATGCATCTCATATAGGAAAACATGTTTACTAACACGCAAGGCCATCAACAAAACTACACCTACACACATCTCTACACTTGTCTAAAAATATCTCCCAACTCAACACCTCCATTCTTCACAAGATCTGTCTCTCATCTGCCCTTATTACCTGCTCCCATTCCCGGTTGCAGGACTTTATTTGGGCTGCGCCAACTTTGGGGTATTCCTTTCCTCACACAATAAGATTCTCCTTTAATCTTCAAACTTTCAAGAGTTCTCCAAAAACTCACCTCTTCAGACAAGCTTATAATATTCCTCAACCATTCTCTTACCCTTACTACAGCAGGGCTGCCAAGAAGATTTATGGGCAATGGTGCAGCAACTTTATGGGGCCCCTTCCATAGTCACTGAGGGTTATGTAGCACTTAATGTCATATATCAAACTCCTATTGTCCTATAGATTGTAAGCTTGGGAGCAGGGCCTTCTCGCCTCTTTGTCTGTCTGTAATACCCCATCTCATTTTATTATTGTTTGTTCACAATTGTAAAGCACTACAAAATATGCAGGCGCTATATAGATAAATGTCAATAAATAAATAACTTACATTATGTGCCATCAAATGAATGTAGCTACAACATTAAAATATACATTTATGACACAAAGTAAAGAGAATCTTGATCTCCCCTTACTCTAATGACTTAATAAATATATAATTGAGACTCCAAAAAGTAATATTTTAGGAGGAAAAGGGAAAAGTTATAGAAAAGTAATAGAATGTCAGTGTTTTGATATTTTTATTTTTGCTGACATTCATCCTTTTATTAGGAACAAATCTTCAGGCATCTCATCATCTATTTATTTTATATAGTGCCACTAATTCCACAGAGAACTCATTCATATCAGTCCCTGCCCCATTGGAGCTTACAATCTAAATCCCCTAACACACACACACACACACACACACACACACACACACACACACACACACACACACACACACACACACACACACACACACACACACACACACACACACACACACACACACACACACACACACACACACACACACAGACCGAGAGAGACTAAGGGCAATTTAATAGCAGCTAAGTAACCTACTAGTATGTTTTTGGAGTGTGGGAGGAAACCGGAGCACCCAGAGAAAACCCACGCAAACACAGGGAGAGCATACAAATTCCACACAGATAAGGCCATGGTCGGGAATCAAACTCATGGCCCCAGTGCTGTGAAACAGAAGTGCTAACCACTAGGCCACTGTGCTGCGTAGAAGAACATCAAAAAGCAAAATAGGTGCATACATGCAAACAAAGCTGTCTGCTCCCATATTTTATGGTTGCTAAGTATCTCATGTTAACCTTAAAAATCTGTCAAGTGTATTTTTTGTTTACAATATTAAGTCCTAACATTTTTTATGTATAAAGTGAAACAAAAACTTGAAGCATGATAACAGAGTACAGTGAAACCCTATGCAACTCGGAGAAACATCTCCACATAGCAAAAAAAAATCTTTACAAACATTTTTTTTTTACGATAGACCATTAGTTGCTCTGAAAATTTATGGGTCCAAAAACACTAAAAAGTCACCTGTGAAATTAGAGTTTTTCTAGAGCAAATGATCTAGACATCTTAAGCGCGCATGGAAAGTCATTAGCATTGCTCGGTATTGTGGCTCTTTTCCAGATGTGTCACATGATACCATCTGTTGGAGTGCCCACGTATAACAAAAATAAGCAAAGTGCTCATCAATCAAAGATATTGGCCACAAAAATGCCCATGGCTGTTCAGTTAATTGAGAAAACAATGCCACCTATTTAGAAATGTTTGATGAATGGGTGTGCAGCAGACACTACAGGGAGACATTGACCAACAAGGTAACAGGCCCTGCTTTCCTTTGGGAGCTGTGCAACAAATCATAGGGCTCTAAGTATACTGTACTTGTCACTTGCGCATTTAAATTCTTCTTATGTTGCTATGTTTAATTATTGTTTTATGATTGAATCATACAAGATTTCCCGGCATGTAAACTTTGGAGATTACAAATGACTGCATCAAATGTGTTAATCTCCTCTAACAGACCCCAGGTTTATGTTCCAGAACTTAATTTATATTTCGGACATATGAGTTGTACCATATTGACTTCATAAATGAACTATTTAGAAACAAAGGGCTCTATATACTAACTAACGAACATACGCAGAGCCCCAGTGCTTTATTTTTGCTATTGAGAGGCGTCATATGTTATATTTAGGTATTACATACAGAGCAGCTCTGCTCAAAAATGGAGTAAAAGAAATGTCCTTATAACAGGCATGCAAACACATACTCAATTTGGTTAGAACCTAAGTAACTTCAATATGCCTTTGGACTGTAGGATGAAAGAGGTACACCCGGAGAAACCCAAGCACAGGGAGAAAGTTCAAACTCCACGCAGATAGTACCCTGGTCAGAATAAGATCCGAGATCCCAGCGCTGTGAGGCAGAAAGGATAACCACTGTATCGCTGTGTGTGAGGATACCACCCTTAGCTGGGATGGAAGTTACCCTCTGTGGGATTCAACTCACTCGGGTAGACCAAGATATATCCAAAATAAGACTTTATTACGACAGCACAACACCACAAGACGTTCACAAGTTACAGGGTAAATGGTAGCACGTATCCTCCAGCAGCCTCCTGCAGTCAGCACTCCAAAGTCATAATCTCTGTCCCTTTCAGGGTCTTATCCTCCCGCAATATTACCACTACCGTTTAGCAAAACAGTTATGGTGTCTCCTAGCCTGGGTTACTAGCTCACACCAACCCTGTCCTGGTAGGGTTCCCTCCAGCGGCACCACAGTTCCTGGCCCAGAGTCCTTTTCACTGATGTCTTCTACACCAGGATCCTCCAAACTAGCATCCCCCCTGGCATTCTCCTCGCCCTATATTATTTTCTCTGTACCCAGGAAATAGGGTCAAATGTCTCCAACCTCCCCTTTACAGAAGGGGCCTCCCAGTCAACAATTTAGCTGCTAGACATACTGTCCCTGTTACCTTGATTAGACAATAGAATGGCTTGACTCAATTAGCTGTTTTGGCTGGATACACTACACATGGGGTTACAATAGTACATCAAGGAATGACACTGCACGCTTACATGGAACAATAAGACTTTTGACACATGATATCAGCAGGGTTACACAATATAAGTCTGTGATACCTTTTGATACAATTACATTTATATTGACACATATTGATACATTTCCCCATGCTATTTCAACCAATATATTACTGTGGAGGCACATTGCATATGAGTAGAAGTTCTAACCTCATTACCTCTCAGGTTATCTGTTGACCTAGCTAATTAACATGGGCTGCCAGCTAGTTAACTCAGACATTGTTCTGATAACAAACCTCATCTCAGCTGCACCCCATACAATACACATTTGAGACAAATGGTAATTACATTAGCTACCACAAGCAAAATGACTGCTGTTGTTCTGATATTTTCACACAGTATGGCAATATTGTTTCTATTTATACTACATACAATATCACAGGTAATAGTATGGGCAAAATGTGTCTAATAACATGAAATAATAATACACATAATACACCAATGCTCTGGTGTATATACTTAGACTGGGCCAAGGATTAAAAAGTACAATAAACCGTGAGAAACGGGTGATGATTACATAGTTCTCAGTCCAGTAGTACCCCGTTTCCTCACATTCCTCCCCTACTTTTTAAACTTGAGCCCCAGTCTCTTCTGCAGACACTACTGCAGGTTTTATGTGGTTTCCCACGAGATGAACCAATTTCCTGCTGGGCTGTGCGCAGCCTCCAGCGTTCACTTGCTGCACCTTGTTATATTCTTGTAGCCGCCAGCACCTATCAATTCCCAGAACCTCTGCGGGAAGTCTCGGTCTCCTGCTCCAGTAGCTACTCTGAGCCCTGCTGTCTAAGAGCCTTACCGACTGCCTTTCCCTGGTTGTCTGGGGTCCTGTCTGGCTACGCCTCCCCCTTTCCCAGTTCCCTTCTGCACTGGGATTACTCATTTCCCCAGTCTGCACCCGCTTATGCACAGGGTTCTTGCAGGAATCCTGCTGCACACTATCTCCTGCAGGGACTACTGAGAGTAACATCACGCAGTCATCAATGTCCTGCTTTTTATGCTGCCTTTTCCCCTCCTGTGTCCGAATGTCACTGTTGCAGCCATGCCCTAACATATTCTTGCAGTCTGCACAGTTGGCTATGTAGCGGTCTACATCCCTCGCTAAACCTAACCACATGAACTGCTGTCTGAGCCTGGCTCGTGTTCTCCTTTTTCCTCTGTGATCGGTACCCCCTACCCCATGGGCCTGAGCTATAAACCGATCCCGATATTCGGGTGGGACTACCAACCTGTACTTATGATTTGGGCTGGACACCGTATACAGTAACCCATCCAACCAATCACAATCCTCTACCACCCCAGTCTTATACGACATATCTGCTAGTGCCCGCATCCCTTCTAGATCTGGATCTAGTAGCTGGGCTTCTTGCAGTCTAGATTTATCCTCCTCCCCCAGGACTAACCCCCCCTCAGGATGGTCTTGGCTACTCACCCTCAGAGGCCCGGAGATGGTAAAGAAAGGTTGCTGATACCCGTTAGTTACTGGCGTGTAGAAGTGGTTGTTCTTCCTCTGCCTGGGGCTCACCTTTCTATGGGCTTTTTCAACAAAATAATTCCTGAGGTCTTGCCCCAAATCATTGCCCAAAATCACCTCATTGGACATTCCTGCCATAACTCCAACTTCTACCAGGTTGTTACAATGGCCCCAATGCAACTGGACTTGGGCTGTTGGAATCTCTGCCCATCGTCCATCCTCCATCCTAATTTTAAAGTACTTGTTGGGGATAATTCTTCTGGAATCCACCAACTCGGGGCGTACCAGGGTGATGGCTGCCCCACAGTCTCTAAATCCTTGGGCTTTTCTGCCATCCACCCATACAGGTTTCAAGTGCCTGTAAAGGCGTCCTCCTGTTGTTTGCCTCATGTCAGCCACAGCATTGCAAGTGGCCTTTACCCCCCTCGCCTCTGGCGCATCAGGGTGGTAGTGTTTGTTTTTCCGGGGGTGGCTCCTGCCAACAACCCCCGTGGGAGGGAATTGGTCTAATTGACCTCCTTTCCTGGGACACTGCTGTTGAAGATGTCCCCAGTATTCACATCGAAGGCACCACTTCCCGACTTGTCCCAAGTGTGGTATTGCTTGTCCTTGACTGCTGGGTCGCCTTTGGCCTTCACTCTGCCCCTTTTCTGCTTTATCCCAGGACTGTGGGTTACACTTTGCCACCCAATCCTGAAGGCTGGGAAATATCTCAGTCAGCCCTGCTTTTACCAGCTCAAGTCCTTTTCTCCGGATCCACTGACTGAGGACGTGCTGCAGCTCTTGACGAAGCTGACCATAGTCATAGCTTCCACTGTGCACTGCTGACTGGCCTGGGGTGGGGGATGTTTGTATTGTAGCTGCAATCTCCTGAATCCTTACTGGCTGCTCCTGGTCCTCATACAACTCCTTGGCTTTCAGGATTTCTGCAACATAAGTCCCAACTTGGGTGCCTTCCACTGCTGGGACCTCTGCTATTTTCATCCTGCCCGCATTATCGAGTAGGCACAGTTCCCATTTGCATAGTTTTTCCACTAGTTGTGGCCTGAAGTCATCCTGGGTAGTAGCAATTTCCCTTGTCTGGCATAATCCCCGGAGTTCATCCAGTTTTAGGGAGTTATACTTGATCATGTCTCACGTTTCTTGCAACTCCTCTGATAGGCTTCCTTTGGGTGCTGTGTAGCCCGTGCTGTGCTGTACCTACAAGGCCCTTGGACTGCAACCGCTTGCGTCCCTTGCAGCCTTCCCGGTTCTTGCAACACCGGGCCGAGTGATCCCACTGCTTGCCACCAAATGTGAGGATACCACCCTTAGCTGGGATGGAAGTTACCCTCTGTGGGATTCAACTCACTCGGGTAGACCAAGATATATCCAAAATAAGACTTTATTACGACAGCACAACACCACAAGACGTTCACAAGTTACAGGGTAAATGGTAGCACGTATCCTCCAGCAGCCTCCTGCAGTCAGCACTCCAAAGTCATAATCTCTGTCCCTTTCAGGGTCTTATCCTCCCGCAATATTACCACTACCGTTTAGCAAAACAGTTATGGTGTCTCCTAGCCTGGGTTACTAGCTCACACCAACCCTGTCCTGGTAGGGTTCCCTCCAGCGGCACCACAGTTCCTGGCCCAGAGTCCTTTTCACTGATGTCTTCTACACCAGGATCCTCCAAACTAGCATCCCCCCTGGCATTCTCCTCGCCCTATATTATTTTCTCTGTACCCAGGAAATAGGGTCAAATGTCTCCAACCTCCCCTTTACAGAAGGGGCCTCTCAGTCAACAATTTAGCTGCTAGACATACTGTCCCTGTTACCTTGATTAGACAATAGAATGGCTTGACTCAATTAGCTGTTTTGGCTGGATACACTACACATGGGGTTACAATAGTACATCAAGGAATGACACTGCACGCTTACATGGAACAATAAGACTTTTGACACATGATATCAGCAGGGTTACACAATATAAGTCTGTGATACCTTTTGATACAATTACATTTATATTGACACATATTGATACATTTCCCCATGCTATTTCAACCAATATATTACTGTGGAGGCACATTGCATATGAGTAGAAGTTCTAACCTCATTACCTCTCAGGTTATCTGTTGACCTAGCTAATTAACATGGGCTGCCAGCTAGTTAACTCAGACATTGTTCTGATAACAAACCTCATCTCAGCTGCACCCCATACAATACACATTTGAGACAAATGGTAATTACATTAGCTACCACAAGCAAAATGACTGCTGTTGTTCTGATATTTTCACACAGTATGGCAATATTGTTTCTATTTATACTACATACAATATCACAGGTAATAGTATGGGCAAAATGTGTCTAATAACATGAAATAATAATACACATAATACACCAATGCTCTGGTGTATATACTTAGACTGGGCCAAGGATTAAAAAGTACAATAAACCGTGAGAAACGGGTGATGATTACATAGTTCTCAGTCCAGTAGTACCCCGTTTCCTCACATTCCTCCCCTACTTTTTAAACTTGAGCCCCAGTCTCTTCTGCAGACACTACTGCAGGTTTTATGTGGTTTCCCACGAGATGAACCAATTTCCTGCTGGGCTGTGCGCAGCCTCCAGCGTTCACTTGCTGCACCTTGTTATATTCTTGTAGCCGCCAGCACCTATCAATTCCCAGAACCTCTGCGGGAAGTCTCGGTCTCCTGCTCCAGTAGCTACTCTGAGCCCTGCTGTCTAAGAGCCTTACCGACTGCCTTTCCCTGGTTGTCTGGGGTCCTGTCTGGCTACGCCTCCCCCTTTCCCAGTTCCCTTCTGCACTGGGATTACTCATTTCCCCAGTCTGCACCCGCTTATGCACAGGGTTCTTGCAGGAATCCTGCTGCACACTATCTCCTGCAGGGACTACTGAGAGTAACATCACGCAGTCATCAATGTCCTGCTTTTTATGCTGCCTTTTCCCCTCCTGTGTCCGAATGTCACTGTTGCAGCCATGCCCTAACATATTCTTGCAGTCTGCACAGTTGGCTATGTAGCGGTCTACATCCCTCGCTAAACCTAACCACATGAACTGCTGTCTGAGCCTGGCTCGTGTTCTCCTTTTTCCTCTGTGATCGGTACCCCCTACCCCATGGGCCTGAGCTATAAACCGATCCCGATATTCGGGTGGGACTACCAACCTGTACTTATGATTTGGGCTGGACACCGTATACAGTAACCCATCCAACCAATCACAATCCTCTACCACCCCAGTCTTATACGACATATCTGCTAGTGCCCGCATCCCTTCTAGATCTGGATCTAGTAGCTGGGCTTCTTGCAGTCTAGATTTATCCTCCTCCCCCAGGACTAACCCCCCCTCAGGATGGTCTTGGCTACTCACCCTCAGAGGCCCGGAGATGGTAAAGAAAGGTTGCTGATACCCGTTAGTTACTGGCGTGTAGAAGTGGTTGTTCTTCCTCTGCCTGGGGCTCACCTTTCTATGGGCTTTTTCAACAAAATAATTCCTGAGGTCTTGCCCCAAATCATTGCCCAAAATCACCTCATTGGACATTCCTGCCATAACTCCAACTTCTACCAGGTTGTTACAATGGCCCCAATGCAACTGGACTTGGGCTGTTGGAATCTCTGCCCATCGTCCATCCTCCATCCTAATTTTAAAGTACTTGTTGGGGATAATTCTTCTGGAATCCACCAACTCGGGGCGTACCAGGGTGATGGCTGCCCCACAGTCTCTAAATCCTTGGGCTTTTCTGCCATCCACCCATACAGGTTTCAAGTGCCTGTAAAGGCGTCCTCCTGTTGTTTGCCTCATGTCAGCCACAGCATTGCAAGTGGCCTTTACCCCCCTCGCCTCTGGCGCATCAGGGTGGTAGTGTTTGTTTTTCCGGGGGTGGCTCCTGCCAACAACCCCCGTGGGAGGGAATTGGTCTAATTGACCTCCTTTCCTGGGACACTGCTGTTGAAGATGTCCCCAGTATTCACATCGAAGGCACCACTTCCCGACTTGTCCCAAGTGTGGTATTGCTTGTCCTTGACTGCTGGGTCGCCTTTGGCCTTCACTCTGCCCCTTTTCTGCTTTATCCCAGGACTGTGGGTTACACTTTGCCACCCAATCCTGAAGGCTGGGAAATATCTCAGTCAGCCCTGCTTTTACCAGCTCAAGTCCTTTTCTCCGGATCCACTGACTGAGGACGTGCTGCAGCTCTTGACGAAGCTGACCATAGTCATAGCTTCCACTGTGCACTGCTGACTGGCCTGGGGTGGGGGATGTTTGTATTGTAGCTGCAATCTCCTGAATCCTTACTGGCTGCTCCTGGTCCTCATACAACTCCTTGGCTTTCAGGATTTCTGCAACATAAGTCCCAACTTGGGTGCCTTCCACTGCTGGGACCTCTGCTATTTTCATCCTGCCCGCATTATCGAGTAGGCACAGTTCCCATTTGCATAGTTTTTCCACTAGTTGTGGCCTGAAGTCATCCTGGGTAGTAGCAATTTCCCTTGTCTGGCATAATCCCCGGAGTTCATCCAGTTTTAGGGAGTTATACTTGATCATGTCTCACGTTTCTTGCAACTCCTCTGATAGGCTTCCTTTGGGTGCTGTGTAGCCCGTGCTGTGCTGTACCTACAAGGCCCTTGGACTGCAACCGCTTGCGTCCCTTGCAGCCTTCCCGGTTCTTGCAACACGGGGCCGAGTGATCCCACTGCTTGCCACCAAATGTGAGGATACCACCCTTAGCTGGGATGGAAGTTACCCTCTGTGGGATTCAACTCACTCGGGTAGACCAAGATATATCCAAAATAAGACTTTATTACGACAGCACAACACCACAAGACGTTCACAAGTTACAGGGTAAATGGTAGCACGTATCCTCCAGCAGCCTCCTGCAGTCAGCACTCCAAAGTCATAATCTCTGTCCCTTTCAGGGTCTTATCCTCCCGCAATATTACCACTACCGTTTAGCAAAACAGTTATGGTGTCTCCTAGCCTGGGTTACTAGCTCACACCAACCCTGTCCTGGTAGGGTTCCCTCCAGCGGCACCACAGTTCCTGGCCCAGAGTCCTTTTCACTGATGTCTTCTACACCAGGATCCTCCAAACTAGCATCCCCCCTGGCATTCTCCTCGCCCTATATTATTTTCTCTGTACCCAGGAAATAGGGTCAAATGTCTCCAACCTCCCCTTTACAGAAGGGGCCTCCCAGTCAACAATTTAGCTGCTAGACATACTGTCCCTGTTACCTTGATTAGACAATAGAATGGCTTGACTCAATTAGCTGTTTTGGCTGGATACACTACACATGGGGTTACAATAGTACATCAAGGAATGACACTGCACGCTTACATGGAACAATAAGACTTTTGACACATGATATCAGCAGGGTTACACAATATAAGTCTGTGATACCTTTTGATACAATTACATTTATATTGACACATATTGATACATTTCCCCATGCTATTTCAACCAATATATTACTGTGGAGGCACATTGCATATGAGTAGAAGTTCTAACCTCATTACCTCTCAGGTTATCTGTTGACCTAGCTAATTAACATGGGCTGCCAGCTAGTTAACTCAGACATTGTTCTGATAACAAACCTCATCTCAGCTGCACCCCATACAATACACATTTGAGACAAATGGTAATTACATTAGCTACCACAAGCAAAATGACTGCTGCTGTTCTGATATTTTCACACAGTATGGCAATATTGTTTCTATTTATACTACATACAATATCACAGGTAATAGTATGGGCAAAATGTGTCTAATAACATGAAATAATAATACACATAATACACCAATGCTCTGGTGTATATACTTAGACTGGGCCAAGGATTAAAAAGTACAATAAACCGTGAGAAACGGGTGATGATTACATAGTTCTCAGTCCAGTAGTACCCCGTTTCCTCACACTGTGCTTTGAGGGTTTACCTTTTTTAAAAGTCCAGTTATTGTTTTAAGAAGATTCTGAATCCAAATCTTATTATATGTTATTCAGGGAAAAGTAAACTAAAACTAATATACATGGTAATATTCATTTCACTTCCCTGAGTAACGTTCGATCTTCTAACAATCTTTTAATACATGACCATGTCCATGGAACTTATGACTGTCACTGCATATAGGCGTGTCAGTTTATCAAAATACTGTAAGAGATATATAGCATCCTACAAGAGAAAATATATATTAAAAATAAGAAGGAGGCCTCTACCTTGAGAGTTTATAGTTCTCATTAGGACACACTCCCTACTACATTAGGTGAATGTTAGAGGCAGAGAAAACAGCTTTCAATATTGGAGAAAAGGGTTGGGCATATGGTTATTCAGAATTTGATACATGCTGTTTGCAAAGCAATAGCAGCTCTAGGTGTTTTGGGGTAAGTATGTACCAGCTTTGTACATGATTTTCATTTGATTTTTTCCCATTCTTCAAGGAATCCCAATTTTCAAATAGTGTTGTAGATTCTCAATTAGATTGAAATCAGGGGGTAAATTTATCAAACACTCTAAAAAGGAAAATTGGAGGTGTTGCCCATGGCAACCAATCAGATTCTAGCTATCATTTTCTAGAATTTTTAGAAGGATTGATAAATCTACCGTCAGGGCATCATTCACCTTTTTGTTCTTGTTCTCCAAAGTTAGTTTGTTCTTGTGATTGGCATAAAAGTACTGTCAAAAGAAAAACTTTCACCCAAGCTTCAGATTTTTTAGCAGGGAGAGACAGATTATCTTGTGGTTCCCTGTATTTTGCATCATCCACTTTTCTTTTTAGCAAGATTCCCAGTCCCTCCTGATGAAAAGCAGCCCCACAGCATTTTGTTTGCCCTACCGTACTTCAATGTAAATATGGTATTTGGAGATGTGGTCAATATTAAATTTGGCCCACACATATTAAACTTTAGCAAAAAAGTTCTATTTTGGTATCATCTGATCACAGACCCTTTGCCCCATTGCAATTGGTTTCACTCTCATGACTGTTGACAAAATCCAGATATGATTTTGCGTGGTTCATTTTCAATAATGGCTTCTATTGTGCCATCATCCCATACTCACCAGTGTTATGCAGAAATCCTAATATGGTTGAATGATGATTGGTGATGACTAGTGATTGTTGGCCTATATGTCCTCGCAGAGAATTTTGAGGTACAATCTTTTCTAGGCAGCATCTGAGTGCTATCTTTCTTGATAATTGAACCAAGAGCATCCAAGGGAACATCCATAAGCTTGGATATTATTTTGTACCCTTTTCTTAATTTATGCATTGTTATCACTAACGTCTTTGGGTTGCTCCTTATTCTTTATTTTCACAGCTGTCATTCAGATTCACAACCTGAACAATAATCCCTTAACTGTGGGACTTTTTATGCAGCAAATATATATGTTATCTTGACGATTAACTAGTAGAGGCCATTTGTAAAGCAAATTTGTTCTCTATGGGCAATTGTTCTTCACCAGTGTAAAATTAGAGCTTATACAACACAAGGATTCAATATTTATACAACCAGCATATTTAATTTTTTAGCATGTTTTTGTAACATAAATCATTGTAATATTAAAAAACAAATTGTGAGTTTCTGTGCTTTGATATAAAAATATCAGAACAAAATTTCGGTGTAGGCTTGTGAAATGAATGAAATGATATAATACTTTTGCAAGGTACTACACTATGTCTATTTCCCCTTAATATCTTATTTTAAAGTAATAGCACAGTTGTTAAAAGGGTTCATTTTGAACCAGGCTTTGGTTCAAATTCCAAGGCCAGCTTATTATGTCTTTAGCCAAATAATTGTATCTCTCCATGCACCAGACTGCAAACTCAGCTGTGCAGAGAAACTGTGCCTAAATTATTTTATATTTTAAATTGTTAGTACTGTATAGGGTTAATGCTAATAACAGTCATTCGTTCAATAGTTATAATTAGCCCAAAGCTCACCGTTAATGGTAGCTTTATCTAGGGCCTGTAGAATGTTCTATTGGTCAATCCAAAAATATATATATTTTCTAGGACAAACTGGTTAAAAACGAAAAATACTACGGCAACTTTCTCAGTAATATTAAGAATTACCCAATGATGCCGGACCATAATATAACTTACCCTGCAAGGATTCATCTTTATGGAAGCTAATTTAAGATGACAGACTTCATTAGTTCTGTGGATGCCCTCTTTTCACCCTGTTTTCTCTCAGTTAAATGAAGCCTTTTTAAGACTACAGCCATTCACATCACCACCCCACCTTTTGTCTAGGCTCGTAAGATTTCAGTGTTAATTTAAATGAAAAGTCTGTGATTATGAAGTACTTCTAATAACCAAATCTCTAAGAAAATATGAGCGCTTTCCAAATTAGCATGTCATTTCATGTAATTATAACATTATTTCACAGTGCGGAGTATAAATTATCTAACCCCTTAGTAGTATAAAAAGTGACATTTCTAGTCCAGGCTTAATATATACATTAGCAAGCAGCACAAAGAAACATCTAAGTTAGAACGTTCCTCTGTAGATGCCTTGATATAAAGTATTTAGACACTTGCTGCGCTTAACTTAAAGCTATTCCCTATATATTGATAAGGTGCTTGATTCAGTGAGCTAGTTCTTAGTTTTTTCCAGCTCCCACAATACCAGAAGTTACCATAGGTGCTTTCCTATTTCCCCGGGAAATACTAATCCTAGCAATACAATACAATTAAAGTAAACCTGGTGGGTTGTATGCGCCAATATTATCATATTCATCTAGCACTATGCTTCATTCTTCCCCACCCAGTATACCCTTCTGAACTCACTTGGTGACTATCGGAAGAGGTGAATGTAGGACATATAAACCAATTGCAATGCTCCTCCACCAAGCACACTCTTTGTGTGTGGGTTATGGGTGACCACATAGATGACAAGGGAACTACAGTGCATTTTGCTGTAAAAGTTGCTCTATCTATTGTACCTAATGTTACCATCCTCCACTTGAGGTAAGGTATAGGTTGGAAGTTTTCTGAATAATTTTATTTGCGGTAATTTTAAACACCGCGCTTGAAATCTCCTGAAAAAAATTGAGACAGGTTTTGAAGGGAGGTGTTGGAGGTTCATAGACTGTACTCCTGCTCCACTCACAATAATAATTAAATTGAAAAGCCAGCACTCATGAAGCATCCTTTAACACAGCTTAAATATCATCATCATCATCATCAACATCATCAACATTTATTTTTATAGCGCCAGCAAATTCCGTAGCACTTTACAATTGGGAACAAACAATAATAAGCTAATACTGGGTAAAACATACAGACAGAGAGGTAAGAGAATCCTACTCGGAAGCTGTAGGACAATGGGAGTTTGAAACACAAGGGCATGTGCATAATGGACCAGCTATAATGCAAAGGTAAAAGTATTGAGTGTGCTGTGTGTATTGCAGTTTTGGTCAGAGGGTTGTTGTCTTGCGTTAGCAGTGTAGAGGATGGTAATAGGGTAATCTAGGGAAATTAAGATGGTGGTTGAGGAATATCATAACCTTGTCTGAAGTGGGTGCAGCCCGGAAAAAATCCTGGGAGGATGTGATGAGAGGGAAGAGAGATGTAGATCTTGTGCAGAACGGAGGTGTCGAGTTGGGAGACAAGTGAGGAAATGTATGTCGGTGCAATTGTGTTGATGTTAGTAGAAGAATTTTATACTGGATTTGTTGAAATACAGGCAGCCAATGTAGAGACTGACAGAGTGGCTCAGCAGAGGAATAACGGTTTGCAAGGAAAATCAATCTAGCCGCTGCGTGCATAATAGATTGTAGAGGTTCAAGTCTGACTTTGGGAAGACCAGTAAGGAGGGAATTGCAATAGTTGATGCGGGAGATGATAAGTGCATGAATTAATATTTTTGCGGTTTCTTGTGTCAGATATGTGCATATTCTGGAAATGTTCTTTAGGTGTATGTTACATGATTTCGATATAGAGTTGATGTGGGGAATAAACGACAGTTGTGAATCAAAGATTACACCTAGGCAATGAGCTTGCGGGGTGGGATTTATGGTCATGTTATCAACAGAAATAGAAATGTCAGGCAGGAAGCTTCTGTTTTTGGGTGGGAATATTATTAATTCAGTTTTTGAAAGATTGAGTTTGAGTTGGCGAGACGACATCTGAGATGAAATGGCAGAAAGACAGTCAGTAACGCGAGACAACACAGATGGTGAAAGATCAGGAGAGGATAGATAGATTTGTCTATCATCCGCATAGAGTTGATACTGAAATCCAAAGGAGCTTATTAGTTTTCCAAGAGAAGTGGTGTAGATAGAGAATAGCAGAGGACCTAGGACTGAGCCTTGTGGTACTCCAACTGATAAAGGAAGCAGAGCAGAGGTGGATCCAGAGAAATTAACACTGAAAGAGCGATTAGATAGGTAGGATGAAAACCAGGAGAGGACAGTGCCTTCAAGACCTAGGGATTGCAGCGTTTGTATGAGGAGAGAGTGGTCAACAGTGTCAAATGCAGCAGAGAGATCCAGGAGAATTAGAAGAGTAATGCTTATTATTTTTTGCTGTGATCAAATCATTGACAACCTTGGTCAGCGCATTCTCTGTGTGGTGTTGAGAGCGAAAGCCTGACTGAAGAGGATCCAATAGGTTGTTTGCTGTAAGAAAGTGTGTGAGGCGAGTGTAGGCAATTCTCTCGAGAAGCTTGGAGGGGCATGGGAGCTGGGGCGGTAAGTTACGAGAGAGTTAGGGTCAGAATTCTGTTTTTTTTAAAATGGGAGTAATCACTGCATGCCTGAATAGTGATGGAAAAATACCAGTAGAAAATCCTAACAGCATGCACTTCAAAAGATGCGGACGTTAGTGATGGGACATTTGGTAGAACTGTGAACGTGCACTGTGGGGAGAGAAGTAGTCCAACCCCCCCTCCTTGTCTGCCTCCCGGTCTTGGGGTGTGGGTGAAATAGAGACCACCATGTGAAAGGGCTGCAGGTGAGGCAGTGTCTGATTGCGTGAGCCATGTTTCTGTTATTGCTAGAAGGTTGAGGTTGTTTGAGAGGAAGCGATCATGAATGGAGGTAAGTTTGTTACAAACAGAACGTGCATTTCAAAGGGCACATTTAAAGGACTTTGGAAGAGACAGGTGATGCGTCTGAGGTTTGCTGGATTTCTGTAGTGTTTAGATATATGCGTGTGGGAGAATTGAGGGGATTAGGTGATATATCACCAGCTAATAGAAGCAGGGAGGAAGAAAGGTAGGAAAGATGATTGTAAGATATGTGTTTTTTAAGTTTCTGGTGGCATGGTGCGGCTGTTAAAGTTATTGAATTTAAATAGGCAAACAGTTCATGAGTTTTCACTAGAGGTGAGTGAAGTAATGAAGGGGCAAAATGGGCAGAGGTGTGTGTTGCAGGATGGGTGAGGGATGATATAGTCCTAAAGATAATGCCATGAAAAGAGAGAAAGAAAAATATTTTGGCAAGCATTGGGATTTATGAGTCAAATAGCAAAAATGAGGGAATTAAGGAATTACCAAATTGCAATGTCTAGTGTAATTAGATAAGTAGTGCAGAGCTAGGCTGCAGCAAATGTAGTTTATCCATGGATGTCTGGATAGTATAGAATAATGATGTGGGAGCCATGTGGGGGAATGGGTGGAAGTGTTAAATGGAGAGTAATAAAGAGCAGGTGATTGAATAGCTGAGTTTTTGCAGAGTCATGAGAGAGGAGAGTGGTTCAGATTCAGTATCATTTCATTCTACTTGTGATGGTAGACAAAGCATTAAGTAGAAATGCTTATAGCATATATCATTGTCAAATACAGTTTAATAATGTCCCTACAGAGTCAAAGACTGGCTGCGAAGGAAGTCATGTGGTCAGGAAAAAAACCCAAAATGAGGCTTTATATAACAAAAATAATATAATATTTAACATGAGAATAAATAAACAAAATTACAATGAACAATTAATATTACAAACTTTAAAGAATAGAATTAAAAATGCATAATTGACCACACTGATATCCCTGGCCCAATCAGGAAGTTTAAACAGGATCAATCATATGAATCTTACAAGGAGTCTGATGATATAAGGGAAGAGGCAGACAGACAGAAAAAACATAAATAAAATGCTAATTAATATTAGTCGTGATCCCCAGTCATCCCTTTGTGTCCTAATGTCATTAACCTCAGAACCCAGTAAGCTTCTTATTTATTTAATAGGGCTATATGATCACTGCCTCTTTGTGATTTTAAAGCCTGATTAGTAACTTGACATTTAAGTTGGTTAAGTGTCCCATAATACTAAAGCGTGGGCTATTGGAAGGCATGTACAATGCAGCATCAGATTAGTTTATTTATCATGAAATGAGTCTATAATTTCACCCACGTTTAATTTGCCATGTAGGCATTTCAGCACATAGGGCTTTACAATTGGGAACAAACAGTGATAAAACAATACTGGGTAATATATACAGACAGAGAGGTAAGAGGGCCCTGCTTACAAGCTTACAATCTATGGAACAATGGGAGTTTGATTCACAAGGGTAAGTGCTACATCATTTGCATATTGGTCCAACTATAATACAAATGTAAAAAGTAGTTAGTAGGCTGTATGATCAGTCACACAGTAATGTTGGTCAAAGGGTTGTTGTCTTGTGTTAGCTGTGTAGAGGGTGGGTTTTCGGAGAAATCTGGACCCAATTTATATATTGTTCTAAAGACCTTGGTGTCTAAAATATTAATCCCTAATTGCTAATTACTTTATCAAGTTTGATGAATCAGGAGGGTGCACTAAGGTCTTTGAAAAACCTTTCCAGTATCTCACATGGCCAATCTACTAAAACATATAAAGAGATGACCAGGAGCGGGCTGGTATGTGGAAGCCCGGGGGGCGCACAGGCGGCCGCATCACGTGACACGCGATGCGGCCGCGTCCAATAATGTGGCCGCATCGCGTGACATGTGATGCGGCCGCCTGCGCGCTGACGCGGCCGCATCACATGTCTTGTGATGCGGCCGCTTGCAATATTTATTAAATATTATATTCAACGGGGGGGGGGGCGGCGGCCCGCCTCTGGAGATGACCCCAGTCTATTCCAGCACAGCCTGGCATTTCATTCCTGGTTAAATTGTACAGGTTAGCTCATAGTAGCTTTTGAAGGAGACGCATTGTGATTATGTCTGTGTGTATGTACATATTCACTGAGCAACGGCAATTATTGTCTTTTTTCTTTTTGTAGCTTTCTTGGTACTGGGCCTCCAGATAAACAATGCCACACCTGTACCCACCATGCCTCCTGGCTGTAAAAGATCTGTGTTACCTGAGCTCTTGGTACACAACCCTGCAAGCATCTTTATGATTTTGTTGGAGGACACATATCCCATTCCCCTCTTAGTGGTTAGACTGAGAGTTTTTTGGAACTTAAATTACACACACCACTTTGCAGCTATTTCGCATGGCAAGAAATTCTTTAGGCCTGTGGTATTGGTTCAGACTGTGTGAGGGTTCAACTCAAATTGCACATGAATATAAATGACCACTTCCTGCACAGGGCTCCTCCCATAGACATAATTAACAAAAGCGAAAGACACAGAACTTCTCTATCCTTTTTATCTGGACTATTCACCTCATACATCCTCTTTCTCATCCCTTCCCCAGATCACATGGCTTGTAGAGCATGGGTATATAGAAAGATTGCATTTGATTATGCAGTTATAAATGTGATATATATTACTGTAGTTAGCAATGATGATGGATTATTGGGAGCAGTGTGATGTGATTACTGGGAGAAGTGTTGTCATATAGACATTATGGTGATTGTGGATTGTTTGTGGGATCACATGTATGGATATGTATATAGGAGTTTGTGGTTGATACATTGAATTGGGAATTTGATAGTGGTACTGTACATTTGTACTTTGAGTTTGATGTTTTTGATATATATGAGACTGTGGCAAGTGTAATACATATTTGTGGTAGTGCTGCGCAAAAAAGTATTTATAGTAGTTATGTAGTTATGTAACTTTTAGTTAGTACTGATGAGACCTGTGGTAGTATTGAGTAAATAGGATACGTATACTGGTAGCAATATTGTACTGAGTAAGATATAAATGAATGCTCAGCAAATGCTATTAATATGGGAATTGTAATGGAGCCTAGGATACACACATGGTTAAGGTTACTTTACACATATATAAAGGAAACTTGATGATATATTTTATCATCTGTGCTACACTGTTTTATATTATGGGTGAGATTGTTTTGTTTTAATGAGATTAGTCTGAAATGTACATTAGCATATTTATCTCACTATTTGTCCCTTAGTGTGATTAGCAGATCCTTTTACAGATTTCATAAAAATATTGTCCCAGTTTTCTTTTACTAAGCAACAAAGGCAAAGGTTTGCCATTTCATATAACCTGTTTTTATCTCGGCAATAGCATAAAAGTGCTAAACGTACTTTGGACCAGCATTCCATTTTCTCTGCCAATAGCTTTCTCTGCTGGAAATCTGAAACCCCAATGATGTTGGGATAATTACATGAGTGAATGAGTTAAGAATGTGCAATTTATAAGTGAAGGGCAGGAATAAGACCAGGGGGTAAATGTATGAACATGCGGGTTCTTCAACACCAGCGTGTTAAGCGTGTTCGGCGATTAAACACGCGGGTGTTGAAGAACCCGCGTGTTCATACATTTACCCCCAGATCTACTAATATATGAGAGAAAATATCTATAAAGACAACCCTGATATCCCTTTGATTTCATGTCTTATTTCACACTAAAAATGAGACTACACAAGCAGTAGTTTTTAAGCAGATAGGTTATAAGTAAAATTAATTGCCTGAAAGAGTTTAAGGTACAATATCAGATTACGTTTTGAAAATTCATAATTTTTCAATGATACCAGTTACAATAAATCATTTAACCTTTGCCACTGAGGCTTTTCTGAGGCTTTTCTCACCCCTGTGTTGAGCCTATTTTGACACTTTATGGGCTGGTCACATTCCAACATCAATATCAGTAATTTGTTTTATACCACAGTTTTTCTAGGCATCTTTGAAATTTAAGAAAATACCATTAGCTTACTTATGTCTCTTTGCATAGAAAATCTGGTCACAATGGCCAAACAATGATTGTTTTTAAAAAAAACAAAATGACAAAAAATTGAACAAAGAAATGCTGTTTCATTTTTTCCAAGTAGGATTCCACAAATAGGTTATAATATTAAAATCTAGGTTTGAAAATTATAATTTCTTTTTTACTAGTTTGCACTGTCTTGAATAAAATATGTAGAAATAATATGGGTAACCCATTTTTAAAAATAGACAACCTACCACAAATGATGATATAGCTGAATTTATCGAAGCCAAGTTGGGGAGATCTGGGCATTATAACCCCTCCACCCATCTCAGGACGTCTTAACACTTTCTGTAGTGTAGCGTATTATTGTTTAGTGATCACCCTCACATATTCCCTGGCCCTCCTAGTGTTTCGGTAGGGCAAGGGTGTGAGAATAATGACATCATTATGTGCTGCCTCTTCCCCAGCATCTATCGGTAGAAAATAACAGTGAATGACTGATAAAGTTAATTTTTACTTATTTGAATCCCCCGTGTGCTAAGAATGTGCGGGACTTGTTCTTAACACTTTGAGATTTACATTGAGTCCCACTCTCCTTAGCACTGAAGGGATTAATAGTAGAAGAAAAAAGTTGTAGTGTAGTATCCCAGTTTATCCAAAATCCATTAAATGATCTTATAAGGTATTCAAAGAATTGCCCATATCAATGCTGTTCATTGGACAACAGTTTGGCAGCATCAATTGCATCTGTTGATTTGCTTGGAAGTTAGAGTTATGGTAGATGGTGATCTTTCAGTTCAGAATGGGTGAGCTTAAGGATTCCCGAATGGAGACTTAGACTGTGGTGATGTCCGGTACTGTATATGAGTAATTGTCTTAGAACTTATATATTTATCCCATAGATTTCAGATATATGTTGTATTTGTTCTAAACACATCTCCTGGAAAGCCATGTAATTGCTATATTTGTTGAATTGTATTTTCTAACAGTTCAGTCCAGCTTTATTCCCTCTGGCTTTTAGATTATGTCATTTGAAATATATGTATTCACTCTCCCTCTGCTGGCAAATATCACAAATGCGTAGCTAGAGTATATATATTATATGACTGTATCAAGCAGAGTTTATAGAAATCTTTGATCTGCAATAAGGGACAGATTTTATTTGTTTTCCATGTATGCCAACTTTTGTTTCTCCTCTGTGCAAACAGGCTTGCCACCTATCACACTGCATTCAATCTTTAATCTCCTGGAAATATTTAGCGAACTAAGTATTTGAAAAATATACATGACACCAACTTGCTGCATAGACTGCCTAATTAACCAAAGGCTCTAAATGATTGAAAATGGAACTATATTTGCTAATTAAAACGTGTTAAATTCTGTATTCAAACTTAACAGCTGAATGTAATTGCATACGCATACAGTACATTGTTTATTAAACATTTGCAAACAGAAGGATGCAATGGTAGACTGAATCTGATGAAAGTGAACTGGGAAAATGGATAGGTCTGATTTGAAGCTTTGTCAAGTTGCCTGGCAGGGCTTGTTTTAACATTTAAGACTTTTCCCATTTGGTGTGCTAATTGATTTGCATTTGCGAATCATATGTGCAGTAGAATCAAGGAGTCTGTGAAGCAGGAAATTTAGGCTGTAGCATAAGGACTGAAGTATGTATGTGATGTATTTTTGATTATACCACATTGCACAGTTTTGCTGTATATCAATTAAACTGAGAATCATTTTGATGTACTCTGTGTACCTTTATTTTTCCAAAGCAAAGAGAGATCGGGTTTCCTTTTGGTGCTATTGGGAAACAAATATAATTCTCTTTTAAGTGCATTTTACAAGGCAAGCTGGTAAAAAAAAATGTAAAATAGACTTTTCCATAATTCTTACTATAGTTACTTTGACACTAGACATCAGTCCAACCACATAAAGTTATTCCAAAAATTATTTGCTGGATCAGATAGCACACTCACACACTTTACAATAAGGTATAAAACAGTTAGTGGGCCTAGAAACAAAGGCATATTTTGAATACATTTTTTTCAAATTTTGCACCTTTTTATCGTTGTTGAACTTTTATTTTCCTTTTATCGTTTGATTTGTTTTTTAACCTGGAATGCAATATCAGGTTTTTACCAATATTGATAGATCCAGTGTAACCTGGATCTAGCATCAGCTAACATGCCAGCAAATGTTAGATCCTGCAATTACTTGGGCCTCTCTTCACTCACGGAAACTGCTAATGAATTCTCAGTTGTGATGTCACAGCATATCCCTCCAGCAATGCAAAAGCATTTACATTAGAGGAACTTGAGGCTGTTATTGAAACAGCTCACCCACCGTCACTATATGTATAGACGACCAGTGGGAACAGGGTAATTTAGGGCAACCAACTGTAGTACAATTGGTGAATATAGACCTACTCTACATTACAGGTATATTAAAAGTAATCACAGAGTTGCATGACTAAACTCTTGAGCTTTTAATACAATATAGAGAACCTTACTGTAACTGTGATATATTATAATGTAAAAATGTAAATGTTGGCTATGACAGAAAGGTGTCAAAACGCACAGTGCATCACAACTTGCTGCATACCCACAGACCGGTCAAAATACCCATGCTGACCCCTGTCCACTGCCAAAAGTGCCTACAATGGGCACGTGAGCACCAGAACTGAACCATGAAGTAATGGAAGAAGGTAGCCTGGTCTGGTGAATCATGTTTTCTTTTACGTCATGTGGACAGCTGGGTGCGTGTGCGTCATTTACCTGGGAAAGAGATGGAACCAGGATGCACTGTGAGAAGAAGGCAAACCAACTGATGTAGTGTGAGGCATTGCTCTGGGCAGTGTTCAGCTGGGAAACTTTGGGTCCTGGCATTGATGTGGATGTTACTTTGACACGCACCAGCTACCTAAACATTGTTGCTGACCAAGTACACCCCTTCATGGCAACGGTATTCCCTGATGGCAGTGGCCTCTTTCAGCAGGGTAATGCGCCCTGCCACACTGCAAAAATTGTTCAGGAATGGTTTAGGAACATGACAAAGAATCAGAGTCATGGAGGCCCCACCTCACAACATGCAGAACTTAAAGGATCAGCTGATCTTGGTGCTAGATACCACAGGAGACCTTCAGAGGTTGTGTGGAGTCCATGCCTTGATGGATGAGAGCTGTTTTGGTGGCATGAAAGGGACATACACAATATTAGGGAGGTTGTTTAATTGTTGTGACTGATAGGTGTATATGGTATTATGTAATCACTACAGTAAATTCTAAGGATTTTAGAAGTCAACAAGGAGTTCTAGAAAGAGGGAGAGAGATGTTTAATTATTAACATTTAATAATATAGTGCCAACATGCACTATATATTTCAAATGCTTTTAATCATAAAATACAAGTAGTACACGTACAAGAATTAAAACATGTCTCGTTTATAATGCTGGTTTCAATACACTGTCCTTTCCACAGGAAGCAACCCAATCCCAGATAGTAACTTGACCAGCCTTGAAATAACGAGTACAGACACCAGAAAAACATGGAGATGATCCCCAACGCTTTTTGTCTGGTTACTTATATGTTACTGTGACTTCCTCGGGGGGTATAGAGTTCTGAATAGGATTTCCCAGTTTATATACATCTTACAATTAGTGAACCCGGAACTTTGTGTGATGTAACTCGTTCATTGTTTCTAAAATGAAGCAGTGACATCACACAGATATTACGGAAGTCTTTAAGCAGTGGCGCAAAACGCGTAGGGTATTATTTCAAGGCTGGTCAAGTTATCATCTGGGATTGGAGTGTTTCCGGTGGAAAGGACTGTGTATTGGAATCAGCATACCATCAGATATGTGAGACATGTTTTTAATTCTTCTACGTATACTATTTTTATTTCATGATTAAATGTGTTTGGAACGTATTACACTATTTGTGTCTGCTTTTTCTATTTAAAAATATATACTTAAATCTGGAGTCTTTATCAGGCAGGAACGTTTGGCAATTCTTTCAGAGTTAATCTGTTAAGCCTGATATTTTGCTTTTTGATGTTGGTTTTTATTAAAATACTGTTTTTGTTTCAATTTTGTTTTTTATTTACAAGTAAATCATATTGTTTTGCTGCAGGGGTCACAGAACTTGGTTGACACCTTGTTGTTATATGAAGGGAGTGTGTTTTTCGTGAATTGGGCCTATAACCACAACGCTGCATTTTAATTATTTTGTTTATAATTTGCACTATAATTTTAATAAAAATTCACAGTGTCTCTCCTTACTATATTATGGTAGCTCCCAGTCGCATCTTTCAGTCTCCAGTATGATCTGAAAATGACTCTGATGCCTTTGGGGCTGTTGGACATCTGTGCTCCGTTTAGTGGATATTGCTCTTGCGTTACTGCTGCGTGCTAATCGCAAAAAATTATCCGGGCTACTTACATCTACGGTCGGCCATGATTTGCCCATTGAGCAATCAAATTCTTATTGTGTTTGCAAAGACAGCATCTTTATACATTCAGACAAGTTATTTGCCTGCAAATCATGTGGCATAGCTCAAAGTGTACAAAAAAATTGTTGAAAGGCTGCACACAGGTATTATTTAGTGATTCATCCCCATGTATTATTATTATTTTTATTATTATTATTAATTTTTATTTATAGGGCGCCACAAAGTTTCCGTAGCGCCGTACAAGGACAAACAATGGCACAGTACAAGGTGAAACAGCACAGTACAAGTAACAGTAAGCACTATAACTCTGGGGGCTCAGGCACAGCATGAAAGAGAGGGAGGGAGGGGAAAAGTGAGTACAGGCAGGTAACTATGGCCCAAGAGGGTGGGCACGGATGACAGGTTGAGAGTCACTGAGGGGAGCGGAGAGAAGCGAGAGGAGACAGAGGGCAAAGGGACTGAGAGGAGGTGAGCTGAGTAGCTGGAGAGCGCAGTTAAAAGTGATGGAAACAGAAGGTAGGAGAGCCCTGCTCAAAGGAGCAAACAATCTAAAGGGAGGGGAAGACAGACAGACACATGGATGAGACGGAGAGACGGGAGGAAGGGGAAGAAGGGATGAGAAAGAGAGGTAGCCGACCGGTGGGAGTTTAGGCATGAGACTGGAAGGCTTTAAGGAAAAGGTGGGTTTTTAATGTTCGTTTGAAAGAGGACAGATTAGGGGAAGTTCTGATGGAGCGGGGAGCCTGTTCCAATGGAGGGGAGCAGCGTGGGAGAAGTCTTGGATACGTGCGTGAGAGGAGGTAATCAGAGGGGAAGAGAGGCGACGATCGTTGGACGATCGCAGTGAGCGGGAGGGAGTGTGAATAGAGATGTAGGGAGCAGTGGAGTTGGTGAGGGCCTTTTAAGTCAGAGTGAGGAGCTTGAAAAGGATTCTGTAGGGGAAGGGGAGCCAGTGAAGGGCTTGGTAGAGTGGGGATACAGAGGTGGAACGGCGAGAGAGGAAAATAAGCCTAGCAGCGGCGTTAAGTACAGATCTAAGGGGAGCGAGATGAGAGAGGGGGAGGCCGATAAGGAGAAGGTTGCAGTAGTCCAAGCGGGAGATAATCAGAGAGTGGACGAGAGATTTGGTGGCATCCTGGGAGAGTAAGGGCCGAATGCGGGCAATGTTGTGTAGCTGGAAACGGCAGGATTTGGCGAGAGAGTGAATGTGAGGGACAAAGGAGAGAGAGGAGTCGAGTATGACACCTAGGCAGCGGAGTTGGGGAAGAGGGGAGATAGATGAGTTGTCAACAGTGATGGAGAGGTCAGAGGGGAAGGAGGTACGAGAGGGAGGAAAGACAATGAGTTCAGTTTTAGCAAGATTGAGTTTAAGAAATCTAGAGGACATCCAGGAGGAGATGGCAGAGAGGCATGCGGATACCCTGGAAAGAAGGGAGGGAGAGAGATCAGGAGAGGAAAGGTAGAGTTGAGTGTCATCAGCATAAAGGTGGTACTTGAGGCCGAAGGAGCTGATGAGTGCACCCAGAGAAGAGGTGTATAGTGAGAATAGTAAGGGTCCAAGGACAGAGCCCTGAGGGACCCCGACTGGAAGGGAGGAAGAAGGGGAGAGAGAATCAGAGGTGGAAACAGAGAAGGAACGGTCGGCAAGGTAAGAGGTGAACCAGGAGAGGACGGTACCGTAGGGTATGTTTATTGATGAGAGCATAGAAGAGGACAAAACATGCATACTTTGGAGATTTTATGGCAAGAGTTTGGTTTTGCCCCAGGCCACAGAGAGTTACTTGTGGCTGCATTCTGTTTATGTGATAAACATTAGAGCTCAAAAGTGGACACATTTAAATTGGCCAGGGCGGATGTCAACCAAAACTGATGCTGGCAATGCGAGTGTCAAGTTTTTTAGTCAGTCTATCTCATTTGAAATCTCACATGGTTGACCATATTGGATAAATCATACAGTTTGTCGTTCGAACTAAAAGGCTTGGTCAAACAGAGGGCTATTATTGTAGAAAGCAAATAACTGTACACATAGGCTGACAGAAGACGTCTGCTAATATGGCTTAAAGAGATACCAAGAAATGAGCAGATCAGTTTAAACTTTAAATTTGTGGTTATTTCTCTCTGTTAGAGACCAAACATGCAGCAGTATCAAATTACATTTCCGTATTACATGCAGATATAGTTACTGTGACCATTTTTAGGACCATATTGGCCCAACATTGCATTGAGTTTGGCCACCAAAAGAAAATTGTGTTGATACAATTCCAAATTGATTGGGTAGAATAGAAAACCTAGTGACTATTCCAATTGACCTTTGTGTGGCTGATCAGGAAGCAGAAAGTATTTACCAATGATCTGGTCATTCCAATAATTATGGCCCTGTAGATTCAATTAGTGGTCAAATGGCCACAGATCCAATCCTTAAATGATTGGGATGAATGATCAGTCATCACAAGTATGGTCAGTTAACTATCCTCTACAAGCAATAGAAAAGAAAGTTCTTTTAGATGTCTTTCAGTGGTATAAAAATTAAGAAACGCCCATCTGACCTTAGGTTTGTTATTTTTATCACGAAGACCAGAAACTGCACATGTTTCTTTGAGATTTTCTGTTCCTTTCCTCCTAGATTTTATCAAGCTTCAGTAACATGAATTTTGCTATGAATGCACGGCAGAGCTTCAGGTTTAAAATAAACCATTTTATGATCATTTTGCTTCTGCAACAAAAATAATGGTCCAATCTAGTTCTGGTAATCCCTGCAGCCTACTTGTGCGAGCTCAGAGTTCATTGGAAGTCTCGCAGCCACTTCAAATTATTAACATTCTTTCCTGTTTCAGAATTCTTTTCTCCCGCAGCTGAGTTCAGCTTATATATCAAAATATGCCATTAAAATAATTCCAAATATTGAAAAGCGTTTGAACCTCTCTGAAGAATTCATTTGGCTGCCAAACTTCACAGATGTACCCAAAATACAGCAATAAAATAGGCACTATGGCAATATTTTATAATTTTGCCAGGCTATAAAAGTGCTGCAATCTTCTTAGGACTTGGATAAAATGGTATAAAATTTCTTATTGTGTTTAACATTTTCCAGACAACGTTTTATCTGTCTTATTAGTATAATTTAACTTAACTGTCACAGTTCATAACACCACAATGTGTCCCAGTTCTTGCTGAATCCTCTTCCAATGCACTGCAATCCTTTAACAATGGCATGCGGGAATATAATGATTTTTAAAGAAAGATGTTGAAGAAAAAAGTAAAAAGCTTCCATGATTTCCTAGAAAATGGGAAAATATTTGGTATTCAGTTGCATTTTTAATATGCCAACTCAAGTTTCTTTTTGTTAAGTTGGGAAATGAAGTTGAAGTGTTTTGGCTTCGAGTTCTGGAAGTGGTGCCAGAACAGTCATCTCAGTTTTTAGTTGAAGTTTTTCATTTACTGGAAAATGCTGCACTGTGAGAGCAATGTATAGAATCCATTGATTATCACACTGGAAATAGACTTAGTTATTTTAACAGAAATTCTATTAAGGGAGGGGAGCACCATAGTTTTTCTTAATGATGAGATTGACTTTGTGCAAGGCTGTTAAAGTGCCTAAAGGAAATTCAGGGCCAGCCTATGCTGCTTAGTTCGCTGCCAGAGCTAAAATTCCTTATCCACTGTTAAAAGAGAAATTATATTGGAAAAAGACTTGTGTTGAAAACAATATGCATAAAAAGTGGTATACAAAAAATCCTGTCACCACTAGAAATGCTCATACCAGCTGCAAACTGTCGGTTCCCTCAACCAATTTGTCAAATCAGAACACAATTCTAAAATTAAATGGGATCTCTCAAAATCTAGATCAGTTTTAAAAAAGCATGCTTAAATTTAGCAAGACGAAAAGGATCGAACATATTTCAATGGGTTCAAACACTGGCGAGCCAGTCCGCATATGGTCGAACAGGCTCAAACATATTGAAACTTAAATTGATGCATATTAACTGATTTCGCTTGCATACAGCAATCCTCGAAGGTGAATTGAAAATTGTAAAAATTGAGACTAGTGATGCTCATTGTTTACATTTTAAAGAAGAAAATACTTTTCTCATTAATATCATTTAAAAATAAATATATGTAAAAATAGCAATTTTAGCATAAAGGCAAAAAGTGAACCACAAATGTAAGCGAAGAACCTCAAAATTCAAATAGCAAACCTCAAATATTACCTGTGCAATTAAGCTGTAAATCGCCAAGCACAAAGTCAAATTAACTTATACTAGAGATTGTACTGCAAACCTTTTGTTAACCATCAATCTGGTGATAATCAAGTGGTGAGTGGTGATGTTCAATCAAATTTCAAATTGGTTAAAAATTTTCAAACCTCTATAGTCACCAATTATATTTTAGAAAATTACTGTATGACGCCGCTCCAGAGCATCCCTGTAGTCCACACTTCCTATTGCCGCATAGGCAAATGTCAATCTGAGTGCAAGAAAGAAAAAGTCATGGATCTCTATGGCTGTTTGGCTATGTGGCAAAGTAACTAGACCCCAAAGCTTCATAGACAGAGCAGGTCAGTCATTGCGTGGGACCTGTGGATATAATAGGGCTGCATTTGAGAAAAGTCTGCTTGAGTGAGAAGCAGACTGCCTCTGAGATACCTGGTATAAAACTGCGTCATGACTGTTTTAATCCTGGAGAGCTGAGGGCTTAGAAGAGCCTGAGGATAGTAATTGAAATCTCATGGGAGCTGGTGTTGTGAGAGTGCCTGTGAAACCAGGATGCCAGCGTTACTGTGTGAGTTATGTGTTCCAAGTTGTCAAATACAGCACTGTACAGAAATGTCACATGAGCCTGTGATGTGCGTGTGGCAAAGAGTTAATCCCAACAAAACCACCTGATCTATCTAAGAATTATTACAATTCCCCTTTAATTATACTTCATGCTCAATATTATTTGTCTGGTACTGCCACCAAGATTTGATTCCAAAGTTAACACTTTGAAGAAGTTCTTTGGTTCTTTCTGATTTATATCCAACTACAATCAAAGCATAAATTAACTAGAGTTATCATAAACCAAACAATTCCAGTATATCAGTTATGTAGCATTTTAGGAAATAATAATAATATGTTAGAATGCTTAAGGTATAAAAGATATAGTAAAATGACATACAGCAATATACAATTATGCAAATGAGTTTCTTAAAATAAAAAGGAATAACAAAAGAAAACTAACACTCACATATATTCTTATAATCTGCTGGCCTGTGGACAGAAAGATTATAGATTGATCCTCAATCATATTGACCCTAGCAAAGACAGACAATGAAAAACAGATTTTCATGGTTTTTAAACACTCGTACCCTCATCTACCCCTCTCAAGGTGACCTAATTGGTAGAGGCCTGTGTCTATACCAAATGGGGTTGACGACAGTTTTTTATGACCTCCACTACACACAGTTTTAATAGTGAATACTTAAAAATAAAATATATTTTTTTACCAGAACGTCATTGAAAACATAATAATGCATTCAATCAATAGAATGCATATTTATGCACATATGCATGTGAAACATGAAAATATACAGTACATGATTTGGGACAACGCTTTATTACTATATCGTCTCTATGGGGCTAGCATTTAAGTTTGACACAGTTGGTTTGTACAGTTGACTTAGGTATGAAGGTATACAGAGACTGTCTCAAACATGAATTATGTAGAACATTGCTTTGGTGTATATTTTCCTCCATGAATAAATAAGACATACTGTATATTGTGGTATCATTTAGGGACTTCAAAGGGACCTAATATCTGAGAGCATCCATTCAGTTTGGTCATACATGACATGCTTATCTTATGTCTGATATCCTGTAGAACAATGTCAAATCTTTCTGAAATATAGACCACCAGCTGTGTGACATGACAGACACACTTTCTAGGTCCAAACATCCTCCCTGCCTGTAAATTAGATTGTAGTATTGACCCTTAATTCACTCCACACTGTCAGTTTACATGTTAAAGGAGCAGAAAAGAGATGTTAAATAAAGTTTCCTTTATGATTTCATCATAAAAGATGATCTATCAACTATTACTTAATATTACATTAAGACACTGTACTGCTTGTACAGGGGCATTTGTTCACATCCACCTATAATGCACTAGTGGTGAATTTGATTTGAGCTAGGACCAGGTGATCTTATAAATGCAATAACAGACTTTTGCACTACACCTTGCTGTTTTTACCAGTTATACAGTAAATGTCAGAAACTTTGACATGCCAGAAAATTTGCTTTGCCCCAGATCTCACTCTAAACAGCAGTAAAAAGTCTGACACTTAGGCAAGATTCAATTCCCCACGTTGTTCTATAGAACAATGCGGGCCGCGCACTATTACCGTTGCTACGGTAATAGCTGAACATTATTACGGTTACTACGGAAGTTTCAACACTGATTTTTGCTCGCAGTTCTGTGAGTCGCAAGCAAAATTACCGTAGTAACGATAATAATGCACGGTCCACGTCTGCCTCTTAATGCCAAATTATGTACCATGTAACTATGTATGTATAGTTACAAATTGCAATTCCTAAAAAACGCTGTTCTAAAAATAGTATATGCCTTTATGGTGCTGCCTGTCTATGTCATACCTATCATCGTGGACCAAATTACAGTACCTTGCATCTTCTCATTTTAGTCAAACCAAGATTGAAGTGTATGACCTTCAGAGAGAGCGTCTTGAGTCTAATTCTATTACACTGTTTGGCTCGCTAGTAGAACAGCATTGAAATAAATGGTTTTGTCTTGCTGTACACTCAGTCTTTAATCACAGAAATGTATATTTCACAACATGGTTTTTCTTTTATTCAGCCTTTCAGCAATTGGTTGATATCTTGTTTCTGTTCTTTTCAATTTGATATGTTTGACATTAAAGGAATTAGAAAATATGAGGACACAAAAGAGCATAATGCACAACATGAATCTGTTTATCGAACTACTGCTAGGAAACAAATGGCACCCATTGTAATAACCAGATATTGAAAAAATATGGCATGTCTCTTTGTGCCATACTTAACCCCTCCCCCACCAAGGCTACTTCCTCACCTGACATGGCTGGATATAAATATTTTTCTTTGTGAGTAAAAATGCTAGATATTAATTTTATATTATATCTACCATATATTTATATATACATTTTGTTTTTTTAACTACTTGTATCCAAATTATATTTGTTTAAACAGTGCAACTAGAAGCCTTAATCAGTAGAGTTAAACAGGAGCTTTCAGAGTAATACATAACCCTTATCACTCTAAGTATTTTTTGTTCAGGATTGCTCATCTGCCATGGCGATAACATAAAGGTAGATCACGGTTATATGTAATTTAATTTCACTTTTTGCAGTGCTAATGATAATGATGAAACATAGAGCGCTCAGTCAACTAGTAACTGATAAATTAGTTATTTGAGTATTGTGCCCATGTCTAGTTAGATGAATTATTTAGCCAGGTGGACTGTTACACTTACCTCTCCTTGCTCCAGCGCCGTTCTTGCTGTCTGCATCGGGACAGGGCTTCCGGGCTTTGCTGCGAGCCCTCGACAGCAAAGCTCATCCCACCTTGCGGCGGTTCTTGGCGCAATCCAGGGTGCTCGTTAGACTCCACACCATTGGCCAGCCAGTGTAAATCTAGATTAGCACAAGGATCCCATTCCCTCTGTTACACTGAGTAAATGTTTCTAGATAATTTGAAACTACGCTACCACCTAGGCTGAGAGCACTTTGTAGCTGTTTTTCTTCAAGGTCCGTGGTTTGTCTCACAGCCCCAGCTAAAAAGTGGGTCTATGTGATGTTTGAAGTAAGAGGGAGGACCAATGAGAAGCCACAATCTTGGATAATGTGACTTCTCATTGCTCCCCTTACTCACCAATCCCAATCTGATTCTACATTTTAAATTTAAAGTGGTGAACAAAAATGGTGGAGGAGTGCCTATATACAATACAATACATAACAATACAATACAATACAATACAGGTATGCAGCTTTTATGTAGTTTGCTGATGGATTCTTCCCTATGGCACATTCCTCTGCGATGCTTCTGCATTTTTAAGCTCTTTAGGAACATGAAAAGAGTCTGAAATGAATGTAAAGTCAGTAATAGTTTTAAATAATTAATTTCGATTGTGTTGTTTCCATCAACGGCTGAAAGAAACGTAGGGTTGTTCTTTTTGAATAAGTTGTGCTGCATTTTTTAAAGCTTCAACACTTTTACTACATTTAAGCTAGATGTTTTGTTTTTAAACTCATGAACATTAGCAAAGTAGCATCAAAATCCATTTTCACATTACATTTAATTATACCATATTTCCATTGAGGATTCTTTATTCGAAACATAACAATAAAGCAGAAAAGAAATGTACTGATAGAACACATATAAATGCATGGAAATAGACACTTAAAATGAAGCACTAGGGTTCAAAAATAGACCAACAAGTACATTTTACATGTGACTTTAACATAGTAACACACATGCTGGCAACCTTTCAAAAAAGCTTAAGACTTTTTTTTTAATGATTTTTAGACCCTAATCACACAAATGAATTAGCCACTTAATTAAAGACTTCTGTCAATCGATGTGATGAAAAGCCAACTAACGCTGCTGGGGGTCATGTCATATATACCTGACAACTCTTGCAGGGTGCCCAAATGTCAGACTGTTATATAACTAGCATGTTGGCTAGCAATGGAAAACTTCATACACATCATCATCATCATCATCATTTATTTATATAGCGCCACTAATTCCGCAGCGCTGTACAGAGAACTCATTCACATCAGTCCCTGCCCCATTGGAGCTTACAGTCTAAATTCCCTAATATATACACACACTCACACAAAGACAGACAGAGAGGGAGACAGACAGAGACTAGGGTCAGTTTTTGATTGCAGCCAATTAACCTACCAGTATGTTTTTGGAGTGTGGGAGGAAACCGGAGCACCCGGAGGAAACCCACGCAAACACAGGGAGAACATACAAACTCCACACAGATAAGGCCATGGTCGGGAATCGAACTCATGACCCCAGTGCTGTGAGGCAGACGTGCTAACCACTAGGCCACTGTGCTGCCATAACATCATACACAGAGATTCATTTTAAAATGCTGAATTATTTCAATGGAGTTTTTACATGTAACATATATATTGAAATGAATGGGTGGATGAAAATGAATGGAATCTTCTTGGATGTCTTTAAACCTTGCTGGTGAATTCACCTTTTTTAAATTGAAGGAAATCATTGATGATTATTGCTTTTTAGTATAGAGAGTTGGGGCAAAGAATTCCTATTTTATTCTCTGTGATTTAAACTGATTTTTATCAATTTTAACATTATAAAAAATCATCTGTCAGTAGGTCACCAGCTACATGTCCTTTTCAATGGAATCACACCCATTTAAAATATTGGTGTAAATTAAAATGCTTTAATGGGTTTGTGTATTGATTTTGTAAATCCATCCTGATTTAGGATTTCTAGGGATCTCAAGGATTGTTATAGATCTGGTGACACAGTAGTTAAGAGTATTTGCATAAAGTGCTTAAGATGTTTGGCAACCTTTTTAGGCCAATACGTCTTGCAATTTGTAGCCAATTTAGCTCTACAGTGATCCAATTGGTTTGTAAAATCGTAACAAGGATGGTTACATACCGGGATTTTCTAGAGAAATTTTAACAAATGCCAAAAGCATTTCCTTATTACCTAAGGCAAGTCAGTTTGTAGCTCATTTACTGAAAACAAAGACAGCTACGCCATAAACTAATTATATTTTCCAAAATGGTGTTAAAATCCTGAAATATATTGAAAGAGCTGAAATTACAAAGTAACCATAATTAGAAAGTCAAGCTCCGTATCAAACATTATAGGGCTTATATACTAACATTGTACAATGTGCACAGATGCGCTGTAATACCAACCAATCAGATTCTAACTGTTTTTTTTTAGCACAGTTTAAAAAAATATAAGTATAAGTAAACTTACTTGGAGTTACATAACAATGGTGCGCATCACATTACACTATTAAATAAGCTCTTAAATTGAATACTGATATTTAATTTTCTATTACATATTGGCCTCAGTTTCAGTCAGACTCAGTGTTAGTATACAAAATTTGTTGAACCAGTTTTGGGGCAGAGAAGCTGCATGCATTTACATACGGAATGCTTTAAATCACCTCAGACAAAGAGGTATAGAACTAGTGGCTACTTCCTGTGGCAGGGTGGCTCCACCCCATAGTAAGGTTTTATCTCGTTAAACACAAGGCTGGAAGTTCTCTTTTTTTTTACGCCCCATACTACGAGCACACACCCACTTGCACTGAACATGATGGAAACTCTAAGTTTAATGGAATGGAGTTTTGTGTGTGTGAGGCAACCAGGAAGGCCATTTGTACTAGAGTATTGCTGAGATTATAGAATTTGTTGAATGGCGCTTGAAAGGAATATGTATAGTTTGTGATTGTTTGTCTTTGTGTGCATATGGATATGATGTGGAACTGTAAGAGTTTGAATGAACTATGTATAATTTGTGGTTGTATATGATATGAATTAAGTTCTATGGATTTGTCTTTCTGATTGCATGGGAAATCTGAACTGATAATGCTGTGAATAAGGAGTTATAGCTAATAATGTGATTAATGTATTGTATTGGCTGTAAAGTTGTATATTTTCAGGAGTTATGAGTACATGGCTTAGCAGATAAAAGGTTGATTTTGTATTAGTGGGACCACCCCCTCTACTTAGTATGGCCATTATGTGGCCTACTTGATACTGGAGTACACAGAGATAAAATACACTATGGCTATTATTCATGTGGGTTTTAGATTATGTGAGACAATGTGATGTTCAGAATGGGAAATGTAGTTTAAACAATGGAGATTATTGTGATATAATGTGATTAATAAGTGACTGTCTTTATATCGTTTTGCATAAATAGAGTTTTATGCATTTTATAGAAGTTGGAGTTTGTGCGATAGCCGGAGTTTGTGTGATAGCTGGAGTTTGTGCGATAGCTGGAGTTTGTGCGTTAGCTGGAGTTTGTGCGATAGCTGGAGTTTGTGCGTTAGCTGGAGTTTGTGCGATAGCTGGAGTTTGTGCGATAGCTGGAGTTTGTGCGTTAGCTGGAGTTTGTGCGATAGCTGGAGTTTGTGCGATAGCTGGAGTTTGTGCGATAGCTGGAGTTTGTGCGTTAGCTGGAGTTTGTGCGATAGCTGGAGTTTGTGCGATAGCTGGAGTTTGTGCGTTAGCTGGAGTTTGTGCGATAGCTGGAGTTTGTGAGATAGTTGGAGTTTATGAGATAGCTGGAAAAAATAGTGTGAGAATAAATAGCTTTGGTTCATGTATAATGAGTGTGAGTAGTAAAGGATATAAATGGTATTTGAGGTTTATAGTATTGTGAAGTTTCTCTGATATATAAATGGAAGTATGTTTAATTGGCTGTTTAAAATGGAGGACAGCTTGAGTGCATTTCCCCTCCCCCAAAAACATACAATACAAAAGCACATATACACACCCTTCACAATAGGTAAAATATTAGATTAGACACTCTCTCACACCACACAATACAAGCTGGTATATATACAGCCTTACACACAATAGCTGACACACACACACACACACACACACACACACATACACAATAATTTATATATTTATATAGGAAAAGCACAAGGAAAAGGAGCCTGTGTGGTTTTCAAAAGAAGTGGTGAGTATTATCAATGCAAAAAAGTTGGCCTTTTGGAAATATAAGCAGACTCAGAATAATGAAGACAAAGTGGTGTATCTTGTTAGACAGAAGCAGACTAAAAAGGTAATCAGATGTGTAAAGGCACAAGCTGAAGATAAAATGGCCCAGTCAGTAGGTAAAGGGGGCAATATATATAGTATATATAGTAATATATATAATAGGTATATAAGTGAAAGGAGAAAAACAAAATGAGGAATAATAAGACTAAAGACAGAGTGAGAGTCTTGCTGAGGGAGACAAGGTAATAGCAGATCATCTTAACAATTATTTTTGCTCAGAATGAGAGTGAAGGGGGTCACAGGTGAGTGGCAAGTTATTCATAAAAATGAGGTAGATACAAGTACATTTACAGAGGAGATGGTCCACAAGAGCTCTCAAAACTGAAAGTGGATAGATCAATAGGGCCAGATCATCATCATCATCATTTATTTATATAGCGCCAACATATTCCGTAGCGCTTTACAATTGGGGACAAACATAATAAACTAATAAACAAACTGGGTAAAACAGACCAAGAGGTGAGAAGGCCCTGCTCGCAAGCTTACAATCTGTAGATCAATAGGGACAAATGGGGTACATTCAGGGATACTAAAAGAACTTAAAGGGATGCTAGAAAAAACCATTAATAGAATGATTTAACCAGTCATATAGGAGTAATTTCAGAAGACCTGAAAAGAGCAAATGTAGTCCCTCTGCACAAAAGTGGAAGCAAAGAAGAGGCAAGCAAGTACCAACCAGTGAGCCTTACATCAATGGTTGGGAAATTGATAGAAATAGTCACAGAATATCTAAAAGCCAGTAACTTACAGGATGCCAAACAGCATGGAGTAACTGTGTGGGAGATCATGTCAAACAAATCTTATTGACTTCTTTGACTGGGTGACTAACATAATAGATCAAGGGAAGGGGGCGTAGATGTAGTTTATTTAGACTTCAGTAAGGCTTTTGACACTGTCCTACATTGCAGACTGTTAAATAAGCTTGAGATTGGATTCTAAGATGGTTGAATGGATAAGATCTTGGTTGCTGGATATAAAACAGAGAGTTGTTGTAAATGGAGTGCATTCACAGGAGGGAAATACTACCAGTGAAGTACCCCAAGGATCTGCACTTTAACCAGTGCTTTTTAATATTGTTTTTGGTGACATTGCAAATGGTATTGTAGGGAAAGTATGTCTTTTTGCAGATGACACAAAGATATGTAACAGGGTAGACACAGCAGGAGTGGTAAAACAAATGACTGATGATCTAGGTAGACTAGAGGAATGGTCAAGAGTGTGGAAACTACAGTTTAATGCCAAAACATGCAAAATCATTCACTTGGGGTTCAAAAACCCAAAGTCTAAATATACTATTAATGGCACTATAATGGAAACTACTGAGGAGGAAAAGGATCTGTGAGTCACTATTTCGCGAGACTTAAAGGCAGGAAAGCAATAAAACAAAGCAATGAGAAAGACATAGGGAGAATCAGTAGGAGAATAAATGTCATTGTATAGGTCAGTTATACAACCTTATCTACAATACAGTGATCAGTTCTGAAGGCCAGATTTCCAGACGAATAAAAATACATTAGAGACTATACAAAGAAGGGCAACTAAAATGGTGCATTGCCTGCAGCACAAAACTTACAAGGAAAGTCTAAAAGATCTTAATATACAGTATATAGATTAGAGCAAAGAAGGGAAAGGGAGGACATGATCGAAACTTTCAAATATATCAAGGGTTTTAAGAAGGTACAGGAGGGAAACATACTTCAAAGGAAGAAAAATATAAGAACACAAGGACATGCACTGGAACTGGAGGGAAGTAGGTTCAGTGGAAATTTGAGGAAAAGCTACTACACAGAAAGTATAGTTGATAAGTGGAATAGCCTCCCATCAGAGGCGGTACAGGCTAATACAGTAGAGCAATTTTAACCTGCTTGGGATAGGCATAAGGCTATCCTTACAAAGAACTAAGAATCAAATAGGGTTTAAGGTTACCGTAGGTTAAAAATAGGCAGACTAGATGTGCCAAATCTGCCATCCAATTTTATTTCTAAAACACACAATGTATGTAATGTATTGTATCAACATCTATGCTATACCATCTATGCTACTAGAGTAAACAAAACTGGTTATTGTTGTATTATATACTTTGTTCATTGTTTTATATTTTGTATAAGATTGTTACAATTAGAATGCTAATTAAGAATACAAAACATTTTAAATGAAGCTACATTTTGTGTGCAGTCTTTCTAAAAAATATATGAATAAGCTTGTGATATAAATACTGGTCCTGTGGATTTAGAGCAGATTAGGAAGTATGTTCCTTGGGTTAAACCAGAGCTACCTTTGCAAGAATTTTATTGATGGTAATAGCCATAAATACGTTACTAAATGTTCATTAACACATTTGCCAGACTATTAAGTCCCTTCCCCTTTAACAAATACTATAACAGATTTAAAAAATAAATTAACAATAATTACAGTGAGACAGGCAAGTAAGCGCTCCATAGCCATCTGCAAAAATCACTGATACAAAAAAAATCCTTGTGTTTATTAATTTTAATTACTGCGCTATCTAGGATTGGGTCATTTATCAACGTCTTGCTAAAGCATAATTTGTAGACAAGAAAAAAGTTCTAGCAACATTAAATATGATATATACATGCGATTATTGTCTCTTTAACTTCAGTTTCCATGTGTCCTCATTTTAGGATGCAGCCTGACCCTCACTGTATCATCACATTCTAGTAGCAACTTTTGGCAGACATGATTAAAGAACAAAATTATTTATGGATCTAATGTAATTTTACTGCAGATTCTGACAGTGGAATGTTGAGTTAACATAAACAAAAAACAATAAAAAGGGAACAAAAAAGAAAACCTGGCACAAGCAAAAAAAAAAACTAAACACACAATAAAATAATCACTCACAGAGTCAAAGTTAAATACAATGTCAAGAAATATGAACATCAGATGCTTGCTTCTTATATTATTATAAACAATTATTTGCATTATACCAGAGGCCAAGTTAGACCACAGCAATAAGAAGCATTATGTCAGCTTAACAGAGGTTATGGTACAAAAAACTCTGAATGTTAATACAATAATCTTCCAAATGTGGGGTTTGTATATAGAAGAATCATATTTGCTAAGGGCAAAATTGGACATGTACCAGTTCCGCACATAATAAGGTTTAAATTAGTATTCCATGCTGTGGCACTAAGTATATACTTGGTGGACAATGCAGTTCACCAAAAAGTAGATAGCTGGAGTACGTAGTATGGCTAAACACAATTATGGAGATTCCTGGAAAATGCAGTTTTACCAAAAAACAGAGTGTCTATATATATTTATATATGATTGTATAGTCATGGCCAAAACTTTTGAGAATGACACAAATATTGTTTTTCACAAAGTTTTCTGCTTCACTAGTTTTAGACCTGTTTGTCAGATGCTGTTATGGTATATTGAAGTAAAATTAGAAGTATTTCATAAATGTCAAAGGCTTTTATTGACAAACACATTAAGTTTATGCAAAGAGTCAGTATTTGCAGTAATGACCCTTCTTTTTGAAGACCTCTGCAATTCGCCCTGGAATGCTTTGAATCCACTGCTGGGCCACATACTGACTGATGGCCAGTCATTCTTGCCTAATCAATGCTTGGAGTTTGTCAGAATTTGTGGGTTTTTGTTTGTCCACCCGCCTCATGAGGATTGACCACATGTTCTCAATGGGATTAAGGTCTGGGGAGTTTGCTGGCCATGGACCCAAAATTTTGATGTTTTGATCCCCAAGCCAGTTAGTTATCACTTTTGCCATATGAAAAGGTGCTCCATCACGCTGGAAAAGACATTGTTCATCACCAATCTGTTCTTGGATGGTTGGGAGAAGTTGCTCTTGGAGGGTGTCTTGGTACCATTCTTTATTCATGGCTGTGTTCTTAGGCAAAATTGTGAGTGAACCCACTCCCCTGGCTGAGAAGCAACCCCACACATGAATGGTCTTAGGAAGCTTTACTGTTGGCATGACACAGGACTGATGGTAACGGTCACTTTTCCTTCTGCAGACAAGCGTTTTTCCAGATTCCCCAAACAATCTGTAAGGGGATTCAGCACATAAAATTACTTTACTCAGCAGTCTAATCGCTGTACCTTTTGCAGATTATCAGTCTGTCCCTGATGTTTTTCCTGGAGAGAAGTGGCTTTTTTGCTGGTATTCTTGACACCAGACCATCCTCCAAAAGTCTTCACCTCACTTTGCATGCAGATGCACTGACATCTGTCTGCTGCCATTCTTGAGCAAGCTCTGCACTGGTAGTGCCCCGATCCTGCAGCTGAATCAACTTCAGGAGATGGTCCTGATGGACATCTTGGGTTCCCTGAAATCTTCTTCACAACTATTTAACCTCTCTCCTTGAAGTTCTTGATGATCCAATAAATGGTTGATTTATATGCAATCTTACTAGTAGGAATATCCTTGCCTGTGAAGCCCTTTTTTGTGCAAAGCAAAGCAATGTTGACTGCACGTGTTTCCTTGCAGGTAACCATGGTTAACAGAGGAAGAACAATGATTTCAAGCACCACCCTCCTTTTAAAGCTTCCAGTCTGTTATACTAACTCAATCAGCATGACAGAGTGATCTCCAGCCTTGTCCTCGCCAACACTCACACTTGTGTTAATGAGAGAATCACTGATCTGATGTCAGCTGGTCCTTTTGTTGCAGGGCTGAAATCTAGTGGAAATGTTGTTTTTGGAATAAAGTTCATTGCCATAGCAAAGAGGAACTTTGAAATGAATTGCAATTCATCTGATCACTCTTCATGACATTCTGGAGTATATGCAAATGGCCATCATAAAAGTTGCGGCAGCAGACTTTGTGAAAAATAATATTTGTGTAATTCTCAAATCTTTTGGCCATGACTGTAGTTACCAATTAACTTTTCAATCTGTCCTATAAAATGCAGAACCCCATTTTAGTTTCCTTAGTATAATGCAGAGTCTATTTTGACTATCGCAGTAGAGCACAGATCTATTCTGATGACCACAGTACAAGGCAGAGCCTATACTGGTGATTCATGTACAACTTAAAACCTATTCCGAGGAACCTAGTACAATTCTGAACCTATTATGATAATATCAGTACAATGCAGAACCTTTCCAGATTGCCTCGGTGCAATTCAAAGTTTATTCTTTTGAACCCAGTAGAATATAAAATCAATTCAGGTGAGTCCATTAAGATACAAAGCTACAGTGGTGACCCCACTATTCAAAGGATTTTCTGGTGACCCAAGGGCAATGAAGTTATTCTAGTGACCACAGTTGTAGTATATTATGATACCAGTAGATGGCAATGATATACATGTTTAATCTAAAATTGAAGTAAGCTGGAAAGAATGTGTTTCTTAAATGGAAAGACTGTGTGTGAGTGATCAGAGGTAAGATAGTGCATTCTATATAGATTTGTAATTAGGTTGTGTAACTTGCGAGCAATGTTGCAACATGCCATGTGTATACAGTCATGGAAGTTGCTGAATCAATTTACAGGTTCACAGCAGGTGCTTCAAAGGTTGGGATTCACCAGAAAGTTAAAAATACAGAGAAATATCCCCTAGCAACACTGACGTGAGCAAGTAAATGAGTTGCCTCTCTACTTGTACATAAAAATGTAGAATTGTCAGTTACACACATTTGCAGCTGCATGATAAGTGAGAGTGCTTCTGCTACTAGAGTGGTGTGGCTGGATCACTTATCAATAACTTATTTGTGGCTGGATCATGTAGCAATAATTTATTGTAAAAATGTATTTCAATCAGAGGTGCAGGCACCAATGTATAATTGCAAATGCACTTATGTTACATTAGGATGTGTTATGTAGGGAAATTACTTGTTTGGGGTTTTGTAACTTTTCTTTGGGAATTCACAAGTTAGCAATAGAGTTGAGGAAATGTGTATTCTGCAACTGTCAGAAAAAAGGACCCATGTTAATCTCATGTTAATTAGACCTTTTGATGTGTGAGTGAACAACATTTGAATGCACGGCAGGGAGCCGTTTCCTGTATCCTGGTTAAAATGAAAAGAAATCTTTGAACTTATGGGATTCAGGATATCGCAGAAAGGTGTAAATTTTGTTAGGTATCAATTGCACTTAAATCTGTGTTTGGATAAACGTATTGCATCCTGATACTAAAAATAACTCAGACTTCAGGGGGCTCGCTTACCCTGTGAGGCTGTGTCCAAAACTGTATAAAACAGCACTGGTTTGTACTGAATGTATCATTCTTGTACCATCTATGCTTCTGGAAAGATAGCTAGTACCACAGACTGGCATGTGAACTGTCCTTGTTAGGACTGCTTGAGCTAATAAACCATCTTTTGCTTCAAAGACCTTCTTGAAAACTTCTCTATGCTGAAATTTCTGTGACGTATAGATTAGACCCAACTCTAATCCGTTCTTGGCTGTTCTGAGGTTTGGACCCAGCTATCCGGAACCACCGCTCTGCCCGCTACCCAGCAGCTCTGGCTGTGATAGGCCAGGAGGGTCCATCCACAGCAACCCTGATCCATAGTAAGAGGTCAGGAGTATCAGCCCAGGTACACCAGCAAAGGGGTACACTAGCAGAGACAGTTACCCAGAAGGAACCCGGTTCTGGGAGTCCAGTGGTGGCAGCATTTGTAAGCCCCTCCTCCTGCGGTTAGAGGGTGCATTTGGGATAAAGAAAGGGGATGGTGGCAAAGCAAGCCCAGCCGGTTTCCAGCAGCAACAGGGTGGCATAGGCGGTCCATCCTGTTACAGGTGGTCCTAAAGCTTAACAATAAGATTACCTATATAATGGGTCATACATTCATGTGTTTTAAATTCAGAGCTAACTTACCAAAAGATACCCCAATAACCTCCAAACGACAATCGAGGACCATATGCCTATCTTCTCACTTGTTGCCTGTGTATGATATGCTTGATTTGCATGATCTGTGAAAAATTGTAACTACAAAGACTTTCTGAAATGTAGAGAGTGTATTTCTGTTCCTATATTTGCATTAGTTGTTATATTTTGCTATACAGATGATGGCGCAATATTTATCCTGTCCCACATAAATATTTTTGGAGCTATTTTTCATCCCCCCACTAGTCTTCCATGTACAATTAAAACTAACTGGTACAAATTCGCAAATATTGTGACTAGATAAAGACAGAGAGAAAAGTGTCCCATTGAGCCTGAACAGTAAAATAATTGCCTTACACCCAGCAAGACAATGGTCAGAGAAGAGCTAAAAGAGAGTTACATTGTTTTTGTTGTTATTGTTGTTATTTTATAATTCTTTATTTTGTCAGATCAATAAGTATAATAAAAAAACTCAGAAATGAGCACAACAAAATAGACCATATTTTTACAGTATCAAGTTCAATCCACTTAAGTTTGATAAATAATAACATTTTAACAGCAAATATCTCTGGGTCTGATTTTTTTATCTGTACAGGGCACTCAACAAAGGGGAGGCAAGGGTGGAAAGAGAAAGGAGTGAATGGGTGAGTGGTTACAGGCAATTTCAATAAGATTTGGTAGAGATAATATTTATATAATATTACCCCTTCAATCCCCATCCATTGTGCATGGCTAAGGTAAACTGAATTAATATATGTTGGAGTTCGGCTTTTTGTAAGCATTGCCCATCAGTGGATTTTAGGTCACAGTACACGTGCGTAGTATTCTTTGGTGATGGGAATTGAGAAATAAATTAATCAGAAAGATTAAGCGGAAATGGTGTGATTGGAAACAGAGTAGACTTGTGTGAAGATGAAACCAAGAATGATCATCTTCATAAGTGGTCAATATAGTCCATTGGGACTGGCTTAATGAAGAGGTCAATGAGAGGAATTTGGAGGCATCAGCGAAAAATGGGTCATTAAATGAAATGTAATCACATAGTAGGAGAGTGGGTATTATAAAGGATAAAAAGTACTGGAGCCAATCAGAGAAATGGTCTAGGAAATGATGTGTTGAGCCAGGAGAATCGTAGATGACGGTAAGAAAAAGAAAATGTAAGGACTGAAATAAAAGACTTTAAAGGATGGAAAGATGGTACTGGAGAGATAATCTGAATAGATTCATGGGATTCTTCTTCTCCATAGCAGCTGTGGTAGTAACTTATAGAAGTCAGTAGCTAAAAATGTATGGGACAAACATAAGACTATTTAAGGTCATAATAACTTAAACAAATCACACACTAATGAAAAAAGTACTAAAATGGACAGGCTAGATGGAACAAAAGGCTCTTTATATTTGCAATTGAATTCCATATGCAATGTTGGCTTTGGGTTTGACTAAGTATTGTGATATAGAGACACTTTGGATGATGTGAATTTACCAATAATTTAGCTTTAACTTTTCAGTGAAGGAAATGGTGCTTGAGCCTTGTTATCAAAATTGAAATATATAAAATTACTTACAGAAGCAAGCAAAAAATCACTTAATAAAGCTGGAGATTTACATTAATTTCAATAGGGTGAATGGCCGGTAATAAAAAAAAAAACTTATAACACGACCAGGACTAAATATCTGATGTAACCTTTATAAGATAAGCACTAAATGGCATTTGTCCTGGAATTCCCAAGATGGTGACCCAACACTAGCCTTATATTGTGGCCCTAAAAGTGGTTCTACCTTATGCCCTAAGTTGACAAAACACATCTCCTCTTAGTCAAAGAGGTTCAGAATTGGTTTAGAATGAAAGGAATATTAAAAGATTATATTTTGGAAAGGGCGTGATGTTTTGTCTGGGTCTTCTAAAGTATTAAAGCAGCCTTAGACACAGGACATGAAAACAGAGGGTATAGGGAAAACTTCTTAAATCTTTTTCAGGTCACATTTGATAGTTTACTTACAGCTATTCTATTGGCTAAACAATGTATATGTAAAGATCATAGACACAAATCAACAAAAATGAAAAATGGTAATATTTTTTTAGTAACTAAACTAACAGTATATTTCTTACACAGCATGCAAAAAAATCTCTCTTGATAAATTTAACCTTACCTTTGAAACGCTTATTCAATGGATTTTTTGAACCATGTAATTTTACTGGCATTTAAAAATCAACAGTTTAAGTAGAGGAAGTTAAGGATAATTATTTGATAAGAGGTTATCAGTTAAAATAAAAAGCTTTTCATTATGTTGCTCATCTGATTGACACTTACTGCTTCATAGGCAAAGAGGCTATAATCACCCGTGTTAAAAAATCTATTTTTATTAATGGAAGAAATTATTTCTCCACCTATCTTTGGCAAAGCAACCTATTATTAAATGCACTGAGCTAATAAAAATGATTTAAAAGAGCAAGTTAAATGAACTTCCAATTCTATGTTTTTGAGTCAGCAACAATATTAAGAATGAAGCTCTTTAGCTGAATGAAAATAAACGGAGCTGCTTGTCACGAAGCAGGACATGGACATTAGGGGTTAATGTTTTTGGAAGTTGCTGCTCCCAGATGTTAGGGGGAGGAGTGAAAGGAGGTGTTCATATATATCCCTTGCTAGGCAGGGCAACTTCCTCTTGCATCAGGATTTCCTGCTGGTCGGATCACTGTCAGGCTGAGTGGAATTATTTGGTTTGGAAGTTGCTTTTGTGGTTTCAATAACTTTGTTTTCATTCTGTCTGATTTCTGTTCTGTGTTAGCACTGGTTATTTTATTGCTGGTTTATTCTGATATTGTGTGAATACGGGTCCAAGCGCTGCACTGTTGCCGGTTCTTTGCTGCCAAACTTGTAACCGAGAGTGATCGCCCGCTTAGTCCCCGTGTTATGGCGGCCGTCATCTAACCTGAGGGGTCTGGTGAGCAGAGTTCTGGTCCTGAATTGGTACTAGCGGGAGCTGAGGGGTTGGAGGGGCAGCAAGGAGATGTGAGTCGGGGACATCCGGAGGCGGCAGAGGGGTCATCTCTCCCGGCCGCGTGTATTGTGCGCATGCGCACCCGGGCTCCCAGCAGGTCCCATAAACAGAGGCTTATGGCAAAGGGTGCGAGGGGGAGAGGTAAGGCAATGAGACGTAGGGTTGAAATTCCGTCTCCGACTAGAGGGCAGGCACCGCGAGGCCGCTGGCATGACGCTAGGTCCAGGTCTGTGTCTCCAGAGGGCAAGGAGCTGGATCGGGGGTTGGTGGCTGACAGTATTAGCAGTAGAGGGGGGTAAAGGGGGCCCTTCAGCTCGGCAGGCGGCTGGGGGTAGGCGAGGGGAGCGAGTCTCGGGCAGGAGGGATTCTCATTCCCCGGCTGTCATTTATGTAAGGGGCTATGATGATCAAGGGATCGTTAGTCATCGGTATCCCCGGGATGCGGGGCACTATGCGGAGAGCCTGGACAGTGAGTATGGTGCAGGCGAAGAGCGCCATCTGAGGGATGAGGAACAGCAGTTCCGAGAGGGCTTTATCAGCAGCGGCGCCCTCTCCCATCGTGGGGGCCGGGAAGGGGGAGGGGAGGGCCGGCGTCCTTTGGTCAACCAAGTCAGGAAGCATATATGCAAGGATCATATCTTTTACCTCCAGAGAGTTATGTGGAGCAGTATGGAGAGGCAGGTAGATGGGGAGACCAATACCAGAGTTTGACATGGGGCCAAGGCAGCGAGCAGGCATGTTGTCATCAAGGGGTTGCCAGGGACTACTCGCATGGTAGGGGAGAGTCGTATTATCAGGATAGACCCTTGGTTTAAGCGGAAGCGCCGAATAGGCCTCCCCAAGCGAGTTATGTAGGCCGGCAGCAGGGGCGTGGACGCTCTGGAAACTATGGAGAGTTAGATTAGGGGAGGCGGACTCCTAGGTCAGTAGTTCCGTAGCGCATGCATGCGGCAAGCAGGGCAAGAGGAGCAGGTATTAACGTTCTTTGTCCCCCAGAAAGACAGAGTAGCAGTGGAATGGAGGTTGGTGGCTTAGCAGAAGGTCTGGCGGCATCAAGAAGACGCCGTCTGTCAGCCACAAGGAGTGCAACGTCAGCTGAAGGGGCACCTCGTCGGGAAGGAGCGGCAAGTCCAGGGGTCACGTCGCAAGGTGAGTGCCGTAATGTTTTGTCTAACACAATTACACATAGTACAAGTGGGTCATCTATATGCAGTGGGTCCTCATCGGATCAGGAAAGTGGTTCTCGGAAGCTTTTGAGGATTCTGAATAAACATTTTAGTGGGGCTAAGAGCCAGAAAAGGGTAGCGCATGCTGCGGTCAAAGAAAGCGGTAGTAAAGGTCCAGTAGTCCATTGTTCGTATACGGCGCTGACATCGGGAATTAGGAGGAGTTCGAGAGAAAGGATCAGGAAAGGAGCGTATGTAGATATTTTCATTATAACAAAAATGGGCAAGAGGGAGCTGGAAAAGGCAAAGGAGAAAGGGGGTATAGGATAAGAGGCCTATAAGTCATTCCCCAATTGGGTGACGGCTTTTAGCGTCTTTGCTTCGGTGTATTTGGAAACTAGGCCTGAAGCGGCGGTGGATGTCTGGCGATATTTGCACCTAATTACAGGGATTTATAGAAGAGATGGAGGCTCCATTTGGCTGTCGAAGTCTTATAATTGGATGAACGAAAGTATATTGGTTAATATTGTTTTGCCGTGCGATTGCGATCTGTACACCACGTAACACAGATCCGTACGCCACCTAACACAGTGCATGGTGCGATTGCACGGTAAAATACGCACGCACACACTCGCATTACAACATTTAGTTATTTATATAATTCATATTCATATTGGTTCCGTTACACTGTAATTTATGAGCAGATAGTATTTGGTTTATTATTAGTCTATATATATATATATATATATATATATATATAATGATTATATGTACACTTCAGTGATATTCAAGGTTCAGGTTATAGGAAAGGTATCATGCCTAGTATCATATTGAAACCCTAATCATCAGCAGCTGTCCGGTGCAGTCGGCGAAGAGATCGCACGTTGCATACTTTAGTTATTGATATTAGGGAATAAACCTTTGTATGATGTTGGCTATGAAATGCTTATTGTAACTGGAGCATTGGCGGGAAGAAAGGAGCTCATCCCCTGGAGAGACGACCCCCACCTTTGGATTCCTTAGATTGAATTAGCCTATGACCTGTTTAGCCTGGGTCCATCTGATGTCTGGACCGATAGAAGCAAGCCACGTCATTTGCATTGTTCTCTGTAACACTGACTGTGTATATATGATCATAGCTGTGCACCCAGCTCTCAGTCTTCACTGATCACAGTATTCAAAGGTGAATCACTGTCCAGGGGTGCCCGTGGTTAGCGCAGCGAGCGCATGCGATAAGAGCGCGGTATGTATAAAAACTTTTGGTATTGGCTGTACTGTACTGTATCATATTATAATAATGTATTGAATTGTTGACTATTTACATCTGCTAAAATAAATCACTTTGTGCGTTTGAAACACAATACAATCGCCTATGCAATGCTTATTTGAAAACGATAGAATTACTTTAATATGGAGGAGATATGATGAGAGCTTCCGGGAGAAGGTCAAGGGGAAATGCATCATTCCTTTTGATTGTAAGGATGTAGAGACGTGGATGGAGATGATGCGTCCAAAAGAAAGTGAAGGGCAAGAGTTTAGGGCGCAGAGGTTTCGCATGCAGGGGAGACGTAGTTCTCCCCCAACGCAGACTAAAAACAGGTGCTTTGCCTTTAACAGCGGCACGTGCACCAGGGGAAATGCATGTAGATACAAGCATGTTTGTGCCAAATGCAAAGGTGCCCATCCAGCCCGTGATTGCACTAAAGGCGGGCCAGGGGCAGGAAGAGGCAAGGGGGATGCAGGGCCTGCTCAGTAAAGCAGGTTCGCCTGTCCAGACGGTGCAGCTGGACAGGTGGCTTTGCTTGTTTCTGGATAGGAAGCAAGCAGAGTTTTTAGGTGCAGGTTTTAAGTGAGGTTTTCCCCTTCCCATAGTAGGTAATATTTCGGCTAAGGCAAAAAAGAATTTGCGCTCAGCCTATGTGTTCCCAGAGATTTTGGAGAAGAAGGTGCGGAAAGAAGTAGACTTAGGCCGCATGGCTGGCCCCTTTCCAGCTCCTCCTATATCGGATTTGGTCATCTCCCCAGTGGGAGTGGTGCCTAAGAAAGCGATAGGGAAATTTAGGCTTATTCAGCACCTTTCCCATTCTCACGGGCAATCAGTTAACGATGCCATAGCCGTGGAAGACAGCTCAGTGAGTTACCAATCGTTTGAGGAAGCCTTAGATCTAGTTAGAGCCTTTGGGTAAAGGGCCTTGTTGGCAAAGCTAGATATTGAATCTGCGTTTCACCTGCTTCCCTTACATCCAGATTCGTTTAGATTTATGGGTTTCCGTCTGCCGGATGGGTACTATGTGGACAAATGTCTACCAATGGGTTGCGCATTCTTTGAAGCGTTCAGCTCCTTCTTGCACTGGTGTATACAGGCAGGAATGGGTCACGTGGGTATAGCTCACTACTTGGACGACTTCTTGTTAATTGGAACGGCTGGCTCATCAGAGTTCGCAGACATACTGTTTGCGGCTAAGGCTTTATTTTCTGTCTTAGGAGTGCCAGTTGCACACGTTTGTCATTCTTGGGAATCAAGATTGACACATTGGAGGGTTGTTGTAGGTTGCCCCAGGAGAAGGTGAAGAAGCTGGTAAGGTCAATTGAACTTACTTTGGCTTCAAGGTCTATTTCCTTACGCCAGGCCCAATCATTGTTAGGTTCCTTTAATTTTTCCTGCAGAATTAGTCCTATGGGAAAAGTTTTCTGTAGAAAGATGCAGCTGGCTACAGCGGGAATGTCGCGTTCACACGCGCGGTTTACACTAAATAAGGAAGTTAAAGAGGATTTGCGAATGTGGTTGAGGTTCTTAGAGAACTTTAACGGCATTCGTATTTGGCCGGCTGCACCAGTCTCTAATAAGCACCTAGAGTTAGTAACAAAGGGTTGTTAGGCAATCTACTGGTACTGGAGTTGTTCCCCATTGTGCTTGCAGTGGAACTATGGGCGTCAATGTTACGAGGGCAGGAAGTGGTATTCTGGTGTGATAATCTGGGCGTAGTGCAGTGCATTAATAATCAGAGCGCATCGTCCATTCCTGCAATTGAATTGTTGAGGCATCTTGTGCTGCGCTGCCTTGAGAATGACATTACATTCAGAGCAATACATGTCCCTGGTGCGGAAAATGAGGTGGCGGACGCGTTTTCCAGAGGACAGTGGACACATTTTAGGGAATTGGCTCCGCAGGCAGACATTATGGGTACGCCATGTCCCCCTTTTGTTTGGCAAGTAGTCGAGGAGGTATTGTAGTACTGGCGGAAGCTTCGTTGGCCCCTTCCACCAGGAGAGCTTATCGTGCTGCATGGCGCCAGTGGGGACAGTACTTACAGTCGCGCGGTCGGTGTGACTCAGTTCAGAGCGTGGATATGCTTGATTTTATTTGGTTTAAGTACCAACAGGGCATTTCTAAAACTTTAATGGCGGCTACGCTGGCAGGAATTTAATTTATGGCCAAACTTCATGGTTGGACTGATTTTACTAAGGGGTTTTTGGTAACTAAGGCCCTTAAAGATTGGTCGCGAATGCAACCAGGAAAGGAGGATATGAGAAGGCCGGTTAACAAGAATATCTTGAAGAAACTTATGTCTGCACTGGCTTTCATTACAGATAGTGCTTATGAATCGTTGCTGTTTCGCTCAGCTTTTTCGCTCACTTTCTTTGGGGCGTTCAGGGTGAGTGAGTTAGTGGCGCAGTCTGAGCGTGATTTGGGGAATGCCTTGTCAGCGAAGCATATGTTTTTGGATGTTAACATGCTTTCTTGTCAAATCCTTAGATCCAAAACAGATCAAGTGGGTCGTGGTCAATGGATATCCATTTCTGCACAAGGGGATTGTGATATCTGTCCTGTGGCGCTGTGCAATGAATTCCAAAGAGTTAGACCACATAATTCTGAACCCTGGTTTATTCACGCTGACGGATCCCCTTTGTTGAAATTTCAGTTCACGGCCATATTTAAGAGTGCACTGAAGCACAAGGGTTTAGACCCATCACAATTTGGCACTCACTCCTTCAGGATTGGTGCGGCTAAGGTTGCTGCTGAAGGTGGTTCTTCCGTTAGCACCATTAAAGCCTTAGGGCGTTGGAAGTCAGATGCGTATAAAAGGTATATTAGACCGAATAGGTAATCGATACACAATAGTATTCTCCCCGTCCAGTGTTAACCTTGGGCTCCTCCGCTCGCCGTTGTTTTTATACGGGGGCATGAAGGGATTTGCCATTTTTTCCTCCGATAAAGGCCTGATTAGTGGTGTGCCTCCGGGGTTACGGTTTTACCTTCATTTTGGTTAACACCTTTTTCCCCTTACTTAATTATACTGTAAAGTCACGTTAATGTCACTTAAAAGTCACATAATTTTCCCAAGCTGCAAGGAGTTATGCTATAAAGTTCAATTGATGGTACCGAGTTTATCGGTTTATGGTGGATGAGTTGAACCTGGTGGTGACGGATCCTATTATCTGTGTTACAGGTTGCTCTTCTCAGAGGATAAGCATATGGATTGTTGGGCTTTCGTTTGTGTTCTGGGCGGCCAGATATAATTTTGACAACAATAGAGATGCTTTTGTAAGGCCAGTTGATATTCGTTGGATCGGTAAAAGAGGTCTGAGATGGCAAGGTTTGATGCCACTTCTGTCTGCTGAAATGGGTAAAGCAGGCCCTCCAGATGTGTTGGTGATACATTTGGGGGCTAATTATCGCTATCAGAGAGGACCTGAGAAGTATTAAGAGGCTTTGGCCTTCAGTTATGGTTTGCTGATCCAATATTATCCCACGAATTAACTGGCGAGCGGATATACCTTTCTGCAAGATAAAGATCATGGTGGCAGAATTGAATAGAGCAACAAAGAAAATAATTCTGCAATTAGGAGGGATCGTGGTAGATCACCCCTTAATAAGATCCGATTTTAGTAATCTGTATAGAGATGATGAGGTTCACCTGTCGGAGGAAGGCAATTGGATGTTTGTAGAACAGCTTTTTTGGAGAGTAGGTCAGTTAGTGAGGTCTATGGGTGGCGGGCTGGGGGTCCGTTAAAGTACTCCAGCGTGGCAGGAGAGCTTTTTCAATCAGCGACTAATTCATACGGTGCTACCGCTGATTGGCCGCATGTCACTGCTCCTTTCGAAGCACCCTGGCTCTTGGTACCTCTGTGTGAGGACCCCTTGACCTGCACTGTGAGCGTGCGTCTTGGGGAGCACAGACGGGAGTGGTCACGATGACACCAGATTTAGCACCGGCCGATCGTAAAGGACTGTGGTGCCTGGGACCAGTGGTTAGTGCCTGTGGGCCATACACTGTTCGGTTTTCGATATTAGTTGTTAGCTGATTGAATCGCTCTCGTCGCCACCCTTTATAGGTAAGAATAAATAGATAAAATAAATAAATAAAAAGATTATTTTATTTGCCACTACAAAGTTGTCGTGTCTTTATTGTAGTTACGTTTTAGAGTGTTAAGATTAACATTATTAATGTATGATGTAAAGCTGAGGGAATCAGCAGTCTACAGTTTATTAAAAGCTGAGGTTGCTTTAACTTGGTTAGAGACAGGGTTAGTGATTCCATGGTCCGTAATCCTACAAAATAAACACAGATTAATCTGCATTAAATTAACCATACCTTTCAAATGTAATTTTATTAGTATTAAATGCTCATTTTCAAATATGCATAGCTCCAAATCACTGCACAAATGTGATATGTATATGTGCTACACACAAGAAATAGAAAGCCAAGGTAAAAAATAACTTAAAAATAATAATAATATTTACATTACATTGGAGACACATGAAAGTCTGTGTGAATGTGTAAAATGTACTTGTCATAGAGATACTTGGAACAAGAAACATGGTAAGAGCAAAGTTCTTTCTATGACAATCAGGTAGTTAGAGAGCTTAAAATATATATTTTTGTTATATATCATCTATCTCCTTTATAGAAGCATGTGGTGCACATCATTTTGTGTGAATATAAATGGGTTCACCTGTGAAAAATGAAATTACTAATAACTAAAACTGACATCTCTGGGAATGTCTCCTTCAATAGCCAGAAAAGTCATTTTCTAAAGAAGGCTGAAAGCTGTGCTAAAATTGTGATTGCTCAGGTTTGCCAAAATGCAAAGCATCAACCAAGCTAGAGCTTGTCATTCTACAGTGTCATGAGTTCAAAACTAGCAAGCATGCACATTTTGTAAAAGGCAAGTAAGCCACCTATGTTTTAATTTATAAAAATGAATAACGTAAAATAATAGCATAAAATAATAAATGCATGATTACTTAGAAAATGATCACATTCTACAAGAAAGAACATTAGTAAATATTACATATAATGCATACATGCCTTCATGAAACCCAATATTGTCAACATTTTACATTACTTTATTTATATGCGTTACCAATGGTAAAACTTTGGCAACGCATATAAAATGGCTTTTTTGCAAGTGTAAACAGAGGTAATTTATGAAAGGCAAAACATCTGGTGTGCACTGCAGAATCCTCTTTAGCGGTTTGCCCACCAGGTTATATATATATATTGTGACAAACAATCTACAAATCCAGGGGTAACATTAACATTGTCCATCAACCAGCCACCTGACGCTTTCTATCCTGGTGACATGCCAAACCAGGGTATAATGGCACAAACCATGGTCCAAAGATCCCTCCAGGAAAGCCACTCTGGCAATCCCAAAACTCATATAAATACATATATCATACTGTCCAGCCCCATCTCAATTGGGGACAACCAATAAGTCACCTTCCAGTCTTACTATATTTGCATGGCTGCTCTACAACTATCACAATAATCTCCACTGCATACCCTTCTCTACCAACATCGGAACCAGCGGTAGTCTCTCTACTGCTGTCATGATCCTTCAGGCTGAATCCAAAGGTCTTTGTTCTGTACTTAGTAAATGACCCTCAGGTAGTGCTCCCATGATTTTGACATTAAATACTAGGACACCCATGTAACCTGAAATTAACACAAGCCATAAAATCAACCCTATACTTACTTTAGATTCCAAACATAGTAAACCGTCCGGAGTCGGGTATTGGGAGATGAGAATTTTGGCTGGAAAAAAGGGGGACGGTCCAGACTAAACTGAAACACGTGGGAGCCTTACCCTTAATATGTCTTAAAATATTAAATCTCAGTAATATAAAATACAGGACTATATGTAATCTAGCTCAGTTGCACAAGTGATTGGAGCAGTATAAGTACAACAGTCCTCATTTTACAGTGGTACATAATAAGTTATGTAGTTACTTGTATAAAAAATGGTTGGATATGTAAATATAGGCTAAAAAGAACTATACATCCCTGTTCTCCTTAATGCAAGAATAAGAGTAGCTGACCTCCAGGCTGCACAGCCATGTAGAGGCCAGATTCCCAGGAACTCTCCAACTCATTGAAATGCGCACTCTGTTGCTGTAAACTCTCTGTGCACTCTTACCTCTCCTTCTAGATTGCCGCACTTCAAAGATCTTTCTTAAATTGTTTACATTTTTGAGGATTCTGCTTAATAAGTAATATTTCCTCTCACAAAAGTAGACGCTTTTAACTTGATTAAATGTACATGATTTTGTTGCAGAAAAAAATGATGTACAATAGAAAAGAACAAACTTTCAATTAAACAGTCTTGTTTTTTTTATCATGTGGCCCCAATAACTTATCACTTTTTACAGTGTATTACTTGATGACCTTTTAACATTGAAGCTGCACTATTAACTAGCAATAAATTATAGTAAAGTACCCCACTAACCAGATGCTGTCTTTCTTACAGTCCCAGACAAGAACTAGGGATGAGCGCACTCGGATTTATGAAATCCGAGCCCACCCGAACGTTGCGGATCCGAGTCGGATCCGAGACAGATCCGGGTATTGGCGCCAAATTCAAAAGTGAAACTGAGGCTCTGACTCATAATCCCGTTGTCGGATCTCGCGATACTCGGATCCTATAAATTCCCCGCTAGTCGCCGCCATCTTCACTCGGGCATTGATCAGGGTAGAGGGAGGGTGTGTTAGGTGGTCCTCTGTGCTGTTTAGTTCTGTGCTGTTTAGTTCTGTGCTGTTTAGTTCTGTGCTGTTTAGTTCTGTGCTGTTTAGTTCTGTGCTGTTTAGTTCTGTGCTGTTTAGTGCTGTGCTGTTTAGTGCTGTGCTGTTTAGTGCTGTGCTGTGCTGTGCTGTGCTGTGCTGTGCTGTGCTGTGCTGTGCTGTGTTCTGCAGTATCAGTCCAGTGGTGCTGTGTCCTGTGCTCTGTCCTGCTGAGTTCCGTAGTGCTGCTGGGTCCTGTGCCGTGTCCTGTTCAGTCCAGTGGTGCTGTGTCCTGTGCTCTGTGCTTCTAAGGGCATAGTTATTTCCCCATTATTCCCAAGTTTTTAAAAAATAAAAAAAAAGTAAAAAAAAATAAAAAATTAAAAATTAAAAAAAAAATATATAATTATAACCAAATTTGCAAAACCAATCCAGCAGTATAAGTCCATTGGTACTGCAATATTACCAAGTTCACACATTCTGCAGTATCTTGTGCTACATATAATGGAGACCAAAAATTTGGAGAATAAAGTAGGGAAAGATCAAGACCCACTTCCTCCTAATGCTGAAGCTGCTGCCACTAGTCATGACATAGACGATGAAATGCCATCAACGTCGTCTTCCAAGCCCGATGCCCAATCTCGTAGTACCGGGCATGTAAAATCCAAAAAGCCCAAGTTAAGAAAAAGTAGCAAAAAGAGAAACTTAAAATCATCTGAGGAGAAACGTAAAGTTGCCAATATGCCATTTACGACACGGAGTGGCAAGGAACGGCTTAGGCCCTGGCCCGTGTTCATGACTAGTGGTTCAGCTTCACCCATGGATCTTAGCCCTCCTCCTCCTCCCCCCCTACAAAAAATTGAAGAGAGTTATGCTGTCAGCAACAAAAAAGCAAACAACTCTGCCTTCTAAAGAGAAATTATCACAAATCCACAAGGCGAGTCCAAGGATGTTGGTGGTTGTCAAGCCTGACCTTCCCATCACTGTACGGGAAGAGGTGGCTCGGGAGGAGGCTATTGATGATGTAGCTGGCGCTGTGGAGGAACTTGATGATGAGGATGGTGATGTGGTTATTGTAAATGAGGCACCAGGGGGGGAGGCAGCTGATGTCCATGGGATGAAAAAGCCCATCGTCATGCCTGGTCAGAAGACCAAAAAATGCACCTCTTCGGTCTGGAGTTATTTTTATCCAAATCCAGACAACCAATGTATGGCCATATGTAGCTTATGTAAAGCTCAAATAAGCAGGGGTAAGGATCTTGCCCACCTAGGAGCATCCTCCCTTATACGTCACCTGAATAACCTTCATAGTTCAGTGGTTAGTTCAGGAACTGGGGCTAGGACCCTCATCGGTACAGGGACACCTAAATCCCATGGTCCAGTTGGATACACACCAGCAACACCCTCCTCGTCAACTTCCTCCACAATCTCCATCAGATTCAGTCCTGCAGCCCAAGTCAGCAGCCAGACTGAGTCCTCCTCAATACGGGATTCATCCGAGGAATCCTGCAGCGGTACGCCTACTACTGCCACTGCTGCTGTTGCTGCTGTTAGTCGGTCATCTTCCCAGAGGGGAAGTCGTAAGACCGCTAAGTCTTTCACAAAACAATTGACCGTCCAACAGTCGTTTGCCATGACCACAAAATACGATAGTAGTCACCCTATTGCAAAGCGTATAACTGCGGCTGTAACTGCAATGTTGGTGTTAGACGTGCGCCCGGTGTCCGCCATCAGTGGAGTGGGATTTAGAGGGTTGATGGAGGTATTGTGGCCCCGGCACCAAATTTACTACCGGGGCAACTCCACTGTGCAGTCCATATTTTGGTGTATCAGATATTAAACAACGGTGACAGTTGATGCCCAATTTTTTAATTATATTGTGGCCTCGGTACCAAATTGTGTACCGGGGCCACCACACTACGCAGTCCAGATACTTGTTTGGTGGAATTCAGACCAGTTGAGGGTTTTATTATTATTATATTGTGTGGACCACTCTATCTATACCACACTACAACTCTATATACCACTCTATTTCATACTTTAATTCTATTTCATACTTTAATTCTATTTAATACTTTAATTCTATTTCATACTTTAATTCTATTTCATACTTTAATTCTATTACTAATTACCATAAAGAGGAACAAAATAAACCAATTTTACCAAAAGTATAATATGACTTAGACTTACAAACACTACACTTGAAAGATCGTGCCTTTAAATGAAAAAGTCAGTCTTCATTGCACGACTATGTGCAACAGGGACAGTTTTTTGGGTTTACAAAGTCAAACAATAACACTTTGACCCTGTCTGTCTGGGATCTCAATGACCAATTGTCTGTACCATGTTTGGAGGAGGTATTGTGGCCCCGGTATCAAATTGGGTACCGGGGCCACCCCACTATGCAGTCCAGATACTTGTTTGGTGGAATTCTGACACGTGGAGGGTTTTTTAATTATATTGTGGCCTCGGTACCAAATTGTGTACCGGGGCCACCACACTACGCAGTCAAGATAGATAGATGCGTATTGCGTATCATAGATAAAGTACATTCAGTGGTGTGGGGCAAATTGAAAAATATTCAAAATGCACTGACATTATCAAAAACAAGAGGTTGTCACACGCTAAAACTCCAACATGTATATGATGGAGAGGATGGAGGAGCAGCCGTATGTGTAGTGTAATGCAGATCTGTTGAAGGTTTTTTATATATTTTATTGTGGTGCCCAGTGCCCACTCCTCTACGCAGTCCAGGTACAATTATTGGTGCGAATCATAAAAGTTCAGGGTTTTTAATATATTGTGGTGACCCACTCCTCTACGCAGTCCAGGTACAATTATTGGTGCGAATCATAAAAGTTCAGGGTTTTTAAGATATTGTGGTGACCCACTCCTCTACGCAGTCCAGGTACAATTATTGGTGCGAATCATAAAAGTTCAGGGTTTTTAAGATATTGTGGTGACCCACTCCTCTACGCAGTCCAGGTACAATTATTGGTGCGAATCATAAAAGTTCAGGGTTTTTAATATATTGTGGTGACCCACTCCGCTACGCAGTCCAGGTACATTTATTGGTGCGATTCATAAAAGTTCGGGGTTTTTAAGATATTGTGGTGACCCACTCCTCTACGCAGTCCAGGTACATTTATTGGTGCGAATCATAAAAGTTCAGGGTTTTTAATATATATTGTGGTGACCCACTCCTCTACGCAGTCCAGGTACAATTATTGGTGCGATTCATAAAAGTTCAGGGTTTTTAATATATTGTGGTGACCCACTCCTCTACGCAGTCCAGGTACATTTATTGGTGTGAATCATAAAAGTTCAGGGTTTTTAATATATATTGTGGTGACCCACTCCTCTACGCAGTCCAGGTACATTTATTGGTGCGAATCATAAAAGTTCAGGGTTTTTAATATATATTGTGGTGACCCACTCCTCTACGCAGTCCAGAAAGATACCTTGTTGCAACGTTTTGGACTAATAACTATATTGTGAGGTGTTCAGAATACACTGTAAATTAGTGGAAATGCTTGTTATTGAATGTTATTGAGGTTAATAATAGCCTAGGAGTGAAAATAAGCCCAAAAACTTGATTTTTAAACTTTTTATGTTTTTTTAAAAAAAAATCCGAATCCAATACCTTAAATCCGAACCGAGACCTTTCGTCAAGTGTTTTGCGAGACAAATCCGAACCTCAAAAATAACGAAAATCCGGATCCAAAACACAAAACACGAGACCTCAAAAGTCGCCGGTGCACATCCCTAACAAGAACCTGGATCACACAAGCTGAAATCCAAATATTGCAGCTTGTGATCGGTACTCTCGCTCCCACCCCCCCCCCCTCTCGCTCTCACCCCCCCCCCCCTAATCCTTCAGCCACTGTTTAAAGTCTGTGAAAAAAACTGATTTTGCTGGTTCATTATTAGAAAAATGTTCGATCTATGGGTAGGTATTAGAGATGCTCAGGCACTTTTGCACACCTTCGGAATTCAAAACGAGGCAAAACGTCATTTTTACATCATCGGATCTCGCGAGTTTTGGTTCTATAAGTACCGCCCTCTCCACGGCGATCCAGCGCCATTTCACAGAGGGACACAGAAGGGGTAGCACAGTTCTTGGCAGTCTCTAGTGCAGTTGGGCAGTGTCATAGGTAGAAAATACAGAGGAGGGGTAGCAGTGTTCTTCAAAGTCTCCAGTGACATTCAGGAGAGCTCCATTGCTCCATTGGTTCCATTGTTCCATTGGCTCCATTGCTAATTGTCATGGCTGAAATAGAAATAATAGGTCTGGCAGGCTTGGTCTTCTAAATCTGCAGTCTTTGTTTGAAAGTGTATGAAAATAATATTGTGACCTGTGAGGTGGTTAGTATTGACTGCAAACAGGGGCGGGCTGGTCCGGGGGGCAGGGGGGCAGCGGGCAGCTGTTCGACCGGCCGCCTCCCTCCGTCCCCCGCCGTGGATGTAATAATTTTTTTTTTTTAGGTTACCGATGGAACAGAACAGAAGTGATGATGTTGCGATGTGCAGGCGCGGGCTGGGATGTATCAGCCCGGGCAGCGCACAGGCGGCCGCATCACGTGACGCGCAATGCGGCCGCCAATGCGCCCCCGGGCTGATACATCCCAGACCATGCCTGACTGCAAATGACTTAAAATTAGTGTTATTGAGGTTAATAATAATGTAGGGGGAAAAAAAGCAAAGATATGGAAGTTTAGCAAAAACATTAAGGATTTTAGAAAAAAATCGGGATCCAAAACCAAAACACACAGCGGCGGTTTTGCCAAAACCAAAACCAAGACACGAAGTTAGTCCAGATCCAAAACCAAAACCAGAACACGGGGGTCAGTGAACATCTCTAGTAGGTAGGTCCTAACTAAAACCCTTTATTTAGGATGTAGTATAGCTTTAAAACAATAAATGTAGTTTAGATGAGTTGTTGGTGATCTACAAGTCCATTTATCCTCTAATATAACTATAAACCAGCTGATCTGGCAGAACAGCCTGATCTATGTCTAATTTGGCCAAAAACTTGTGGAAAGGAGGACAGGCAGTATAGAGAGCTGAAAAGGGGCGGTAATTAGTAACATTTGTCATCTAAATATAAAATAATTGGGGGTTAAAAATAGGATCTTTTAGTTCTACTGAATATGGAATATGTTTACAGCACAAACATATTCCAGAGGGTTTAAATTCAGTAGGACCACAGGTTGGGTCTGTTATAATAAATATAATAAACAAATAAGGTAATTTTCCTATACTGATGTGCAGGGGAAGGGGCATTGTTTGACAAGGCAATTGGACTAGGTTCTAGGCCTTATCAGTGCTTTAAGGCATGTCTTCATAGGAACTGAGACAGAACAACTGTAATAAGGGATTGTAAAGATTATTTTTTTAGAGCTTGTGAATGATTTTTATATTTTAATCTTGTGACCTCTAGGATTTTTAAGGAGGAGACACAAAAGTACCTTTCTTAGAGAGCTTGTGAAGATTCACTTGAGGAGATGTGTTTCAGAAGGTAAGGGAATAGCTTAATATGGCGAATTAATAGCGGGACAATTTATTAAAAAAATCTTGTCTATCTCAAAATGTAGATACTCCCAATATGCTGTTAACTTAGACACCATTAAAGCTTTTGATACAATACTGTATCTATACAGTCTTGAAAGCCAGAGACTTTGACCCAGTCTTTGTACAAATGAGAGAATATTTCTACACTAATCCCACAACAAAGATTTTGTTGAATGATACCAAAGTGCAGTAATTACCATGGAAATGGGTATTCACCAAGGTTGCCCTTTATCGCACGCTACTCTTCAATCTAGCTTTGGACCCACTCCTGCGCACTCTGCAACATTGGAATGTTTTTCAAGGCATAATGATAGGTATCAAAGAAGTTAAAATCTCAGCATTTGCTGATGATTTACTTCTATATATTGCTAAACCACAACATACGCTGACAAAAATCCTGGAGATAGTTGAGGAATTTGGCCGGATATCAGGCTTTACGATAAACATGTATAAATCTATAGCCTTGTATCTCAGCGCTGGAGTGAGTTGCCCCTCCTGGGGTCGGTCTGTTGGACTAAAATGGGCTGCTCATCAGTTTACATATTTGGGAATCCAACTCCCTAAATTCCCGTTGCACATATTTCCATGTCAATTCTTCTAAGGCAATTAAGGGCGTGGAGCTAGAGCTTTGGAGGGTTGCAGTCGTCTCCAATCTTATATTGGCAGGGGAAACTTAATTAAAATGGTCTCTTTCCCCCAACTCTTTTTATCTTTTTGTTTACAATTACTATTAACATTAACAAAGAGATCTGACACACTTAAATTTTCTCTATTGCAAATGTTTTTGGCAGGAGAAGAGCTTACAGAAATAACAACAATATAGAACTAACTGAGGTATTAACTTCCAGAATGTGACCTCATACAACAATAAGTTCCTCTTGTAAACAGTGCATGAATGGTGACTCCAAATCAAAATATCACCGCTGTTAGACTTCTCATATCCAGTAAGTATCAGTTGGTAGAAACAACAAGCAACACTCACATTGCGACGCGTTACATCTGCCTCATGCAGATTTTCGCAAGCGATATTGCTTGAAAAGTCTGCATGAGGCAGACGAAAAGCGTTTATTCACATATCCTCATTTTACAATGACCGGATGTATTGGACGGTAAAAAATACATACATATGATTTTTTTGGTTGGTGATATATGCAACACTGTCTCCATGGATGTAGTTTAGGGCTTTGTTGCCCATAATACAGCAATATATGAGTTGGTTGTTCTCAATATGGTCATTTAGGTGTCTTATTTAATAAATTGTGTATGTTTATTATATTCAGGTATCATCTGCGCATTCTTCCTTTGTGTGTGCTTGCCTGTATAGTGGAGGTCTAACACTACCTCTACTGAATTGCTGCAATTGATACCTGTTTATTATATATTTATTAATCAAGTAATTCTAGCGCCAAAGATTAATTCGTGTTTTTTGATGATCCACTATATATTGAATTTGAGGGTGTGGTACAACAGCGATAATATAATGATAGGAACTAACCATTTAAGTGACAACTAGTATTTCCGGCAGCTTAAATCCCCTGCAAATGTAAAAAGCGACTTTGCAAAACCTATACACTAACAAATCACAACATTTGTAATAGACATAATGAAAACTGCGGTATTAAAGTGGCAGTGGGTAGACCCACAGCCTGTATAATGTAATCCAGGTGGTGGATCCACATATTCAGAGGCGGGCTGGACCGGGGTGCGGGGGGCCAGCGGGCACCCGGGCGGCTCAGTCTAACGGCTGTTCGGGCCGGCCGCCTCCCCCCATCCCCCCCGTGGATGAAATAATTCATCAATATCACCGGCGGCCGCATCCGATGCGGCTGCTTCAGCGCACAGGCGGCCGCATCACGTGACATACGATGCGGCCGTGTCAGCGCACAGGCGGCTGCATCACAGGACATACATCATTATGACGCGGCCGCATCGCATGTCACGTGATGCGGCCGCCTTTGCGCCCCCCGGGCCGAAACCTGCCAGCCCGCGCCTGCACATATTGCTTTGCAAATGAGACCCTGCAGGGAAAGCCATTTTGTACATTGGTCCAATATTCATGAGTCCAGAGCCTATGAACACAATAGGAAGAAGTGATATCACTGAGGTGTAAGGCATCTTGTGACTTGACAGGCTGCATTCTGATTCAGCCTAAAAAATAGTTGCCTCCACTGGGAAATGGGCTCAAAACAGTTAACAATTTGTTCCTGTACTGCATTTTTAAAAGCAAAAGAAAAGTTACTTCTATTAACTGGGTGCCCACACAATTGATTAAAAACTGTGCTATATTCCTTCACAGTGTATTTCACCCCCACAATGAATGCCACACTGTTACACTTTACTTTCCTCATCTTAAAGAGTATAATTAAATACCTCACAAAATTCTTTAGACAATGCTTAGAATTTCTTTGACATTGTTTTATTCAAAACACACACTGTGTAATCCATTAATGTACACTCGGAAACATTGTCTTTGAATGCACTTTGTTCCATGTCTTCTTTATCAAAAACCCAACACTGTATTTTCTTGTTCTGTAGGTGGGAAGTGAGATAGATAAAAATAAGACTAATCATTTGCGGAACATTTGTGTCTCACATTTTTCCATTTTTAGTCCCATGATTTGTTTGCGACACTAAATACTTATAGTGATGATTTATTATTATTGCTAATGTGAACATTTATACATTAAATGCCTATGTACTGTAATAAATTGGCAGAAGTGAAACACACCAACGGTCAGGAGTATAACAGTACCTGGTCATACGCGTATATATGGAATGATGCTCTCCAGACTGTAAATATCATGGATATTAGAAGTCACTAATTAGTCAGGTGACCATATAAAAGCCTCTGCTTTTATACAAGTCACAGATATCTGATGTAACTTTGAACATTAATAATGACTTTTAGTATATGGTGCATTTTTCCGTACAATATCCATGTTTTCCTACCGAACATTGAAGTGGTGACATCAGAAGTCACTAATATTAAGCAATGACTTCAAAACTCACTGTTTATATATATAGTGACGAAGTCACAGGAAAACTATTTCTGGGCAGATATGTTAGCCTCAGATTTCTGACCTACATATTTTAAAATAACCCAAGGAGTTTATCTTGTATGGGAAGGAGCTGCGCTAAGAGTGTGTTTAGTTTTAGGAAAAAGCTGGAAACTGCTCCTGGAGTGTAAATGGAGAGAGAAGGGTGGACTCCATTTACAAGGCCCAGTGCGGGTCTTCTGTTCTGCCAGTCTGTAAGCAGACTGATTAATGGTTGCACCTGTGAGAGGTGTTTAAAAAGATGTCTTTGTGGTAAGTCTTGCTCTATGCTCAGACCTAGGGAGGAGGTTGGATGCCTCCTGAGAGTCTGCAAATGGTGACCAAGTAGCTCTATATTTTGTATGTTTGTAGGTCCTGTAGAATGCTTCAGGCTACTCTAATACAAGTGTAAGAAAAGGCCACTCACCAGGCTTCAACAACTTTATTATTATTATTGTTATTATTATTATTATCGTTTGTTAGGCACCACAAGATTTCCGTGGCGCCATACACAGTACAAACAGTAGACTAAACAGGGTGAAACAGTACATAACAATAAACAAAAAATACAGAAACTCCAAGCAGGCTAATGCAGTAAAGACGGAGCAGAAGAACAGGTATGGAGACAGGAGGGAAGAGGGCCCTGCTCATATGAGCTTACATCCTAAGTGAGGGTGAACAAAAGAGGGACAAGGGGAGCCAGTTGAAGCATGGGGGAGAGAAAAGGGGGCCGGGAGGAGAGAGGGGAAAACGAATGGAGGAGATGGGGTTAAGTGGATGGATGGTAGGCTTTGAGGAACAGGTGAGTCTTAAGTGCCAGTTTGAAGGAGCACAGATTAGGAGAGAGACGGATGGAGTGAGGGAGGTCATTCCAGTGAAGGGGGGGTGCACAGGAGAAGTCTTGGATTCTGGAGTGGGAAGAGGTAATCAGAGCGGAGAAGAGGCGACGGTCATTGGCCGAGGGCAGGGAGCAGGCAGGAGTGTGAATGGAGAAGAGGTTAGAGATGTAGGGGGCGGTAGACTGGGAGAGAGCCTTGTAAGTGGTGGTATGGAGTTTGAAAAGGATTCTGTAGGGTAAGGGGAGCCAGTGTAAGGCGAGGCAGAGGAGGAGTGGCGTGAAAGCAAGATGTGTCTTGCAGCCGCATTGACTTTAGAGCGGATAGAGGCGAGATAGGAGTGGGGGAGGCAAAACATAAACATAATTTTGTCCACAATTTGTTCCCAGCCTAGACCTTAGTCAAGACACCAACAGCATGTGAATAGTATTAGTATTTTTTATATAGAAGATAAGAATGAAATGATTATATATTTATAACTAACTTAAATGCATATGGTGCAATAATATTAAATATACCACACAAAAATTAAATGAAATGAAAAATTATGCAATAAAATATAATAGATTGTGTGCTGTAACCTATAACATGTAGTCAGATAATAGCTTTTATTTGTCTGACATTAAACTGCTATAATATTATATCTGATTAATTGCTATATGTTTTTGTGTATACATTGGTCATTAGAATTTTTTCTGTTATGTCTAGATGATACTACAGTGCTACTACAATTTATAGAGATCACCAGTATGTTCCTAGGATTGTAAATTGGTCACAATAATTTTCTGTGTATTGTTTATCAGTCACTAGAATGCTCCCTGAATTGTATTCTGGTCACTAGAATGCTTTCAGCTATGTACACACAGATTGGGCCCAGCAATGTAATGTTCCACCTCTGGATGTCGATCAGTCTTTCATTTTAGTTATTTGCGCTTAATTTAACCCTCACTTTTCAAAATGTAGTTAAATGTTAAGGGATTAAATGTTATTACATTTATTGCAATACTTGCAAAACATCACTAAAGTTAAGCTTAAGTCCTTAAATTAATGTGTGTTACTAACGACCAATCCTTTGATCATACTGTATTCCTTATAACTGAAAACCAAGTCTGTAAATTAGTAAACCATGTGAAATAATAACAAATCAGCAACTAGCCTCCTGCATGACTATTCCAGGTGTAGTGATTAGTAGTTCTTTACGCTAAGTAGACTGATTTTACATGCTCTTTTTGTCTTCTTCTAGACTTGGCCACCCAGCCTGTTTAGCTTTCCCTGTGCTTCATCAGTCCTCATGTCCTTCATGGAGCAGGCATAAGATTTCCGCTTGCATTGATTTTGGATCAACAACTTCATGTCAGTAAATTAACAAACCATTCTGTACTTTAGGTGTAAACGGCCTGCAAAGTATTTCCTCGCCAGTTCTTGCCAATTCCGGACGTTTCGTTTCCATCCTGTGCAAATTTATTTTAAAACAGATTGAAGTGTAACATGCTCCTGTGTAGCCTTCTGTTGTTGGTGGTATAATCTCCTGTGTGATACCGGCCTGGAAGCTATTAAATCATTCATATAAGCTTTCACATCCTCTTCTAGATCAGACAGAGCCATACATGTGGCAGGGCATCTGGATAGTGCATCCACAATGACCAATTCCTTTACAGATTTGTGCTAGCATCGGGATTGTTACTATATTCTCATTGTTCCTAGATGAAATGGGTCTCCATTAAAAAAAAATTGTGATTATTAAAGCTATGTTAGGTCTACATTTTGGTTTAGGGTCAAAGATTGAGAAACTGAAGCCAGGGAGCTATTTATAAAATCCCTTTTATTACCTTGTGTATATTGTTTTACAGATGTGTGAAGCGTTTGTCAGCAATAATAGTCTGGCTTATATATAGGGTCATTTACTAAAGACTAAACAGCAAGTACAACACTATACAATTCACAGTTATTTTAAGTGACTGACGTCATCATTTGTATTTAGTGCTATTTTCTCCCCCTTTGATCATGATGGCCGCTACAGGGGTCACACACCGAAAGTTTCCATTAAGGTTCATGTGGGCATCTTATATTATTAATATTAACTAAAAGGGTAGTGTAAAATTGGAAGACTCTTATTCCCACTGTCTACTGAGAGACAACCCCAAACCATTATTAGGCATCCAAATAAAGGAAATAATTCTAGATTAATATTTAGACCCCAATTCTAATTGCACAACCCCCCACTCCCCCCCCCCACCACCACCACCACCACGAAAGTCAAAATAACTCAAAATAAATACATAGCTTTCCAATCAAGTCAAATATCCACAGTATGTCCACAGCTTGCATTTGTACCACCATAGTAAATTCTCAGTGACTTCTGGTACATGCACATGAATTGTATTGTGACCACTTCAGATAAATAGTAATTAGTAATGTTTTCAGTAAGGTTTTATCCCTAAACTCTCCAGATGACAGATCACTACAGAACATCCATTCACTCTAAGGTGACAGGAAAAGTCTCCACTGTTCCACAAGTAAACGTCACTTTTCTATACTAAAAATAATTTCCCATCAGCTTATAGTTCATTATAGTGTTGTTTATGATACTCACACATTAGCATTAATTGTAATTAATTGTAACTCTCTGTTACAGCAACTAATAGGAACACTTATGTAATCTATTGCAGAGAAAAAAAAGCGGCGTAACTTTAGCCAGCGACCATATTCTATCACAACATTGTGAAACATGTTGTGAAAGCTGTGACTATAGGCTGGTAATAGTGCAATCTAGAGCAGTGTGTGATTGCAATCACTGCTAATTGTCATGTTACCAGCAGACCATGTCTCCAGCACCAAGGCAAGCACTGAGCACCGGTAAATAAGAGTAATAACTCAGTCCCTCAGATTTGGCAGCCTTGTGCAACAAAGAGCCTCCAAATTATGTCTATGCAAATCCGTCACTCCTCATTGCATTGGATACAGTCACAGGGCAGGAACGGACATGATGCATCATCTCTATCAGCTGGATAGAACCTATCTGATGCAGTCTATCAAGCACAAATAAAACTAACCCGGCTTTGGTTCTAGTATTAGCTGACAGCGAATATTAAATTAAATATACTCCGAGGGCCTGATGCAGAGGTGGACTCTGTGACAGTCTCTGCATCAGCAGAATATGCACCTAATTTATTATAAGTTATCGTCATCAGCAAGTATGTGCACGTGCCCTATATCAGGTGCAAAATATATACCTCCTAACAAGTGTATATGCATGTTTTTGCAATGCTGCATGGGCCGCATTTGCGCTAACATACTTTTACTGCACTCTGCCTGCATTAGAACTCCCATTCCCTCCTCTGTCCCGATTCTATATTGTATATATTATAGTATGTATTGTGCACGGTGATACACTTGAGTACATTTGTTTACATAAATGTTATAGCATTTGATTATTAAATGGTTCATTTAACAACATCTGTTGTAACTATTTTTGAGTGGTAGTTTTGTTCATTAATATGCACGTTTATGAACTCTACCAATTCATTCATTTTTTGTTAAATTTTTATTTTGAACTAGATGTTATGCCAACTGTCTCTAATTTATATGTGTAGTTCTAGGTTTTAAAGATTTGCCTCTGGTATCTATTGTCCCTGAAAATGTCCCTGTTGATCAGTGTTAACCAACATCACAATATAATTCCTGTTTTGCATGTTAAGTCTAATTCTTCAATTCTACTCTTTTTTTCTGGGCTTTTTAATTTGATATTTATTGAGGAGGAGTATTCACAATGCTAAACGTATGTTATTATCAAATTAATGGGAATTTTAGTGCTCCAAGTTCCATTGAGACAGAATTGCTTGGGACGTGCTTAGAATCAGCAACTCAGCAGAAAGTGTCTGTGGAAATTATATTAAAATGTTGGAAACTATGCTAGCTGTATGAAAGTAAGCATAATTATTGTTAAAGTAACCATGAATCTTCAAAAAGGAGAGGCTTATACAGAAAGGCTGCTCAAAATATGAAGGTAAAATGATAGCACAAGTATTTGTATCAAGTCAGGCGAACTTAGGGCTATCACTAGGGCAATGTGACATGAGCGACCGCCCAGAGTACAAGGTCCAGAGGGGAGCCGGCTTTGTCATGGGATTTAGGATTTTTGTTCTTTAAATATAGACTATTTAGACCTGTTAATGGCTGGTCAGGTGCTGACCTGTGGGAGCACCACCACATACTGCTTGGACATCAGTTCTCTTTCAACCTATGGGGTTTGTCACTGATTGCATTCATACTGAGGTCTGACACATCTTCAACCTGTCAATTGGAGCTCTCAGTTCAGCTCCACAAGTACTCCTGCCCCTGGCAGAATTACCTTTCTTTTGCCTGCATCATTGAAGCAGGTACAACTTTGAAATCTGCTATACTAGCCCTGATCCCACATACCCCAGCCTGATCAGCCTGCTACAGAACTGCCTGCTACAGAACAGTTGCCTGGTTGATCATGTATTGAGGCCCAGAACCTGCATTGCCTCCAGTAGTTGATCCCTCAATTCAGACCATCAGTCTTCTCTGTACTCCTTCTGGTCTTCAGCCCCCCATTTCCAGCCATTGTTTTTAATTTACCATAGCACTATGTCATCTGCCTCTACTCCCTGTCAGTTCGCTATGTCTTCCCTACCTCATTCCCGATGCTTACCCTTCTTCCAATACCTCTGCCCAGACACCTCCCCATATTTCTATCCTACCCATCTTACTTACTGTCACAGATCTCATTGCACACGGTAGACAAGCAGTCACTTTGACTGCGCCATATGTGAAATGATACCCAATAACAATTTCCCACCCCTCCCACCTAACCTATTTATGGTAAGGTATTGGTTCAGGAAATGGTGGTGGATAGAAGGGATTTTAGTGGATTAGATATGGGGCCTGCTTCATTAAGGAACGTAAATGGTCAGATGTTCCGTATTTTGCATTAAATTGCAGTGCACATGCCCAGAAACAAACTATACGCCAGTGAATACAAGAACATCCGATTCATTTTTGAACGCAAATGTCACTTACTACTGCCTATGATTTTATGTGTGGAACAGGAAGGGGACGGGGCATATGTACGTAGTCAATGTACAGTAAGGGCCTGCCAAGGTTGATTTAAGCTCTGGACATCTCATCTCTTTATCAGCCATACTACTTGCATCAGCTACAAGGCAGGTGTAAGTACCTAGTGATAGTTATGACAAATGTGTATAAATGCTATAACATGTGTTTGCACTCAAGAGCAACTGTATGCATTTTATGTACAGTGCACATTAATAACATCCGATAAATGTATTTCATTGAACAAAAATAAAAATAATTTTTTTTTTATGTTTTTTACATTAAAGACTAAATTATTAACATTATTATTAATATTATTATTATTATTATTATTTATTTATAGGGCGCCACTAGCTATCCGTAGCGCCGTACAGGGACAGACAGAAACACGATACAGGGTGAGACAGCACGGTACAGTTAACAAAAAGCACAGTGACTCCGAAGCTCAATGTACAGCTAGATGAGAGGTGAGAGCCTCAAGCGGGGTAGAGAGAGGGGTAGAAGGGCAGGAGAACCTCATAGAAGAGACAAGGAGCTGAAGAGCAGAGTTAAGGTGATTTATATTATTTATTATAAATTAAATTAACATGAGACAATAATTGAATACATTTTTTTATGTGCGTTCTGCTGGGACTTTAATTTCCACATATCTACTATATAAAAGCCTAGTGGCATGTGTCTGTGTGTGGAAAAAACAAAAAACCAAGCTGCAGTGCCACCTGCTGGGCGAAGTTATACACTGATCTACTAAATTCTTAGTGTGTGTGGAAAAAAACCTCAGAAAGGGCTGAAATTTGCTGCAGCGCCACCTGCTGGGCGGAGTTATACACTGACCTACTAAATTCTTAGTGTGTGTGGAAAAAAAACTCAGAAAGGGCTGAAATTTGGTATACTAAGATGTTTTTAATTTGTTAATTTAATTTGTTAATTGTTAAAAGTGTTTATAAAGATTTTGAAAAAATATATATATTTCTTGAAGGAGAAGTGACAGTTGGGAGTGGTTGGTGGTTGCCGGGGTGACAGTTGGGAGTGGTTGGTGGTTGCCGGGGGTGACAGTTGGGAGTGGTTGGTGGTTGCCGGGGGTGACAGTGGGGAGTGGTTGGTGGTTGCTGGGGGTGACAGTGGGGAGTTTTTAACACCTTAAGTAGCTTGATGAAGGATGTGGCGATGAAGATGAAGGATGAGGTGATGGAGAAAAATGATGAGGTGGTGACATGTGGTCAAAACCACGTTAAAAAAGGGCGCTTGCATCGGGAAGTAACGCTCTTCCCCTGAGGAGGCCTGGCCTAGCCCCAAATGCATGACAAGAACCTTTTTAACACCTTAAGTAGCTTGATTTGACTAGAATGCATGAGTATCATGCACGGGTTAACTTGTGTATTATATGTATCCTACAGTGTATTGTCTGTCTCAATACAGTAAGAAGTACTCTATATGCAGAGCGTATCTACACCCATATTCAACAAGAGACGTTTCTCCAGATTCGATTCTTGCCAGTGCTCGAAGTGGGGTGGCATGTGCCGCTATTACATACCGGCACTTCATCGCCTCACTTATTGCCAGCCAGGGCAGGGCGATAAGGGGGTAGGCAAGGAGGGGAATAACCATGCCATAGAGGCACCCCGCTCCACTTGTCTCCACTTATCCACCAGTGCTGCATCCGGCAGGAGGTGGCAGCTCTCTGCTCCTCCTCCCTGCTTCATTCTCACTGACTGTCGGGTGTGACGTCATCACGTCCTGACACTGCCAGTGAGGAGCGATGTGGAAAGGAGCCAGGAAACAGAAGAAAAGAAGAAGAGGAAGAGAAAAAGAAAGAAGGTCACAGAAAGGTAATTAACGAATGAAGGGGGGCAACGTGACAAAGGGGAAACAGGGTAATGAAGGAGGGCACAGTGTGATGCAGAGGGCACAGCGTTATGAATCAGGGCAGAGTTGACTGTAAAATGGGCATAATTTACGCTTAAAAATGCCGGATGTAAAAATGGTAAATTATGCCAAATACATCTCGGCATCAGTAGCATATAAGTCCTGTTCCCACCAGGCACACGTTACAGACACATCCAACTTGAGTACATGTTTTTATTACATTCACTATTAGACATCAATAAATCTTAAAAAAAAAAAACACATGTAAGGGCATGTTGGAGCAAATGCAACTTATAGAGACTGACACTCTATATGCGTCTGCCAGGAGATGGGCAAACTTGCGGGTGCTCAATCACTAATGTAAGTTACGAACTGATATTGATGACTGTCCACTTACATATGTAAAATCAAATGTGTTTGGGTTTTTTTGGATGCAATTTCCATCTGTGTTTTAGGGGTATATATTTACTAATCTGTTTGTTTGAAAAAGTGAAAATGTTGCCTATAGCAACCAATCAGATTCTAGTTATTTATTTAGTACATTCTACAAAATGACAGCTAGAATCTGACTGTTTGCTATAGGCAACATCTCCACTTTTTCAAACCCACAGCTTAGTAAATATGCCCCTTAGACTGAAATTGCATCCAACTCTACATGATGCCATATATCTCAAACAGTCAGCATTGAATCAGTATTTAGACAATAGTTTACTGTCCCATTCATTAAAAAAAACATTCTATCTAGCCTGCAAGAGTCAGCAAATAGTTTGATGTTTATCTGACTCCGATGTTCTGATATAATGAGATTTTTATGATCACAGAGAATTAGATTTTCTTGAACATGAATTATGTGTGGATAATTTATTTTCTGCCTGGTTATTTTCTATTTTGACCATAATTCATCAACGTGCAGACTGTGCTACCTTTATATAGGGTATTTGTTTGATGAACCCTTGGGCAATGGGTCACATTCACTGAAGTGTGATAGTGCCCATTAGCTGCTAAATTAATTTCCCGGCACTTGTGCTGAATTAGCATGTTACTTAATATGTGTGAATTCATCTAGACAACACCATCAGTGCATGGACAATAAACAAAATACACAGTAATAGGAAAGATCAGACAGGTCAAATAGAACTGTTACATTTGCCGTCCTATGATTAATGAACATCTGTCTGTGAGAAACAATGGTGGAAGACAGTTATATATAGGGAAGAAAGAGAAAGCTTCCTTACTTATCTCATTTTCTCAGAATTGCACCTAATCAGTAGGAACCACTGTATGACCTCAGGCAGTGTCCTTCCTACCCTTATAATTCTTTTACAGCTCATTTTTAAAGACACATAATAGGTCATTTATAAAGCTCGCAAACATCTGCTCTGAAGTGCAAAAACAGTTTTGAAACCGCCATGCTCCTCGTTTTGCTCAAGTGCGCTTAGATTTCTGTTGAGGCACTTGGTTTTATCGAGCAAGGTGAGAGCATTGGCAGAGGCAGGGGCAGGCTGGGCTTGGGGGCAGGGGGGCATTTGGCCCCCGGGCCTGTCGCATAGAGGGTTATCTTAGGCTGGGTCCCTGGGCCACCTGCATTTTGCCAGCCCTTCACTGGGCAGAGGAGCATTCGTTTTCGTTTGCACAAGTTGAAATGGAATGAGGGCATTTCATACAAGGTACAGAATTGTGTCCCGTTTTGCCAAGCAGCGCAGGACAACATTATATTATATGCTCCTCCATGTCGCAATTCAGCAGAAAACTGTATTTCCGAGGAATATAATAAAAAGCTTCACACACACACAAAAGTGTCACATGTAATAGAAACAGTCCTCATGTCTCCTTACTTTGATAATTAGTGCAAGCCATTAATGGGGCTATACTGATCTGAAGTTCCATCATCTTCAAGTAACAATTAAATGGTCTGCAGCCATTCCAGGCAAATGCTGACACATTTCTGTAATCATATGCAAAATGTACAGGTATTCTTTATTGTGATTGTAGATTACATGGAGGTAGGGAAAAGAATGCCATGAAGTTTACTAGAAGGCACAGTGGACAGGCTAAAAAAGTTAATAAAAGAAGATTAACTCATTGGACAATAGCTTATCCGACCCAATTCTAGAAATTGGGCTGCACCTTCTGTAGGGTCTATTTACAAAGCATGCTTTTATGTTGCATGATGAGATATTTAAATGACCTTCAAGAACTGAAAACTATATATATGTGGGGGAGTTACCACTCAGGGGGTATATTTACTAAACTGCAGGGTTGAAAAAGTGGAGATGTTGCCTATAACAACCAATCAGAGTCTAGTTATCATTTATTTAGTACATTCTACAAAATGACAGCTAGAATCTAATTGGTTGCTATAGGCAACATCTCCACTTTTTCAAACCCGCAGTTTAGTAAATATACCCCCAGGGGTCTGAAGAGCCATTTTGTGGCCTATACATTCAGAGTAATGCCTCTTGCACCATCTAGGTGCAATTTGTACAGGAAAGCTCATTAATAAGCCATTAATATGTCAATAAAATAAAAGCATTACATGTACAAATGTGACATTTGAAATAAAGGCATCTTCCATGTCCCCTTACACTCATCAATTATTTATGATAGGCATTACGCTCCAATCAGCAGCTCTTTATGAGGAAAATGTAAAATTTGCAAATAAGCTTGAAGTGCTGACTTGAACATTCCTGCAAATGGTCACTTGTGCACACAGGCACTTTTCAAAGGAGTAAAGTTGGCCTCATCTATATAGGTTTATGGCATAAAGACCCAAATAGACAATAAAACATGCTCTGCACATCCACATATGCCGCAGTTGCTTATTGATTGTGTGGAGATCCCATTGTGTCCATAGAAAATCTTGAATTGCAGTTAAGTACTTGTTGATATCTCTTAAGTTACCGACATACAGTATATTTTTTTTTTACTCAAACTCACTGACCTTTATACTGTGGGTTAATTATAACTTAAAAATGGGTTACTGCCTGTGTGAGGTCATGTTTAGTGCAGGAGGGAACGGAAGTATTACAATCTGATTTTCCAGTGCATCCATCCACTTGTATGTCTTAATTGGTCACTGATCTGGTGGCTTAGCTGATGCCCTAAACAATTACATTGAAATGTGCGTGGGGGTAGTGATTGACCTATAGGGGTTGTGACCAGTCCAATGAGCCCCAAGGGTGCCAAATTAAAACCTCTATTGCTATGTAACTGCTCTCTCCATATCCTTCCTTCCTTGAATCTTTGCATTATGTGCAAGCATATTATCTGGTGGGTCTGTCATTTCTGTAATGAACACCTCAGTGCTCTGTAGCTAAAGTCATTCTGGAACTTAAATAATCAGTAAGGAACAACATGCATGTGACCAAGTGGTCAAGGCAGAAATGCAGCGATCAGTGCTGTGGATCCAGAAATACACACCTGCCTCTACCTTTCTCACCACCTTCTAGATTCTGCCACCAGGTACTTAAGGTGGGGTCTGGCATACACCCATCATCATGATAACATACTATATGATACTGACTTGTATTGTGAGAAGTTGCCATGAGGCAGTATAATATTCTTAAAAATGTTATTAGGGCTAATTCACACTTTGATTTTGAATCCTAAGCATACAAGGATTCATAATGCCATTATTGTGAGCATTAAGTTACCTATACATTGGATACATTTTGATAGAGATGTTCACTGACCTCCGTGTTCTGGCTTTGGTTTTGGATCTGGATTAACTTTGTGTCTTGGTTTTGGCAAAACCGCCCTTGTGTGTTTTGGTTTTGATTTTGGATCCCTATTTTTTCTCTAAAATCCCTATTTTTTTTGTTGCTAAAAACACATAATTTTGCTCCCCCCCTACATTATTATTAGCCTCAATAACACTAATTTCAAGTCATTTGCAGTCAATTTTGACCACCTCACATGTCACAATATTATTTTTATACACTTTCAAACAAAGACTGCAGCAGTTCTTGCCAGTGATAAGAAGGTCATTGTCATCCACCTATTATGTGTGGAATTATTTTTACACAAATCCTGACAACAGTTGTCTAGTCATTTGTAGCATTGCAGTTAGTAGAGGTAAGGACTTTAACCATCTAGGAACCTCATCCATGTTACGCCATTTGAGGCGAGTTCATGGAAAGCTTTTGTGAAAATCAGAAACTTAAGCTAAAAAATAAAAACAAGCAGCCCAGCATCAGCTACCTCCCTTCGCTTGGCTAGATCCTGCAATCTACACCCCCAACACCTTCATCAACAATATCCTCACAAGTGATCGAAGTTAGTCCTGCATCCAAGTTTCTAAGGCAAGATGACTCCTCCCCTATCCAGGACTCCTCAAAGGACTCCTTGAGCGTTAGGCCCACTGCTGCTGCTGCTTCTGCTGCTGTGGGTGGATCTTCAACCAAGAAGCAGCCCAAGAAGAAGACTACTAGTAGTTTACAACAATTGACTGTTAAACAATCCTTTGAAAGAGGAAGCAAGTATAAAAGCTGTCACCCAGTCGCAAAGCGAACCACAGACTCCATGACAACTATGCTAGTATTAGATCTGTGTCCAATGGCCACTATTAATGCAGCTGGTTTTAGACAGTTACTTGAGCTCTTCTGTCCCCGTTACCAAATTCCATCATGACACCATTTTCCTAGAAAACCTATTCCTCACCTCTACCAGAAGGTTGGTAAAAATTTAATTAGTGTGCTACAAAATGCCATTCTATCCACTGTACACTTAACCACAGATATGTGGACAAGTGGAACTGGGCAAACTAAATATTATATGATTGTGACAGCCCACTGGGTTGGTGATTTACCTTCTACAGCAGGGACAGCAGCAGCATGTACCCAAGAATGTCACATTTTTCAGAGGCAGGCTACTCTGTGTATCATCTACTTCACTATGAGGCATATTAATATTATTATTATTATTATTATTATTATTATTATTATCATAGATTTGTAAGGCACCAAAGTGCTCCACAGCACCGTACAGTTGGGAAGACAAGGACATACATAAAACAAGACATACGTAAAACAAGAACAGACAAGGCAGACAAAATGAATGGAGACATGAAAACAAAAGGTATGGAGGACCCTGCTCATTAGAGAGCTTACATTCTAAAGGGAAGAGGGCACAGCTGAAGCAAGAGGAGCGAGTGTGGCTCAGAGTGCAGATTGGGATAGTTGTGAGGGTGCATTTGTGTGAGTAGTGTTATCGATGACAAGGTCACCTCTAAAAAAAAATGGCTTTTCAAAGAGCATCTAAAGATTTGAAGGCTGTGGGAAAGTCTGATTGAGCGTGGTAAGGAATTTCATAAGTGGGGAGCAACATGGGAGAAGTCTTGAAGGCGGGAATGAGAGGTAGTTATCAGAGACGAGACAAGACGCAGGTCAGAGGTAATACCGCTGACAACCTGTTTGAAAAACTAAGGGATGTCATTGCAACATGGCTTATCCTTCTTGTACTCTCCTGAGGATATATGATTTCTGAAAACGCCACCAGTATTGTTAGAGCATTACAGCGGGGGAAATTCCCTCACATTCCCTGTTTTGCTCACGTAATCAACTTGGTGGTACAGAACTTTTTAAAAAATAACAATGACATGCAGGAAATGCTGCCTGTGTCCCAAAATATTTAGGGTCATTTTCGGGATTCTGCAACAGCCTGTAGGAGAATGCGGCAGCTGCAAGAAGAATAGAATTTAGAGGGAATGTAATTTAGTCCAGCGCAGTGGAGAATACTTTCCGCGTCGTGCAAGGTGCTGAAACCAATCAAAGTAGTCAACTGTGAAGAGAGTGCAGACACTGTTAGCTTGAGTCAAGTGATTCCCCTAATTAGACTTTTTGAAAAGCAGCATGAAAAATTAAAGGTGGAAATGAATCAAAGCAATTTCATTAATTATGTTGGACTTGTAGATTAAGTACTTTATTTGCTTCGCCAGGATCCAAGAGTTATCAACATCTTAAAATTGGATCATTGCATTTTGGCAACTGTGCTTGATCCTAGGTTTAAGAGCTATGTCTTCTCTTTCTTTCCAACTGACCCAGATCTCAAGAGATGCAATGAGCTCCTGGTCAGCAAGCTGACAGCTCAAGTGGTACATGACAGAATCTCTTCCTTCAGTTTCTATGGAAATTGCTGCTAGGAAAAAACTTAGCTTTCCCAAGACACCCAGTGGTAATGCAGATGAGTCTGCACAACATTTTAGAATTTGGTCTGGTCTAAAAGAATTGCCCAAAAATCGTGACAGCTCTTCCGTAAAATGAACTACAAATTCCATGAGGAAATCCATTACCTGAAATTAGATCAAAGTACACAGACTTCTGTGATGGTGGATTCCAGCGGGGATGAATTAGTATTGTTTGAGAATGATGTACACACTGATGAGGGTGAACATGATGACAGTGTAGAGTGCATGTGCTGAGATTTGGCTGAGAAAGGGATATAGCTGATGCTGGTATGCTTGGTAATATTTTGGGTAGAATGGTATGTTGTTAATTATATGTTTTTCTACAGTAAACTTTCACCTTTATTAGAGAGGTGTTTTTTTCTTTAAAAAGGTATAAGCTTTTTATTTACATTTTTGTTTCCCTGACTTAAAACCACTGTGCACTTGAACATAGGCTTTAGCACATGAGGTAGAGGGATTACTATCATCATGTCTGAGACTGGAGACTGACAAGAACAATGTCACCCCTCCTGTTTCTGTATGAGCTATGGCACAGTAGAATGTCAATGGAGACTTTTAAGAACACTGACAGCCCTATTATTACATTTTCTGTTTCAGCACTGAACCCTGCCACCTCTCCTGTTTCTGAGTGAGCTATGGTACAGTAAAATGTAACTGCAGATTTAGAAGACCTAGCCTGCCAGCCCTTTTATTTCTATTTCAGCAATGACAATTAGCAATGGAGCAATGGAGCTCTCCTGAATGTCATTTTGGACTTTGAAGAACACTGCTACCTCTCTTTCTTTTCTACCTATGACGCAGCCCAACTGCACCAGAGACTGCCAAGAACTGTGCTACCCCTTCTGTGTCCCTTTGTGAAATGGCGCTGGATCGCCGTGGAGGGCGGTACTTATAGAATCCAAACACGCGAGATCCGACAATGTAATGATGACGATTTGCTTCGTTTTCAATTCCGAGGGCGCGCGAAAGTATCAAGCAGGCTCTGCTTGGTACTCAGATCTGCTATGTTCGGGTTTGTTCGGTTTTCGGGGAACCGAGCCTGAGCATCTCTAATTTTGAGTAGCCGTGAACAGTTACAAGCTGTTGAGGGCTCATTCACTACTATCTGCTATAAATATAAATACACTTTCACCCATGAATTAACTCCTTAGTTGTGCATTGAAATAAATGTAATACATTATTATGGACACATTCCCACTACTACATTTTAAACATTTAAAAAATGGGAGGACCTATTTCTCATGAGCTAACGTGCTCTCCCAAAACAATAGATTGTAATGATAAAAACAAAATGCATGAAAAGCATATGAAAATGCGTTTAAAAAATTATTTTGCACTAAAAAAATGAGCTAAAATACTTGTAAAGTGCACGTTAGTTTTAATGTCGTTTCCCTATTTTCCCAGTGCATGTGTGTGAACAAATCCTGAGGCTGAGTTAGATAGTCTACAGTAGTAACAACTGCAGCTCCAAGAATGAAACTGCATAAATGTTGACTTCTGTGTACAATTCTATTCACTTAAAATAAATAACAACTATGCCTTCTTTGAAACCCATGTTTGAAATCTGAAGATGCTATTTAATTGTAAACTGTTACACTATTTAGATTTTTTTTAATATATATATATATATAGTTATTTTTTAGCCATTACCCTACTGAATCCTTGATTTATACTGTTTTTGTAAGGTCTCCTTTCAATGCCTTCATAGACTATTATCTTTCTTACAATGTTACAGTTTCCTAACATTTTTATAAAACTTATAGGCTAGGTGCTGACTAGGTGTTTCTATGACAGCATGGCTTACTTTAACAGCTTTCAGGCATCAACCACAAAGCATCATTGCTTTGTTAATGAATGCTAGTAGTGCATGCTATGCTTCCTTGCAAATTATGTTATGTGCAAAGCTTATTATCACGAGGATCCCTTGCATAATATAATAGCGGGAAGTACTGCAAGTCAACTGTGAAGCACACATAGTGGTATATTTATGAAAGGGCAAACAGTCATATTGCCGGCAAGATAAGGCTTTGCCCTACACATTAAGGGCCTGAGTCATTAAGGAGAACATGGCAAAAAAGGAGTGAATTTTATCCTGGACAAACCATGCTACAATTCAAGAGGTGCAAATTAGTTAATTATTTTTCACATCTAAAAAAAACCTGTCTTTTTTGTCATGCAGCACACAAATACTTGTTATCTTTTTTTTTACACTGAAATTTAATGTTGATCTAGGACATGCCCTATCCCAACTATAAATCTGTACACACATTTTAAATTTACCTCCCCTCCAATGCAATGGTTTTGCCAAGGTGCAAAGTTACTCTTTTTTCTTGCTTTGCTCTCCGTAGTGACTCAGGCCCTAAGAGTCTTTCAGTTCCTCTGCGCATGTATAAACCGCCTAGCTCTGTCAAGCATGTGCTTATCCCCTGAGACTGGCACTGGGAAGAAGTAAGTTAACTGTAGCTGTACTGGCGAGATTTATTTATAAATTGCGATGATTACATATTTTTTTGTTGTGATAAAAAAAATCATTCTTATCTAGACTTGTTAATAAACAGACCCCTTAATGCAAAATGACAGCTTTGACAATTCACTACATCGTAAAGGTATGATATTGATCTATCTAATTGGTGAGTTAAATGCAAGTTCACTCCATCTCTGAGGAAACCAGGTTAAACGAGGAGGAATTATCTTTAAAGAAGGAGAGTAGTAAAAATGTGTAGACTGTGAAACAGAGAGACCTAGCCAGGTTACCTCATAGCATGGTTCCCTTTAAACTAGGTGATCAGGAAATGAAAGTGTTAAAAGATTAATCTGAACAGACCTTCAGCTTAAAGGGTTGCATGTAAAATGACAGTGAACCCTGCACAATGTACAAATGGGACAATGTCTCAAACATATGCAGTAAGTAAAACTTTCTAGATAGAAAGTCAACTAATTCTTTAGACTATTACTTTGGGGATATGGACAGATCATCTAATACTACTGATAAACTGAACAATGCACAAACAAAGGAGTATGAGTAAAGAGCTTATGAGAGCTTCACCGTTAAAGGCTGCATTGAAAATCTGCTATTTAGTAAGCCATGAAAATGTAAAATTTTAAACACGTTCATATTTTAACACTATAATTTCCAGAGCAAGCGACTTTGAGGGAAACACTTCTGGTTCACATATATACTTAATCTACAAGTGCATATAACCCACAATATTAAGTGCTTATCCAAGTATCTATCTAGATGAGATGAGAAGTGAATTAAAATGAGTCCCTTTTGGCAGGGTCCTAGAAAATAAGGGGCTACTTGTATTATGTCATCACTTTAGACCGGTGTTTGTAATATTACATTCAGTGAAATGCTTTATATGAAATGTCATGTAATGCTTTCTATTTAATAATCATATGAAATATAGCAATTCATGTAAGAGAGCCAAGAACTGTATGGGGAGTGCTGCCTCTCTGGGGGAACTTGTGCCAAGATGTACTTAAGCCACAAGGGCAAGACCACCCAAAGTCTAACCTTACAAAATAAATTCACTCACCAATCTCACATCACCACCAACATATTAAATGAATTAAGTCAACACGTATGGCTGTGTGAACGAAAACACCCTGGCATAAGAGTATTGTTCAGTGAAACACATCCCAGAATCAAACAGCTAGAAGGCACAAGGTTTCTTTTACAATTTGTGTGATTTAGCCCAAATCTTGCTAAAACTGGGAATTCAATTTACATAGGCGTCTAAAGTGAAATGTAATTATGGAAAACTGCAAATAATATAAAATACAGCAATAGGTATTATTGTTGCTACTATTTACCTGCACTGCTGGAAAAAAATAATGTCTAAATAAGTTGATAAAGAGCTTTCATATAATGTAAAGGTTATCTTCATTCAAGATTTATATTTTACTATTTGGTGTATGTGTATGTGGGGGGTTCCCAGTTCCTGCAGCTCCTCTTCATAGCAGTGCTCATGACTGATAGATGCTGTGGTTACTATGCAGGACATACCCTGAAATTCAACGTAAGTAAGCCACCCCCACGGACTTTGGAAGAGATACTCTATAAAATATAATATTAAGTGGAATTCAACTGCATTACCATTAAATCCTGTATCTTGATAATATTTACTGAAGGATAATGCTGACCTACGCATACTAGTCCCGCTTACCTGACTCAAACGGGTAGCGGTACTGTTACCCCGTGTATTTTCCATTGGCATGCACTGAGCTATAGTTACAAGAAGAAGGCGGACTTGTTTGAAGGTTTCAGAGCAGTCGTGGATCTACGGCCGGAGTGTTGAAGCTGTGCCCTGCAATGTTGGCCCATTTACTCTGGAAGCACCCGCTCTGGACAGCTGAGCATGCATGGGGGGCCCGGGGATGGGGCCGGGAGATGGGCATTTCAGTCTCCCCTTATAGCTGTTGCATCAGAGTTGAAGATTTTTAGATATATTTTAGTGCCCATCTAGGGGATATATTTTGTGCTTTTCTGCACAGGCAGTTATACCCTGTTAGATCTTTCAGTTGTGAAAAGCCCAAACAGGGCGAAACTGCGCATACGCCACACCCCACACTGTGGGCCACAGATGTAGCAACATGGCCATGCCCCCAAATTTTGCTGTAGGGCTCAATGATTCAGTGTTATGCCTCTAGTTCAAAGGAAAAGACAAACTTTATATTCTTGCAAGAAAAAAAACAATTTATTGCGTCCTGAATATTAAATGTCACTTACATTTAAAGGATATGGTCACAGCAACACTCCTAGGAACTTACCACTTATGCTACGTTTTCTCTTCCATGGTAAGCAGAATAAAGTAAAGGTTCTGTCACTTGTGTCCTAAGACCCGCAGGTGTAGGAATCTGAATATATATACACATATCAGCACTGAATTATAAACCTAAAATATGTTGGCTAAGAATACACCCAATGGACATTAACTATAATCTAATAAATCCTTGAATCTTCATTCTGGGTCTAGAATTCAAAAGAGAAGCTGTAACTTTATGCAGAATTGTGGATTCTTCTCATTTTTAGATAACAATACAGACTCCCCCATACTCCACTTATTTCTAATCCATACACAGGCAACTGTGACCGCTATGAAGTGAGATTCCTCAAACATGGGAGGTCATCTATGAGAGTGCAAAAATTACATTTTGTGACATTATGCTCCTATTTATGTACGAATATATTGATTTTTATAGCATGTACCAGACGTCTTCTCCTGGGAATGATTGGAGAATAACTTGCTGAATGTGGGAAAGGCCTCATTTTGTACTCACATGTTAAAAAGAGATTTATTTTCCTGGGACAAGATTATATCACTTAGGTTTTAAGCGGTAGAGAAGATAAATTTAGGTGGACATACCTTGTTAAGCAAAGGCCAGAGAATTGTTTTTTGCTGGAAAAGTACTTTATTTTAGTATATCATAGGTGGCAGAAGTCAGACACCCACTTCACTTTACTTTATATGGCAATGTGCATTTATAGGTTGCTCACTTTCAGGACTTATTTAAGATATAAATGAAGCTTGTCTGAGCGGTATCTTAGAAAAAATTAAAAGTTTAAATGGCTGAAGGATGCGGTCCTAAGAGTTAATAGGCAGGATGTTATTTTTTTTCTTTTTCTATCTTGTGCGTTTCCATCTGGACTTGTGAAAGGTTGCACGTTTGTGCCAAATGAACTGGGAATTAGTGAAAAATGAAATCCGCTGCACATCTATATATTTTGAGGTCTGTGAATTTTTCTTTTTGACTTTGGGAACTATTTTATTGTCACAAAATTTATTGAAGATTTTATGGTGCAGCAATTCAGGGTTAAAGATTTGATGAATATAACTGTCCACCTAACTAAATATAATAAATTAAGTTTATGAGATGACCCCAAATGTCTGCTCTGTGTATTAGAGTGGCAGAGGTCTGTCCACCCTTACCTTATTATTGCTGATAGGAATGTCACATTTTCACACTCTGGCGCCAAGGGTAAAAGTTCAAATGGGAGTTAAAGTGGGCCAGGCTTTCTATCTGAGATAGCAGGGTTAGGGTGAAATAATTAAAGTAAGATGAAGAGAATCCCACAATTTGTTGAACCAGACCTGCTTCTTAGTTTTGGAGGTAAATGTATCAAGCTGAGAGTTTTCCTGCGGGTTTGAAAAGTGGAGATGTTGCCTATAGCAACCAATCATATTCTAGCTCTCATTTTGTAGAATGTACTAAATAAATGATAGCTAGAAATTGGTTTTTCAAATTCGCCGGAAAACTCTCAGCTTGATACATTTACCCCTCGGTGTACTGACAAATGCACAATACCACAATAGCCACACCAGCACTTTAGAGATGACACTCGTAAAATGTGTCCAAAAATTACAATGTTTATAAATTGTCATATGAGCAATGTTAGTGTTTACACCCTATGTCACGTTCTTAAGGTAAAAACAAACAATAGAGTTTTAGCATTGTTCATTCACAATTTTAGTTTCAGTGGGCCTGATTCATTAAGGAAAGTAAATTTAAAAAAAATTAGTAACTTTGCACATTGGTAAAACCATGTTGCATCGGAGGGGGAAAGCAAATTTAAAATGTGTTGGCAGGTTTTTAGTTGGGGTAGGGCATGTCCTAGATTAACTTAAAATTTCAGTGTACAAATAAAGCTATCAAGTATTTGTGTGCTACATGAAAAAAACAGTCAGTATTTAACTTATGTGGAAAATAATAAACTAATTTGCACCCCTTGCATTGCAACATGGTTTTGTCCAGGAGAAAACTTACTCAATTTTTTGCCTTACTTTCCTTAATGACTCAGGCCCAGTATTCCCATCTTGTAAAACTGTAACTAACTCCAAATCTTCAGAATAACCAAAGTTATATTTTAACTACAACCCCTCCTCCTCTCTGTATTAGATATAACATGAGTTACTGATGAGAAGAACCAGAACAAGGTTCAGTGTATTTATTTTTAAAGTAGCCAGAATACAACATGGCTGATCTGCAGGAAGAATAAACAATACTTCCAGGTTGCTCACTGTTCCAGACTTGCTGGATTGTGTTCCATCCACTACAGAGGAACCAGGAGCTGGCTTATTGTTTGGACCACATTTGGGATTGATGGTGAATAAAGGAGACAGAGATTTCTGTTTATTATGATACAATACACCAGAGATCCCATAGAGCAACAAGCAATGGACAGTTTGTCACATTGAGGTTAAACACATTGTTTAAATTAAGGAACTTTAAAAGGACCTATGGCTTAGGTTAGCCCACACAATGTGGTAAGTAACATCTGATGTACAACAAAGGTTAAAAGGTCATCATCAAAGAAGGAATGCTATATGTCATTTTCCAGTAGACCGTTCACTAAGAGGCTTATGTCTATAACATGTCAAGCACTGCATTAAGTCTCTCTCCCTGCAACTGTTACCAATTTGTGCCGAGGAAGGGGACAGAAGTGACAGCAGACGGCTACTTTCTCTTCCATAGCAGTCAGGTTATTATTTAAATGTTTGGCTCCTAATATTAGACCAAGGCAGGTGCATGTCATTCAGGACATCATCCTGTCAGTCTGCCTTCAGGAAAGTTATTATTTTGTCTATAAACTCTACTAACTACAAAGAACAGCTACCAATGTCACTTGAGAGATAACGTGTAAAATATTGATAAATGTATTTCTTCGTACATGTCTGCTAAACACTGCACAGCACTAAGATGACTGGTCACTTGTCATGCCATCTACTTTTCCTTCTACCGATTCTCAGGTAGTTTGCTGGACACAGAGAACAAGTTTGAAATTACTGTTTTTTTGTTTTTGCATTTTCTACTTCTGATACAATGGATGAAAGGTATTTAGCATGCTTCAATTGAGTGTGGGCATCAAATGGAAAACTATAAATTTTTCATACATATTTCATGGGGATTTCATGCATTCAAAATACATGTAAACTGAAACATATATGTCAAAATGTGACCATGCCCTTAAGGGAAAGTGTTTTCTGCTACAGACAGTGCTCCCTCTAAGCTGTGATAAGGGATAGCGCTAAAGGAAATGTATCTTTATCTAGTAAAGATACATTTCGCAGATGTCAGAATGGCAGGAGTCTGACATTGGTGGTTTAATGGCTGATTCCCCTGCATCCAATTGCAAAAGAATGTTAAAGCTTTGTCCTTCCGACACATTACGATTGGTAATGTACCCAGAGATTTGTTTGGTCAGTGCTCTCCGCACTTGACAAGTTATGTCAGAATTTAAATATTTCTCTAATAGGAGAATCATCCGTTAGACAGCAACTAATTAGGTGAATATCTCCAGAATTTCAGAGATCCTGAAAATTAGACCCTCACAGTTGTGACATTTGGGATAAACAGGTTAATTGGTTATCATCTCCTACAAGACTATCATTTATAGCATGCACAGCTTAGAGAAAAGCGTCCCTGCACTGAAAACCTGTACTCCTGTTGTCTGTCAGCGGCTACTCATCTAAACACTGCTGGAGAAGCGCACAGTGATAGGTCTGTGCGTAGCCATGCCCCTGATCCTGGCAGTGTAGAGCAACAGATGGCCCTAGAACCGCATGTGGCACTCCAAGCCTTCACCTAGTTCATTGTCAGCTTTTGTTTGTTATAGACTGTAATGCTCTCTATCCCATGTGTTTTAGCACATGGGATAGAGAGCGGCAATAGGGCAGTGGCAATTCATCCAGTACATAGGGTGGAAATCCACTGGGAACAGTAATGCAAGCACATTACAATTTTATACCAGTACATTATCTAATTTGCAATTAGTACCAAAGATGTACTTTGATGCAGAATATGTTAGAAATAAACTCAGGGCAGAGGAAGTGATTACTCATCAACAAAAAGTAAAACTTTGAATAAATGCATGCAGTATTATTGTGTCACTATTAATTTATCACACTATAAATTTGTACTCTGGGAGATTTATATTAATAGACTCTCAAGATAATTAAACTGTGGCACTGGTATAAATGCAGAACTAGACTGCGGGTCGGGGATGATGCCGAGTGAAGTACAGAACACAAGGCTGGTTTCTGATCGCTGGTATAGACATTCTTTTGTTTCATCCTCAGAACTCTTTGATAAAGAAAAATTTGTAAGGGCAATAGTGCCAGATTCTCAGCAACAGTGAGGTAAGCTGTAAGGCTGTGCAACTAATTGCTTGAAAGAAAACAGCTTGACTGTAAATCTTCGTTCAATTACACAAGCGCCCCAGGAGAAAGATAGCTTATTGAAATCACATTTTTATTGACACAAAAAATAAAATAGATCTTTATCAGCCTGTATAAACATTGGCCATGTCAATGTTGTACTGTACCTCAATTTTACCAGATAATCCCATTAAGACGCATATTCGACTACATATTATTATATATATATATATATATATACTATACACACAAATGTCCAACAAATTTAAAAATATGTACAATATATTTGTCTTTAGTAACTATAATTGATTGTTGACTATCTAGTTGTGTTATAAGAAAAACTATTGTGGAATAAATGGCTAAAAGCCATCAAAATATTTTTTTATAAATTGAATTGTAAAAAAAATCTCTAACAACACCATAAAATTCACTAATTCAAGAGGGTATATTTACTAAACTTCAGGTTTGAAAAAGTGGAGAATGTTGCCTATAGCAACCAATCAGATACTAGCTTTCATTTATTGCATTCTACAAAATAACAGCTAGAATCTGATTGGTTGCTATAGGCAACATCTCTACTTTTTTCAAACCCGCAGTTTAGTAAATATACCTCAAGGTGTCTCAGTTCACAAGCTCTATAGGCTTAAATTATAAAAGGTTAGTAACCACTGAAATATAAACTCTTTACAATGAAAGGGGTTTAATTTCTTAACAAAATACTGTGTGGGTATGTACACATATGTATGAAATACTAGAGAAAAAGCTTTCTTTGGGCATTTTTTTGTGTATTTGCAATGGATTGGAAATATTTTTGGACAGTAGAAAAACTTCAACAATATACCTGCAATTCCTAGTTGGCATTGGCTGATTTGGAGAGTGAATGAAAAATTAGAGAAGAATTAGAGAAGACTTTGCTTGAAGTGGGTATTGACAATTTTTAATGGGGTAAATAAACCCTACTGCCAATTATAAGGATATTAAAACTCACCAGCAAGATCCATGTCCATAAAAAGGTATAAACATGCAGGTCGAGTGCTTCGTACAAAGTACAGAACTCCAAGGTATCTCCCCATATCTTTACATTTACCCTAAATGACATTCTTTCCTTTAATAAATACATTTTGCTAATGATACAGCATAAATGACAGAGTCAGTAAGCACTACTAATAAACAGTGATATCACTAAGTGCTATAAATAGAAATATACTTTTGGTTTCTGAAGTTAATACCACTTTTATATCACGTATGATTTCTGCAAAATCTGCATTGTTGGCTAAATAGACAGGTGGTTCCTTGAGACAACGTAACCTCTAAGACACTGCATTGTCTTTATCATGTCATATTAATTCCTGTGTTGCTGATTGCATGAAATAGATTATTTTAATTAAAAAGTGATGAAAATTTGTACTAGTCTTTAATAACAAAATCTGCATAGACAAATCATCATAGTGGAAAACCAGCAACATCAAAGCAATATTTCAGTCCTGTACTGTGACTCCCCCACAATCCATCCAAAAAATTCTGGTCTATAAATACTCATCTAAATTGCCTGATAATGTGATTCTGATAAACATATTAAATTGTCGCTTGAAGAGGATTGCAATATTGTAAATGTATTTTAGGAATCACAACAGACACAAATAGGCATAGGAATAAAACATGCCCAGAAGAAGATCCTCACTTACCGGCTCAGCGATGTTGTGGAACAGGTAAGACTTCGGTGTCTCACTCTGGTCCTTGACCAAGCAAACATGTGATAATTTTCTTTGGCCAATCAGAGGCCACAGCAGCGAGGTAATCGGAGCTCGCCATGGAAGTTGCGGTCACCAGTCATTCAGGCTTAGGGACTGCAGCCCACAAAGATTCAGACACTAAGCCTGTGAGCATGTTGGCCAAGCATTGGGCCAGAGGGCCTTTTTCGTATAAGGCATTAGGTCTGTCCCAGTCCATGCTTCTGTCTTACTGGGAGACCACGCTTAGCTAGGTTTCCTTCCATTTTCCTGCCAAAACAAGTACCATGGGCTAAGAACTATTCAGTGCTTAGCATCCCCTGCAATTTACTGTGCCCTGTGTTCACAGCATCCATTAGTAATGTCTCCATTAAAGTTAGACTTTTGGTGTGCACTTTTCTCATAGGATTCTCAGTTAGGCCCCCATTAAAGGAAGGCTGAGTTGATTATTTATTGATTGTTTTTTACTACTGCTCTACAGTGTATTTTTTATGCCTAGGTTGTGATTATTTGGTCTCATTGTGTATTGTGTGATATTGTAGAATTGGTTAGGGTAGTACACTACACCTGTAGTTTTTATTTGTGCAGCATAGTGAACACATAGTGGGTGATTGCTACTTGTTAGCATGGTTGGTATACAGTATCCAGGTTGGAAAGTGCAGCACACTGTGGGAAGGATTGTTTTGTGATGGTTTCAGGTGGAACTGGTGATGTTCAATCAAGGAGAGCAGGTGCAGGTTATGGTGAGTAACACAGTCCTGTGCAGCGAAAACTACTGGCTTGTCCTCGCAACTGTGTGTGTAAGGTGTCCGTGCATAAATCATTTCCATGGCAGATGCTTGTAATCCCTGTGCCCAGGCTAGCTCAACCAGGACACTAGTAATGTGGTGTGGCAAATGTGCCTTACCCCAGCTACGCATTATCACACTTTTACACAGAGAATATCACCGACTGGTATTAGCGCTACTTACCTGAGAGGTGCGGAGTCTAACACACCACCGGTGTTCACCAGGGACCCCCGCAAGGAGGTTTGGGCTTGGCTGCATGCGATGTGCAGGTTGCGGGTCTCCCAGGAAGTCACCAGTGCAGCGAATAGGGTAGTCAGACAGGCCGAGTTGAAACCAAGGAAGCGAGGTACCACGGAGAGTAAGCAAGAGTAGTCAGGAACAGTCCAAAGGTCAATACCAGTGTGTGCAGCGAAGTACAAGGGAAATCCGGAAGAGAGGTCAAACAAGCCAAGGAGTCTATACACAGGAGTTCAGGAACAGGAATGCAAACTAAATGCTGGAGCAGGGTAGAACCAATACTCTGGCACTAGACATGTGTCAGAGGCTGCTTTAAGTACTCTAATGTGTCTCCTGATAGGGTTAGGGAGATTTAGGCGGTTTAGACATGCTGGCTGCAGACAGGTGAGTAGAGATAGAGTTCTGCTGTTAGGCAACAGGACGTGGATTGTGGAGAGAAGGTGTCCATCTCCGGCGCCTGTGGAGAGCGCGGAGACGGCACCTGACACGCGTCCTATACATATACAGTCTAGGCATTTACAGTTTTTTAGCCGTTTTCTTTGGCAGATGTGAAGATTTTGTGATACGGGAACTCCAGTGGTCAGGTTGGTCAGGTTATTATTATTATTATTATTATCATTTATATGTTAGGCGCCACAAGGTATCCGCAGCGCCGCACACAGTACTAACAGTAGATTATACAGGGTGAAACCATACAGAACAATGAACAAAAAGTACCAATACTTCAGAAACTCCGGCTAGTCATATGCAGTAAAAATGGAGCGTAAGAACAGGTATGGAGACAGGGGGGGAGGGGGCCCTGCTCATGGGAGCTTACATCCTAAGGGAGGGTAAACAGAACAGGCACAAGAGGAGCCAGTTGAGGCAAGAGGAGAGAAGGGAGGACGAGCAAAGGGAGGAGATGGGGGTTAAGTAGATGATTGTTAGGCTTTGAGGAAGAGGTGAGTTTTGAGTGCACGTTTGAAGGAGCACAGAGTAGGAGAGAGACGGATGGAACGAGGGAGGTCGTTCCAGAGAAGGGGGGCTGCACGGGAAAAGTCTTGGATTCTGGAGTGGGAAGAGGGGATATGGGTGGAGGAGAGGAGGCGGTCGTTGGCCGAGTGCAGGGAGCGGGCAGGAGTGTGAATGGAGAGGAGGTTAGAGATATAAGAGGCATTAGAGTTGGAGAGAGCCTTGCAAGTGGTGGTCAGGAGTTTGAAAACGATTCTGTAGGGGAAGGGGAGCCATTGTAAGGCAAGGCAGAGAAGGGAGGCAGAGGAGGAGTGGCGTGAGAGGAAGATGAGTCTTGCGGCCGCATTGAGTATAGAGCGGAGGGGGGAGAGACGGGAGTGGGGGAGGCCAGTGAGGAGGAGGTTACAATAATCAAGGCGGGAGATGATGAGTGCGTGGATGATAGTTTTGGTGGCATCCTGAGAGAGAAAAGGACGGATGCGGGCGATGTTGCGCAGTTGGAAGCGACAGGCTTGGGCAAGGGAATGAATGTGGGGGGCAAAAGAGAGAGAGGAGTCGAGGGTGACACCCAGGCAGCCAAGTTTGGTGACAGAGGAGATGGTGGTGTTGTTGACGACAATAGAGAGGTCATCATGGGATGGGTGTCTGGGCGGAGGAAAGACAATGAGTTCAGTTTTAGAGATATTGATTTTGAGAAAGCGCTCGGACATCCAGGAGGAGATGGCGGAGAGGCAGTCTGAAACCCGAGCGAGGACGGTGGAGGAAAGATCAGGAGAGGAGATATAGAGTTGAATGTCGTCTGCAAAAAGGTGATACTGAAGACCGAAGGAGGAGATAAGAGCACCAAGGGAGGAAGTGTAGAGCAAAAAGAGCAGAGGGCCAAGAACAGAGCCCTGGGGGACTCCTACGGGGAGAGGGTAGGGGGAGGAGGAAGAACCAGGCGTGGATACAGAGACGGAGCGATTAGCGAGGTATGAGGCGAACCAGGCATGGACAGAACCAGAGAGGCAGAGAGAAAGAAGAGTTTGCAGCAGGAGTGGGTGGTCCACGGTGTTAAAGGCTGCAGAGAGGTCAAGGAGGATGAGTATGGAGAAGTGACCCTTAGATTTGGCTGATAGGAGATCATTAGTAACCTTGGCCAGGGCAGTTTCGGTAGAATGGAGGGGGCGGTAGCCAGATTGGAGAGGGTCAAGGAAGGAATTGTCCGTGAGGTGCCTGGTTAGGCGGCTGCAGACAATCCGCTCAAGTAATTTGGAGGCATAGGGGAGAAGAGAGATAGGGCGATAATTAGCAAGAGAGGTGGGGTCAAGATTGGGTTTTTTGAGGATAGGAGAGATAAGAGCGTGTTTAAAAGAGAAGGGTACTACACCAGAGGAGAGTGATAGGTTGAAAAGGTGTGCTAGGTAAGAGCAGGCTGTTGGAGAGAAAGAACGAAGGAGGTGGGAGAGGATGGGATCGAGAGGGCAGATAGAGGGTGGAGAGGAAAGAATAAGGGAGCGAACTTCTTCACCGGTTGTAGGGCTTTTGGTAGTCTTTCACAGTCCTTCACAGGTCAATGCGTCGAGTGAAGATAGGACCAATCACACTTCTATAGCATCAAAAGACCTTTCGAGGTGTCCTCATCAAAAACATAGCTGATTTGCTTTATTTAGCATAAGCAGGTGGTGAGGCTCATCAGCAATGGGGCATACCTGGTCCAAGTGGGCATCACATGAGTGGATGTAGGCATCTTGTCATCAGTACACATTCGCTCATGTTATGATTTCTTCGGTCAGGTATGCCACTCTACTAGATAGCCTCCGGGCCATTTATGCTAAATAATGCAACTTGGCAATGAGTATCCATCACCATTAAGCTTATAAACAGTGTTTGTTGGTGTTTAACTATAATAAATTTCAATACTTAGCACACACAGCAAGTCTGACTTTATTATTCTGATTAAGCAGTTGCAAAGTACCTGGTCAGAATTTTTAAGACTATGCTTAATATACTTTGATATGTTTGACTTATATATTTCCTTCACCTGAAATCCCAGACCTTTGTGCAATATGCATCTGCTCTTCTTGGTTAAAGGTGATGTCCACCATCCGATGATTTAAGATTAATGAGTACACTGCAACTTTTAGTGAATACTTTATTTTGTCTTCCTGACTTCCTTCTGAGTGTTTCACCCATAACTTTATGTTGGCAGTATGTTGGCACAGAGGTTAGTATTACTGCATTACAGCACTGGGGCAGGGGGGTTCAATTTTGAGCAGGTCCTTGTATGTGTGGAGTCTGTATGTCGATATTCGGCGACTTTGCATGCTAAATTTAAAGAGAGAATGGCTTTAAAGGCAAAAGCGGTTATCAGCGATTTGCAAAGATTGTTATTAGATATATTTACCCTCTGGTGATAAAATGTTAATTTTTGCTTTTGTTTCACTCTTCTGTAGTGTATTTGTAAATTCAAATTGCATTGAGTTTCTAACCTATGAATAGACAACAGTCAATTCATTCTGCTATGTAGTAGGATTGTCATAGGATTTGGGAGACTTAAGGCCAAATTCTGCCAGTAAAATGTGCGAAATGCGTAATGAGATGAATATTTAGCGATACAGTTTGTTGCACATCTCTACAGTGCTACACATTGTGCATTTTCAATTGTTGTATAAAATCAGATAGGGCACAATATCCCATAGCACCAGGGAATTTAGCGGACCACATATGTGTTAATGACTAACACTTTGTCTTAGGGGTTCAGCGTTATTAATGATTTGCTTTCAATCACAGAGGAGGGGATTTGAAGAAGGAAGGGGTGACAAATTGTGTAGGAGAAATAGAGAAATTTAATTTCCTACAATATAATTCGGGACAAGCTGTGTAAACATTTGAGTTCATAAAGAAAGAAATAGTTGAAAAGGAAAACAAATGTTCTAATGTTCGTGAAACTATTACCATCCTGAAACAGGCCTAGCTCTTGATATATGTTTTACAGCAGGTTTAAGAGTTTGTGAAAGATTTTGGATTAACAGGACTAGCAAATGGTGTGTCCATTGACAAAGTAGAACATGGAGGGTCAGAAAAACATCACTTGAGCTGAACTTTCAAAGTGTATAAGTCTACGTGCTTAAGTCTCTGAGAATTTTTTCCCCGAACCTGCCAGATTATAGTAGTAAAATACTCCCTAGTGTGTCTTAAATGTTCAACATTACACCATTTAATTTGAAAATGAACATACTGCAACCTGAATATTGATAATGAGCATTGCTACAAGTAAGTCTAAAGGTTCTTTGAAATGTTAGGTTATTAATTACATGGTTTAAGATTCCTGCCAGGGAACAGGGAATTTTCAAATGTCTTCGGTACACAACATAAAATAGCATAAAATACCTTATATGCATTTAAATTTATAATATCAGAGCTTGGATGAGAAGTATTCAGAATACGCAAATGCCTTGTGCACAGCAAGGTTCAGGGGTGCACTATGCACCCACAGCTTACATGGAGCAGCAGAACTGTGTCTTGTTAGGTCAGGTTCTTTGCTTCTCAGTTTCTTGTTAGAGTGATGTATTACACACAAGACTATAATGATGGATGTTAGGATCTTTGTGGCAGGTTTAGCAAGTCTATGTTTCATCAATAGTAGGGTGTCTTTTGAGTTTGGTAGAATACCATGTTTTAACTTTTCCATAATGATGGCTGTATACAGATGAAGAATATTTTTTGCATCAGATTATCATCTCCCATAGATTGTAAGCTTGTGAGCAGGACCCTCTTACCTCTCTGTCTGCATCACCCAGTATTGGTTTAATACTGTGTTTGTTTCCAATTGTAAAGCGCTACATATTGTGCTGGCGTTATATAAATAAATGTTGATCATAAATGTTGATGATCATCCTCTATTTATAAAGTGCCAACATATTATGTAGCTATGTGCATTGCGGGGATCATAATAAAAATAAATAATACAAAATTAAATGAAACATTAAGTTAAATATGTCCCTGTCCAAATCGGCTTACAATCTAAGAGGTGTGGGGAACACTTCATATATAAGGTAGCGGAATAACAGTTGTAGCTGGTTGTGGGGGAAGTGCATGTGGATTTTTGTAAGGCAGCGGCGTTATCAGCCCACCAATCATAAAGCAGTTATTGGCGACTGCCGTTTCTGTGCAGCTGCCGGTGGTGTGGTATGGTTGCACCATATTGACAATGCCCACTCCCTGTAACACTATGGAGCTATGGCATGCTTAGAAACAAATGCTGCAATCAACACATAATGCAATCTGAGATTGAAAACTTTATTTGACTAGTTGAAACATGCTCTATCTGTGTACTAGCAATTATTGTATATGGCTGGCTAATATCTAAGCCCCTCATTTTGTTTTGAAACAATTTTGTTTGAACTGTTGATAAAAGACTTTTGATTCTATTGGCCAAAATAGAATTATTGGGCTAATATGGGGAATCTTTCCATGAATGGAGCCATAAGAGATTTACTAATCTTTATTGCTGACCTAAAGTAATTCCATGTTACTGTTTAGTCCATTTTTCATCCTTGTGATTCTGTTATTACCTCACTATGGTGGTGTCCACACAAAACAAAACAACGGGGTGGTCATTTGACAATGGACTAACGTGCTGCCTGGCTTGTGTGACATCATGTTGGTTGTGCCGTGATGTCGTAGTGCATGGTGACTGTATATACACTTATCATAGTAGATATACGCTTGTTTAGAAGTATTTGTAGTCTACTGCTTCTTAGTAGAGATGAGCGCACTCGGATTTCTGAAATCCGAGCCCACCCGAACGTTGCCGATCCGAGTCGGATCCGAGACAGATCCGGGTATTGGCGCCAAATTCAAATCTGAAACTGAGGCTCTGACTCATAATCCCGTTGTCGGATCTCGCGATACTCGGATCCTATAAATTCCCCGCTAGTCGCCGCCATCTTCACTTGGGCATTGATCAGGGTAGAGGGAGGGTGTGTTAGGTGGTCCTCTGTCCTGGTAGATCTCGTGCTATGCTGTTTAGTTCTGTGCTGTGCTGTTTAGTTCTGTGCTGTGCTGTGCTGTGTTCTGCAGTATCAGTCCAGTGGTGCTGTGTGCTGTGCTCTGTCCTTCTGAGGTCAGTGGTGCTGCTGGGTCCTGTGCTGTGTCCTGTTCAGTCCAGTGGTGCTGTGTCCTGTGCTCTGTGCTTCTAAGGGCATAGTTATTTCCCCAATATTCCCCTGTGTTTAAAAAAATAAAAAAAAGTTATTTAAAAAAATACCAAAAACTAATTTAATTTTTTTTAATTACCACAAAATTTGCACAACCAATCCTGCAGTATAAGCCCATTGGTACTGCAATATTACCAAGTTCACACATTCAGCAGTAAAAGTCCAGTGGTGCTGTGTCCTGTGCTCTGTCCTGCTGAGTTCCGTAGTGCTGCTGGGTCCTGTGCCGTGTCCTGTTCAGTCCAGTGGTGCTGTGTCCTGTGCTCTGTGCTTCTAAGGGCATAGTTATTTCCCCATTATTCCCAAGTTTTTAAAAAATAAAAAAAAAGTAAAAAAAAATTAAAAATTAAAAATTAAAAAAAAAATATATAATTATAACCAAATTTGCAAAACCAATCCAGCAGTATAAGTCCATTGGTACTGCAATATTACAAAGTTCACACATTCTGCAGTATCAGTCCAGTGGTGCTGTGTCCTGTGCTCTGTCCTGCTGAGTTCCGTAGTGCTGCTGGGTCCTGTGCCGTGTCCTGTTCAGTCCAGTGGTGCTGTGTCCTGTGCTCTGTGCTTCTAAGGGCATAGTTATTTCCCCATTATTCCCAAGTTTTTAAAAAATAAAAAAAAAGTAAAAAAAAATAAAAAATTAAAAAAAAAATATATAATTATAACCAAATTTGCAAAACCAATCCAGCAGTATAAGTCCATTGGTACTGCAATATTACAAAGTTCACACATTCTGCAGTATCAGTCCAGTGGTGCTGTGTCCTGTGCTCTGTCCTGCTGAGTTCCGTAGTGCTGCTGGGTCCTGTGCCGTGTCCTGTTCAGTCCAGTGGTGCTGTGTCCTGTGCTCTGTGCTTCTAAGGGCATAGTTATTTCCCCATTATTCCCAAGTTTTTAAAAAATAAAAAAAAAGTAAAAAAAAATAAAAAATTTAAAAAAATATATATAATTATAACCAAATTTGCAAAACCAATCCAGCAGTATAAGTCCATTGGTACTGCAATATTACAAAGTTCACACATTCTGCAGTATCAGTCCAGTGGTGCTGTGTCCTGTGCTCTGTCCTGCTGAGTTCCGTAGTGCTGCTGGGTCCTGTGCCGTGTCCTGTTCAGTCCAGTGGTGCTGTGTCCTGTGCTCTGTGCTTCTAAGGGCATAGTTATTTCCCCATTATTCCCAAGTTTTTAAAAAATAAAAAAAAAGTAAAAAAAAATTAAAAATTAAAAATTAAAAAAAATATATATAATTATAACCAAATTTGCAAAACCAATCCAGCAGTATAAGTCCATTGGTACTGCAATATTACCAAGTTCACACATTCTGCAGTATCTTGTGCTACATATAATGGAGACCAAAAATTTGGAGGATAAAGTAGGGAAAGATCAAGACCCACTTCCTCCTAATGCTGAAGCTGCTCCCACTAGTCATGACATAGAAGATGAAATGCCATCAACGTCGTCTTCCAAGCCCGATGCCCAATCTCGTAGTACCGGGCATGTAAAATCCAAAAAGCCCAAGTTAAGAAAAAGTAGCAAAAAGAGAAACTTAAAATCATCTGAGGAGAAACGTAAAGTTGCCAATATGCCATTTACGACACGGAGTGGCAAGGAACGGCTTAGGCCCTGGCCCGTGTTCATGACTAGTGGTTCAGCTTCACCCACGGATCTTAGCCCTCCTCCTCCTCCCCCCCCTACAAAAAATTGAAGAGAGTTATGCTGTCAGCAACAAAACAGCAAACAACTCTGCCTTCTAAAGAGAAATTATCACAAATCCACAAGGCGAGTCCAAGGATGTTGGTGGTTGTCAAGCCTGACCTTCCCATCACTGTACGGGAAGAGGTGGCTCGGGAGGAGGCTATTGATGATGTAGCTGGCGCTGTGGAGGAACTTGATGATGAGGATGGTGATGTGGTTATTGTAAATGAGGCACCAGGGGGGGAAACAGCTGATGTCCATGGGATGAAAAAGCCCATCGTCATGCCTGGTCAGAAGACCAAAAAATGCACCTCTTCGGTCTGGAGTTATTTTTATCCAAATCCAGACAACCAATGTATGGCCATATGTAGCTTATGTAAAGCTCAAATAAGCAGGGGTAAGGATCTTGCCCACCTAGGAACATCCTCCCTTATACGTCACCTGAATAACCTTCATAGTTCAGTGGTTAGTTCAGGAACTGGGGCTAGGACCCTCATCGGTACAGGGACACCTAAATCCCGTGGTCCAGTTGGATACACACCAGCAAAACCCTCCTCGTCAACTTCCTCCACAATCTCCATCAGATTCAGTCCTGCAGCCCAAGTCAGCAGCCAGACTGAGTCCTCCTCAATACGGGATTCATCCGAGGAATCCTGCAGCGGTACGCCTACTACTGCCACTGCTGCTGTTGCTGCTGTTAGTCGGTCATCTTCCCAGAGGGGAAGTCGTAAGACCGCTAAGTCTTTCACAAAACAATTGACCGTCCAACAGTCGTTTGCCATGACCACAAAATACGATAGTAGTCACCCTATTGCAAAGCGTATAACTGCGGCTGTAACTGCAATGTTGGTGTTAGACGTGCGCCCGGTGTCCGCCATCAGTGGAGTGGGATTTAGAGGGTTGATGGAGGTATTGTGTCCCCGGTACCAAATCCCGTCGAGATTCCACTTCACTAGGCAGGCGATACCAAAAATGTACAGAGAAGTACGATCAAGTGTCCTCAGTGCTCTAAAAAATGCGGTTGTACCCACTGTCCACTTAACCACAGACATGTGGACAAGTGGTTCTGGGCAAACGAAGGACTATATGACTGTGACAGCCCACTGGGTAGATGCATCCCCTTCCGCAGCAACAGCAACAGCTGCATCAGTAGCAGCAACTACAAAATGGCTGCTCGTGCAAAGGCAGGCAACATTGTGTATTACAGGCTTTAATAAGAGGCACAACGCTGACAACATATTAGAGAAAATGAGGGAAATTATCTCCCAGTGGCTTACCCCACTTAGACTCTCATGGGGATTTGTGGTGTCAGACAATGCCAGTAACATTGTGCGGGCATTAAATATGGGCAATTTCCAGCACGTCCCATGTTTTGCCCACACCATTAATTTGGTGGTGCAGCATTACCTCAAGAGTGACAGGGGTGTGCAGGAGATGCTTGCGGTGGCGCGCAAAATTGCTGGACACTTTCGGCATTCAGCCAGTGCCTACCGCAGACTAGAGGCACATCAAAAAACCATGAACCTGCCCTGCCATCACCTCAAACAAGAGGTTGTGACGCGCTGGAACTCCACCCTCTATATGCTGCAGAGGATGGAGGAGCAGCAAAAGGCCATTCATGCCTACACAGCCACCTACGACATAGGCAAAAGAGTGGGGATGCGCCTCAGTCAAGCGCAGTGGAGACTGATTTCCGTGTTGTGCAAGGTTCTGCAGCCATTTGAACTTGCCACACGAGAAGTTAGTTCCGACACTGCCAGCTTGAGTCAGGTGATTCCCCTGATCAGGCTGTTGCAGAAGCAGCTGGAGAAAGTGAGGGAGGAGCTGGTAAGCCATTGTGATTACACCAAGCATGTAGCTCTTGTGGATGTAGCCCTTCGTACGCTTTGCCAGGATCCGAGGGTGGTCACTCTTTTAAAGTCAGAGGAATACATTCTGGCCACCGTGCTCGATCCTCGGTTTAAAGCGTATGTTGTGTCTCTGTTTCCGGTGGACACAAGTCTACAGCGGTGCAAAGACCTGCTGGTCAGGAGATTGTCCTCTGAAGAGGACCGTGACATGCCAACAGCTCCACCCTCATTTTCTTCCACATCTATGGCTGCGAGGAAAAAGCTCAGTTTTCCCAAAAGAGGCACTGGCGGGGATGCTGATAACATCTGGTCCGGACTGAAGGACCTGCCAACCATTGCAGACATGTCTACTCTCGCTGCATTGGATGCTGTCACAATAGAAAAAATTGTGGATGATTACTTTGCTGACACCATCCAAGTAGACATGTCAGACAGTCCATATTGTTACTGGCAGGAAAAAAAGGCAGTTTGGAAGCCCCTGTACAAACTGGCTCTATTTTACCTGAGTTGTCCCCCCTCCAGTGTGTACTCGGAAAGAGTTTTTAGTGCAGCGGGGAACCTGGTCAGTGAGCGGCGAAGGAGGTTGGTTCCTCATAACGTTGAAAAAATGATGTTTATAAAAATGAATAATCAATTCCTCAATGAAGTACAGCACTGCCCTCCAGATACTACAGAGGGACCTGTGGTTGTGGAGTCCAGCGGGGACGAATTGATAATGTGTGATGAGGAGGAAGTACACACTGTAGGGGGAGAGGAATCAGAGGTTGAGGATGAGGACGACATCTTGCCTCAGTAGAGCCTGTTTAGTCTGTACAGGGAGAGATGAATAGCTTTTTTGGTGTGGGGGCCCAAACAAACCAATCATTTCAGCCAAAGTTGTTTGGTAGGCCCTGTCGCTGAAATGATTGGTTTGTTAAAGTGTGCATGTCCTATTTCAACAACATAAGGGTGGGTGTGAGGGCCCAAGGACAATTCCATCATGGAACTTTTTTTTTTGCATTATATGACCAATCAACAGTCGTTTGCCATGTTCAAAAAGTAAAACCAAATTTAAACAAATTCAAGAAATTAAACCAAAAGTAAAATGCCCTGTCATAATTTAAAACAAGAGGTATTGACGTGCTCTAAAACTACTGTATTGTTGTTTATATTTTATAAACACTACACTTGAAAGCTTGAGTCTTTCAATAAAAAAGTAACTGTCCATTGCACGAATATTTGCAACAGGGACAATTTTAGGGTTAAGAAAGTCAACTAATAACACTTCGACGCTGTCTGTCTTTATAAACACTACACTTGGAAGTTGGAGGAGGTATTGTGGCCCCGGCACCAAATTTACTACCGGGGCCACTCCACTGTGCAGTCCATATTTAGGTGTATCAGATATTAAACAACGGTGACAGTTGATGCCCAATTTTTTAATTATATTGTGGCCTCGGTACCAAATTGTGTACCGGGGCCACCACACTACGCAGTCCATACCCTTTTTTGGTGGAATTCTGACCCGTGGAGGGTTTTTTAATTATATTGTGGCCTCGGTACCAAATTGTGTACCGGGGCCACCACACTACGCAGTCAAGATAGATAGATGCGTATCATAGATAAAGTACATTCAGTGGTGTGGGGCAAATTGAAAAATATTCAAAATGCACTGACATTATCAAAAACAAGAGGTTGTCACACGCTAAAACTCCAACATGTATATGATAGAGAGGATGGAGGAGCAGCCGTATGTGCAGTGTAATTCAGACCTGTTGAAGGTTTTTTATATATTTTATTGTGGTGCCCAGTGCCCACTCCTCTACGCAGTCCAGATACATTTATTGGTGCGAATCATAAAAGTTCAGGGTTTTTAATATATATTGTGGTGACCCACTCCTCTACGCAGTCCAGGTACATTTATTGGTGCGAATCATACAAGTTGATGGTTTTCTTATTATATATATTGTGGTGACCCACTCCTCTACGCAGTCCAGATACATTTATTGGTGCGAATCATAAAAGTTCAGGGTTTTTAATATATATTGTGGTGACCCACTCCTCTACGCAGTCCAGGTACATTTATTGGTGCGAATCATACAAGTTCAGGGTTTTTAATATATATTGTGGTGACCCACTCCTCTACGCAGTCCAGATACATTTATTGGTGCGAATCATAAAAGTTCAGGGTTTTTAATATATATTGTGGTGACCCACTCCTCTACGCAGTCCAGGTACATTTATTGGTGCGAATCATACAAGTTCAGGGTTTTTAATTTATATTGTGGTGACCCACTCCTCTACGCAGTCCAGGTACATTATTGGTGCGAATCATACAAGTTCAGGGTTTTTAATTTATATTGTGGTGACCCACTCCTCTACGCAGTCCAGGTACATTATTGGTGCAAATCATACAAGTTGATGGTTTTCTTATTATATATATTGTGGTGACCCACTCCTCTACGCAGTCCAGAAAGATACCTCGTTGCAACGTTTTGGACTAATAACTATATTGTGAGGTGTTCAGAATACACTGTAAATTAGTGGAAATGCTTGTTATTGAATATTATTGAGGTTACTAATAGCATAGGAGTGAAAATAAGCCCAAAAACTTGATTTTTAAACTTTTTATGTTTTTTCCAAAAAAAATCCGAATCCAAAACCTTAAATCCGAACCGAGACCTTTCGTCAAGTGTTTTGCGAGACAAATCCGAACCCCAAAAATAATGAAAATCCGGATCCAAAACACAAAACACGAGACCTCAAAAGTCGCCGGTGCACATCCCTACTTCTTAGACAGCATTGTGTGCCCTCCAAGGACCTCACATAAGACCCCAGATTATAATTCCCTGGGGCATATAATATTAATAAAATAATTATTATTGTTTGTTTCAAGATCCTATTTTGTGGCACCAAACATTTACCCACAACACTGAAATACTGAAATTGTACTATGTATAACAATTATTTATGCAATTATTGTGTTTTGCTATTAAAATGTGGTTAACATTGCACTGTTTATTATGTGTATTGATTTACTTAGAGTGATTTATTGTGATGCGTGTATATATATATATATATATATATATATATATATAATGTAAAAAAATAGAATAAATACGTAATTTTTATAGCCTATATCATTTAAAATGCTTGTTTTCTGTACGTCAGACATCTTAATGCAACTAGGAGCGGCCCCCTTTTTATTCTGCACAGTAATAGACTATAGTTTATCAAGGAGGCTTTTACTGACCTTCTGAAACCAGTAGCACTTGTTCAAATAACAAGTACACACTCACTGGGGCTCTTGTCCAAACAACAAATGAGATACTAGGTCATGAAAGAGTTGCTTTCCATTTGTCCTTGTGTTTGAACAAGCTGGCAACATCTTCTCAGCTGAAACCGCTTTTGTTTTGCTTTTTTTATTTTACAACTTATCCAGTTACTTCAGTTAAACAAGTAAGTGATTGCAATGCAAAAGAGAGCTGTTAGATACCATAGCTGTTCATTGAGTATGGGTGAAAAGAAGAAAATATTTACTGTACTGCAATAAGAGAAACGTACTTATCAAACCCAATGTTTTATAAACAATTTACTGTGTACCCAGAAAAAGAAAATAAGAAAAGTGCTCACACCTTCTTGTCCTTAAGGGTCTGAGGTGAGTACTACTCTATAGTGTATCATCATCATCATCAGCTATTTATATAGCACCACTGATTCCGCAGCGCTGTACAGAGATCTCACTCACATCAGTTCTAGCCCCATTGGAGCTTACAGTCTAAATTCTCCTACACACACACACACACACACAGACCGAGAGAGACTAAGGGCAATTTAATGGCACCCTACTAGTATGTTTTTGGAGTGTGGGAGGAAACCGGAGCACCTGGAGGAAACCCACACAAACACGGGGAGAACATACAAACTCCACACAGATAAGGCCAAGGCCAGGAACCAAACTCATGACCCCAGTGCTGTGAGGCAGAAGTGCTAACCACTAAGCCACCATGCTGCCCAATATCGCACTGAGCATGCTCATAAAAGTGGGCACATGAAATGTGCCTCTGCCGATTTGCGCGATTCTGACACTTGCGCCAATTATTAGTGAAGAAACCTTAAAAAAAAAATGTTTAATTTTTTTTTCCATGAAATACATTTATCAGAGTGTTATTAATGTCTGTTGTATATAAAATGCTTTTATACAGTTGCTCCTGATTGCAAACACATATTCTTGCATGCATACGCGGCGGTTATCACTATCACTCTGCAGTTCCACCTGCCCTGTAGCTGGTGCAAATGATACGACAGAAAAACACACACCTTAGAGATGCTGCGTGCGCTCGAGCTTGTTACACCCTTACTGTACAATGACTGTGTGCATACACCCAGTCCCTTCCCCAATTCACCCCTGAAATCATAGGCTGTTGGAATTGTAATTTACATGCGAACATGAATGTCATTCTTTGGCGTTTGTTTCGGTTTTGCGTATACCCTAAAAAAGGAATGCAGAATATGCCACGTATATGGACTTTCGTTCCTTAATTAATCAGGCCCATAACGCATGCAATTAATTAATCAAAAATATAAAATAAACACAATGGAGATTAGCACTACAGCGAACATTGCAAGGAACCCATAGTAGAGTTAAAATCAGAAAAAGATGTCAATGGTGTTTTTCATATGGCTTAAAATATCCTTAAGGAACTCTTGAGTTTAGCAGATAATAACCTCAAATTGAAGTTGTTCTCGTTCTGTCCCAAAATCAGAATAGAAATAGTCATAGCAAGCAAAACTGGGTTGATTCGGAATAGGGATACTTAGCTTACATCCGAAATTTGCAGTATAAGAAACTCCTGGGGGTAAATGCATCAAGCTGAGAGTTTTCCGGCAGGTTTGAAAAGTGGAGATTTTGCCTATAGCAACCAATCAGATTCTAGCTATCATTTTGTAGAATGTACTAAATAAATGATAGCTAGAATCTGATTGGTTTTTCAAACCCGCCGGAAACCTCTCAGCTTTATACATTTACCCCCTGGTATCTTCAGGGAGACATATTCCTGATATATGATGTCCACACGGCATTCCCCGATATAGTTTTTTATGATCCCAATACACGAAGAATATGTATAAAAACCTGCTTCACTTACAGACATTAGGGGGCTAAGAATTTACACGGTCGTTGATTTATTGATGTATATGTGCATTTTGCTGATTTTGCAGTAGTTTGTTACATACAAATAAAAGGTTTTTATTTAATAAACGGATCATATTTATTATTCTACTACAGTCAAATAGTATATATATCACATGAATTTTTTTTTCATTTCATATTTTACCTTGTACTGCACTGCCCTAACCTTCTGTTGTGTGTTTGCAATTCTTTGGGGGATTAGTAATTTCTCCCACCTAGGACTAGCTGCATCAAGGTTTATTTTGCTAATTAATTTCTGATGGGATTGGCCATAGTGTTATTAATGCCTAATAGTGAATGCGTTTGTTGGGCTTGAGTGTATGTGACATATTTATATACTACTGGAACCGACCTGCATGCATTGTGATGGTTGCAGCTTTCTATGCATCTTACAACTATTACAGCTTTGCGTATGGCCACAATTGCAGCTTTTTTTGTGAACTCACTTTGCAACTGTGCTTTGGGGCACCATTGTAGCCAAATCTGCTTTAGGCCCAAATGTTCAATTCAACCGGTACAAACACAGGGACAATAAGATAAATGCTAAACAAATTTGGCACTGAACTCATAACCCCAGTGCTGTAAGGCAGCAATTTTAACCACTGTGCCACAGTACTGACACTTATTCGCTTAAATGCTTCATCTAATAGAAGGGGAACTATTTAAGAAATAAATACACTTCCAAAACCACTTCTTGGTATTAGACCTCAAGAAGTGGTAACTGAGGCTAGTGTACGCTTAACCTCTAGCTCATACTTGCCTACTTTGGGCAAGTTCTTTCCGGGAGAGGGGCGTGGCAGGAGGGCGGTAGCGGGCGTGGCACGGCCAAACACATCAAATGTTGGTTTGTCGCGCGGGGTGGGGCTAAATGAGGCGATTCACCGCAAATTGCATCATTTTGGGACGGCAGTAGCGGGATGCGGGAGATTTGGCAGCTCTCCCCGGAGTCTGTGATGAGACTGACTCGAATTTCGGGAGTCTAGCTGCCCCTTTTGCCGTAACACTAGATGTACTTGTTAGTGCAGTGTTGCCCTAGGACTTGTGCACATGTCAGATGTAACTTTACTGGAGATTTAATAATTGGAAAGTGAAAGTACAGAGACAAGAAGGATCCAAGTGGCTGAGTACCATGGGGTAAGAAAGAGACATAGGGACAAAAGAGAAAAGGTCAGAACAGGAAGTGGTAGGAAATTTTAGCAAGATGATCTCAATAATCTGGCAAGGATACCAGTTACAGAGCCACATTGTATAGAGGAGACAAGCGATCAAATTCAGACACAGGTGCATTGCTAGGCACTTTGTGTTCCAGAGCAGGTACGTGTTTGCATCTGCCAGTCATTGTATGTGGTACAAAATCCGGTGCATTCGTATCCACCAGTCGTAACATTGCATTCATTCAGGGTGCATCAACGCGTATGACCATACCAAAACCTGCATTACTTTGGTAAAGCTCCAAGATAACAACTACTGCACCATTGCTGAATACATTGAAGAGCACAGAGCAGGGGAAATTTAGTAGACAGGCAACCGGATATCCCATGTAAGGACTGTGACAGGTCAAGTTTGTTTCTACTGTGATTACATTAATTAAATCATTACTTGCAATGACTTATTTTCATAACTTAGTTTACATGCAGAACTCTGTTAAAATACTTATACAATCATATATTCAAATCACATTCTATATCCACTATATCAGCACTGTACGATACACTGATATTTAAGCAGCAGCACGTGCTATTATGAATTATGATCCTCACACTAACTCTAGTGCAAAGCTAACGTGCCTCCTTTAAAATAACATGCGTCTCCTGGGGACGTTCAACTTACTGTTTACCTACATCTACTTACAGGATTAACGAAAGTCAGAAGGTGTCAGCCTTGATTTGATGTACAGTTCCAGAATAGTTTTCCGTTATGTTGAATTCCCGTCTTTACTGACCTATGGTAAGAACTGTGAAATATAAAATGACTCAATACTGTAGTAAAGTACTAAAGTAATATATTCAAGCTATATGTGATCAATCATGAAAGAGATCATTGTGGAGCAAATCATCCATGGTATATGGTGGAGTTTCCAATGTGAGCAATTTAAAACATAAATACATTTATATTGGTGTTCGTGATGCTGATCTGGAACCTTTCAGACTGTTGCTTTTTTTTAATGGAACGGTTTGCCCATACTACTTCCTGCAAAGATTCCTGTCTCCCTGATGTGCAGACGAGTCTTACAATTACACAGTGCTCTAAGACCTAACTAGGGGTGGTGAATCGACTTGTCTGATTCAGAAATTCAGACTCATTTTAGCAATTTGTCAATTCAGTGCTAACTTGACAAAAATTAGCTATAATATTTCCCATGGACTGTATAATCACTTAACACCATTTGCAATGCAACAGTGACCAGGGATAGTTTATTTCTGGAATATTACTGCTCTCTCATTATTTCTAACTGGAGATGGTTCCTCAACAACAACAGGTGCTGCGATTTCACCCTAGAGTCACTCATTGTTTTGCAGTTTTATTCATGGTCAGTTAAAATTATTAATAATAAAGGAACATAGTTATTAAGCATTAAAGTAATAATTCTGAGGTTTGGATGGAAGCATTCAATTCTAAAAATCAATGGTAACATTGTACACACTGAAAGCAACCAGGGGAGGTGGCAGTTAGAGCACAGCTTACATGCAAGTCAAACTATCCAGTCATAGTAACTGTCCAAAGCATTTATAAAATTAGCATTAGCATTTCTAATACATATATGGATTTTTAAGGAAAAAAATAAAATTAAAAGTACAATATACTGAAACCAGCAGAAGTGATATGGGAGTTTTTCTGGCGTGAACCCTTGTTCTAAAACGTCAAGCCAGTAATACCCCATTCATACTGCACCAAAATCCCGGGTTTTTGCCGGGGCGAGCTCAAACGACCCGGGTCTTGGGGCAGTATGAATGGTACAAGTCAAAAATCCTGGGTCTAAAAACCCGGGTCTTCAACCCGGGATTTATCGAGGGGTAATTCCCGGGTCGTACCCGAGTTGCCTGCACTATGAATGGTGCAACCCGGGTTTTTCAACCCAGGTTGCACAGAAAACAAGCTGATTGGCTGTCTGCCTGTCTCTGGAGGGTGATGTCATCGGTGGGAGCCCGTGGAAGATTCGAGAAGGAGTTTAGGAGAAATGGTGGATGGTGGAGTGCAGATCAAGCTTTCAATGACATCACCATTTTTCAGCCAATGAAAACTGCTCTGGTGATGACTCCCACAAATTGCCAGAGCACAGACTTCTGCAGTATGGGTGGGGTCAACCCGGGAAATTCCCGGGTCCGAGGTGCAGTAGGAATGGTGTTTCTGAGCTGGGACGCTCCGAGCCCCGGCAAAAACCCGGCTTGAAAAACCCGGGATATTGCCAGGGCGGCAGTATGAAAGCGGTATTACCGATATTGTAAATAGTTTCCTGGGACAGTGTCCTGAGCAATTGCATTACTAATGTGCATTGTTTCATTTAAGTAAATGCCTTTAATAAAAATTACCTTATTACGTCTCGACAATAAAAAAAGAGTTAAAATTTCAAACAATTCACTGAATTCGAGGGGTTCCCCATACATAGGAGGTGGGGAGTAGAAAGGGGAGGGAAGGATCAGCCCAGGGCTGATCCCCCATGACACAGCTAGTAAGGTGGCTGGATCCTGGGGAGGCTAATCCACCCCTGGGCCCCTTTTTCAAAATGGGCCCCGGTGCCTTGCACCGGCCGCACTGCCTGTAGTTTCGCCACTGGAGCCGCGGCACACTTAGAAACATCTCGAGGCACCCCGGTAGGTTGAGGAGCACTATGTTACCAGACTGCCACTGTTTAAAGTAAAAGAAATATTTTTAGAAAATTTGCAACATGCTCCCCTTCCCCAAATGCTAGACAACCTTGGCTGGTTTTCAATTTACTAGGATTTGGTGTCTGCCTGTCATAGTGACAGGTAGTGTGCACAAAATAGGGATTTTGGTTATATCCCACAAAATGCCAAAATTTGCTATGATTCAAAAACATTTTTTCAAAAATCCCCTGAATCAAGGTATACAATATTTGTAGCTATTTATAGCTCCGTTTGCTAATAAACAAATCTACCAAAGTATAATCAAACATATAAATCTCCAGTTCTCCACCCCGTCCTCCCACTCAAAAGAACCCCACTAAACATTGCAAAGTCACTGAAATCACCAGTTTCTCAATTATAGAAAAAGGGGACTGCAGGAAGTAGCAATTTACTAAATCACTATGGAAGTCACTAGTTAGATATTCTCAAGATTACTTCAAACCAGTGAGATGGAAACAAAATATGTATGTACTTTTCCCATTTATTTCAATGGCCCATTAATTTCAATGTGGTTTCTACTTTAGCGCACAAGCTAGAACCTTCATTCAAATGAAAGGGAAAAGCTCTACTAATAAATAAATAAATAAATAGCAAACCCTTTCCCCCAATTCCTCAAACTACTTCAGTGGCAGACAGAATGAACTGGCTTCCACTAAAACAGGGAAACCCAAAACTAAACACATATACAATTTTAATTAATTAATTAATTAATTAATTAAAAATAAAATAAAATTTTTGGTATTGGTCCGTCATAGTCCAATTAGAACATCTTCTTTTCTTTTTCCTTTGGTCAATATCACAGTCTGTCCCTGGGATTCCTCTTTGCCACCTGCCAATCACAGCAGTTTCCCATACTGGCCACTTCTGACCGGTTGGCAGTGGAGGGCAACCCCGATGATACCCTGCCTTTATTCCACATCAATAGAGACTAAATGAATCTCTAAAGATGTGGAAAATGACCTATTAACAATACTGTGGATCTCCATTCATTTTAGTGGGCACAGTCGATACAAGATGGAAGATGGATAATATTCACTGTTATGAACAGTGAAAATTGTCACCTTCAATGTGATAAAGGCAGAAGGTGAGATCATATGTCCTGTACTTATTGTGTAGTTTTCTTTTGAATCAATGAGGGAGAGTTGTAAGCTTTCCCTAGAAACAATATGCAAATATGCCACTCTTATTCAGTAGCATAGACTTCTGGAAAATACCATTCTCATGACAGCTCTGTGAACAAATAATTTAGCCATGGGAATCTTAAGAATATTGGTTCAGCCCACAAAATGAATCCCTCCACTCTGGATGGTACACTGTAATAAAAGGAACATAACTGTTCTGCTATTTGTATGTCAATAGAATCTATAAAGGGCTCACCGTGTATGTCCCCATAACCTTCACAACAACTTTAAAATTCTTAACCATATATATCAAATAAACACACAGAGTCATGTATAAGTTTGCGAAAAAATGGAGGACATATTTTATTATTTATATTACTCTTTTAAGTAACCTATGGTGGCGGAGAAAGGGCACTGTGGGACAGCTCCCAAGCTGATATAACCAGATAACGTGGGAACTGGCAAAACCGCCATACATCCAGTAACCATGGGGATCTCATCCCAAAACTATCATGCACTGAATTAGCGTCAGAGTGACTGCCCCCCTTCTAAACTAATGCGGCCCTCCCTCACCGAGCCGGACAGGGGAACCTCCTCACTGAAGGACCAAGGAGTTACTGGTGCCTTTAAGGGGACAGTGACCTGTGGCCAACTACCATTAGCGCCCACTAATCAGCTGCTGAACGCAGTGCCTTCCTACCACAAACCGCATAACGTAAACTACCGTAACTAAGGAGTGGGTAGGTAGGATCTCGTGCAGAAGAGTGAGGAAAACCAGGAAATGCAATCAGCTATATCAAACCCAGGACCCTCCCACAGGAGCTACCATTGGTCGGGCCCACCCTGATGTTAACCCTTCAATGTAAGTGTTCAGCCTGTTACAAACCCTGTCGCCCTTTAAGTGTGTTCGACCTAAAAGCCTCACTTGTCATTATGTGTCTCCCAATGTATTATATCTGAAAATATATATGTTTAAGTAAAGTTATTTTACTGTGGCATCACTTGTGTCCAGGAGATCCTGATGTAGAGGGTTACTATACTTCAATTCCCTATTGGACAATGTGGACTGAATACTCTTGTAGGGCAGGATTATTATAAACTGCAATTGTCATGTACATGTCATTTACACGTTTTTGAATATACAGTATGTACAGTATGTATATATGAAGAATGTTTTTCCATTTGCTTTAAAAAAGAGGTGAAGAAATCAGGTGTATGGATATTGTGTATTTGAACCTTCATCTTGCAATTAATTCTGCTTAAAGGAATGTTTGCTATGAAAAGTAAAGATTTACTACCTATGTGCTTTGTACTTGTAGCTGTTACACCTCAAGCTGTATAAAACAGAAAATATAGCGTTAAAATCATTGTGGTTTTTTATGCAATCAGAAAGTGCCTGTGGTTACCAAGGTAACACTAGTAGATTGTGTTAGAGTCTGATTCTATTTTTTTTATCTTCCCAAAATATAAGTATATGTATAGCGTAGTTTTAACAAAATCTAAATTGGTGAGTAGCCTGTTGTTGTCACTACTCTTCTTTCTTTACATGCTCTTGTGGGGAAAACGGGGAATTACCTATTAAATTCTTAAACTCAAGCAACCATTGTATGCTGATTTTTTTATATAAATTGTCAGTCTCACATTTCTTTTGAATAGAATCATAAAACTTAAAAGCAAAGCAAGAGCCATTTAAAATGAATAATTAGAACTAGAGGTGAGCGACAATTCAAGCAAAATCGAGATTTACAGTAGAATATTCCACGGAATGAGATTCCACACTGTGGGCCTCATTCATCCAGGAACGCAATAGGAATGTATTATGCATTTTTTTTAAACTCACAGATATCGGGTGCACGCAAGTGTGTATTCAACAAGGAGCGGATCAGAAGATACATCTGTTAATGAAAACGGGTCTGAGTTCCTCTGCTCTAACAAACAAGACACTGCAGGATACATATACATATGTGGAATATCAAGGTCAAAAAGAACGCACAGAAAAAAAAAGAAAAGCATTCAATTAATGTCACCTGATAATAATATAGTCATTAATGACAAAACATTAAAAAAATAATAAAAGCGTTTTTTTATTTTATTTTATCCATAAAATACATTTATTAGGATGTTATGAATGTCTAAAGTACATAAAATGCATTTTTACAGTTGCTCATGATTGTAAGCACATGTCTTAGCATGAATAAACAGCCATCATCACTATCACTCGGCACTTACACCAGACCTGTAGCTGGTGCAAGTGATATGACTGAAAAACACGTACCTTTGAGATGCCCAAAGCTTGAATTGGACGCTGCTGCTTGTGCTTGAGCTTGGCACGCCCTTACTGTACACTGACTGTGTGCATACGCCTATTCCTCTCCCAGTTCCACCCCTGAAATCATAGGCTGTAACAAGGGTCTTTTGCACTTAAAGAATAATTGGGAGTTTCTGCGTTCTCTGGCGTATGCTCTGGGCGAAATACGCAATGTATCGGCCTTTACGCTACTTAGCGATTCAGACCCTGTATTTCTACACTTATGTCAATTTATATCATTGCAAATGTACCGATTTTTGCATTGGTATGCTTTTTGTTTGGAAATGTATTGATTTTTGAGACAGTATGTCATGATTTGATTTGTAACTTTTCTAGAGGAAATCCAAATTAGGCTAATTAAACTTTTTTCATCAACAGGTCTTTTTTGCCTGAAGGCACAGTAGGGGGGGATTTAGATAAAAGAAAGGGGACAGTGGCAAGGCAAGCCCATCCGGTCCCCAGCAACATGGACAGGGTGGCATAGGAGGTCCATCCTGTCACACTACCATACACACTGTCATGCCTTTGCATACTTCGTCAGGGTTCTTAACCACTCCTTTGCTGGCAAAACGTGTCTATCTACCTTTGATATATGGTTACCCCAATTAGGACTGATCTAATTTTCCTGTTTGTATCTCACAGTGATAACTGGGCATGTCTTCCCCGACCAGTTTGTATATTTGTACAGTGTGTGAAGAAAAATATAAATAAAGTTGTTAAAGAAATAACTACACATTTCCAAACTGTGCATCATATAATTCTACAAATGTGTCTTTGTGCAGATTTAGACCCACCTTACACTTAATACTGCTTAGGATTGGAATAGCGGAACGGGGGAGGTAAGGGACAGACTGCAGTAAGAGATTGTTCACGTATTTGGGAGTGAGATACACCTAGACACAGATGCATATACACATACACTTGTCAGGAAGCATATTTCTTGTGGGTGCCGGAGTGTTGGTTCAAAGAGATGCAATGATGATGGAAATATGCGGTGCTAGCGTCTTATTGAATGATAGCTGATTACTTAAATTTAAAGTGTAGCTGCAATATTAGATGATGTTGTGGTTATTTATTAGCATTACTTTATTTATATTGCCATTTGAACTGCAGCAGGAAAGAATTTGATTTTTAAAGGGGAAAACAAGATATGTTTCTATTTACTTTCATTTAATTTTTATCTGTACTTTTATTTGTGTTTGTATTTATTTATATGGTAAATATGACTTTCGCATGTACTACTAACCAGAGATGCTTGGGCTCGGTTTTCTGAAAACCAATCCCCCCTGAACTTAGGGGATCCGAGTCGGCTCTACTTTCGCGCGTCCTCGGATCTGAATCGAGGCAAAACATCATTGTTGTGTTGTTGTTGTTGGATCTCGTGGGTTTTGGATTCCATAAGTACCTCCCTCCCCAGGAGATCCAGTGCCATTGCTCACACAGAAACAGGGGTAGCAGTGTTCTTGTCACGTGACAAAAATCGACTGGAAATGACTGTGAATTAATGTTATTGAGGTTAATAATAATGTAGGAACATAAAAAAGGACCAATTATCTGATTTTAGCAAAAAAAATAAGGATTTAAAAATAAAAATAGGGAGCCAAAACCATAACACGCGAGTGTGGTTTTACCAAACCAAAACAAAAAAACAAAGTTAATTTAGATCCAAAACCAAAATCAAAACCAAAACACAGGGTTCAGTGAACATCTCTACTGCAAAAGCTCTGCGGTCATATGCACATGATATGTTATACAGGGGCGGGCTGGCCCGGGGGCAGGGGGGCATCGGCCCCCCGGGCCGCTCGGTCAGGCCGCTGTTAGGGCCAGGGGGTAGGCAGGCCGGCCGCCCCCCGGCTGCAAAATACAATGCTTTCTCCCCGCGGCCGCATCTGATGACATCAGATGCGGCCGCGTCAGCGCACAGGCGGCCGCATCACATGACAGGGGATGCGGCCGCCTGTGTGCCCCCCGGCCACGCCTCTCCCAGCCCGCGCCTGATGCTATATGTAACCTGACATTGCATATCTCATTTCTCATTCATTACCCCTTTTGTTTGTTTCAATATCAGGGTCACACGTCTGCCATTCTGATATTAGTTCTGCATAGAGATAAGACAATCTCCTGCTTTTTGTTTTGCAGGAAGATACATGTTATTGGCCCAACAGTTCCATTTTTGTAAAATTGATTCACAAATCGTATTACTATGCCATAAAAAAAAAAAAGTTTCAAAAAATATTTTAAGAGAATTAAAGTTATCTTATATATAAAAAAATTTGGTATGTTTGTATATCCAGTTATGCATTCGGACAACCCTGCACAAATTGGGATGAAACCAAAGCGTGGTGGACCAGTTGGATCGTGGCCAGGTTATAAGGCTAGGGTCCCAGTCAGAAATCCCGTTGGATGGCTTTGGATGACATTTACTATAAAAAATAAAACGACACTGGACAGTCACCTCATGGGTGTGTTGGAAGAGCTGCTGAGTTGCTAATTATTTTTAAAAGGTTGACAATTACATCCAACTCATTGATAACGTAATAATGTGAAGATTTAAACCTGGGCAATGCCGGATACATCAGCTAGTAGAGAATAATTTTAAAACTAACAAGTTTCGAACTAAACTGCTGTGCCGCACGAGGCTGGCCAAAGGGTCGCACACCATTTCCCTTGGAAGAAGGCCTTGAAGCCATTGGCACCGAAAGCATCTGTGTGAAAACTTAAAGCCAGCTTAGATACTAGGGGGGCAGGCCATATGCAGACTTTGATTTCCAGTAGAAATTGCAGCACCTATTTTGATCCTCTGTGGCTAACTAAAGCTTCCTACAAAAGATTTTGCTCATCGAGATTACTTGACACGCAAAGTTGAACCCAGCAGTGATTGAATGTGGCGCAGTGAGCTTGAAGGGGATGTGAGGACGTCCAAGATTATATCTGTCAGGTTCTTATTTTTGTCCCTGGGTAACCTGCAGCACCCTTCTATGGTGTCGATCTCAATGCCAAAGAAAGACAAGCAGGGAAGCGGCCCCTGTGTCTTTATCATGGGCAATGGGAACACCCATGACTGAAAACTAAGCCTGAGCGGTGAATAGTGGGTTTGCGCAAACCGAGGAAAAGGCACAACCTATGGACAAAAAAATCATCCAGATAGCGCGCTATCCCAAGGTGGTCCATTCCTGCCTGTACACACCAGTGCAGGAAAGACCTGAATGTCTCAAAATAAGCACACAAGATGGAACATCCCATGAGAGGGCCCCTATTAATATAGTACCCATCTGTAGCTGGTATAGCAGCAGAAGGCAAAACGCATACTCTTTGTCTAATTTCGCCCATCTTTCCTTACTAGTGCTTGGGCGTCATCAACGGACTGATAAACTACCAAGCAATAGCCAACCTCGATGGCATTGTTAACCGAGCACCCCGAGCGGTTGGAATAGATGTTAGATCAGCCAAAATTTGCCTTTCCCTCTTTTTAGTAACTACTCCTATCAAGGTAATCACTAAATTCACTATGGGAGGAAAAGGGCAAGCCATGGGCGGGGGGGGGGTCGCCTGAAACTTGTTGCCTAAGTCCCCTTATGAGAGGCTCATGTGATGTAAAGGGGGATGGGTGCCCTCAACACCCCCTCGGTTGATGAGGCTGATGTTGAGGGGGTGAGGCTCCCTCTAGGTGTCCTGCGGGTTCCCCTGCTGATTTGATATGCAAGCAAGGAGGGACCAGGAGAAGGGGCTTCCCTCTCCCTGCAGTTTGCTCTGCCATCATCATCATCATCATCAACATTTATTTATATAGCGCCACTAATTCCGCAGTGCTGTACAGAGAACTCACTCACATCAGTCATGATGATGTTCACCAACTCCGAAGCTGGGCAGCAGTGCTGCTTATTCCGCAGCATGTGACCTTTTCTATATAGTGCTCTGCTTAGGCATCACAAACTCAAACCGAGGTCTGGCGCTGCAGCTGTGGGAGGGAGAGTGGGCGGAACATCCTGGGCTGCAGCTGTATACACAGCTGTAGTGCGATGGCTACCTAAAGGCAGACAGGAGCCATTGGTGAAACAGGCAGGGGTGATTGCATTACGTTTAGGTCGGGGCATTTAAATCTAGTGAGATGTGTGAGAAAGGAAAGGGGGTATTGAAAATCAAAATGGTGATGGCAGTGAAAAACGGTGGTGGGGGGCAGGTGGATTGGAAGCGCACTGCTATGATAGATAAAGAAAAGGAGAAAAAGATGACAGACAGATAGGGGGAGTGTAAGAGATACCAAGGAGACAAAAGGACAGAATATAAAGCTATATATAGAAAAATGCAAGCTAAAGTGAAGAGATACTAAATCTGCTGCAGATTCTGGGCTATTCCTATGATGCAGTAAACCAAGAGACCCAGCCTGCCCCAAGAGGGAGAATATATATGGACCCTCTCTGTGGATCTTATTGGCTGGATATGCCGGAGACATTCGCGGTTAAGCGAATGGGAAAGTTCATGACAGACACACACACATGATTTTAAGCGTGTCCAGCTTATTGCCTCTCTTGTCATAAGGACGAGTTAGTTTTTACATATCACGTATTAGCCTGGCGTGGAGAGCGAAGGAGCACTACGAGTGTATTAGCCTAAGGTGGTGTAAACCCTTAATCGGGCCCTGCCAGGTACTAGTTTTAAATGCCGATAGCAACAGATCATCACTGGGCTCACCTGGATGTTCACTAGCACAAGTCGCTTGTAAAACGCAGGGCCGGATTTACCGCTAGGCAACCTAGGCACCTGCCTAGGGCCTAGCGGCTCTCGGGGGGCACAGGAGTAATTTTTAAAAAAATGAAAAAAAAAAAAATCGGCCCCTCCCCCGACTCGCGGCACCCCCCCCCCCCCCCCCCCCGCGCGACTCGTGCGGGGGGGGGGGGGGGTGCCGCGAGTCGGGGGAGGGGGGGTGCCGCGAATCAGGTCCCGGCAGCCTCTTCTCCTCTCAGTGTCTCAGTGATAGAGAGAGGAGGAGAGGCTGCCGGGACCCGACGAGCGATCACGTGACTCTTTCTTTCTTTTTCTTTTTTTTTTTACATCTGGACTGACGGAGGAGGAGCAGCGCGCAATAGAAAGGTAAGTAAAACAAGGGACATAAGTGGTGATGGTGAAGGGGCACAGAAGTGGTGATGGTGAAGGGGCACAGAAGTGGTGATGGTGAAGGGGCACAGAGGTAGTGAAGGGGCACAGAAGTGGTGATGGTGATTGGCACAGAAGTGGTGATGGTGAAGGGCACAGAGGTGGTGATGGTGAAGGGCACAGAGATGGTGATTGGCACAGAAGTGGTGATGGTGATTGGCACAGAAGTGGTGATGGGCACAGAGGTGGTGATGGTGAAGGGCACAGAGGTGGTGATGGTGATTGGCACAGAGGTGGTGATGGTGATTGGCACAGAAGTGGTGATGGTGAAGGGCACAGAGGTGGTGATGGTGAAGAGGCACAGAGGTGGTGAAGGGGCACAGAAGTGGTGATGGTGATTGGCACATTGGTGGTGATGGTGATTGGCACAGAGGTGGGGATGGTGATGGGCACAGAGGTGATGGGGAAAGGGCACATGTGATATTGTGAAGGGGCAAAAGTGACAATGAAGGGGCACAGTGTGATGATAGAGGGACAAAAGTGACAAGAGCACATACTTGGATTTATGCGTATTATTTTTGCAAACAACTTAAGTAAGTATTTCTGCCCTGACTTCAATATTTATTATGTTGTTTTGACCCAACTACTTAAAAAAACGGGACTGCTTGGTAATTATTTAGGGGTGCCTTTTTCTGCAGCAGGGTGGCCTTGCTCTTTTCACATGTTAGGTACGCCCCCAAAGATGCAAGCCACGCCCTCACCTCCTTTGACGGCGTGTCGCCGCTGCGCGGCGGCACATGCTTTCATATCTACTTAACTATAGGGGTATATGGTAGGCATGCGGCGGCACATGCTTTCACTTCTACGTAACTATAGGGGTATATGGTAGGCTGCAAAAATATAGTGCTATGGATTGTTTCAGGGAGGGGGCCCAAAAACAGTATCCTGCCTAGGGCCCTATGAGGTCTAAATCCGGCTCTGGTAAAACGTGTCCCTCACTCATAACAATAAAGAGCAACCGTCAGTAGGTTCAAACCCTCTTCCTCTTTTCAACCCGGATGTTACAGAAAGTAAAAGAGTGAGTTTAAATGTTGAACTGTGCATCTTGATTATGGTTATCACAACACCATATTATTATTATTATTATTATTATTATTATTATTATTATTATTATTATTATTTGTAAGGGGCCATGGTGCCCACATAACCTGACAATGGAAAAAACAAAACATACATAAAACAGGGACATACAAGGCAGACAAAATAAGTGTGGACTTGCAAAAAAACATGAGACATGAATGGCTCTGGATCCCTATACATTAGTGATAACACTGATCACATGCATAGGCTTTTTAAAAAAAATATTGACAATTGTATTGCAATGGGTTAATCTGCGCTTGTAAATAAAACTGATTATTAATGTAGTAATTCTTGTTGTTCTGTATGCTCTTGGGGGTTGATTACAGTAGGATGGCTAGATATGACCTAAATAAAGCCTCTTGTCTAGTATACTACATGCGTCATAATGACTATCACATGTAACATTTCTGTGTACATTATTTGAAGAAAAGGGTTACTGCATATTATAATTCTTCTTAAAAGTATGCACATAGTTGTCTTTTTTAATATATAAATGCTAACATTCCTTGCACTGCCTGATTCTGTGTTACAACAGAGAAGCAGAAGTCAAGGGCTCTATTTAGTAAGCAGAGAAAAGTCTATCTCTGGAAAAAACTGTTAAAATGCATAGCGGGGAAGTTCTCCCCAAATAACACACACTGTGACATCACCTTTTACCAAACCAAATAAAGACACAGACACCAAATTAAAGTTGGAATGAATGACAGTATTTATTCATCTTTAAACTAATAGGACTGTAAGGCGGACGAAAGCAGGGCAGTCAGGAACGCAAAACCAATAAAGGTGGAAAGGTCAGACCTTAGTACCACCAACCGAGTATCATACCTTATCTATTGGCCGGTGCTAAGATCAAGTCCAACGGCAAGACTACACCCCTATAACTCCGCCAGTATAAACCATACAAAACTGGCCCAATGGTCCTCCTAACATACGGGCCAACCATAATATAACACCATAACCGCAGGGTGGTAGTGACCTATGACAAGATCACCCGAGCACCATATGCACAGTTACCGACTGTACTGCTCTCCTACTCTAACCAACTACAACTCCAATGTACCCATGAAATTGCAGGGAGGGCGGGAGGAATCCGGAAGCAGGAAGAACTATATCCTGTCTGCACTGACTTATAACTGTGTATAAGTCCCAACCCCTTCCTGCTCCCATTGGCTGAAATTCCTGGAATCCACAGATAATAGGTTCTTTGGCAAGTCACCCACCCACATGATTTTAACTGCGTTTAGTCTAATGGACACACTTCTCTTTTGTTCGTGGTATCCTCCCTGTGTTTCAAAGGCTACCACTGTGTTACTGCTGCCAATGATAGCCCCTGCCAGTGAGGAGATTTGTCAGGTTCCTCCAATGAAAGCTGCCACATGAAAAATCTATTTAACAAGGATTGTCCCACTCTCAAGATGCTGATTGCAAGAGATATTCAACAAAAAGTGATTTATTTTAATAATTAAAAAAGTTCATATCAAAATAATAGCATAATAGCTGGGCACACACTACAGTGTTTGCAGCCACCCATTGTGTCATTCACCTGATAAGCGACTGTTCAGCAAAATATTGCATTAGTGTGTGAATTTAGACGATGAATGAAAGTCGCTGCAAAACACCGACCATTGTTTAATTTTATTGTTCAGCAGAACTATAAATCTCGTTCAGCTATGGAACGACATCCTTCCAATTCTGCAGTGTGTATGTACTCACCAGGGCCGCCATCAGGGGGGTACAGGTACTCTTGTGCAGTTGGAAAGATGGCCCTGGTTCATCGGGGGGCCCTGCTTGCTTCATTTGTACTGGGCCCAACGATTTCTGATGGCGGCCCTGGTACTCACCATCAGGATCTCCATAGAGTTTAAAGAGCCATGATCTTTTCAGATGTGAGGGTAAATTTTTTAAAACATATATAGTGTGTGCGCATGAATCGGCATGCTGATCGAAACTTTTTCTTTTCTTCAGTCGTTAGTAAAATCGTTGTTGACAACACATTGTTTGGAAAATTCTGTTGTGTATACCCAGCCTTAGTTAACTCAGACTTTTTCGAGTATTGGGATTGAAAGCCTGAATGTAGAGGTTCCATTAAGTTATATGAAGAAAACAAAGATATTTGTAAATACAGCAAAACTGGTAATTATATTTTAGAAGTTAAGGATTTTTTCCCATAAAAAGAAACCACTTATATTCTTTTGTTATTTTATGTAACATATGTGTGCATAGACCTTAATAAAATTATATTGTTGTACAGACATAATATAAACTACAGCACACGCCTAATAAAATAGTAAAATCATGCTTTACGTTTTTTCGTTTACTGGGGAAATGTAACAGAGAAATTGTATAAAATTAAGGGTGGTCAATGCTGGATACATGTAGCTTATCTAAATTACATTTGGTTGAGAAGATCAAGTAAGATGGATGTGAATATTCACTTTGCAAACCATTTATCCCAAATTAGTGTACCATTTTGCAAATTACGGCATCGTGCAAAATAAGAATAGTTGCAGGATAAACACTGTATGGCTTTGAGATAATTATGCCTGAATCTGTTTCTTTAATTACTTCTTTATTCCATGTAGAATTCGGTATTAGTCCAAAGCTCTGTTAAGTTTTTACCAGGAATTCCATTACAAATCCTTAAAATGAGAGGCTTATACACCAATTTAACAGAACCCTTGGCTTTAGATAGAATATAGATTGCCCCTTTGAATAAGATGCTCTCTTTCCTGTAAATAGTAATCTGTCCGGCTACCCAAAGCTTTTTGGTGGCCTCTCTTTTCCTTGAAAGCTCCAAACTTATGGTATCATTTTAGGCTGCATACACATGGTTACAACATAAATGCTGCTGACTTCATGAATCATGTGGACCGTTCTTTATTACAGTAATACTCTAGTTTAATGATCAGGGGCAAACGCAGAATTTGTAGAGGGGGGTTTCTACACCACGCCACCAGTGGGCATGACCAGCATGCATGGGGTCGTGGCTATAATTTTAGACAGTGCGTGACTGCTCTCCAATTCTTCCTATCCCTATAATATACATGGGCAATGCTGCGTGCACTACTGTTAGGTGCACGCAACTCTCCCTTTTCAAGCAGAGCAGTGTGAAGCGGGGGCAGAGTCCAGTCACCTCAATTATACAGTGCCACAGGCTTGGATGGGGGTTTCCAGGCACTAGGAAACTCCCCTCGGTTTGCCTATGATGACAGACAGTAAGTGGCAATAGGGTCTTATGTGTCCCTCCGACCCTTCACCTGTGGCCCCAGCTCCTTCCTGCAATATTGTCAGATTTATTTGTTATCGCTGTAACTGCTTAAAATGCCTGCTGTTTTGTTATTACATATAGGTGACTCTGCCTTTGATTAAATGTATTGTTTTAACTTATTACTGAGACTAAGGGTAATGTGCGGCCCTTTGAAGGTTGGAGGGCCGCTGAACTGTACCTCGTTCTATAGCACTGCTTTAGTCAATAAAATAGATTTCAGCAGTCATACAGATACATTGTAATCTCATAATCCTTGACAGTGCTTGACCAGCTACCTTTAATGTTAGCCTTACATTGTCAGAGCTTCAGACTGCAAACTTATTTAAAAAAAAAAAAAAAAAGACAACATCTTATATGTCTGTCTGTTGTTAAAGCAGTTAATGAACGTAGTAGTTTATCTTTCACCGTTAGCTGTGTTCAGCCAATTCAGCAGATGCCTACTGTGAAAACTATTTGGTCCTGTATTATGCCCACATAGGTTTTTCTTCAAAAGATGTCTGTTTCTCAGATGGGCATTTTCATCATCACAAAATCCGGTCATGAAAGCTCATAATGCCTCTAATCAAGACTCTGCTGCCACTCCGGGTTAGTAGAACTTATTGGTTTCCCAAATATCAATCAATTTCACAGGGCTGAGTGTCTCATTTGTATCGTACTAGGGTAGGAAAAGGACTTACTGTGGCTCATCCCTTTTTTCCTTATTATTGAAAAGCTGTTATTGTGAATTTTACTATTAAGTACAGCTAGTAGAATCTGCAAGGGCCCTATCAATTCAACGCTCAAGAAAAATAAATGTGTTTCTCACCTTGGTTGGTATAAACTGAAATGAAGTAGTGTCTTTGAATAAAAATGAGCAGATTACAGTGTAAAACATATAATCACAAATTCACGCTGAGTGCTCAGTGTCTATTGGGTCTCTGTGAATGCACATGCTTGTTCAGTGTGGTCAATTACATGGTCAAACATTACAAGTAAAACGCTTCCATGGACACAACTTGTGGAATAATCAACTTCACTTTTGGGAATACTGGATTAGTATGTTGCATTATATTGTCCTATCAGCATGATATACTGTGTTCAGTGCAAGCACTTATTTGCACGATAACATTTGCACTGGTACTTTCCAATAAAGAAACTTATTTGACTCCATTTTTGTGTTGTCATGTAGTCTTTGTAAAAAATAAATGCATATATCTATTGGTGGTAGTCTCTTCACTTATGCTGATAAATCCGACGCTGAGGACAACTACGTAAGGAAACCGATTTGAGAAGAACACAACAAGAATATACACAGACTCACCTGATCAGCGACTGTCCACATATCCGATCCTAGCAGAACACTGACAGGAGCTTCTTCCGAATGCACAGGTGTCCGGCAGTAGTGTTTGACGTCAGTGCGCCCTCAATTGATTTTTATTTAAAGCGGCAATGTCAGGACCATGCAGGTTAACTGTTAAGAGAGGGGACCTGACATTGCCGCTTTAAATAAAAATTCATTGAGGGCGCACTGACGTCAGACACTACTGCCGGACACCTGTGCAATCGGAAGAAGCTCCTGTCAGTGTTCTGCTAGGATCGAATATGTTGTTTTCTTCTCAAATTGGTTTTCTTTTGTAGGTGTCCTCAGAGTCGGATTTATCAGCATCGGCAATGCGTACCCCACCCATATCTAAGGGCCGTCTTTCCCATTGGGCACAATGGGCAGGTGCCCGGGGCCCTGCAGCCCAGGGGGGCCCGTCGAAGACAGCAAAAAAAAAAAAAAAACCTGAAAAAAAAGAAGAAAATACTTACCCCCTGGGCTGCAGGGCCCATATATATAATCTTTTTTTTTTTTTTTGTATATATAAGGGCCCCGTTGCACTGCTGTGCCCGGGGGCCCAAGATGTTCTTAAGAGGGCCCTGCCATATCTATCATATTACTGCACAGGTCTAGTAACATTTAGTGAACATTTTTGAATGTGGGGAAATATTCAATATATTAGCAATATAAAGTTCACACATCCACATGCAGTGGTGACATCTCTCTAGGAAGCTCTCACAATCAGGGCCCTCTTTCCTTGTGTTTACTTCCTACCATCGCCCCTCTAGGCCCTGTCTCTCAAGTCCATGCTCCTGGGCACAGGCCAACTTCCTGCTGGTGCTACGTATCACATATGATCACTGTCATGTCAATAACTGGATCTATGCTCTCTGGTTATACTGTTAATTTGTTGTTGACTGATCATTGTATCATTTTGTATTGTGAATTATGTATTATGTACAGATGTCTGTGCATTGTGTAATCCTGTTAAAGTTGTAATCTGTTCACCCCTTTTATATGGCGCTGCAGACTATTTGTGGCAGTTTATAAATAAAATAGAAGAAGAAGAAGAAGAAGAAGAAGAAGAAGAAGAAGAAGAAGAAGAAGAAGAAGAAGAAGAAGAAGAAGAAGAAGAAGAAGAAGAAGAAGAAGAAGAAGAAGAAGAAGAAATAGAGAAAAGTAGAAACAAAGCTTATAAATTAAGACTATTTGTCTTAAATTAGTGCTTACTGTAGTATTTATTAGGCCTGTTTACATTAGTGTATTTTACCAGCCAGACACCCTAGGTGCATACATAGTGTAGTATTAAAATGGTTTTATGTTAGTATTTTATTTATTTTCCTGTTTTTCAGATTTTTTTTCTACTTGTTCTTAACCAATCACAAATTTCCCAGTAAAGATAATGTTGGATAAATACATGAGCATGTGGTACCCACTGTTACTAATTTAAGGCATATCTGCTTGCAATACCTTGAACACCATCAATTAATTAAATGATAAATCAAGTCATTATAGTTTAACTTTGTTCTCAGCACCAGACACTCCTACTCAATGGCCTCCATCTGACATTGCACTACCACTCTTTTATTTCCTGCCTCTGATGGCTTCTGGGTTACATCACACCTACAATACAAAAACTATCCCCCTTTGAAATAATTACAGTACAAAAGGGACATTTAGGAAAACCTGCCAAATAGAGGTGATTCAATAGCAGAGCTGTTTAACAGTTACAGAAGGATTCCTAAATCAGGAGCACTGTGCAATGACACCTCTGCACTGCACTCCTGCAAAAATTCAGTGCTAGAAAGTCTGCAAAATCTACAAAACAAGCTGCATTGTTGCTTCCACATGTCAGGTGGTCACGGCTCAGATTTGATGACATCACTGCACTTCACTCCTGCAGGAATTCAGTGCTAGGAGTTCTCCAGTATATACTAAACAGGCTGTGTTTGTGCTTCTGCGTTTCTGGGGGGTTACGGCTCTGATTTCAGGGTCCAGAGAATATTACTATGTCACTATTGCCAAAATATGAGCAAAAATAAAATCCTACTCCACTTATGTACAGTAATGCTTTCATGCAGCACAGAATACGTTCATAATATATGATTATTTCAATGTAGACCTTAACATACAACACTTATGTGGTGTTTTAGTGGTGCACCTTTTTGCCTTTCTTGTATAACATTTATATAGTCATACTATCAATGTCCTCTTTTTGGCATTGGAGAGTTTTATTGTGTCTTATGATGTGACCGCTGTGAAACTATTCCTCTTATTAACCGTTTCATGTTTAGCAGAAATAAAATCATTTGTTTGTTTGCGTCTTGCTTGCTCTTAAACTGCCTTTGCTACAAGAGGAAATAGCTAACATATGCCCCCTTTTAACTGCTTTTCCCTGGAGGTGACCAATGAAAATACAACATGTGGTCTCCTTATCTGGAACCTAGCCAAAAGCTGTGCTCTTTAATTGGCTGTGAGGTCCCCCTACAGCTGCAACACATTAGTGACAGCTTATCTTCAAATAGGAGATTTTAATTTTAACCTCTTTATTGACAATGCTGCATACCATGCAAAGCCCGGATCCAGTGGAAAAAATAAAGCCAAAACCTAATTTAATTTTTAACACTTTTTAGAACACAACATTGCTGGATACCGCGTAGCCTTATGTTTCTGTCCAAATAACAACAAACAACACAAAAAAGTATAGGTATGAGATTTTTTATTCACAAAACTGCTATCCAGAAAGTTTATTTAAAAAAAAAAAAGGAAAAAAAAGAAAATGAGTAAATGAATATTGCTGCTCAGTGATAGCACCATACACACAAAGATGAACTCCCTGCAATCACTGTGAGGAGTGCTGCTAAACAATTTAATGAGGAGAGAAATTCCATTAGCAGTGTAGATAAAGACTGGGGTGTCTATTAAGAAACGTTTTGTATATTTTAGATATAGTGCTACAAATTGTAGAAAAATCCCTTATCCTGAAACCAGACGTTTCAAGCGTTCGAAACAACAGATCTTATTTATCTTTTTTCGGTATCTAGCACCGTATCAACAGATGGGTCTGCTATAGCCATTTAACTTGCAAACTCGTCTGCAGGGTACATTTTGGTTGCTATATATAAACAGTGGCTCATTGTACAGCTATCCAAATACTGAGGCCACATTCAAGTTTTATGCTGCCCTTGACTAAAATCCACAAATGATTACCTTCTCATTTAATAAAACATATCTAAATAAATAAATACAATTAAATGCCTGAATAGGCAAACAAGACAAAAAAAGACGTGTTGGTAACACTGCAAATAAAATGCTGATGTCCTACACCAGGGTTTCCCAAACCCAGTCCTCAGGGCTCCCCAACAGTGCAGGTTTCTGGATTACATCTGACATAATTAGGACCACCTGTGGATCTGTTACAATGTGTCAGTCAGTAATGAATACACCTGTGCTCCAGCAAGGAGATATGGAAAACCTGCACTGTTGGGGAGCCCTGAGGACTGGGTTTGGGAAACCCTGTCCTACACTATGACCTTCATGACCTTTGTAAGACCACAGTTAGCTCCAGTGGCACCTGTGGCACTTGACTTTGACCATCACTGGAGACTGTGTACAAGTGTGGTCACTAGGTTATATAGAATGTGCTCTAAAAATGTATCTGCAAGAATTGATACCTGCGATGCAATCCTTATTGGACTCTATTGAGGCTACTAGATGCTGGGCTAGACACGACTGTGGATATACACAGCACTGAATAATATTAGGATCACTAAACACTGTTCTGGACATCATTGGGACTACTAAACAATATTCTGGACATTATTGTGGCTACTAAATATTTGACATGCCCTACAGCACTACTTAACACTGTACAGTAATTAGAGCAATGCCGAACAGGTTTGACTTTGCTTGAGCCACCTAGCCCATGTTGAAGCTGGATCATTGAAGGGCAAGCCGGTTCGGATAAAGGTTTGCTGTTTGCAAGTTGGCGAATTGGCTCAAACATGTTTGATATTAAACTGGATAGATTTGAACTCTTCTGTAATGCAAACACAGTTATGTTCACGAATCAAACTAATAATAAACTACATTACTGTAAAAGGTAGGCATTTAAGCTTCAAAAGACAGCATTTTAAAGCTAGCCTGTCATTTTTTATGCAAAAAGTGACCCTCAGCAAACGCAAGCTGGAAATTTTTAACCACAAAATCAAATTGTTGCAATTGGACCGTGAACATGCTCAAACCCTCAAACCAGGGAAATGTGATCAAACACTGAGAACAGCTCCAAATTTCCACACTACTGCTCACTTGGTTGGCTATAAAACAATGTGTTGAACACTATTGTTAATATTATTTACTGTACTGGACACAACTGGGGTTAAATGAACCATATATTTCATGCTGTACCCGGCAGGCACAATATGCTGTTTATTGGTAGATTTAGTGTGATGGTTATATATGTTGTTTCTGTTAGAAATGATAGATATAGACACAACATAAAACAATGGCTATTGCATTGCATAACGAATACCTAAAAAAAAGTGGCTACTGACCAAAACTTCTCAAACAATGATATTATTTTGATGTTGCTCTTGATCGTTGATGTCTACCTCATTGTTCCATCTGGGCACACAACTAATTTGTAAACATCAATAATTAACATGTTCACATGTTCTTTGCCTGTAGCAGCTCTCATTTCCCTTCAAGCCCAATTATAAGATGAGCAGTGGAACCGATGTGAAGTTCGGTCAGTGTTACCTTTGAATTCTGTTTCTGGTTCACCAGATGCCATTCCACATTTCATGGAAAGTCTGAGTAGAGCTGGGACGACAACAGACAATTATTTCTGCTGTGGTATGGTTGAGGTAGTACAGGAGACACGTAAGGTCAAATTCCACTTGAGAAACACAACTAAATGTGAAATGAGGAGAATATTTAATCGAACAGTTTTGAAAATGTTGCTTATATCTACTTAATATACTTATTGGTAATTGGTTGCTCCCAGGTCTTGTTTGTACAAGTCTGAGATGTTCACTGATTGAAGGATCGGAAACCAGGCAATAGATGGGTATTGGAGGTAGTAACCACATTCAATGGCACCAAACCACAATTCAAAGGCAAAGGAAAGGTCAGTTTTAAGCAAGGATCAACAAGCAGACAATGTGGTAGGAAATAGCAAAACAAAAACAAGGTCAAGTATCCAAATTGAAAGGCCAGGTAGGCAGCAGTCCAGCAATGCCAAACACAGACACCCAATCCAGAAGTTAAAGGTGTATTTACACCTAAGTTATGCTCTGGGCAAGAGCACCCAATATGTCACATATCCACGTAGGCAGATTCCAGTATGTTAACCTGGGTACACACTACAGAATTTTCTACCAACTTTTTATGCCAATCAATTTTACATACGATCGATGGTCCGATCGCTCGGTCCATGGACTGCATACACACTAGCCTTGTTTAAGACGATAAAGGGAAGAGCGGACTTCCCTTTAGCGACTTTTTACAGCCATGTTGTCATGAGCAATAATTTTAATTTCGTACACACTGAAGCATCATTTGCGGGGCATGTAACAATATACCAAAGACATTAGCATAAAGGGGCAGAGCTTTCACTATAGTTAACACCCAAAGCCGCATAAAAAGAGAAGGCAACACTGTCTCTTCATTCATTCCTATAAAATAGAAGTTTATTACCATACATAAAATTTAGAAAACCATTTAAGTGGTAAAGTGCAATGCAATGATTATTCCCTAATAATAAAATCCCTTCATATGTAATGTAATGCTCCATTCTCTGCGGGCATCATCGCTGATTGGTCCACAGCAGAAACGAACGCCCATGTCTGAGTGTATAAAATAACAGAGGAACCTGTCTGGCGCTGAGGAGCGTGAAAAGATGGCGAGTGAGAAAGTGTCAGTGGGTGTTAAGGTTGAGGAGAAGGTGTCAGTGGGGAGGCGGGTGAGGTGAAGGTGTCAGTGGGGGTTACAGTTATGGAGACGGAGACAGATTCAGAGATGGTGCTGGAAGGGCCAAAAAATGTTGAAAAAGTTAAGGTGGGGGATGGAGATACTCAAGAAGAGCAAAGAGCAAATCCAATGAGCCCAAGAGAGGTGGAGATGATGGTCAAAGTACTGGACCAGGACGACTACGACATTAAAAAAGGTCAGTAGCACGTGTAGTGTACCTGCTTGAAGGACTTTATTTCATTCTAGTTTCATACAAAGCAATGTAAACGTGTAATTTGTAACATAGATTTTTTGTTTGTCAGAACGAAGAATTAATGCTGAGAAGGCCTGTTTAGAGACCACTAATGTAACACCTGTTATCAAGCAAGAAAAAATTGAAAAATAAAAAGATATGAAAAAAGTTAGACACCAGTGAACATGTATAGACAACTAAATGCTTTGGGCACATACTTGTACAGTTATAATAACCAAAATGACAACTGTTTTCCAGAATATATGGAGGTTAAACCCGCTATTATTGCGATTGCGCCACAGGGACCAAAGCATAAACTGATCTCGAACAGTGCGCAAGGTGAGAAAATGTGAGTATTCCTGGTGTTGGATATATAAAGATATAAAAGTTTAATGGTAAACATTTCTTTTTTTCTTGTTTTGTAGGTAAAGCAATTAAAGGGAATAGAAACCCAAGCGACATCAAGACCTGTTTGCCACAAACCAGTAGCACCATTAAAGTGTAATACTATTTTTTTTCACCTGTCATATTGTCAAAATTTTTGTACTTTTTTCCTGCAATAAAACTGTTGCATGAACACTGTGTGGTTTATTCATGGTAATATACAAATATTAGTTAATAAAGGTTGATATGACTTTATAACTTTAATAGTTTATAAAGGTTAAATGTGAATCGATGCCAACATAGATGCAAAGGGTAATAACACATGTGCTTTATGCACGTGTAATGGTCTGCAGCCAGACAGTTGCAATATACATTTATACAAAACACAAGTCTGTAATGTGAGGATACCGCACCACGTGGGACTGGTACAGACATCACAAATTTACATACACACGCCCCCCAGGTCGAGGAAGTATCGGAGGAGTGTCGTGGATCAGTCGGAAGTCTATACACACTACACAACGGAAACAAGATTGGACCAAAAATATTTAACGGTACGAAAAAACCAAATGAGGCGACAATCGTCTATTTGGGCAGACTTTCGACCATCGTGTCACTACACACACTGACCCGACTTTTGAACTAGCGGTCGTATGTCGGCTGATTGAGCCGATTATTGGACGAAAACCGTGTAGTGTGTACCTAGCTTTAGGATGCACCAGTGTGCTTATGGTAACCGATATCTTGGTGGTGTCTATGCTGATGTACAATATACTCACCGCGCGTTTTCAAAACCCCGCTTCACTTTGTTTTTTGAACGAGTCACGGCTATCTTTGTCACTCACTTTATTTTCATTAAAATAGAACTGTATAGTGGATCGGCTGAATGAATGAGCGCTACTGAGGGTGAAAATGTGAAGGAAGGGTGCTGTGCTCCATCTGTAACTGTACTTGTCTCTCCTACATGCTTATCCTCAATTGCCAACTCGACTCATTGTCTTCAGCCTTCGCCATGGAGATACATCACGGTTAACACTTTTCTATACTTTGCTGTCATGTTTCCTTTTTACTTTGGATAACAACTATTCTCTTATATTTTTAAAATGAATTTCAGTTACACCTCTCACTATCACAAATTCATACTGCCAAAAAATTTGTGCCCCCAAATCCTCGCACCCTAGGCTGGAGCCAAGTTAGCCTATTGAATAATAAAGCCCTGGTATGCAGTTATCACTGATCATTTTGTGTATATGACATTAGCAGTGATCACATCTGTGTGTATGATATTATCAGCAATCATTTCTGTGTGTGTGACATTATCAGTGATCACTTCTGAATGTACGACATTAAGCGGCATATTCAATTAGCTTAATGGTCCGGGATTACGCACAGCTCCACGAGTCCCGTTACCGCAACATTGCGGATTTCTGTGCGCACCCCATAGGGTTGCAAAGGGAAATCCGCAATGTTGCGGTACTGTATTGTCACTTTACACATGCAGCCACGCGTAATCGCGGACAGCCAAGCTAATGGAATATGCCCCTAACAGTGAGCATATGACATTTCTCTTGCTCATCAGAATAAGACCTCAGCACTCATTCTCACTATATACACTATATGCAAGGAACAAGCCCGTGCAAACAGAATATCAGGTAATGTATTTGTTTCAGTGTAGACAAACACATAATAGAACCACAGTTCTGCTGATAAGAAATGACCAGCTCTGTGATGTCACCTTTTGCTCATTTCCAAATCGTTAAGATAAATGGTCCTTATGATAACAGCAATGTCCGGTACAAATTGGTCGTCTGTAAACATTTGTTCTAACACTTAAAATCTAAATAGAAAATAGATTCTCTCATACCTTATTCCACAGCACAATTAATGCATAGTAACTTTATTTAGGGGAAATTATAATTTTTTAAATGTTAAAAATGAAATAACATTACCAAATAGGTAATTATATTCTGAGATTCACCAGTGACACCTATAAGCTATAATATGGTACTACACTCCATCCGGTAAAACATATCATCATTTTAAGAATTATTTATCACCAAGTAATACTGTTCTAATCCTCTGTTAATACAGAAAAACAAAAAGTAATAAAACAAATGGATAAATCGATTGGGTTCATTTGGAGTTCAGTGTATTTTTTTTCTCTATTTGTTTTCTTTTTCCACTTGATCTGTTATTTGCATATGTGATAAATTCATGGATATGTCAGCCTTTCTTGATAGTGGTGCGGCAGGTAACTTCCTGGACATACACTTGGCTCAGACACTTGACATTCCAGATATCAAGTTAGGATCAAGCATTGCCACCTGTGGGTTGGATGGTAACCCCTTGCCTGGGGGTAGAATTCTCGCAAGGACTCCAATGGTTCAGTTGTCTGTGGGAGCCCTCCATACAGAGGACCTCTCATTCTACCTAATTACCTGTCCCTCTGCTCCGTTGATTCTGGGGTATCCTTGGTTTTCGCAGTCATAATCACCTTATTGACTGGAAAAGAGGGGAAATTATCCATTGGGGTCCAGAGTGCTCTACGTCTTGTTTGACCCTGCCCCTCAGAATCCTGCAGCCTAGTCCAGAATTGTTGCCTGCACCCTACCAGGACTTTAGTGATGTGTTCTCTAAACAGAAGGCTGACTCCCTTCCGCCTCACCGAAACTATGATTGCGCTATCGAGCTTGTGCCAGGTTCAAAACTGCCCAAGGGGCATCTGTATTCCTTGTCTGCTCCTGAAACTCAAGCCATGGAACAGTACGTGGAGGAGAACCTGGAAAAAGGGTTCATCCGCCCCTCCAAAACTCCTGTAGGCGCTGGGTGCTTTTTTGTGGCTAAGAAAGATGGCAGTCTGAACCCCGCATCGATTATCGCAGATTGAATAAGATCACAATTAAAAATGCTTATCCGCTGCCCTTGATTTCGGTTCTGTTCGACCAGCTCAAGTCTGCCACCATCTTTTCTAAGATTGACCTACGGGGCGCTTACAATCTCATCCACATCAGACAGGGAGATGAATGGAATACGGCCTTTAATACCTTCTCTGGGCATTATGAATATCTGGTGATACCATTTGGATTGTGTAACGCCCCGGCATTCTTCCAAGATCTAATCAATGATGTCTTACGAGAGTTTTTGGGTAGGACCGTGGTGGTTTATCTAGATGACATTTTAATTTATTCCCAGTCCTTCCCCCAGCACCGCCAACACATCCGAGAAGTCTTGGAGAGGTTACGTCAATACCACCTGTACGCAAAATTGGAGAAGTGCGAGTTTGAAGTCCCTAGGGTGGCCTTCTTAGGTTACATCTTTTCCTCGGCTGGCTTCTCCATGGACCCTAATAAAGTCCAAGCAATTCAAGACTGGGTCCTTCCTACTAACCTCAAGGCGATCCAAAGGTTTCTTGGCTTCGTCAACTATTACTGGAGGTTTATACATTCCTTTTCTTCCTTGGTGGCTCCTATTACTGCCCTCACACGGAAATGCACAGACCCAACTAGTTGGTCTTCGGAGGCGTTGGCAAGCTTTTCTGCCCTTAAAGTTGCCTTCACATCTGCACCCATCCTCAGGCATCCAGATCCGGATCTTCCGTTTATTGTAGAAGTAGACGCCTCGGATGTAGGAGGAGGAGCCATTCTCTCTCAAAGAGATCCTCAAAGTAAAAAATTACACCCGTGTGCATTTCTGTCCAGGAAATTCTCATCTGCAGAAATTAACTACGACGTTGGGAATAGGGAGTTACTGGCCATTAAGTGGGCCCTCGAAGAATGGCGGCATTGGTTAGAAGGAGCAGCTCATGTTATTACCATCCTCACAGACCACAAAATCTTCAAATTGTTTGTTCCAGTTCATCTGAGGAAGTCGGCCCTCATCGAATGCCACGACATCCGCTCAGCAGGTCATCCCAGTATCCAGAGGACCATTGAAAAACTTTCCCGCTGGCTTTGGTGGCCCACCTTGTCGTCTGATGCAGAAAACTATGTCAGAGCTTGCCCAGAATGTGCCAGGAACAAGTCTTCCAGAATCCATCCTCCAGGTCAACTTCTACCCTTGCCAATTCCAAACAGGCCATGGACCCATATTTCTATGGACTTTATTGTTGACCTCCCTTTGTCCTCGGGTCATAACACCATTGGGTAGTTGTTGATCGGTTCAGCAAGATGGCACACTTTATACCCTTACTCAAATTGCCAGATGCCAGAAGTTTGGCTACCTTATTTATTACCCATATCTTCCGTCTCCACGGCCTCCCAGAAAACATTGTTTCAGATCGAGGTTTACAGTTTATTGCACAATTTTGGAGGTCTTTTTGTAATTCCATAGGAATTAGTATCAGTCTGTCCTCCGCTTACCACCCTCAGTCGAATGGGCAGACGGAAAGGACCAATCAGTCTTTGAAACAGTACCTCCGCATCTATGTTTCCAAATTCCACGATAATTGGTCCTCTCTTTTGCCCTGGGCAGTATTCGCATACAATAATTCCTGCCATTCTGCAACACACACTTCCCCATTCTTCTGAAATCTCGGGTTCCACCCAAAATCTAACTCCTTCTCTTCTGCTGTTTCCCTTGGTGATCCTGGAATATCTGCCTTTACTGCCAGGTTGAAGTCCGTTTGGAAGAAGGTACATTCCACTCTGTGTCAAGCTTCTCTTAGCTCTAAAGCCTTCGCTGATCACCATCGTGGTCCATGTGTATTGAAAGCAGGAGATCGTGTGTGGTTGTCCACACGGAACATCAAATTGAGGCAACCTTGCAGGAAATTTGGTCCCCGATTCATCGGGCCATTTATGGCTCTCTCACCCCTCTTCCTGCACCCCCTTCCCCGCTGGCTCTCTCACCCCTCTTCCTGCACCCCCTTCCCCCCCTGGCCCTCTCAGCCCTCTTCCTGCACCCCTTTCCCCCCTGGCTCTCTCACCCCTCTCCCTGCTCCCCCTTCCCCACTGGCTCTCTCACCCCTATCTCTGCACCCCCTTCCCCCTTGGCTCTCTCACCCCTATCTCTGCACCCCTTCCCCCCTGGCTCTCTCACCCCTCTCCCAGCACCCCCTTATCCCCTTCCTATCTCACCCCTCTCCCAGCACCCCCTAACCCGCTGGCTCTCTCACCCCTCTCCTAGCAACCCCTACTCTGCTGCTCTCTCACCCCACTCCCAGCACCACCTTAAACCCTGGTTCTCTCACCCCTCTCCCAACACCCCTTAACTCCCTGGCTCTCTCACTCCTCTCCCAGCACCCCCTTACCCCCTGGCTCTCTCACCCCTCTCCCAGCACCACTTTACCCCCTGGCTCTCTCACCCCTCTCCCAGCACCTCGTAACCCGCTGGCTCTCTCACCCCTCTCCCAGCACCCCCTACTCTGCTGGCTCTCTCACCCCTCTCCAAGCACCCCCTTACCCCCTGGCTCTCTCACCCCTCTCTTAGCACCCCCTTGCCCCCTGGCTCTCTCATCCCTCTCCCAGGACCCCCTACGCCGCTGGCTCTCTCACCCCTTTTCCAGCACCCCCTACTCCACTGGCTGTCTCACCCCTTTCCCAGTACCCCCTACCCCACTGGCTCTCTCACCCTTCTCCCTGCATCCCCTACCACATGGCTCTATCACACTCGTGACCCCCCCATGTGAAAATCGTGGCACCCCCGCGAACCCCCCCCCCCCCCGCCCCCCCACAAAAATCGCGGCACCCACCCCGATGCCCCTCCCCCCCGTGACAATCGCGGCACTCCCGTGACCCCCCCTCCCCCTCCCCAGTATACAGGAAAAAAAATCTGCAATCTGTGTCCAGATTGAATGGAACAGTGCAGAGATTAAGGGTGGAGGGAACGGAGGAGCGCACAACAGAGGTGGCTGGTTCCTGGGGAGGAACCAGCCACCAGGAAGCCAAGAAGAGTCGGGCCGGCCCATCTAGCCATCGGCCCTTCTGGCATTTGCCAGAAGTGCCAGATGGCCAGTCCGGCCCTGCCTACCAGTATGTTTTTGGAGTGTGGGAGGACACCGGAGCTCCCACGCAAACACGGGGAGAACATACAAACTCCTCACAGATAAGACCATGGTCGGGAATTGAACTCATGACCCTAGTGCTGTAATTTTTTGGACTGCTAATTAAACAAACGAGTAGCCCGCCACCCTGCAAATCTGCCACCTTAGACCCAAGTGGCCTTTCGACAATTCCAGGCCTGGGCCTAGGGTGCTAATTATCTACAGGAGAAAATATTCAAACAGTATCAAATAACAACAATTATTATTATTATTATTATTATTATTATTTATTTATAGGGCGCCACTAGGTATCCATAGCGCCGTACAGGGACAGACAGAAATACAGTACAGGGTGAGACATCACGAAACAGTTAACAAAAAGCACAATATGAAAAAAACAATATGCAAACATGACAACACACAAAGGATCCCTTAATAAACGGGAACAGTCATTGAAATTACTTTCTTTTTTATTCTCTTTTAGATGTTTTTTTATAAGTATCGGGGCCTTCCAGTTGTCTTACCAATCCCCTGTATCCTTTCATCCCCCAATTCTCAGAGAGTTAGTTTACCCACATAAGTGGAGCACTGTAGAAAACATCAGCAAACAATATTTTCCATTTCTGATGTCATTATTCTCTTCTTTTCCCTTGCTCAGCATTCTGACTGAGCGCTTTTAATTATTTCATCTTGTCTGAAACAAACTACTTGTAATGTCACGCTTTACTTGTAATACAAGCCGCTTATTATCATTGTCATGAAGTGGAACCAAGTATGTGAAGTAATATCAGACATTTGTTTCCAACCCACAATGAGCAAGGTACGTTTACACTTATACTGCCATTCAAAATAATAAAGAGATTATCATTATTATTTTAATCACCTACATTTCATGTGACTTTGTGGGCTAGATTTACTAAACTGCGGGTTTGAAAAAGTAGGGATGTTGCCTATAGCAACCAATCAGATTCTAGCTTTCATTTATTTAGTACCTTCTACAAAATGACAGCTAGAATCTAATTGGTTGCTATAGGCAACATCTCCACTTTTTCAAACCCGCAGCTTAGTAAATCTAGCCCTGTGTCTTGATTTAGAATCTTTAGGAATGAATAAAGAATGTGATACACATGCTGGCTCTTACACCACCTGCTTACATTATACGCCCAGCAATCTATACAGTAAATAAGATATTGTGGTTGTCATCTCAGTTCAGTTGTATAAACTCACAACAAGTGCATCCTATACATCCTTTCAATTAATAGAAAATTAAGGGTTCTACATTAACTTCAGCGCTTTGTTCCCCTAGGAAATCTTCACTGGGATGAAAAGGATTTTGATCCCGTGAAAAGCTCTTAGGGGAATGAAACATTGATCTTCATGTATAAATAAACGATTTCTTGCTAATATAACATTGAGTGTTTGCTGTATTTATATTGAGCTCGCCAAAGTGAGCAGAGAGATAATTTTATCCCTGTAGATAGAACTGCCCATGGGACCAAAAGGCCGATACTCATGTATAAATAAACACAGCTTTCAGAAATATAGCTGTGTTTATTTGGCAGTGATGTAAGATAGGTCAACAAACCTTTCCTACTATAGCACAGTTGGAGACAACATTTTAATAATAAAAATAACTGAAAGGTGCCCAAAATACACTTTGAACTTGATGACTTATAAAATGGAGATGCCAGATGCATGATTTATTTATGTATTATTCTTGCAATCTATAACTGCTAGACTTCTATCAGTCCAATGTATTTTTTTTTTGAGGTACAGAGGGGCATAAAATATTAAGAGAGGCCTACAGGATTGGTAAGTATTACCAATTAAGTTTCTTTACCCCAAGATATAAAAAAATAATTAAGCTTGAACTTATGTGAAATTGTGGGAAACTTGTTTCTTCTCTATAAGGTCTATGCTACATTTAGTGCCTGCAACAAATGGTTGCCGACAGCTTGCATGTTATGTAACATGTTGCACTGAGTTAGTTACACTTCTGATCATGGCCTGATTATCCAATAGGCTGACTAGGTTGCAGCCTAGGGCACGAGACTTTTGGGGGTGCATAATTGGGACAGGGGGAAGTATAAACTGAAATTCAATTAATCTGAAGGATATTAAATTAAGGGCGGGTTCCTTTTTACTAGAGATGTTCACTGACCCCCGTGTTTTGGTTCTGGTTTTGGATCTGGATTAACTTTGTGTTTTGGTTTTGGTTTTGGCAAAAACGCCCTCGCATGTTTTGGTTTTGGGTCCCGATTTTTTTCTAAAATCCCTATTTTTTTTGCTAAAATCACATAATTTGCCTCTTTTTCTCCCTACATTATTATTAATGTAGGGAAAAAATTATTAATCTGTGAGTTCTGATGTCTTCACTTTAATGTTCACTGGGAAAATTGTGCATTTTGAGGAATGATGTCCCCCCACTGTATATTATTGTGGATATTAGAGGTCACACTTAGATTTATTTGACCTGTATAAAAGCACTCCTCGGGTACTTAATATCTTCATATAATTTACAGTAGGGAGTTCATTATTTCATATATAATAATGCTTTAGCTATAACGGACTCCTGCAACAAATGAATGTGTGTTAAATTATTATTTGTATTACATTTTTTAATATTCCTTTTTAATGCACGATTAAGGTGTCTGCTTATGACTCCTCTCATAATAATGGGCACAATGATTGTCTTGCACTCTGGAAATAGATCAGGATGCTTGATGTTCAATTTAATAAAATTTAGAATTCAAAGAGAAGAGCTCAGTTTCTTTTTTCCCATCAACAGCATGTAAGTTATGCTTGTTTTTCATTTTAGAATGAATAAATAAATCTATAACAGAATGTAATACACAGTGAATAAAATGCTGAATCGTTCACACTAGAACCCAAAAAAATAACAGAATCAGCAAACTGAATGTCAATTTGCATGCAATAAAAAGCAACGCAGAGAGGATTTAATTAAGAAGATTTAGGTAATATATAATTTATTACTAACAGCATTGCTTACAAGATACAGAAACATTAATCAGATTGTTGTGCATTACTGGATGCTGCCACTTTGAATATTTCCTTTCTTTCAAGAAAATATAAATTGTTCAATATTTTTTGCAGCCTCAGTTTTTTAAATATATGCTAAGTTGTCCTTATGATAAATAACATTGGAGAGTGGCTATATAATATGGACATGATCAGGCATATTTATATATTAGCCCCTCTAGGCTGCTGGTTCTGACTCCGCCACTCCCAATGTGTGTATGGTGTGTATGTGTTCCATTTTAATATTCAGAGATGTACTATATAACAATATTATATAATAATATGCAAACTACACATTCCCTTCATTTAGAGCGTATGGTACTCAAAATCATTCTGCACATGCCTAGAATCGGGATATACGCTATTAAATGCAGCCCTGTCGTCTCAAGCGCCACGCAGCCACGTCTGGATCAAGCTTTGGACATCTCAAATCTCAAAGTTACTTGTTTTTCTGCCACATGTCTTGCTCCAGCTACAGGGCTAAGTCCTGATCTGTGGTGATGACCATCTCATATGCATGCTATAACATGTGTTTGCAATTACGAGCAACTGTAAAAATGTATCTTATGCTCAGTAGACATTACCAACCTCAGTAAATGTATTTCATGGGAAAAAATAAAACACACTTTTTTTCTAACTGTTTTATCATTAATGCTTATATTATCAACAGATGCCATTAATTTTTTTTTTGTCTATACGTTCTTTTGTATATTTATAATCTACATAGGTATTGGGTGTATCCTGCAGTGTCTTGTGTAGTAGGACACAGTAGACCTACACTTGAATTCAACAGGGCATGTATCTTGTTATCTGCGCGTTGATGAATTTGCGAGTGTGTTAAGCCAGGGGCGAGCTGGGCTGGGAGGCAGGTCCCATAATAAACTACCTTGGGCTGGGTCACTGGGCCACCTGCATTTTATTTTCCTTTAAAATAGTCTGATGAGTCGAGTCTTGCCCCCGGGCCAAGCTTTGCCAGGCTCCCAAGCGTAAAGCCGAAATACGTTATAACGCAGGTTGCGCTGAGTATATATGTCTTGATGAATCAGGCCCTGTATATGACGAATTCACTAATAACGAATATAGTCTGAGCACATTACTATGATATACACTCTGGGTCTGAGTCATTAAGGAAAGTAAGGCAAAAAAAGGAGTAAATGTTCTCCTGGACAAACCATATTACAATACAAGGGGTGCAAATAAGTTTATTATTTTCCACATAAGGAAAATACTGCCTGTTTTTTCATGTAGCACACAAATACTAGTAAGCTTTGTTTTTACACTGAAATTTAAAGTTGATCTAGGACATGCCCTAAACAAACTATAAATCTGTACCCGCATTTTAAATTTACCTCCCCCTCCAATGCAACATGGTTTTGTCCAGGTGCAAAGTTACTCCTGTTTTATGCTTTGCTCTTCTTAATGACTCAGGCCTCCCCTGCATTTCACATTCTAGCTGCACAAACTCACTGCTTCCATTGTGCCCCCTCACCACTGTCCTTAGTACTTACCTATTTATTTGGATTTGGAAAAGGAGTGTGGAACATGTGAGTGCCGATTGGGGGTGACAGATCAACTCTCTCTCAGCTTCCAGCATGTGCATCAGGTGAGGTACAGAGGACCATAGCCAATAGTGGGGAAAGGGCCTTCGCTGAGGACAGCAAGACTGACGTGCTATAAAGCATAATTGTCTGAAATGTAAGTACAGGAATAAGTTGCCCTGGGCTTGTCCCCCGGGGGTCTGTGGTCTTTCTCAGGGCCATCTTAAAAACATTATGGGCCCCCAGGCAAAGCAGTGCACCGGGGCCCATATATATATATATATATATATATATATATATATTATAGAGATAGAGATAAATGTACTTGCTCAGTGACACTTGAAGGTTTTTTTTGCAGGTTTTTTCTTTTGCAGGATTGTTTATTCTAATTAGGAGCCCTGTCTATGGGGCCCCCGGGCACCTGCCCATCGTGCCCAATGAAAAAGATGGCCCTGGTCTTTCTACAAAACCAGGTCTAGACAAGAGAATGAGAAGATAAAATACCAGTTAAGTTGATTACTAGCAATTGTGGATATCTTCAAAATTATATTCACTTATAGGTGCTGGTATGAAAGGCACTTTATTATTTTCATGTAAAACCTTCAGTTTTAGATGATATTGGTAGATCTCTCCCCGTCACTAACATCACACACACACACAATAATAAAAAATATATTTTATCTCTTTTGGCTGGATAATTTAAATATGTATTAGTGCAAGATTAGACTTGGCCACTTGCATCTGTACCAGGGGCAGGCTGGGCTGGGTGGCAGGGGGGCATTACTGTATAATGCCAGTGGAACAGGTTGGAAATATAAAAATATTGTATTATAATTGCGATAGGTGGCGGGAAGTAATGATGATTGACGGGGGGGGGGTGCGCAATAATCAATAGGCCCCACAGAGATCTCATTTCAATTTCCTCTGGGACTGCTAGAGGCTTATCATGATCTTTCTATCCTCATGTTGGAACCAACACTGCTGAAATATGTTGCCTATATTTCAACCTTTGTGTTGAACATTTGTGCAATACATTACAAAGTATATGTTGGTCATTTATGTGATAGCAGATTACAGCACACCACTGTTTAGCAAGAAAGCATGATGCTACTCTGATGTCTTGCAATGGTTTCTCTGAAGTCCCACTTGCAACATGACTCATTCTCAGTCTATTCTCAGTCTATTCAAAGTAATAAAATCCCCTGTAATGTGTATATTATAATGAAATATGGAACCTGGTAAAGTATAGAATGTCACAAACTGTTGAAAGATCTCAACCTAACGCTGCATGCATTGCTAAGTAACTATTGACAGACGCTAGCTTAACTGTCTCTTATGTCTATCACCAATAGCTTAAGCTACTGGATATAATATAATGGCTAGATGATAGATTAATATAATTTTTCTGGGGTATGGGTTGTTAAAAAAAAGGTTGTCAAATTTTGTTCTACTAATTGTTTTTTTTCCAACTTGCCCTAAGTGGTTTTCACACCTTAGTTTTTGTACCCTCTGCCTTTTAATATATATACATATATATATATATATTTATGTTAGAGATGTTCACTGACCCGCGTGTTTTGGTTTTGGATCTGGATTAACTTCGTGTTTCGGTTTTGATTTTGACAAAACCGCCCTTGCGTGTTTTGGTTTTGGTTTGGATCCCGGTTTTTTTTCTGAAATCCCTATTTTTTCTAAAATCACATATTTTTGCTTTTTTTCCTCCTACATTATTATTAACCTCAATGACACTAATTTCAAGTCATTTGCAGTCAATTCTGACCACCTCACAGGTCACAATATTATTTTCATACACTTTCAAACAAAGACTGCAGGGACCTGGCTGGATGCTAAGCAACAGAGCAATGACACAATCACACGGCAGTTCCTAGTACATCTAGGACACATTGCCACACAGCAGTAGCAGAAAATAAAAGTGGTGCAAGATGGAATTGTCCTTGGATAATGAAATCAGTTATGGTTCATTTGATCCCTCCATCCATTTCTTGGATAACTGTGATAATTCTACAGCTAATACACGGCGACGAGTGCTGACCCTCCCTGGGATGCCTGCTTTTATCAGACCCAGACCAATCCAGGGTGCCAGACAATGCACTAAAAAGAGCCATTGTAATTCACAGCAATAAGCAAGTTCATCACTGAGCTTCAAATCAGCCCCAATTCCCAAACAATTATAATATAGTAAGGTACCTTTGACGTAAAGTGCAGATTACAAACACTTTGTGCAATACTGATAAAACAGCAGCACAGCGGAAGGTAATACATATACATGTCTATTTAGACATACATTCTTACATTACTTCTGCAAGCAGCGTTGTTCTTTGTTAATAAAACTGTTGTCTTTATACTGTTCAAAATTTTTTAAAATAATCCTCCACCATTCTTTAGATGTTGATAGTTGGATCAGGTGGAGTTACAGTAGAGGTGTTACTAATTCTGGTCAATTCTTTTACAGTAGACAAGACCAGATGTCAAAATGTTGTGCTGAGTCATCTGCCTCATCAATGGGTGTCTTTGAGTATTGCAAAGCACACAACAGTATATAGCACATGTAGGTAACATTGGCAAACAGCAGTAGCTGAAAGGAAAAGTGGTGCAAGATCGAAATGTCGTTGGGCCCTCCCACTCACCCTTATGTTAGATCTTAAAAAGGACATGCAACTTTAACTAAACCCAGCACTCCAGCAACAAGGAGTGCCACTTTTGAAGCTGATGTGCTTGGTTTGTTTGGCCCCCACAAATCAAGCTAACAATGGGCTTAAGGCACCTAAGGTAACAGTGCTGTTAATGAACTCTAGTGTGGCAAGATGTTGTTGTCATCATCCTCAGCCTCATCCTCACCCTCATGAGTTTGTACATCATCCTCACACATTATTAATTCATCACCGCTGGAATCCACCATTACAGAAGTCTCAGTATTTTGATGTAATTGGCGGGAAAAGCCTTCCTCGTGGAACTTGAAGTTCATTTTTATGAACATGATCTTTTCCACATTTTGAGGAAGTAGCCTCCTATGCCGATCGCTGACAAGATTCCCAGCTATGCTGAAAACTCTTTCCAAGTACACACTGGAGGGTGGGCAGCTTAGGCAGTGCAAAGCGAGTTGGCACATGGGTCTTCAAATATTTTTTCCTCATAGTATGTAAAGGGACTGTCTGATATGTCTATTTCTACGCTGTCGGGAAAATATTCCTCTACCATCCTTTGGATGTTGATAGTAGGATCAGGCGGAGTTACGGCAGGAGTGTCATGTTTTTTGGTCAATTTTTTTAGACCAGACCAGATGTCAAAATGTTGTGCTGAGTCGTCTGTATCATCCCTGGGTCAATTGGGAAATCTAAGTTTTTTCCTAGTAGCAGTTGACTGAAAAATTGAAGGAGGAGACGCCGTCCTGTCACATAACATTTGAGCTGTCATCTTGCTCATCAGGAGCTCCTTGCATCTCTTCAGATCTGGGTCAGCACAGTCGTCAAAATGTAGTGATCTGATTTCAAGATGTTGATAACTCTTGGATCCTGGCGAAGCTAATAAAGTACTTGATCTAAAAGTCCGACATACTTAGCATAATTGCTTTATTTAATCTCCTCCTTTAGTTTCTCAAGTTGCTTTTCCAAAAGTCTAATTAAGGGAATCACTTGACTCAAGCAAGCAGTGTCTGAACCCACTTCACAGGTGACTACTTCGAACTGTTTCAGCACCTTGCACACAAGTATTCTCCACTGCGCTTGAATAAAATACATCCTCCCTCCTTTCCCAATGTCATGGCTTGTGGAGTAAGCGTGGATGGCTTTTCGCTGTTCCTCCATCCGCAGAAGCATATACAGGGTGGAATTCGACCTTGTCACCATCTCTTGCTTCAGTTGGTGGCAGGGCAAATTAAATTGCTCTTGTAGCTGTTGCAATCTCCTACATGCTGTTGCTGAATGCCAGAAATGTCCAGATATTTTACGGGCCACAGACAGCATCTCCTGCACATCAATGTCATTTTTTTAAAAGATCTGCACCACAAAGTTTATTGTGTGAGCAAAACAGGGAATGTGATGGAATTCACCCAGCTGTAATGCTCTCACAATATTGGTGGTGTTATCAGAAATGACATATCCTGAGGAGAGTCCAAGCGGGATAAGTCATGCTGCAATGACATCCCTTAGTTTTTGTAACAGATTGTCAGCTGTATGCCTCTTAGTGAAGCCGTTGATACACAGAGTAGCCTCCCTCTGAAAAATGTGACGTACTTGGGTACAAGCTGCTGCTTTTCCTGCTGGTGAAGGCGAATCACCAACCCAGTTGGCTGTCACAGTCATACAATCTTTAGTATGCCCAGTTTCGCTTATTCACATATCTGTGGTTAAGTGTACAGTGGGTAGAATGGCATTTTGTAGCCCAATAATTACATTAGTACAAACCTTTTGGTAAAGGTGAGGAATAGTTTTTCTAGTAAAATGGTGTCGTGAGGGAATTTGATATGGGGACACAAGACCTCAAGTAATTGTCTAAAACCAGCTGCATTAATAGTGGATATTGGAAGCAGATCTAATACTAGCATAGTTGCCATGGCGTCTGTGATCCGCTTTGTGACTGGGTGATAGTTTTCATACTTGTTTCCTCTTGCAAAGGATTGTTTAACAGTCAATTGTTGTAAACTACTTGTAGTCTTCTTCTTGGTCTGCTTCTGGGATGAAGAATCACTCCCAGCAGCAGCAGCAGTGGGACTAATGCTCAAGAATTCTTCTGAGGAATCCAGAATAGTGGAGGAGTCATCTAGCCTTACCAACCTGGATGCAGGACTAACTCCGATCGCTACTGAGGATATTGAGGAGGACGGTGTTGTGGGGGTAGATTGCAGGCTTAGGGATCTAGCAGAGAGAAGGGACCTAGCTGATGCTGGATTGCTTGTTGTTATTTTTTTAGCATAAGTTTCTGACTTTCCCAACAGCCTGCCATGAACTCACTTCAAATGGCATAACATGGATGAGGTTCCTAGATTGTTAAGGTCCCTACCTCTACTGACTGTGGCTTTACAAATGCTACAAATGGCTAGACAACTGTTGTCAGGATTTGGGTAAAAACAATTCCACACATAAGAGGTGGATTTTTTGGTCTTATGCCCAGGCATGACAACTGCCTTCTTCTTATCACGTGAACTGCTTCCACTGGTGCAGGACTTACGCAAACAACATCATCCTCATCAACATCCTCATTAGTGCCCTTGTCAGCTACACAAATATCCCCATCATCCTGTTGCAGTTCCAAAGTAGCATCCTCAATTTGTGTATCACTGGCACACATCTGCAGAAATGCTGAAAGGGGCCTTCTTTATGGGTACACTATCAGACAGGTCAGGATTACAAATAGCACTCGTGGATAAACTCTCCTCAGCGATTTGTGTAATTTCTGAATCAGAACATACATTTACCTCTAATGACTTACGGTTTTCTTCCAGCTCGGCTTTTACATGTAAAAGTATTTGGACACCACTTTTGGAGTCCGAATGACAAGGTCTTGCTTGGTCATGACTGACCTTACAAGTAGATGCCTCAGTGACAGTTGCTGAACTAGCACTCTTAGAGAAAGGTGAAGGCCTCATTCTTTCCTTGCCACTGCGTGTGTAGAATGGTACATTGGCAATTATCTTTTTTTCTGCAGATAATTTTGCCTGGATTACAGGTCTTTTTTTCAGCAATAACAATTATCAATGGAGCTCCCCTGAATGTCATTGGAGACTCTGAAGAACACTGTTACCCCTCCTCTTTCTTTTCTACATATGACATTGCCTAACTGCACTAGAGAGTACCAAGAACTGTGCTACCCCTTCTGTGTCCCTCTGTGAAATGGCGCTGGATCGCTGTGGAGGGTGGAACTTAGAGCATCCAAAACTCGCGAGATCCGAGAGCCAATGACATAATGTTGACGTTTCGCCTCGTTTTCAATTCCGAGGACGCGCAAAAGTACCGAGCCGGCTAGGTACTCTGATCTGCTAAGTTCGGGTGTGTTCGGTTCACAGGGAACCGGGCCTGAGCATCTCTAATTATATATATATATATATATATATATATATATATATATATTAAACTGTTTGTTTAAATCAGTGGTAAACAATATGCAACCAAAGAACAGCTTGCAGCCTGAACAGATGCAGGGAGAGTTGAGATGCAGGGGCAGAAAGAAATACTACTACTGTATCCTCAGTGTCTTTCTCGTACTACCATGTCTCACTGTGACTGGAGGGTATAGGGACTCAACCAATAGCAGAGGAAACACCCCCAAATACATAAGAGTTTAACACAGTCATAATGTGGAGTGGACATTAGTGGTGGTGCAGTGCAACTGTACATAAATATTGGGTGCCAGGCCAATCAAAACAGCGAAAACTTTATTACACACCACCATCTCTTCCAGCACATAACGGTTGCAGATACATTTTGGCTGATAACTCCAATTCCTCCTGAACACACTTAGCAGCAATAAAACAATTCTGGCAGTTCACATACCCAATATTAACGGTGCAGTTGTTACACTGCATCTGTCAATGCTCATCATGTATACAGACAAACAGAAGGCATATACCAGAGGGTCTTGCACTCTTCTTGTGCACTCCATGCCTTACATCAGGGACCCTCCTCTACAATTTTAGCCTTCATGCAGCGAACCTCACTCAAGGGTATGGAGATACTTTTCAAGGGGGCTATAATACTGAGTATTTACAGACTGATTTCCCACTATCCAGGGACCTCCCTTCACCCCTCTACCGCTACTGATAAAAACTCTCTAGGGTGTACAAAAAAAACTCTTTTCAGGTATTACACATCCTAGATATCATGGATTTTTTCCATTACATACTTGCAGCCTCTCAATGTCTCATAGTACTCCCCTGACTGCAGGGTCCAACCGTACTACTTTACATGAAAACCTCCCTCCATTCAGGGACTCAGTAAATATCAGTCTCCCATGGCATCTGACCATGAACCCTCTCCCATAATGCTGACAGTCTTTTATTTACTGCATCCAGGGACTCTAATTAGTGATGTTCTCTCCCCTTTTATGCATACAACTGCTCTTCCATGGCAGCTGCCACACACTCACCCTTTCTTGATGGTATTTCCTTTGGGATGCTTCCTTTTTAGCATTTCTCTTGGTGGCCCACTTCTGGGGTACCCCTGATGGTGGGAATCCTCCTCTGTCTCTGCCCTTAGCAGGAGAGTTCATGGAATGCATCCTTCAGACATCTGCTGCATGCCCCCTCTTCACAGGGGCTTCTTTCTATGGGTCTCTCATAATGGGGCTTCTTTTCCCCCAAGACATATCTTTGGTCCAGGAATTGATTCCAATTTGCTGTCACCAGCCCCGAATGACCCTGGAAGAAAGAAGGATTTACCAGTGCCGGATCTCTAGACGAATGAGTTTTCTTTTCTTCACCTTCTTCATGGGCTGCTTGGGACACCAGCTTACAGGAGGACAGGCAAGTCATTTGAAGGAGAATATAATGCTGCTGTATGAGAAAGGTAAGAATGTGCTGCTACATGTGGGAGAGAGGCGATTGTGCTGCTACAGGCAGGAGAGGGGCAAATGTGCTGCTACAGGTGGTAGAGGGGCGAATGTGCTGCTACAGGTGGGAGAAGGGCGAATGTGCTACTACAGGTGGGATAGGGGCGAATGTGTTGTTACAGGTGGAAGAGGGGCGAATGTGTTGCTACAGGCTGGAGAGGGGCGAATGTGCTGCTACAGGCGGTAGAGGGGCGAATGTGCTGCTACAGGTGGGAGAAGGGCGAATGTGCTACTACAGGTGGGATAGGGGCGAATGTGCTGCTACAGGCAGGAGAGGGGCAAATGTGCTGCTACAGGCGGTAGAGGGGCGAATGTGCTGCTACAGGTGGGTGAAGGGCGAATGTGCTACTACAGGTGGGATAGGGGCGAATGTGCTGTTACAGGTTGAAGAGGGGCGAATGTGTTGCTACAGGCTCGAGAGGGGCGAATGTGCTGCTACAGGCGGTAGAGGGGCGAATGTGCTACTACAGGTGGGAGAAGGGCGAATGTGCTACTACAGGTGGGATAGGGGCGAATGTGCTGCTACAGCCAGGAGAGGGGCGAATGTGTTGCTACAGGCTGGAGAGGGGCGAATGTGCTGCTACAGTTGGGAGAGGCGAATGTGCTGCTACAGGTGGGAGAGGGGCGAATGTGCTGCTACAGGCAGGAGAGGGTCAAATGTGCTGCTGCAGGCGGGAGAGGGGCAAATGTGCTGCTACAGGTGGGAGAGGGGCGAATGTGCTGCGACAGGCGGGAGAGGGGCGAATGTGCTGCTACAGGTGGGAGAGGGGCAAATGTGCTGCTACAGGCAGGAGAGGGGCAAATGCACTGGTATAGGTGGGAGAGGGGCGAATGTGCTGCTACAGGTGGGAGAGGGGGGAATGTGCTGCTACAGGTGGGAGAGGGGTGAATTTGCTGCTACAGGCAGTAGAGGGGCAAATGTGCTGCTACAGGCAGTAGAGGGGCAAATGTGCTGCTACAGGCAGGATGGGGAGAGCAGGAACTGCTACAGGGGAGAGAAAAATTGAGAAAAGTGCTGCTACAGGCATGTAAAAAAGGAGAGAATTTACTGCTCAAGGGGCGAGACAGGAGAATATGATGATTGGAGGTGGGAATGTCTACAGAAGGGAACTGTGTCTCTCTATTTTGGTGGGATTGTCCTGATTAGAAAACCATGAGGAAAGGAAAAACATGTTACCACAGATGTGAGGGGGATGTGTCATTGCAGAGCCGGGGGGGGGGGGGGGGGGGGGGGGGTTGTTACCACAGATGTGAGGGGGATGTGTTATTAAAGAGCTGGGGAGGTTACTATAGATGTGAGGGGAGTAGGGCGATGTGTTATTATGGAGAACAAAGAGGGGATGTGGAAGAATATGTTACTACAGAGGTGAGCTGTGTAAATGTATTACTATAGATGTAATGTGAAGGCCAAATATATTGCAGGGGAGAAGTATGCTTACTTACTATGTGACCTCACATAGGATGGCACTGTTAGAGGTGAAATCCCACCCTTGATTCTTTAAGTGAGGATATCATCAATAGCCTATCCTTGAGTCTCAGTAACTAATATTGTAACTTATGAATTGTCAGCTAGTTGAGGAAATCAGGAAGAGAACACTCAAGTTCGGTGTTGTCAAAGTGAGTTCTGGTTTATTCCACAAAGTACAATTACATTTATATTTTAGCTGTTATATTATTGCACTGCCTATAATGCGTAAATCGTCACAAACATCAGCCCCCGCTAACCGCAAGCTATATGAGTAGATAGACACCTCCATCTACCCTGCTAAATTCTAAGAAATGGCTTAACCGCAGGTCCTAGGTGTAAAAACATACTTACTCTGTTATCAACATCAATGTCAGGCATTAAAATTGCAAAAAGCTGTTACATATTTTACAGAATATATTCTAAGCATAAAATGTATCTTTTAAAATTGAGCGTACAAAATGGAGTTTATTTGGCTATATAGAATCACCAATCAATATGTCAATCCACTTTTCACAGCACACCACTGTGCTCATGCGGAATTTTTATAAATGTTGAGAGGTATAGCATAGCTGCAAAGATTGTTTCTGTTTTCTTGCAGCAAAATCTATGTATTTCACATGTTTAAGCAAGTATACTGCAACCTCTTCTAATGAGTACTATTTCCCAATTACTATTTCCCTCGGACTAAAAAATGTTGGTGAACCTCTGCTTTAAACACTTAAATACTAGCTGCAAATTGAATGAGTGTGCCTGTATTTCTACACATTAATTACAAAACAGTAAAGAAAACGATTAATAAAATAGTATTACAATTCAGGTGTGGTATATAGAGGTGTGTTGACATATGTAAGACACCTGTGTTCTTACACCAGTCTGTATCCTAAGGATCATTGTGGACTCATTCACACGTATGTGCTTGTAAAATGGAAATTGGGTAAAGAAATCATGAAAAATAATGCAACCTTTTCATGTATTATGACTTAATGATACAATCTATTCAGCTGGTAGTGCAGGTTAACACATGAGAAATAGGTTGTCTTGCATTCAAAATCACCGCTATAAAATGTTAGAATACAATGGTGGAAATAAAAGAATCAGAAACCATTCATCCTATATTTAATGCACTTTTTTACATAAGTGAGTTAGTCGTTAAAAATCTCGTTCATGAGGGAACAGTGTGAATGGGCGATTAGTTCTACTCTTCTGTTGAGTTTTATATTGCCAGGTACTTTCTATCACTAATTATGCAAAAGAGAAAAAAAGTGTTAATTGCTCTGCTTGATAAATGTATCCATACTGTGTTTGCTCCTGCAGAGCGATATGTACATGTGTAATTTATATAGATGACATATGTCCATATGTACAGCACATGTGAGTGTTAATTACACATTAATCTGACTATGCTTCCTGCCGTGTGCTTGTTGTTTATATCTGTTGATGCATATCCAGATTTATTGTACTAAGGAACTGTTATACTATTGAAAGCCAGTGCTCGGGTTCTTCATTTATCTACTTATACCATTGCCTCTTTACCATGTGTACATCAAAATTACAGTGACAAGTTCACTCTGCATGTTCTTAGTTACTAGCATGCTGTACATTGGTGTGACAGAGGGTCAGGTGCTGAGTTGAATGTACCCTGGTTTGTGTAGTATAAAATCTGTACATTTATATGTACATCTGACGTAAATCTGGCGCATATGCTGATGCGGAGCTGGGTGGATCTTGGTTTTGGATCTAGATTTAATTAAAAAATTGTGAAAAATAGGTAAAATGCTGCCATATCGAGCTGTTTTGGTCCCATAGTACTATTTATAGCATTAACATTCATTTCCAGTCTATTTTCTAATGATCGTTTCGGAACTGTCCATATTTTCACTAATTTTGAACCAAAATGTGCAGCGAGCTGGCTGGCTACAATTAGTGACAGAGTAGCCGCAAGAATAAATGGCAGTTTAATAAAAGATGCAATCACCATTTCTGCTTTCATTTTCTTTTAATTCACCTCCATATCTCACATTAAAAGTCGCCGTTTCGGTCCTACATTCGGAACCTTTGTCAAGACAACCACATAGAACAACAGAAAAGACAGATATTTAAAAACACATGTTTTGAAAATATTCTGATATGGCCATTGCCATTTCTAAAATCCCTATTTTTTTTTGCTAAAATCACATATTTTAACTTTTTTTTCACCCTACATTATTATTAACCTTAATAACACTAATTTCAAGTCATTTGCAGTCAATTTTGACCACCTCACAGGTCACAATATTATTTTCCTACACTTTCAAACAAAGACTGCAGTGACCGGGCTGGATGCTAAGTGACAGAGCAATTACTCAAACACACGGCAGTTCCTAGCACATCTAGGAAACATTGTCACACAGCAGTGTCAGTAAAGAAAAGAGGTGCAAGATGGAATTGTCCTTGGATCATGAAATCAGTTATAGTTCATTTGATCGCTCCACCCGTTTCTTGGATAACTTTGGTAATTCTACAGCTAATAAATAGCAACGAGCAATGACCCTCCCTGGGATGCGTGGTTTTATCAGACCCAGACCAATCCAGGGTGCCAGACAATTCTCTAAAAAGAGCCATTGTAATTCACAGCAAAAAGCAAGTTCATCACTGAGCTTCGAATCAGCCCTAATTCATCATCATCATCATCATCATCATCAACATTTATTTATATAGCGCCAGCAAATTCCATAGCGCTTTATTATTATTATTATCATTTATTTGTTAGGCGCCACAAGATTTCCACAGCGCCGTACACAAAGCAAACAGTAGACTATACAGGGTAGAGACAGTACAGAACAATAAACAAAAATACCAATGCTTCAGAAACTCCAGTTAGGTTAATGCAGTAGAGGCGGAGTAGAAGAACAGGTGTGGAGATAAGAGGGAAGAAGGCCCTGCTCATTCGAGCTTACATCATAAGGGTGGGTGAAACGAAACAGACCCAATTGAAGGAAGTTGAAGTGTGGGGAGAAGGACAAGGAGGAGAGAGGATAGAACGTTAGGAGGATATGCAGGGTTAGGTAGAAGGTTGGTAGGCTTTGAGGAACAGGTGAGTTTTGAGTGCTCGCTTGAAGGAGCACAGATTAGGAGAGAGACGGATGGAGCGAGGGAGGTCGTTCCAGTGAAGGCGGGCAGACAATTGGGAACAAACATTTCTAAAACAAAGCTGGGTAATACATACAGACAGAGAGGTAAGAGAACCCTGCTCGCAAGCTTACAATCTATGGGGCAATGGGAGTTTGAAACACAAGAGCACGTGCTACATCATATTGCACACTGGACCAGTTAGAATGCAAAGGTAAAAGTATTGAGTGGATTGTGTGTGTAGCAGAATTCCTAAATTCCCAAAATAATTCCCCAAAAATTATAATATAGTTAGGTACCTTTGACGTAAAGTGCAAATTACAAACACTTTGTGCAATACTGATGAAACAGCAGCAAAGTGGAAGGTAATACATATACACGTCTATTTAGACATCCATGCTTACATTACTTTTGCAAGCAACGTTTTTCTTTGTTAAAAAAACTGTTGTCTTAATACCGTTCAAAAAAATTAAAAATAATCCCCCACCATGCTTTGGATGTTGATTACAGATCTTTTTTTCTTGACCAAGGTGAAAGGTTGTTTTTTACATTTTTGTTTCCCTGACTTACAAACACTATGCCCTTGAACATAGGCTTTACCAGATGATGTAGAGGGATTAATATCATCATGACTGGAGCCAGCAGCTACTTGGTGCTACTGCTCTTCTGTGTACTGCTGTGAATACATTTTGATAACACTGTACAATTTGACTGCAAATTCAGAAGACCAAGCCTGCCAGCCCTAGTATTTTTTTTTCAGCAATGAAAATTAGCTATGGAGCAATGGAGCTCACCTCTTTGTGTGTAACCAGGGCAGGGCTGGCAAGCTTTAGCCCAGGGGGCAAGACTCAACTCAGCAGCCTATTTTAAATGAAAAATATGCAGGTGGCCCACTATGGGACCGGCCCAGGGGGCAGATGCCCCCCTGCTCCCCAGGCCAGCCTGCCCCTGAGTGTAACATATATAACACCGTACACTTTTACTGCAAATTCAGAAGAAAAAGCATGCCAGTCCTAGTATTTCTATTTCAGCAATGACAATTAGCAATGAAACAATGGAGCTCTCCTCTTTGTGTGTTACCTATATAACACAGTACATTATGTGACTGCAGATTTAGAAAACCAAGCCTGCCAGACCTATTAATTCTATTTCAGCAATGACAATTAGCAATGGAGCAATGGAGCTCTCCTGAATGTCACTGGAGACTTTGAAGAGCACTGCTACCCCTCCTCTTTATTTTCTACCTATGATGCTGCATAACTGCACTAGAGACTGCCAAGAACTGTGCTACCCCTTTTGTGTCCGTCTGTGAAATGGCGCTGGATCGCCCTGAAGGTCGGTACTTATAGAATCCAAAACTTGCGAGATCCGAGATCCGACAACGCAATGATGACATTTTGCCTTGTTTTTAATTCCGAGGGCACGCAAAAGTACCGATCCGGCTTGACTCGGTACTCGGATCTGCTAAGTTAGGCTGTGTTCGATTCTCGGGGAACCGAGCCTGAGCATCTCTACTTTGTATCCATTATGTTGATTTTGTGCCCAGACATTTTCTTCTCTCTAAATAAAGAATTTATAAGAAACAAAACGAAAAAAAAACACGTAATTACCTGACTTCTTATGCAATCCCAGATTGTCTTCAGTTGCAGCCCATGATTCATCAAATGGTGATAGTCTGCATATCATTGCAAAATATATGAGGCAATGGCTCCCTTGTATTCTCTATGAGGTACTACAAACAATGTGTATTCCACCCTGGAAAACATAAACCGGAAGTGCATAAACCAGAAGTACACACCCAGGTTTTCACTATAACAATCAAACTCGGTGATTCCTAGGTCACTGGGACACTTGCCTAGCAGTTGTGTATTCCCATGAGTACCTAAGACATGCACCAAGGAGGTGCAATAACACACACTGGCGGTATACGTTCCAGTTTGGAACTCATTAACCGAAAGTGCAATGACGCATTTCCTGTATAACAAGCGTTTTGGTTCCATATTTTCCTGGAAATTATGTTTTGCCTAGTTTTCAGATCCGATTTTGGCGTGAAGAAACGAGTCGTTTTTGTATCTACACAGAACCCCAAATCTCTGATCTGTCGGATTTCTCAGAATCTGAAACTCTCATCCATAATTGTTTTATTTAGTTGCCTTTTTCCTCAGTATTACTACAAAATGTCACATTGGTTTGATACTTACCATATGTTCCTAATGACTGCATAGTTGTCCAGAGCCAGCTCGAGGTTTTGAAAATGTGTTTCTGTAAGTATTTATCCCCATTTCATTTACAATAGAGAACTATACAACAGGCCATAGCACACATCTTTACTATTTCTCGGACGTCATGTGTAGTATAGGTAGAAATGTGTTCCACAGGTTATTCAAATGATTATTGATAATCATTTTTAAGCTGGCAGACATACATATTAAAAAATGTTATAAAATGATAAATAAAGGGAAAGCTACAGTGAAAGAGTCAGGAGTCCACTGTTAGAAATGAATAAGGAACAACCAGCTATAGCAATAAGATAATAAGGTTATATTTCCTTTGGCAGCATAGTAGCGCAGTGGTTAACACTGCTGTCTCATACAACTGGGGTCATGGGTACAATTCTGTCCTGGTTCCTACCTGTGTGGAATTTATATGTTTTCCCCACTTTTGCGTGGGTTTTTCTCTGGGGGCCCAAATTCCCTCCCATAGTCCAAAAACATGCAGGTAGGTTAATTGGCTTCTGATAAAAGGGACCTTAGTCCCTAGCTCCAATAGGTGAATGATAACATATTATCTGAACAGTGCTGAGTAATATGATTGGCACTATATAAACAATAATTTTAATGGAAAACACAACCTTTTTGCTGGAACCAGTAATAGCACATGTTGCTTTCTATTAGTTAGCCAGGGACTTGTCACCTGAGGAAATACTTTTTCCTGGTAAGTGAGTCTGCTGTGTGATGAGATGCCCGACCAGGTGAACATGTGACATGTCCTACTCTGTGTTTTACATGATAGAATTGTGTGAGTGGTCAGGATAAATCATACTTGCCAACTCTCCTGGAATTTTGGGTGGTTCTCCCGGACTCCCCGGAGAGTATGACAGTCACCCGCATCTGCCCACTTCCTAGTGAAGTGGGCAGAATTAAATCCAAAATGCTGCGATTCACCCGGAATCGCGGCATTTGGTCCCGCCCCCGCTGTAAAATGACGCGTTTGCTTCATTACATCATGGGGCAGGGCCAAAAAGACACAATTTTCGGAGCCCCGCACCCTGCACGCCCATCTGCCCCCGGCAGCTCTCTGGTCATAAGCTGGCATGTATGGGATAAATATGTTATGGACCTATGGACCTATGTCATGAAGATATTGTCCAAGCCTTATCTGCTCATTAAGGCATCTCAGGGGAACTAGCAACAAAAGTTTGAGTGCAAACACCTTTTCTTAAATATACATGCTCTATGGCACAGCTGACCCAGGCTATGAGAAATATGTGTGAGAGAAGAATTGCATCAAAATAGTTTAAATATTAGAATCAAGGTATCATCTAAAGACAAAAACTGGAGTGAAATTTAGGTCCCCTGAGTCTCCCAGGTCTGGTGTCTCTCAAGACCTATAAAGTCACAAGAGCTTTGTAGTTTTGCAGATGTAAAACCTGATTGCCCATATTAATGTTGTAAAGTCCTTTCAATGAGTGGTAGTTTATTTATTCGCCTTCTAATCACCTTCTCTTACACATTCCACAACCAAGCTTGTAACCGTGCCAAGTATGTCTCATACGTGTGGTTTCAAATGCCATTTGCTTGTAATGTGCCGTTCTGTTTGTCATTATTTCAATGTCTGCGGTGTTCACATTATTTATATAACAAATGCTTGCTGTCTTAGGGAGTTTAGAGCAGCTCCCATAGTGAGTATGTCTAGGCCTCAACGTACAAGAGGTTTACTGCATGTTAATTACTGTTGTTAATACATTCTTACCACTCTGTAAGCATCCCAAGGGTGTGCACACTCTTCGCATATTCAGTTGCACAGCAAAAAAAACTCGAAATAAAAAATATATTTTTGCTAACTGATAAATAATATTCAGAAACAAAATATATATAGTAAAAAGGCCACATTTGGTCTATCCAACCTGCACAGAAAACAAACAAACACAAATTGCTTAACAGCTGTTCATGACTAAATTTCCCATGATGCCCAGCAGAAAGTCAGCTCATATGACCAAAAATAATATGTTTTACTAATAAAATGATGCAATTACACATTTTTTAACCCTGCTTAAGTTGAAGGTGTGATACCATGATCAGAGATTTGCCAAACTGTTAACCATGATTTGTCAAAGGCATACACCATGAATAGTGGTCTCTTTGTGCAACATGAGCTATATTGTTGTGTCAATCTATTTTTACAGTAAAAGTACCCCATCTCAAGCAAGTGGTTAAATGCATATTTGACAAATGTTTGTTCACTGTCGCTACTGCCATTTTCCTTTATTCCTCAGTTTACTACATTACGCAGCAATGCCTACTGGTCACCTGGGTGGACAATCTCCATTCAAAGACGTAATCAGCGAGTTATTAGAGATACCCATTCACACTCACCTATCCATTTTAGCCTGACCAAAGGTCACAATGGCACCAGATTTCCTTGCCCCTAAATGGACCAATGTCTATAAAGCCTCATTTCAATCTGTTTTTCTTCCTCTCTCTATGCAGGAAGCACTGGTTGTTATAATAACTAAGCCACATCACTCATTATGAATCATAAACATGTATCTCCCCCTGGAAGTTGATGCCGAAATACTAGCCAAGTTCCTGGCTATCCACTTGAATCAGGTAATTCGGTTTATATTACATCCAGATCAATCCAGCTTCATGCTTAGAAAATCAACAGATCCTCACTTACAGACCAATTTCCAAAAAATGCTTCCATCCATAGGTCTGAAGGCCTTGGTTGGCGCATAGGAGGTCAACATCTGCAACTTTGGAATAGCCATAACTTTGGTTTGCTCTAGAAACTTTCAATAGTTGCTCAAGCTTTATCCACTGGGTGTGCCTAAATGGGTGGGCCTCTGACCCATTTAGTTTCTTCAGGAGTTCTCATCGAGGCTTCTCAAATTTCTCCCTGCTATATTTACAATCGCCGTCAAAGACCTTGCTGTGTCAATTGAGATATATCATACATTCCATTGACATTTCCATGCATTCTGAAATATCTCCAAAACAGTCACTGCAACAAATGCTTCATTTAAAAGAACTGTCTAATTTTCAAACTTTCTTGGAGCTACAATTCGGAGCAGACACTGTGGACAAGCTCTATCTGCAACTGTGCCATGCCCTATATGTGCTTTTTCAGTGTAGACCACCATTCGAGCCGAATCCCTGAGGTACTGTTTAATTAAACCAGTAAATGGAAAATTGTATAAAGAAATGTTGCAAATCATTCTACTGCCAGGACTTGTGGGAGGTGTATCCCACTCACGCAGCAATACAGGGTGTGCGCAGCAATACAGGGTGTTTGTAGGGTAGGGTAGAGTAGGGATGGAACATGAGGCCACCACTCCCACAATGTGACCTAATCCACCCTCACTGTCCCCAACCTCAAATGTTTTAAAGTATGATTTGTATGCTATATGTACCTGTGTTTCTTCTGTAATTGGGAGTGGGTGCATTGGGGAACACATACCTGCAGCATAAAAAACATGATTATTTGCAAAAATTTAAGTCAATTTAGCCGGAAACTGCATGATAAAAGTTTAACAAAGAAAAGTGCATGTTTTGTAGGGAAAAATACATTAATATGAAAAACTGCACCCAGATATGTTACATATCATTCTAAAGATCATCTCCCAATGGTCTTCATTCCTCAGGTTCAGAAGACAGACACACAATTATACAGTGCCATAAAAATTCTGTAAATGTTAGGTACAAATATTGTTAAAGGACATATTTGCCATTGACTTTAGGGAAATGTCCAATAACGGTAACGTACTGTATAGTGCATGCATCTTAGAACATATTGCAGTGCTCATGAAAATGTCTCTAATTATTTTCTACAAAGAGCTGTGACAGTGTTCCACTAATTGTGGAAATGAATAACGATTCCTTGAATATTTTGTCATTTATACACATGCCAGTGTGTAAGAAGAACGGATGATGAGATTTCTGGGAGGACTTAGAATAACAATGACTATAGTAAGCTTTAAGCAGTCGCTAGCTGAACATCAAGTACCAAACACGGCTGCACAGAAAAGGCAAAAGATCATGGAAACATAGACAGAGGTTACTATATATTATTTCTGTCTCCTTAGTGTTGATGTGTTAATTCATTTAAAGCTTTAGTAATTAAACAATGTAAAATATTAGAGTAAACATTTGTCTGCTTGTACTAAATCTAGAGTCATTATTGTGACTTTGTATGACCTTGTCTGTATAATGTGATCTTGCCTGTGTTTGCTTAATAAACTTTCTTTCAAAGCTATGTCTGTGATGTTAGAAAGTGTTGTATATGCAGACAAGGTTATAGTATAACATAATCCCAAATTAATACTTACACCAAGTAAACCCTCCCCCACTTCCTCTTTTATTAATGCCCTGGGTTTTCCTCCACCACCAATTCCAGTTTACAAGGCTTAGCAAGTTACTGATGTGTGCAATTAACATTTTTTCACATGTATATAATTAAACTCTTAAGAAAGGTAAACATGGCACTCACTGCATAACAAACTGCAATAAAGGTAAGAGACAGGAATTAGGATAAGTGGTAGATTAAGAAGGAAGGCAAATGGGAAGTTACATGGGGACATTTTGACGCCTAGCACAGGAGACTAGTAACAAACCTATTGTATACACAACTTCACTGCTTTCACTGACATTACATTAAATATGATGATTCCAGAAACACTGAGTCACTTTACCATTGAAGCACAGTGCAAAAGCTTTGCTTAGTCTTTTTGCAAATTATTAATGGTTACTTAACAACATTGCAAAAGGGTGCAAATCTGTACTAACACCAAAGCAACCAAGAGGCATATGTGTAGAAAGAAGGCAGGACGCCTCAAGCAAGGATCTCCACTAAAATCAACTACTAATGATGGCAGGGCATGGAAAAGGCAAAGCAAGTATATGAGGAGCGTCACTATCACTTTAGATCGTGCTAAGCTGTGCCCAACCTCTTCGCTTCCAACACATTGACAATGCTAGCACTGTGAAGCAGGACAAAGTTCTGACTGTAAGAGACAGTCCCTCACAATCAGGACTGTCTCACCATAATCAGGACATTTCAACCATACTGCTCCCTCCTATTTGTTCTTGTAGATTTTACCACCTGCTGCTGCTGGTCTTTTCAGCTCAGTTGCTGCTTGTCTGGATCCTGGAATGTTGGTGCCCTATTTAGAAAAATGATAGATACTATTCACCTCATGGAAAGCCAAGCAATGAGTGAAAACTCTCAGCCTTTCACCCCCAACTTTAAACTAATAACATTCACATATAATGACCAGGCCTCCCTTCCCCCAGTCAGCCCTGACATTACATTAACAGCATTTACACCTAATAAATAAGCCTACTTATCACCCAACCAGCCCTGGCATTAATTTAACAGCACTCACATTTAATAAATAGATGGCATTAATATTTTATAAAATGTGTCAGGACTTTCCCATAATAAGTCCTGATATTACATTAATAGCCCCACATTTAATAGAGAACCTACATTCCATTAATAGCCCACAAAATATATCAACAGCCCCTACCAATTCCACATTATATTAATACCCTCATGTCACATTATTACCCTCATATAACATTATTTACCCCCAACCAACCAACACACTTACCTGTACTGAACACATCAGATTGCTGTGGAAGGTAGATTTGTTTGCCTGCCTCCCGCACTTTGTATGCACACATAGGGAGGGAGCACCATCCCCAAATATATATAGTCAAACATGCCCCCATGACCCTATCAATCCTATATATCCTCATGGCCCCAATCAATCCCCTTTATTCTTATGACACCCATCAACTCCCTATACTCTCATGCATCCCATTGATTCTATATATCCTCATGCCCCCCAATCATTTATTTTATCCTCATGCCCCCATGTTATTTCCCTATATCAACATGTCCTCCATCAATCCCCAAACGCTTTGTGACCTCATCAATCCATCACATCCCCACACACTCACAGTCATTCACTCGCGCTGCCAACTCACACATACACAAACTCACATTAATTCCCTCACTCAACTTACCTCAGTGAACACTGGGGAGAACAGATCTGCTCATACAATAAAATGGCTGAGCCTGGGGAGATGCCTGGGAGCACAGCAATGTCTGGGCCAGCTGACCATAGACCAGGTTACCCAGACCAAGAAACGAGCTCTTCTAGCAGCCAAATCACATACTCTGCCCACTCGACATCACTGACAACCAGCAATTGACTTATATCTATCTAGTCAAGTTAATCAATGAAGGAAAATATCTGATTAATCGTTTTAGCACTGAGTTACACCTTTGAACATTGTTAGTAAAAAGCAGGCTTTGGTTTAACACATTTGCGACCCATTATACAATCAAGATGAGGTTTAAGCAGCTAAAAATTGCTCCAATTGTTAATGCCAATCAAACTTTTACAATTGTTGTGGGTCATACAGTAAGAAATACTAACATTGTTCTTGCATTCAAAACTATGACACATGAGTGAGCATAATATTTAACTGAAGTGCATGGTGAGTTGTCTGGGTAACCTTGCTAAGTATTTTACTTAAGTGCATGAAGCAGAAGAAATGTTCAAACAAGCAAGAGGATTTAAAGGAAAAATATTGGAAAAGAATTCCCAATACCATACAAGATATGCTATAAACAAGCTTATGCTTGGAGTATGCAGCCATCTACTGTTGTGTGCGTATTGTCACTAACCAAAAACGATTGTCGAACCTCGATTTGTGTTTCCAAAGCACAAAGATTTATTCGCAATAAGTAGAATAATATGCTCAAGCGAAGTAATAGTAAATACAGCCGTTACTTATCGCAGGCGCTCTGGATCCAGTGCAGTCATTCAATCCTGAAGTCTGGGGACAAGATGTCTGCACTCTGGATCACAAGCTGCTGCTTATATACACAATCAAATACAGTAATACAATGAAGATGGTATAGCTTGCATCTATTGGTCCAGGTCTCAGGAATGCCCAAGGGGTTGTCAATCATTGGCTGGTTCATCCTAAGGAATCCAAAGGAGGGGGTCATCTCTGCAGGGGGTATGCTCTGCTCTTCCCGCCAAGATTCCTTAGTCTTAAGTCGTTCATAATTCCCTATCATTCATAACTTGTGTATGCACTCTGCGATTCCCTCGCAGAGTGAACCAAACAGTAGGATATGTAACAAGGTTCATTATGATACCACTCATGATGTTATTCCTTTAACCCGTTCTGTGTATTTCACTAATATGCATGTAACTCTGATATAACATATAAATACTACTATATTTCGACATAACTGACTATGTGTTGCAACTACCATTAATGTGTACTATTTTATAAGTATGCGTGTTTGTGCGAATGTATGGTAAAAGACCAATTACTGTTGCTGCCACGTGTAGTGGATGCGTACTCCCTTTCACGCTGTAGCGTGCCCTTGTACGTCGATGCGTACCGTACGCATCTTTTCAGACAAAGACAACCAAGTTTGCTAGATTTTAATTGAAATGACTTTATCCAATTTGCTGACTTCTACACTACGTAAATGTGCACACACAAAAGCAGTCAAACACAAGTATAAAAATAGGTACACATGTACCCAGTGTCTCCCTAACACACATGAGCAACCCCTACTAAGTTCTAATTGCTATGTGAAACTCTGAACTCCACATTTATACACAGATATACTCAATCGCAAAATGTAGCAAAAAAGAATGATGTGCAGGATGTTAAGTGTCAAAAAAGAAATAAATTATTATAGTATTTTTTATAGAGCGCCAATCATATTACTCAGCAGATGTAATCACTCACATCAGTCCCTGGCCCATTGGAGCTTACATTCTAAATCCCCTACCACACACTCTCACACAGAAACACTAGGGTCAATTCTGAGCAAAGACAATTGACCTACCAGTATGTTTTTGAACTGTGGGAGAAAAGAACATGGGGAAAACATAGAAACTTAACATACTTAATAGATTAATAAAACACTGTATATCATTGCATTTTTTTTTGCATTTGATGAACCACCAGCTTAAAGGAAAACCCCACCACTTGCACTGGTGTAGTTTGTTTTGGTATCTTTCAGAGATGGCTGTCTCCTTCTGTGCTTTCTACTTGTAGTACACTATTTGTTTTTCAAATGTCCTCTTGTAACTCGTTTTCTATTAGTTACCAGTAATTTCCACCTTGGATCAGTAAAGCAGCTGTGGATGAGTTGTTGGATACAGTCCGATGGGTCTTTCTTACTTGTAAAGTCTATAGTCGTGGGCTGACTGTTCATGCATTGGAATTACTCATACATTGTTCCCTGTGGAGGAGAATGACTTTGTGTTACCATCATGGATAGTCGAATGCTGGGAACATGTAATCATGGCTGACATACTCCCAGGACCGAACTGAGACAAAAAAATCAGCCCTGGCATTGAAAGCACACAGGTGCTGTCAGTTCCGCGAAAGTCCATTGGAGGAGCAACTGCGCATGCAGCCGCCGAATGCTGACACTGGTGAATCTGGAAAAAAAAAAAGTCATTCAGTGGCAGCGGGGCCCCATGAGAGCGAGACAGCGCTCGACCTATGTCCACCGGCCCTTCTGGCATTTGTCAGAAGTGTTAGATGGTCAGTCCAGGTTTGTGCACTGCATACTATTAAAAATCCTATGCATTGTATTAGATGCTGTCAGATTATATGTGAATAGATCTTCCTTTTAATGTTGACCACACACTTTACATCGTTTCCCAGGGATCTTTCCTGTCTTTACAAGCCATCCCCTATGTTCTTCTTTCTTCAGGATAGAGTGCTTTGTAGAGCAGCCAGGCAGTATACACTTCTCCCATAATGGAGAACTGATCACATGATTTATGCAGCTTTTTAGATGTTTCTTAGCAGTACTGACCCCATAAAAAGTTAAGTAAATTCTCTTGTTGATATAGTAAATTGTTTTGGTATATATGTGAATTCTGCTCTACAAATGTGAAGCACTGAGCATTCATAAATCCAACACAACATTACAGTAATTATAATTGCTTGTGCAATTTGACAGCACAGAAAGCCCATTTGATAGGGACCCACAGAGTTCTCACTCTTCTATATAAAGTCTTAATGCACTGAAAGTCAGATGCATTTATGTGTATACAACTAGAATCAATCAATGAAACTGGAGGGTTTATAGTTTTAGTATACACTTTATGGGCCACATGTTGGGCCCTCCTACCTCTAAAAGGGTTAAATATTGCCCTTAATCTAAGAAATAAATTAAAACAGCACATTTAATCAAATATAGACATCACAAGCACTTAACATAGATCCTACATGTACTCCAAAACACCCCTCAGATTTCCCCAACATGCCAAACCACCCACTCACACAAAACACCCCACAGACCCAAGTCCCTGAGACTCCACATATAAATCTCCTCATATGCCCCACTCACCTATCACTAGAAGTACCAGTGATACACTACTAATATAAAGACTAACAAAACCCTGACTATAAATTCCTCACCTTGCTGTAATGAAGTAACCAGGAGTCAGGAATAACACAGCTCTCTCCCGCAGAGGAATGATAGAGAGGACATGGTACAGATTACACGCCCCTCCTGTGCTGCTGGCTCCGTGTGGCCTCCATGAGTTATGCAGATGAGGTCATATTATTTTTATTATCATTAAAAGTTTTTTTATTTAGTGCTGACCAATTACGCAGCACTTTACAGAGAATATTCAATCATTATTCAATCATTCACATCAATCCCCAGCACTTTCCTGCATTATGCGCCCAATAGTACTGTTATCTGTTTTATGCCCATCGGCCTCAACTCTTTTTCTCTACTAAATGCCCACCATTAATGTGATGGGGAATTCACCGTCAGCCTAAGCTGCCTGTTGCCCATCACTGGCATAGAGTCATTGTAGGCAACCTGTTGCTCTCCAGCAATTGTGGAGAACTGAAACACATCCCTCTCTCACTCTCTGTCTTCCTCACTGTCTCTCTCTTCCTCACTTTCGCTCTCACTCTTTCTCTCTACATCTGTCCTGCACCAAAACTTACCTATGTCAACAACAGGAAATTCTGCTCCATGTCTGAATAATACATGAGAAAATGACTTTTTTAACCAGGAAGAATTCTGTGTTCAAATCCAATACCATGAAATCTGCCAGTCATTCTGGTAAATTAGAGAATAGAGAATATGGAACACAAAAATAAAAAAGGCAAAATACACAATTATTGGTGATAAAATGTCAACAACATAGTAAAGGGTTCTTGGGGCTAGATTTACTAAACTGCGGCTTTAAAATAGTGGTTGCCTATAGCAACCGATCAGATTCCAGTTATCATTTATTTAGTACATTCTGCAAAATGATAGCTAGAATCTGATTGGTTGCTATAGGCAACTATCAACTTTTTCAAACTCGCAGTTTAGCAAATATACCCCTTGGAGTTTTAGTTTCAGATGATATGAAGGTAAACAAGCAGATAAATCAGGCAGTGAGAAAATCAGTAGAATACTTGGTTTTATAGGAAAAGATATTAGTAGCGGGACTTATCACTGTCTAGGCAACTTATCACAATGTAATATTTGTACAGTATATGGACTTATTTAGTATCACAACAGCTATGCAGTGTTTTACATATATAGAAACATATAAATGGAACCCTACTATGAGAGCGAACATTAAAGACAGTGCCGTAACTAGACATTTTAGTGCCCTGGGCGAGACAAGGCACCGGCGCCCCCCATCTAAGTGGGAGTGGCATTTTACAAGTGGGTGTGGCCAACCTAATGTGGGGGTGTGGCTAGCACCTTACTGAAATAACTCTGTTACACATATTTGCAAATGCATGAGATATATATATATATATATATATATATATATATATAGACCAATGGGACACCCCAGTCCCCATTGAGTATTATGGGGACTGCTGGATTGTGCGATAATTTGCTTAATGAGGAAGATATCTCCGATATCTCCTGTTAGACTTTTGTTAAATGGCCACATTACTTAAAAATGTCTAAGCCATTCAGAAAAATCCATTTCGCATAGTTTAGGGCTCTGTGATTGTACAATTCATTATCCTTTATTGGATATTAATTACATATTACTTCAAATGTTTGGTTAAATTCAACTTACATAATGTACAATTCTGTCCAGAAAAAAACCATACATAAAACACAATTGTATACATTTATAAATCTCTGTAATATTATGCACCACATGTAATGAAAGTTATTTCTTATCAGTGTTCAGCACTGAGGCAAACATGTGAAATGGTTAAAAGATGATAACCAGTTAAAATTCACAAAGCTTCTATTTATAAACAATGTCCTGAATGAACATTCCTCCTAATGTTTGTAAATCCTGAATATTGGCATAGGTGTCCAGGAATAGTGGAAACGTTCACTTACAGTTAGTGGCAGTATATCCCTTTCCGTGTCCGGTTTCTATCTGCAGAGCTTGTTACCTCTCCTATATAAATTGGAGGGTGATTAACTCCTGGATCTGGCGTGACTGCAGCATTCCATCCAGCTTCTGAAAGGGACTAATACACACGGACGTCATGAGAGAGAGAGATTAACTTTCCGCAGTGGAACGCATGTGCGTTCCACCGACAGGAAGTTCGGCATTTGGAACGCAAAGCGTTCCAAATGCCGAACTTCCTGTCGGTGGAACGCACATGCGTTCCACTGCGGAAAGTTAATCTCTCTCTCTCTCTCATGATGTCCGTGTGTGGACGGTAAAAAGGCAGAAGATAGGGCTAGGTAGCGGGCGGCTGCTGCGCCCACTTGGGCTTGCGCCCGGGGCGACGGCACCGTCCGCACCACCCTAGTTACGGCTCTGATTAAAGACATATAGTGAAATAGGACCATGCCATAATGAACTAAATGGCTTTATAAGTGGCGTCATTTGGCCAATTCCTAGGATATCTGATGCAAAAGTATAGTATGGTAAAATCATACTGTCAAACAGCCACAAATTGGTACTGGATATTGTATAATAATTACCTTCTGGATTTCACTCCTGCATCTTGGAGATCCTCTGGCACAGATGGGTAACGAGAACCAGGATTTGCCTGAAAATAAAAAAAAATGACTTTCTCACACCCCATCAGTCTGATGTCCTTTCAGGAATATGGCACTTTCACTTCTATTACTTGTATCCACCTGGCACATCGCTTCTGCATTTTCAGATTTCTGATTGATTTAACAGTCACATTTGCTAAAATGTAGCATAATTCTGTAAGAAGCAGAGCTGGAAACTAGAGAAGGGTATTTAATTTCCGGCATGCAATGAAAATGATTTTCACAGCTTGTTTCTCATTTCTAACTGCATTGCCAATGGATAGTGACATCAAGGTGCCTACTAGGAATGCATTGTCCAATTCCTAGTGTATCAGGTCTAAGGAACCTTCAGTGGAAGCTACAGAGGTTGCAGTAACCTTTAGTGTCACCTAAAACTGGCACTCTCTTATTTATTCAAGCTATTATCTATAAGGTGGCATGCTAGCTGGGATTCAATTCAAGCTAAGTGTCCTGTATCTTCTTTAAAAATGCCTGCAATTCTTGATGTTATTATGAAATTATAATTCTGTTTTGATAATGCATTGAAAGAATATGAAATCATAATCCTGCAAACTTTTCAAATGTAATTATCGTTTTATACAGAAAGAAAAAAATTGATCTCCCCAGCCCAGTTCCTTTTCCTTTTTGTTTTGTTAACACTTTCACAGTAAGAGGTCTGTGCAGGTTTTTAAATAGCACTGGGGGTCATAAGTTAGATTCTGACCAGAGCACAATCTGGAATTTAACATACAGGTAAGTTAATTGGCTCCTGACAAAATGTACCCCAGTCCCTAGCTCCAATGGGGCAGGGACTGCTGTGGATGATTACATATTCTCTGTACAGCACTGTGCAATCTGATTGGCACTACATAACCAAAACAATAATAATAAGGTAACCAGTCCAACTTTCATATAAATGTAATATAGGTTACACCTACTTAATTGTATTGGGCAAATAAACAGATTTTCCCAGTTCATCTATACAGGTTATGAGCAATATTGTCTCAGGGGACCTTTGGGTTAGTACTATCCCCATCATGCCAGGTTTACTCAAGTTGGCAGTACTGTATTTTTTGCATTTTAAATACTCCTTTTCAATACATGTTAGCTTCTAAGGCTAGGTTCACACTGAAGAATTTTCCGACCAACCTGTTATCTCAAACGATTGTACCAACGACTGAAGGTCCGATCAGTCTGACGATTCATGCATACACACTGACACGATTTACCTTCAGATCTGTACACTTCATCTGGTCCTTCATCTGGTCCTCTAGTCTTCGGAGAATGACAGCACAATATTCATTCATTCATTCATTCTTGTCATTGTCACACTGATTAAAACTGCCTTGTTATAGCTATCCACATCTCCTAACAAGTTTTGTTAGTGCTGCGTCTCACGGGAGACTCCTATTAGTCAGAGTTGACACAGGCCTTCCCAAGGCGCGGAGTCTAATGGACCCCCCGGTCTTCACCAAGAACCGCCACAAAGCGGAGGGCGTAGTTCGCAGCCCTTAGGTTAACCCCCTGACGTAATAGGAAAGAGGCTGTAGATGAGAGATCCGGAGAGCAGACTCTGAAGCAGTAAGGCACGGCAGGATAATTAGCTGAGATAGATCAGCATGCACTGAAGAATCCTGTCACATTTCAGTGAAACACTGGGTCGGATATACTGAAGAGATAGCACAATCAGGAGAGTCATAGAGACGATTACACCGATACTCTGGCAACGGAAGGACAATAATAAACCGGTTTGGATACACGTAGGTACAGGCAGCAGAGTAGTCAGAATGAATAGCCTGGTCAGATACACAAGAGCTCAGACAGTAGAGTAGCAAATAGGAATAGCCGGGTTGGATACACAGGATGACGGGCACAAGGATAGTCCAGAAGCAGTAGTCTAACAAGACAGAGGTCAAACACGACCAATCACCAGGAAGCAGCACAGAATACACAGAAGAAGAGAGCCAGATGCCAAGCTGTAACTTGCATAAGAACTCATGGGGCTCTATTTATTAAAGAAATAAAAACCGTATCTCCCTCAATAATGTGTGTTTTCACTGGAGATAGGGCTTCTCTCTATCTATCAAGAGAATAACATCAGTGATAGCGTTGCTATCACCAAAGGTAACCTTTACCAGGAATAATATTCACTGACTTTCTCCAGCAATAGTCATCCCCGTGCATGGGGAAGCCAATTTAAGAGGGATTGCATCGATACACATACTACCGCAATCCCTTCTCTGCTACCACCATCTCAGGATGACAATAGCCAGATCTATTTGATGACAATGCGCATTATTTTTCAAATAAGGCATTTTATTAACAGTGATTAGCATTAAAATATTGTTATTATTTATATATTTGTAAATTGTTTTCAAGTGGAACTGAAAACTAGTCAGATCACACATCCGTAGATCCACCAAGACTGGCCTGGTAAAGCGATAAGTCTACTCTTACCACTGCCACCCAGTATCGCTTAGCAGTCACAGTGATATTTTCTAGGTAAATCATGACGATAGGAGGTTTTCTATCACTGCTTTATAATAAATACACTAGATGGTAACAACTGCACAAAGTAAGACATATGTTGTGTTGTTGATCAATACTGAAAAATAAGAGCAAATATTTAAAGCCTGCGACTGTCACTGCAAATTAGCACCAGTGGCCTAATATACATGTATTTATGAGTAGTAGTGCATCATCATCATCATCATTTATTTATATAGCGCCACTAATTCCGCAGCGCTGTACAGACTCACATCATTCCCTGCCTCATTGGAGCTTACAGTCTAAATTCATTAACACACACAGACAGACACACAGACTAGGGTCAATTTGTTTGCAGCCAATTAACCTACCAGTATGTTTTTGGAGTGTGGGAGGAAACCGGAGCACCCGGAGGAAACCCACGCAAACACAGCGAGAACATGCAAACTCCTTACAGATAACGCCATGGTCGGGAATTGAACTCATGATCCCAGCGCTATAAGGCAGAAGTGCTAACCACTACGCCACCGTGCTGCCCACATGTGCATGGAATTAATGGTAATGAAAGGCTATAGTCTGGTTTGACAGTGAACCACCTTTATGCTCGCCTTCCATGACTTTAATATGCATCTACTGCTCTACCTACTTGTGTCACATCACTGTAAGTGAAAGTGTTTTATAATGGAATGCATAACAGCAGGTGAAGACAAAGCAAGTCTACAGAAACTGCAGAACAGTCTACTACTGTGTCAGCTTTCGCCATGCAAAGTGATAACTTTAATGTACCCATTTTCCAAACAGCAAAAGAACTTAATTTCATATTTGAAAAGAATCATAAAAACACAGCACAGTTAAATAATGTAATAATATTTCAAGAGTTAGTGTTAAGAGACTTAAAATGAACAGGAAATAAAGTAGTAAGAGTCATGAACTCCTGTCACTTAATAGAGGTGGATTAAAGATCAAGCTGTGTGGTAGGTGGGAATTGGGTTGAAGAGAGATAGTGGGGAGTAAAGTTCAAAGGTCAGGCAGTGAGATAGTTAGTTTATTATTATTATTAGGATCTGTGTATAGGGCATCACAAATTTCCGCAGCTTCATATGTGGCACTAGTGCAAAACAAGATAGATGTAGTTCACATAAACAAACAAAAGTTCACAAAAATCCTCATTGCACAAGTAGAACTGAAAAGCACAAGTAACAAATAGAAATAGTAATACAGGAAGGGTAACATAAATCAAGTCATATTACATATGGCAGTTGCCAGGTGATTATAATGATGGTAAGGTTGCCAAAAGATGACAACAGAGGGGTAGGCAACTGATGGGGAAGAGGGGGGGGAGTGATCAAATAAGAGGATGGAAGCCTTCTTGTAAGAGCTTACAATCTAAAGGATAATAGTTGTAGGCAGATGGGTGAGATGTCAGACAGCAAGGTGAAACGTGGAGAGTGTGCGGGGAAAGTATTAGGGTAAGAGGTGTAAAGAGGTCTGGAGGGTCATGTGGGTGTGAAAGGTTTAACCAAAAACAAAATCACCTGATCTGTATAAAAGTGACTGAGGTCCCATAAAGTTATATCTAACACTTACTATAAAACCCAAAGTTCTGCCACGGCTAAAATTTAGTTCAAGAGCCAATGCTCTTAGGAAGTCTTCAGTTACTCCCAAAATATAATCTTGAGTTGAATTAATCAGGGATACTGTAAACCAAAAAGCCCAGGGCAGTGATTGAGGGTTCAGGCCGCACTAGGCTAATACGCTCGTAGAACCCCTCACCTTCCACGCCAGGCTAATAGATGGAAGATAAACATGTACGTCATTAACATCAACATTTATTTCTAAAGCACCAGCAAATACCGAAACACTTTACAATTGGGAACAAGCACAGTAATAAAACAATACTGGGTAATACAGACAGAGAGGTAAGAGATCCCTCGCCCTTAATCTATCTATCTTCCTACTTCCCAACATCAATGTTTATCTTCCGGTGTTTTAAAAACGCAGCTCTGCTTGGCTTTTTAAAAGGTTTTTAAAAGCTATTTTTGCCATTCATTTAATTTTTCATTAAAAATCAGAACTGCATAGCAGAGCGGAGGCATGAATGAGCAGAGAGTGTAGATGTTAAAGTTGAGAGGCTGTCATGCCTGTGTCTGGTGCCATCCTTGTCTCTCCTACTCGCTTATCCCCATGTGCCCGCCCAATATGACTCATTGTCATTAGCCTTTATCATGGGAATACACAAGATTATAACCTTACTACATTTTTATTTCATGTTTTCTTTTTACATTGGAGAACAACTGTTCTCATAGATTTTAAATTGAATTTAAGATTTTGACACAATGATTCTTAAGAAAACAAAGACAGAACAGTATTATATGAAGTGTAGTATGACAAATGTCACAATGAATATTGAAAAAAAAGAGGTGAAAACAAATTGGCATACAGAAAATATAAATGCAAACCAGTTTTCTTAAAACAAAACAGGAATAGAAACAGAAATGATGCCAGCACACTCACATAATTGTGCTGCCAGGGAAAGGTTAGAGGACCTAGCCAATTTATCAGTAGAAAGACTGAGTACCAATAACTGACATTTCTAAAATCAATACTTTAAACAGTCTTCCTTGCCCATTCTCCTCTCTTTTCTCTTTGACCTCACTGAAAGAAGTGTGTTGGTATGCTAATCTGTTTTACAACTGTTTTGTTGCCATTTTGTTCAAAAACTCTCTATTATGTGGTTGGTTCCACTGGTTACAAAATTATACCAAGTTCTTCTCAAATACGGATTATCAAAGTTAGTACTTTGATGTATTATATTTCCTATATGAACACTAGTTAGACATCTTGTAACCTACATTTATGACACTGCCAACATTTTATAAAATAAATAAAAATATTAAACCCTTTACACTCACAAATATTTAAGTGACAAACCAGAGTACATTGTGGGTGCATCACATTTGGAAAAAATTATACAACATGATGGGAACATGCATGCTGGTGGCAACCATACATCTACAGCTGGACAACTTACTTAAATGTCCAGCTTGATGAGTAGAAGGATATAAACATTTATAAACTTAACCAGGAACTTTGGTTTATTATAACAGGATACAGGGAAGTAACTTGTATGCAGGATACAGGTGTATATGTCTTTCTGTAACAGTCTAGTATACAGCAGTATGCAGTAGATCTTGTGGAACACCGGGGACTAGGGAGACAGAGCGTAGCCCTCCTCTCTCTGAACAATAACTTGAACCCAAAACTCACATTATTTGATTTAACCACTAGTAAAACATCTTGTAACCTACATTTGTGACATTGCCAACATTTTATAAAATAAATAAAGACATCAAACCCTTTACACTCACAAATTCTGGTATTCTGGACCTGGACTCTACATACTAATAGCTCATTAGGCAAATACACATCAGCCAAAGTAACAATATGGGATTGTACAAGTGTTAAATCACCATGAAAATAGTTTTTCTAACAGTTTCTTGAAATAGTTCTCTTTAACAACATTCTAACATTTCCAGACGCATGCCATCCACAAAAGAAATGCATCTTGATGAGTGCAGTCAAACTTGACCATTATTTTTGTGGGGTTTTTAGAACAAAAATATTCTTGAAATTCATTGATGGGTTCCCATTTTAAACAAACAATATTTATTTTTTCTTTAGTTATATAGTTCCAAACATATTATGCAGAGCTGTGCAGAGAATATATATCATTTTAAGAATATATATCATATATATCATCAATATATATCATCTTACTGACTGCCCTGTTGGAGCTTACAGTCTAAAATCCCTGGGGTCCATTATAGTCAGCAGCCGATTAACCTATTGTCACTCACCGGACTGTGAGTGCTTCTTCCCGGACATTTAGGAACCGTGGCCGTCCTCCATCCTGAGGGACTGCGCATGCGCAGCCCTTTCTAATCCTTCAGTGTATGTTCCTTTAACTTAATTGGCAGATCAGGCAACACTCCCTATATTAAGCACCTGTGGTCATCACCACGTTGCCTGATCTTGGAGTCTCATTCCCCATGAGTCTCTGAAGGTGTTCCTGTGTTTCCTCGTTATTCAGCGCTGCTGATTCCTGTGGTTTCCAAACCACTTCTACCTCTGTGGTTTCCAAACCGCTTCTACTACTGTGGTTCCCATACCACTTCTACCCTTCTGTGTATCATCGTGACTGTTAGCTGATTCCTATCCGCTGCCTCCGTGCACTACAGTCTTCTAACCACTTCAACTCTACCATATATTATTGTGACTGTTAGCTGATTCCTATCCGCTGCCTCCGTGCACTACAGTCTTCAATCCACATCCACTCACCTGTTCATCATCGTGACTGTTAGCTGATTCCTATCCGCTGCCTCCGTGCACTACAGTCTTCAACCTGCAACTCGTCTGTGTATCATCGTGACTGTTAGCTGATTCCTATCCGCTGCCTCCGTGCACTACAGTCTTCTAACCACTTCAACTCTACCATATATTATTGTGACTGTTAGCTGATTCCTATCCGCTGCCTCCGTGCACTACAGTCTTCAATCCACATCCACTCACCTGTTCATCATCGTGACTGTTAGCTGATTCCTATCCGCTGCCTCCGTGCACTACAGTCTTCAACCTGCAACTCGTCTGTGCTTCATCGTGACTGTTTGGCTGATTCCTATCCGCTGCCTCTGTGCGCTTCAGTCTTCAGTTCATCTCAACTCTCCCGTGTTTCCTCGAGACTGCTGCCACTATTGCTATCCGCTACTCTCCGTGATCAACAGTTCCAGTTCAACTCTGCTCTCCCGTGTGCCATCGTTACTGCACCTGCTGGTTGCTATTGGCTACCTCCGTGTGTCCGCAGAGACCTGCTGCTGCTACTCCTCAGCTCTACTCATCCATCTACTGCTGATCCGCTCTCCACGCTTTCCTGTGTTCCCGCTGGTCTCTACCCGCCTGTCAGCATTGGATTCGTGTCTCTCTACTTACCCCTTCTGCTAGACCATCGCCATTCTCCAGGGTCCTCCAGGAGTCTAGTTCCACGCTCTACTGATTCCTGTATGTTTGTTTCCCTGCTGGTCTACCTACCTGTGCGATGCACCTACTAGACCACCGCTTCACCCATCCAGGGACTTTGCATCCTGCCGGCCTCCTGCCGTTCAGGTATCTCTGCACTCCTGTCTGACTGCCTGCTTCTGAACCACGGTATGCATACTTCTCATTGACTGTGCTGGTGTATTGCATATCTTGCTGGACTGTGTTGGTTCTCCTCTGGAGTTTGCTATCCGCTGAGTCTATTGCCATCATTGACTGTGTTATCTCGTGCCGGATTACTTCAAGAGACTTTCTAGTATGGCAGTGCTGTTCAGTCATATATATATATATATTGTGCATATTACTGTGGATCAAGTTTAAGGTGCCCGTGTCTATCTTGTGTTGCAGTCTCTCCCCGTGCACCTCCTCACATATATATTCAGTGGTACAACTTGCTAGTGGCAGACCACTGATCCCTGTTTCCAGTATCACCTGTTCCAGTATCCTCTCACATAGCAGTGGTACAACTTGCTATACGCAGACCACTGACTCCCCGGATACCTCCACTTGGATTCCATTCCTTCACTCAGACAGCGGTACAACTTGCTATCCGCAGACCGCTGACTCTCATCACCTCCTCGTTTCTGTTGGACATTCCTCCTCACTATAGCAGTGGTACAACTTGCTACCGCAGACCACTGACTACCTTCACGTGTCCTTTGTCCATACAGTTCCTCGTGTATTATTACCTCCATATTGCCAGTGCTGCTAGTCATAGACTTTCCTGAGCATCTCATCATCTGCTATTTCCTGTTCCGTGATCACCCTGCTACCAGAGTACCATATTACCACCTATACTGCTCTGGTAAGCCTATCACCTGGTGATCCCTGGGTAAAGACTCCTAGTGCCCGTGACAGTAAGATCAGGCCATGACAGACCCAGATACGGAACCTACCGCTAAAGAGATGCTGCAGCATCTGGTCAGCCGTGTGGAGCAACAGGATGCTCGCCAACAGCTGTTACTTCAATGTTACCAATCGTTAACCTCCCAAGGAACATCTGGACAGACTGTTACAGCTAATATTGAAGCTCCTGTACTTTCCTCCGTTTCCCCAGTGCCATCCCAGGTGTCTACAGCTCCCACGCTTCACCTGCCTACTCCGTCAAAATACGACGGGGACCCCAAAACTTGTAGGGGTTTCCTTAACCAATGTTCAGTCCATTTTGAGCTCCAACCTCAAAATTTTTCTACCCATCGTTCCAGAGTGGCCTATGTTATCTCATTGTTTTCTGGACAAGCCCTGGCTTGGGCCTCCCCTCTGTGGGAAAGAAACGATCCAAAACTACAAGATAGTGCCAAATTCATTTCCACGTTCCGAAGTGTGTTCGATGAACCAGGTCGTGTGACCTCCGCTGCTTCCAGCATTCTTCGTTTGCGACAAGGCTCCCATACAGTAGGCCAGTATGTCATTCAATTTAGGATCTTAGCCTCTGAACTTCAGTGGAACACTGAAGCATTAGTTGCCGCCTTCTGGCAGGGGCTCTCCGATAAAATTAAAGATGCACTGACTACCCAAGAGCTTCCTTCGTGACTAGAAGATTTGATCTCTCTTTGCCATCGTGTAGATATGAGATTTCGTGAAAGAGAGTCTGAGAAAACAACTGCTGTTAAAGCACCTCTTCGTTCAACCCCTCAATTTCGTCCAGCTTCACCCTCTGTGATTCCCATGGAGTTAGGACGTTCCAAATTATCTTCAGAGGAGAGGAAACGAAGAGTAAAGAATAGACTCTGTATCTATTGTGCTGATTCCACGCATATGCTCAGCTCTTGCCCTAAGAGATCGGGAAATGCCAGGCCCTAACTAGTTCTGGAGAGGTGAAGTTAGGGTCCCTGGAGTCCTCTCCATCGTCTATGAAATCTAAAGTCTGCGCTTTTGATGTTACGATTTCCTTTGCTACCAAATCCTTTGAGTCACAGGCATTGATTGATTCCGGAGCAGCAGGAAATTTCATTTCTAAATCACTAGTGAATCAATGGTCTCTACCAGTGATTACTTTAAAAACACCCATTACTGTGACGGCTATAGATGGATCACGTCTCATCAATGGTCTCATCACCCAGAGTACGTCTCCAGTAACACTTCAGATTGGTGTACTACACCATGAAGAAATTTCGTTTTTAATTCTTCCAGTTACGACAAGTCCGATTGTCTTAGGCCTTCCATGGCTTCAGTGTCACTCTCCCCAGATTGACTGGCGCACCCCTCAAGTTACGTCTTGGGGGTCTGAATGTCACCATCGTTGCCTTTTCCAAGTTATTCCTCTTAAAGTACAGCAATCTTCCATCTCATCTTCCTCCCCGGGACTCCCTCCTCAGTATGCTTCATTTGCCGATGTGTTTGATAAAGCTCAGTCTGAACGTCTTCCTCCTCATCGTTCTTGGGATTGTCCGATCGACCTTCTACCTGGCAAGACTCCTCCCAGGGGTCGGGTCTATCCACTCTCGTTACCTGAAACTCAAGCCACATCTGAGTACATACAGGAGAATCTCCAGCGTGGGTTTATTCGACCTTCCACCTCTCCCGCTGGAGCTGGGTTCTTCTTCGTCAAAAAGAAGGATGGATCACTACGCCCTTGCATAGATTTTCGTGGACTCAACGCCATTACTATCAAGAATCGGTATCCCATTCCGCTGATCACTGAGCTATTCGATCGCATCAAGGGAGCTCGGATATTTACTAAGTTGGATCTTCGTGGTGCCTACAATTTAATTAGAATCAGTTCCGGTGACGAATGGAAGACAGCGTTCAACACCAGAGATGGGCATTACGAATATCTAGTAATGCCTTTCGGGCTGTGTAATGCCCCCGCTGTTTTCCAAGGCTTCATCAATGAAATCTTTCGGGACTTATTATATGTATGTGTCGTTGTCTACCTGGACGACATATTGATCTTTTCACAGGACCTGCCTTCTCATCACCAACATGTGGAAGAGGTCCTCTCCAGACTACGGAAAAATTCATTGTTCTGTAAATTGGAGAAATGTTCATTCGAGTTGCCCCAGATTCCATTCTTGGGGTATATAGTTTCCGGAGTTGGCCTGAAGATGGATCCAGACAAAGTAAATGCTGTATTACATTGGCCCCAGCCCAGAGCTGGATTAAGGCTTTGGGGGGCCCGGGGCACTTAAGACAGGGGGGCCCCTAAGATCAAAAATGAAGACAGTGGTTCCCAAACTTTTGCATTTTGCGGCACACTTAGAGTCTCCTTAATTTTTTCAAGGCACCCCTCCAAACTAGCATTGAAACTGCACATTAAAACTATCATTGATACCGCACATTAAAAATAAAATTGATAACGTACACTAAAACTAACAATTATACCGCACGCTAAAACTAGCAATGATACCGCAAATTAAAAATACCATTTACAATACACATTAAAACTAGCAATGATACCGCGCATTTAAACGAACATAAAAAATATGATAACGTAACACCAACTTTGACTATATATGTCTATATATATATATATATATATATATATATATAGATATAGGTGTAGCTATGTATATATGTGCCTATATATATATATATATATATATATATATATATATATATATATAATCATCATGCAGGACCCTCTATTTTATTAATCATTATTAAAGTAATTATCGAAGCCTGCCACTTATGTTAAAGCTTTAATTAGATTACATAAATATGTGTATATAAATAAATAAATATAAATTATATATAATGAACTACAATTTTATTCAAACTTTATTATAACTGGACGGCTTCAGTAATTACTTTACTAATACTAATGATCAATAAAATAGAATCTGCCACTCTGACATTGGCTCTACCAGTCTAATATTAATGTTCATGTTCATGTTAATGTACTGATAAAATAAATAATCATATATATATACATATTTAAGAAGACCCCTCATAGCATGATTATTACTTGGTTGCTTTATTAAATATGTAAAATGTAGCCAGAAATATATATATATATATATATATATATATATATATATATATATATATATATACATATATATATATATTCCTACTGTTATAGGTGGCTACATTTTACATATTTAATCAAGAAATAACCATGTTATTAAGTGTTTTCTATATATGTTTACTTATGTATAAAAAAAAAAATCCACTCACCGACTGTCTCTCTTGAGTCTTCATGCCGAGGAGCTGCTGCAGCTGCACATGCGCAGCAGCTCCATTTCAGCCACTTTGGGTATTACAGCAGCCGCGGTGCTGCTGAGAAAGAGTGGGCGCATTGCGCATGTGTCAGCTGTTAGATGCCGCGGTTGCTGTCAGACAGCAAAAGACACAGGCTGTGACAGCAGGTTGTCAGACATCAGGAGAGGTAATGCGGGCAGCGGGGGGGTCGCGGAGAAAGGGGGGCCCGGTGCGGTTGCTGTCAGACAGCAAAAGACACAGTCTGTGACAGCAGGTTGTCATTGCCAGACATCAGGAGAGGTAATGCGGGCAGCGGGGAGGGGGGGTCGCGGAGAGAGGGGGGCCCGGTGCGGTTGCTGTCAGACAGCAAAAGACACAGTCTGTGACAGCAGCTTGTCATTGCCAGACATCAGGAGAGGTAATGCGGGGAGGGGGGGTCGCGGAGAGAGGGGGGCCCGGTGCGGTTGCTGTCAGACAGCAAAAGACACAGTCTGTGACAGCAGCTTGTCATTGCCAGACATCAGGAGAGGTAATGCGGGGAGGGGGGGTCGCGGAGAGAGGGGGGCCCGGTGCGGTTGCTGTCAGACAGAAAAAGACACAGACTGTGACAACAGGTTGTCAGACAACAGGAGAGGTAATGCAGGCAGCGGGGGGCAACTGACAGCAGATGGAAGTCATGCGGACGGCAGGGGGCCCTCGGAGGGCGGGGGGCCCGGGGCACGTGCCCCCTGTGCCCCCCCCTTAATCCGGCTATGCCCCAGCCAACTACTCTTCGTGCCATCCAGCGTTTTTTAGGTTTTGCCAATTACTATAGACGCTTCATTCAAGACTTTTCATCCATTGCATCTCCTATTGTGGCCCTGACTCGGAAAGGGGCTAATACTAAGCAATGGTCATCTGAGGCTCTCCAAGCCTTTCAAATTCTTAAAGAGTCCTTCTCGTCTGCTCCCATTCTTCGACAGCCTGATGTGACACTCCCCTTCTTGCTAGAAGTAGATGCCTCTAATGTGGGCTTAGGAGCCATTCTCTCCCAACGCTCGGAGCAACAAAAATTACATCCTTGTGCCTTCTACTCTCGGGGTCTTCTGCCCGCAGAGAAAAATTATACAATCGGGGACAAGGAGTTGCTGGCCATCAAAGCTGCATTAGAGGAATGGAGATACTTGTTGGAAGGAGCTCGCCATCCGGTGACGATCTTCACGGATCATAAGAACTTGTCATATCTGCAATCTGCCCAATGCTTGAACCCTCGTCAAGCAAGATGGTCTCTTTTCTTTTCCCGTTTTGAATTAATTATAACCTTCAAACCAGCCGCTAAGAACAAGAAAGCTGACGCTCTATCTCGAGCTTTTGTGACGTCCTCTGATGTAGAAGAGATTCCCAACCATGCTATTCTAGACCCCAAATGTATTTCACTGGCTGCTTCATCCACCAAAATGCTACCATTTGGGAAGACTCTCGTGCCTCCTACTCTGAGGAGGAAAATCCTTTCGTGGTTCCATGCCTCTCGTTTTTCTGGACACGCCGGTGAACACAAGACCTTTGAGATTCTCTCTCGAAGTTACTGGTGGCCTTCAATGAGGAGAGACGTCAAAGAGTTTATTGCTTCCTGTGATTTATGTTCTCAGTTCAAATCCTCCCGCAGAACTCCAGCAGGGTTGCTGCGACCACTACCCATTCCGTCCAAGCCTTGGACCCATATTAGTATGGATTTCGTTACTGATTTGCCACCAAGTAAGAATCACAATACTATTTGGGTAGTGGTAGACAGATTTTCGAAGATGGCTCATTTCATCCCTTTGTCTGGTTTACCTTCCTCGTCTACTCTGGCTGAACATTTCATTAAAGAAATCTTCCGCATCCATGGATGTCCGTCTGAGATTGTGTCAGATAGAGGAGTACAATTCGTTTCCAGATTCTGGCGGGCCCTTTGTAAAACCTTGGGCATACGATTAGCACTCTCATCTTCTTACCATCCGCAATCTAACGGACAAACGGAACGAGTCAATCAAGATCTTGAGACTTTTATAAGGATGTTCTCTTCAGCCAATCAAGACAACTGGGTAGAATTGCTTCCTTGGGCTGAATTCGCCCATAACAACATGTACCATGAGTCATCATCCAAAACTCCATTCTTTGTGGTCTACGGTCACCATCCGTCTTTTCCGGAATTTCCTGCCCTCCCGCCCACCCAAGTTCCTGCTGTGGAGACTGCTTGTCAGACCTTCAAAAATATCTGGTCTCAGGTCAAAACCTGTTTAAAGAAGACATCTAACAAATATAAGTCTTTCGCAGATAAGAAGAGGCGGGCTATTCCACCACTATAAATTGGAGATCGTGTCTGGTTATCTACCAAAAATATTCGTTTGAAGGTTCCATCTATGAAATTCGCCCCTCGTTTTATTGGTCCATATAGGATCATTCAAGTGATAAATCCAGTATGTGTTAAACTTCTTCTTCCTAAGAATCTTCGGATTTCCAATGCCTTCCATGTGTCCTTGCTCAAACCTCTCATCATCAACCGTTTCTCGACTCCTCCCTCAGCACCGCAGCCAGTTCAAGTTCATCAGGAGGAGGATTTCGAGATTACTGAGGTATTGGATGCAAAAATTTCGCGAGGAGTTCTCCGTTTCCTCGTTCATTGGAAGGGCTTTGGTCCTGAAGAGGGCTCATGGATCAAAGCTGAAGATCTTAATGCTCCTGCCCTTCTGAAGAAGTTTTATTCCAAAAATCCGGACAAGCCCGGTTCCAGGCGTTCTGTGCCCACCTTTAAAAGGGGGGGTACTGTCACTCACCGGACTGTGAGTGCTTCTTCCCGGACATTTAGGAACCGTGGCCGTCCTCCATCCTGAGGGACTGCGCATGCGCAGCCCTTTCTAATCCTTCAGTGTATGTTCCTTTAACTTAATTGGCAGATCAGGCAACACTCCCTATATTAAGCACCTGTGGTCATCACCACGTTGCCTGATCTTGGAGTCTCATTCCCCATGAGTCTCTGAAGGTGTTCCTGTGTTTCCTCGTTATTCAGCTCTGCTGATTCCTGTGGTTTCCAAACCACTTCTACCTCTGTGGTTTCCAAACCACTTCTACTACTGTGGTTCCCATACCACTTCTACCCTTCTGTGTATCATCGTGACTGTTAGCTGATTCCTATCCGCTGCCTCCGTGCACTACAGTCTTCTAACCACTTCAACTCTACCATATATTATTGTGACTGTTAGCTGATTCCTATCCGCTGCCTCCGTGCACTACAGTCTTCAATCCATATCCACTCACCTGTTCATCATCGTGACTGTTAGCTGATTCCTATCCGCTGCCTCCGTGCACTACAGTCTTCAACCTGCAACTCGTCTGTGTTTCATCGTGACTGTTAGCTGATTCCTATCCGCTGCCTCCGTGCACTACAGTCTTCAACCTGCAACTCGTCTGTGTTTCATCGTGACTGTTTGGCTGATTCCTATCCGCTGCCTCTGTGCGCTTCAGTCTTCAGTTCATCTCAACTCTCCCGTGTTTCCTCGAGACTGCTGCCACTATTGCTATCCGCTACTTTCCGTGATCAACAGTTCCAGTTCAACTCTGCTCTCCCGTGTGCCATCGTTACTGCACCTGCTGGTTGCTATTGGCTACCTCCGTGTGTCCGCAGAGACCTGCTGCTGCTACTCCTCAGCTCTACTCATCCATCTACTGCTGATCCGCTCTCCACGCTTTCCTGTGTTCCCGCTGGTCTCTACCCGCCTGTCAGCATTGGATTCGTGTCTCTCTACTTACCCCTCTGCTAGACTATCGCCATTCTCCAGGGTCCTCCAGGAGTCTAGTTCCACGCTCTACTGATTCCTGTATGTTTGTTTCCCTGCTGGTCTACCTACCTGTGCGCTGCACCTACTAGACCACCGCTTCACCCATCCAGGGACTTTGCATCCTGCCGGCCTCCTGCCGTTCAGGTATCTCTGCACTCCTGTCTGACTGCCTGCTTCTGAACCACGGTGTGCATACTTCTCATTGACTGTGCTGGTGTATTGCATATCTTGCTGGACTGTGTTGGTTCTCCTCTGGAGTTTGCTATCCGCTGAGTCTATTGCCATCATTGACTGTGTTATCTCGTGCCGGATTACTTCAAGAGACTTTCTAGTATGGCAGTGCTGTTCAGTCATATATATATATATATTGTGCATATTACTGTGGATCAAGTTTAAGGTGCCCGTGTCTATCTTGTGTTGCAGTCTCTCCCCGTGCACCTCCTCACATATATATTCAGTGGTACAACTTGCTAGTGGCAGACCACTGATCCCTGTTTCCAGTATCACCTGTTCCAGTATCCTCTCACATAGCAGTGGTACAACTTGCTATACGCAGACCACTGACTCCCCGGATACCTCCACTTGGATTCCATTCCTTCACTCAGACAGCGGTACAACTTGCTATCCGCAGACCGCTGACTCTCATCACCTCCTCGTTTCTGTTGGACATTCCTCCTCACTATAGCAGTGGTACAACTTGCTACCGCAGACCACTGACTACCTTCACGTGTCCTTTGTCCATACAGTTCCTCGTGTATTATTACCTCCATATTGCCAGTGCTGCTAGTCATAGACTTTCCTGAGCATCTCATCATCTGCTATTTCCTGTTCCGTGATCACCCTGCTACCAGAGTACCATATTACCACCTATACTGCTCTGGTAAGCCTATCACCTGGTGATCCCTGGGTAAAGACTCCTAGTGCCCCTGACAGTAAGATCAGGCCATGACAGACCCAGATACGGAACCTACCGCTAAAGAGATGCTGCAGCATCTGGTCAGCCGTGTGGAGCAACAGGATGCTCGCCAACAGCTGTTACTTCAATGTTACCAATCGTTAACCTCCCAAGGAACATCTGGACAGACTGTTACAGCTAATATTGAAGCTCCTGTGCTTTCCTCCGTTTCCCCAGTGCCATCCCAGGTGTCTACAGCTCCCACGCTTCACCTGCCTACTCCGTCAAAATACGACGGGGACCCCAAAACTTGTAGGGGTTTCCTTAACCAATGTTCAGTCCATTTTGAGCTCCAACCTCAAAATTTTTCTACCCATTGTTCCAGAGTGGCCTATCTTATCTCATTGTTTTCTGGACAAGCCCTGGCTTGGGCCTCCCCTCTGTGGGAAAGAAACGATCTAATACTACAAGATAGTGCCAAATTCATTTCCACGTTCCGAAGTGTGTTCGATGAACCAGGTCGTGTGACCTCCGCTGCTTCCAGCATTCTTCGTTTGCGACAAGGCTCCCATACAGTAGGCCAGTATGTCATTCAATTTAGGATCTTAGCCTCTGAACTTCAGTGGAACACTGAAGCATTAGTTGCCGCCTTCTGGCAGGGGCTCTCCGATAAAATTAAAGATGCACTGACTACCCAAGACCACTGACTACCTTCACGTGTCCTTTGTCCATACAGTTCCTCGTGTATTATTACCTCCAGATTGCCAGTGCTGCTAGTCATAGACTTTCCTGAGCATCTCATCATCTGCTATTTCCTGTTCCGTGATCACCCTGCTACCAGAGTACCATATTACCACCTATACTGCTCTGGTAAGCCTATCACCTGGTGATCCCTGGGTAAAGACTCCTAGTGCCCGTGACACCTATCAGTATGTTATTGGGCTGTGGGAGGGAAACTGAGCATCAAGTGAAACTGACACAATCACAGGGAGTACATGCAAATTCCTGACAGATAAGGCCTCATGCTAACCACCGTGCAACAGTGCTGGCCAATATAATGCAAAATAGATTCATCAATGATGAGATTTATAGCAGCAAGTACTCTATGCATATATACCCACTCCCACTACCGTGTCAGCAGGCTGACGACAGCAGGTATGATTTTATAGCTGAATGTAACTACTTTTTTCCTTAAGCCTGCCTGTCTTTATTTTTATGGAACATCGTGCTAAGTCTTAATACCAAACATTCTATATGACAATGTATGTTGTTGGTATGTATAGCATTGTCATCAAGCCAGATTAATATTGACTTTTATTGCTAGCAAGAAAAGTGTTCCAAATTGTAACATCGAAGAAGTAAAAGAAAGAAGGACACTACAGCATAAATGATTTCTACATCTTTTAATTTTTATTTAAAATTAAAACTCACCTCTCACTCCCGCCATAAGACTTCTCCCGTGCTGCTCCTCACTTATGGAATTCCCTACCATGCTCAGTCAGATTTTCCCACAGCTTTCAAATCTTTATACACTCTTTGAAAACCCATCTCTTTTTTAGAGGTGACCTTATCCCCGATAACAGTATTCACACCAATGTACCCTCACAACTGTCCCAATCTCCACTATGAGCCACATTTGATCCTCATGTCTCAGCTGTGCCCTCTTCCACTTAGAATGTAAGCTCTTTAATGAGCAGGGAGGTCCTCTATACCCTTTGCTTTTTTGTCTGCATTTATTTTGTCTACCTTGTATGTCACTGTTTTATTTATGTATAGCTTTCCCTACTGTACTGCTCTGCGGAGCACTGTGGCGCCTTACAAATCTATAATAATAATAATAATAATAATAATAATAATAATAATAAAACTGCAACACAATTTGATTGATTTGGCTTGGTTTATCTAATCACAGACGGAGTGCTAGTCTGCTTCCAAACTCCCATTTTACTGTATAAACAAGACTGGATTGATGGTTTTACAGTATGAAATCCTTGATAATGGTGAGTTCTTAGGAAATGATGGGTAATATTTGTCATGCATTGCTTCATATGGTGGTGGTCTTGTTGTTTCTATCTGTAGTGAGATTTTACATTTGGTTCTACCAAATAAATCCTATTCCCACAGTGATACCAGTCAAAGAAATATGTGTACATATGTATGAAGGCATACCATACATTACACCCATATGGTTTACAGCAGTTGGAAGTAAAATAGGTTGTATTTGTAATAGGTGGTACTTTCCTTAGATCAACAATACCGACACTAAGTACTTAGGAGCGGTGATATGTATCTTGTCTACAGCCAACCTTCTTGTAAATGGACTGTCTTGTTATCTGTGGTAACACAAATCACTGCACATGGGACAATGGCCTCCTCTGTGCCTTTATGCTACACATCTGTTTTCTTTCCTTCCATGAAATCTGCTCCTTAATTTATTGTTTTCAAACTATAACACAGAAGGTTGTCATAAAAATGGTTTCTGTGTAGTAATACTGAGCACAACACATGGATGACAAATAGTTGCATAAAGGTGGGCACTGAATAATGTGTCCAAATGCCGCAGCATGTTAAAGCAGCCTGATATTATTCCCCAGAGTCACAGCGCTCCTTGTTGTTTTTCTCAGTTTGGCGAAAAAAACAATTGGAGCCCCAGATTTATATTAGGAAAAACTAAATCATACATGCTGATGTTTTCTGACTATTTGTGTGGTTTAGTTTCACAATCAGGATTTTAATATTTATACACTAAATAAGTTCATATTATTGTAGCATTAGTTTTGCAACTGTATACATGATGCAAGACACCATGGGGTAAATGTATGAACCTCCGGATTCTTCAACTCCAGCGAGTTCAGCGTCTTCAGCGCTTAAATTTAAAGCGGCGCTGCCTTGATATTTACCCCCATATCTTCCACTTTGTCAATATAGTTTGGTGGATTCTCTTTTTTTCTGGATAAGATATAGATGTCCTTCATTAAGTTGGGAGTCCCAATAATCTATCTCCTCGACACATAATAAAAAAGTATCTATCCTTCACTTTAGAAAGATGCTTGAATAATGATTCTTTATAATAAAATACTGACACATCTGTGGCAGACCTCCTTCTAGGCTTCACTTCTTTCGCATTTGATTTCAAACACCATAATTACCATGCAGGCACCATGACAAGGTGTCCACTGGCTACTGGAACTGGATTAGGATGTGGGAAGCTAGGCCCGAAGATATTTACTACCAAAGATTTGAGAACCAAGGAGGATAGTTATATGGGTTTTTTTTGCTATTGAGAGATCTAAAACCAGCCAAATTATAAAGCCTTGTTTGCAGCATTTTCTAAAGAATTATGTTGCACCCAAAACTTTTTATTTTTATTTTATATTGCAAATGGCTATGTTAGAAGCCTTTATTAACTGTATACAAGGGGTCTGACATTTGTTTATTTTTAATTTCAAAAGCATCCTATTGCTAATTTTTGGAAAACCGATTGCAACTCAATTCATTGCAAATAATTGCTCAGTAAACAATTACTGAAACGGTCGGGAGCCACAACAGCATATCCCTAACCTTTTCCCCAGTGCATATTACAAATCTGCCACCCCCCCCCCCCCCCCCTCGTTCTAACCCTACTGTTCCCTTGTTAGCCTTACTGGAAGGAGCAGCAAGGATACTGGAGAAGAACCAGTGGCATCCTTTCCACTTACAATTTTATATTGGTTGGTGAAATTATAAATGTGCTGAGCATGGTTTGTGGGATAGTTTTCTGGCTTTTGGTAACGTAGACACACCACAAGTGATTATTTTGTAGATTTGAGGGTGAGATGTTAGGAATCTAGCTAGAGAGAGATGCACTACATGTCCAAACATTTGTGGACAACCGAACATCACATCCATATGTGCGTCACAATACAAAACTATGGGCATTAATTAGAGATGAGCGGGCTCAGATTTCGCTAATCCGAGCCCACCCGAACAGTGCGGATCCGACGGGATCCGAGCACTGTTTGGGAACTTCCGGGCGCCAAATGAAGCCAAACCGAGGCTATGACATCCAAGTCTTGCGTCGGATCTCGCGAGACTCGGATCTCATAAATGCCCCGCTCGCGGCCGCCATCTTCATTCTCCCTGTGGTTAGTGAAGAGGGAGGTATTGTGCTCTCTCCTGCTGATAACTTTACTAAAGTGGTGCTTTGTCCTGCTGAGTGCATTAGTACTTTGTCCAGTGCTCTGTCCTGCTGATTAATTTAGTCAAGTGGTGCTTTGTCTTGCTGAGTGCAGTAGTACTTTTTCCAGTGCTCTGTCCTGCTGATTCCAGTGGTGCTTTGGCCAGTGTCTGTGTTGCTGAGTCCATTGGTGCTTTTGTCCTGTATTTGTTTCTGATAAGTCCATAGCAATTTGTTAATCAGCCAAAAATCTTTTAAAAAAAAAAAAAAAATCTCTAAAAAATATATAAAAAAAAAGATTAAAAAAATATAAAAAAACAATTGAAAAAGTATAAAAAATATTATAGAGCAATATATTCTTGCAGTCCAAAAAAAGAGGACCTGCCATTTCTATTACTACGTTCATTGTTTCTGTAGTTCAAAAAAATAGGAACTGCCAGTTCTATTACTACGTTCATTGTTTCTGTAGTTTCCACAAAGAGGAACTGCTAGTTCTATTACCACGTTCATTATTTCTGTAGTTCCAAAAAATAGGAACTGCCAGTTCTATTACTACATTCATTGTTTCTGTAGTTCCCAAAAAATAGGAACTGCCAGTTCTATTACTACGGTCATTGTTTGTGTGGTTCCAAAAAATAGGAACTGCCAGTTCTATTACTACGTTCATTCTTTCTGTAGTTCCAAAAAATAGGAACTGCCAGTTCTATTACTATGATCATTATTTGTGTAGTTCCAAAAAATAGGAACTGCCAGTTCTATTACTACATTCATTGTTTCTGTAGTTCCCAAAAAGAGGAACTGCCAGTTCTATTACAACGGTCATTGTTTGTGTAGTTCCAAAAAATCGGAACTGCCAGTTCTATTACTACGTTCATTCTTTCTGTAGTTCCAAAAAATAGGAACTGCCAGTTCTATTACTACGGTCATTGTTTGTGTAGTTCCAAAAAATAGGAACTGCCAGTTCTATTACTACGTTCATTCTTTCTGTAGTTCCAAAAAAGAGGAACTGCCATTTCTATTACTATGTTCTTTGTTTTGATAGTTCCAAAAAAGAGGAACTGCCATTTCTATTATTACGTTCTTTGTTTCTGTAGTTCCAAAAAAGAGGAACTGCCATTTCTATTACTATGTTCTTTGTTTTTATATTTCCAAAAAAGAGGAACTGCCATTTCTATTACTACGTTAATTGTTTGTGCAGTCCCAAAAAAGAGGAACTGCGGCCTTAACAGCTATGTTGGTGTTAGACGTCCATCCGGTGTCCGCCATCTGTGCAGTGGAATTTAGACCAGTTGGAGGAGGTAGGAGCAGACATCTGTGCAGTGGAATTCAGACCAGTTTGGGTACCGGGGCCACTCCACTACGCAGTCCAGATAGCTGCGTATCAGATATTAAACTACATTCAGTGTTGGGGCCAAATCCAAAAATAATTAAAATGCACTGTCATGATCGAAAACAAGAGGTATTGACACGCTAGAACTCCACCCTCTATATGCTGCAGAGGATGGAGGAGCAGCCATATGTGCAGTGGAATTGAGACCAGTTGGAGGAGGTATTGTGGCCCCGGTACCAAATTGGGTACCGGGGCCACTCCACTACGCAGTCCAGAAAGCTACCTCAGTGCAATGTTTTGGACTAAAAACAATATTGTGAGGTGTGAGGTGTTCAGAATAGGCTGGAAATTAGTGGAAATGATTGTTATTGAATGTTATTGAGGTTAATAATAGCGTAGGAGTGTAAAAAAACAAAAAAACAGGATTTTAGTGCTTTTTATGCTTTTTCAAAAATAAATCAGAACCCAAAACCTCAAGCTAATCAGAACCCAAAACCGAAAACACTAAAAGTGCCCTGTGCACACCCCTAGCATTAATATGGAGTTGGTCCCCCCTATGCTGCTATAACAGCCTCCACTCTTCTGAGAAGCCTTTCCACTAGCTTTTTGAACACGGCTCTGGGGGTTCACATCCATTCAGTTTGTAAAAGAGTTAGCCCCTGGGTGTGGGGTTCTAATCTCCCTAATAGTCTAGCAAATGTGGTGAGACCATTTATTAACGTAATAAATTCTGATTTAACCTAAGAAATATAGTTATTATTTTCCCTTAAATCTACAGGATTAATATTCATATAATAACGTATGCATATCTCTTCAAGAAAAACTGCACAAAAGATGTAGTTTCATTTTAAAATGTGTTATATTATTAATTAACATTCTAATTGTAAAACTTATGTATGTATAAAAAAACAGTACAACAGAGTATTTATACAAACTCAACAGATTTTGTTCCATACAATACATTACATTCATTGCCTGTTTTATGAATATACTAGTTATTGTGTGTGCGTGCGTGCGTGTGTGTATGTGTTTCACCTATTATCTAAAGGTGTGTGAATGTATTATGTGTGTGTGGGGAGGAGGAGGAGGGGGACCTGTGGGGGAAGAAAGAGATTTATCCTTAGGTGAGATTCCATTCTAAGCATTCAGACACATTTCACTCTTTCATCCATTTCACAACATCTTACATGAAAGTTATAGTATTATAGCAAAGACATCACACAGGAGCCATTTTGTCTAATTATGATCATTGCATTAGTTTACATTGGCAGCCATCTTGCAAGCATGGAAACTTCTAGATCAAACTCCATTTTCTCTATCACCTTGCTGCCATATTAACTACTTCAATTTCTCCAGCAATAAATCACATTATTTCAAAGTTTACCTTTACAGACTACCTTCAGTCATTCTACACATCACAGGAACTCTAGAACTCACATTATAAACCAATGACTATGTAACATATTAAACACAGTCACATATTAATCTTCCATATTAATCTAACATCTCCATCAAACTACAACATAAACCAAACACAATCCAGATTCAACCACCTTCCATTCAATCCATTCAAAATTCCATTATAGCATTCATTTCCACATACTAACCAGCCCTAATTTGCCTTAAAGGCCACATCACATGCAGAAACTTTCATTCCATTCCAGTTTCCAGCAGTTGGGCCATGTGTGTTCTACCAGGCTGAAAGCAGCCAGCCAAAAGGACCTCTTCTGCATTGTGTAACACAATATGAAAACCTTTTTCTTGGGTGTAGTTACCCTCTAGAGGAAGTTGTCACAGCATTTCATATGCTAATCGTGAGCAGTTAAACAGGTCAGACAAGTTCCCTACCTCGTGTCATGAGATAGGGTGGGGGAATCTACATTTTGTTCACTAATGTAATTCAAACATTGCAGAATCTGATATATTCAATTAGAAAATGGAATAAACTTATCAAAGTCACAAGAGCATTAGTGAGGTTGGGCGCTGATGTTGTGTAATAAGGTGTTCCAATTCATCCCAAAGGTGTTCAATGAGGGTTGAGGTCAGGGCTCTGTGCAGGCCAGTCAAGTTCTTCAGCACCAAACTCAGGAAACCATTTTTTCATGGACATCGCTTTGTGCATCTCATGCGGAAACAGGAAAGGGCCTTGCCCAAACTGTTGCCACGAATGGTGGAGTGCTTCTCACTACTTATGTCATTGTTTTTTCATTGTGCATGGTGATCTGAGGCTTCTGTGCGGCGGCTCAGCCATGGAAAACCAATTCATGAAGCTCCCAACTTATATTTCTTACTTCCAGAGGCAGTTTAGAACTTAGTTGGGAGTGTTGCAACCTAAGACATATGATTTTTATGCACTACATGTTTTAGCACATGGCAGTCCCATTCTGTGAGCTTGTGTGGCCGGCCAATTCATGCCTGAGCTGTTGTTGCTCCTAGACGTTTCCACTTCACAATAACAGCACTTATAGCTGACCAGGGCAGCTCTAGCACTTTCAGGGCTAATGTGAAATGAATGTGTCCAAACAGCATTTCTAGGGCGATTTCACTTTAAGGGAAGCTAAACAAAATTGAGCATTAGGAATACTTAGAGATGAGCAACATTTTCAATACTTTTCTGCAGAATATTTGCTCCTTTACATATTTGGGTGAAGAATTTTGCACATTTTGTAATTCTCTCGATCATGGTCGCTCAACCCGGAATTCAAACCACACAACAAAATAAATTGTCTGTAATCATTATCATGCTAGCTCTATTTATAGACCATATATTCTGCAAAACGCAAATTTACAAATGCTGTGTGGAATGGCCATCTGACGAAGCAAAAGTCGAATTCGGAGATTGTATCGCCAGAACATCAGACCTCTGCAAAATGTAATTTTCTGCAAAATTCTGCCACAGCCTCGCTCACCTCCAGTTGTACTTTATTTAACCCTGTCTTATTTTCTGTTCATGTATAACCACAAAAATCATAAATCTGAAAAATGGGGATAAAATATGTTTGAATTTTGCTCCAGAATACTTTCAGTAGATCACATACAACAACAGCCTCTTCACTCACCCCTTGGGCTTTAACACCCTCTCTGGTGTCCTCCCTGCCCCACTGGGTCACATTAATACTGCTATATTGCATCTTTCAGCAATCCTCTCCATAGGGTCTCTTACATGCTCTCCCCTCTCTAGATATGACAGATCCTCGATGCTGCCACTATTGGCTCCACACTGCTTTGGCACTCCCCCTTCTTTATTGGGGTCCACCTTTTTTTCTTTCATGGGCTCTTCTTTATTATTATGGGGACTCTTTCCCCTTTTTGTGGCTCTCTGATCTTGGGGACTCCTTCCTCTCTTAATATGCAGCCACACATTCAGTTATGATGTACTTTGACCCCTGGTGGTGACAGGCCATGGACCCGATCCCAAATTAAGCTGGGGGACAATTGACTTCTTCCTCTCTATCTCTGGCTGTCACTCACCCACACACACTTCTACTCAGCTCATGCCAGTCTTATGTTGCTAAGCAACTGTTCCTGGTGTGTCTCCTCTGGGTCCTAGTGTTGGTGCCACACATTCACTCACTGGTAGGTGTGAATAACAACACCAGAGGGGGCGTTGCACATTGAAGTGAACAAAGTTGTTGGAAAATTTTGTGGAAATGGAATGTCCCTGTGGAACAGGTCACTTCACAGAGGTGCGAATTTCTAGCTATACAATCTTACACTATTGCTTTGCAATTCCACAATATGACATTTTGCAATTTATTTGTAAATCCACATTTCACAAAATGTATAGTCTATGAACAGATCTGTGACAATGATGGACAATTCATTCTGCTGTATAGTGGGTTGGAGGTGGGACTGGAAACAATTAGGGCCAAATTCTGCTGGCAAAACTGGTATAATTTTGCCGCACTGCACGGAATGAGGTGAATATTATGCTGAACGATTATGAAACTTTCACTCATTTTTCTAGTCTCTCTCTTCTGATCTTGATTCATAAAATTTAAAATAAATATTGAACACTTCTATTTAAGAAAACAAATATTCCGCAAAATGAAATGAGTTAATTATGAAGTCAATAGTAAAGTCTGGAAATTCTGGACAGGAAACTTTAATTTAAGAAAAGGTTTCTGTGCCATGAGCAAAGTACGTGAAAATGTTGTGGTCAGGCAGTTAATTGGGTAAAAAAAATAGCTTAGGCTAGACATTAATATAAAAGTGTAAGAATTAAATGAAAAGAAAACTTGTAAAATATGCCTGCAGCTACCAAAAAGGTAACAGCTTTTAGCAGCGAATTAGACCACACTGAAACAAATATATTGAGATTTCAGTTATTTGATAACCAAGAGCTACAGCTGGCATGTTAGTTTCTTTTTTAATATTCGTATATTCACTGCAAAAATATGCATGTCCTTGTGTACCTGAAAACAGTGTAGATGTTTAACTACATAAAGTATTATTTCAAGCAATTGCCCTTACTTAGGGCAACATAGTAAAAATAACTACTATTCACCTAATGCTTCTGTCCTGGAAGATGGACAGAAAAAGGGGTAAATTATCAAAATGATGTAAATGTGGATGCAAATATTCCAGCTATATTACTGCCATGGCCATAACACAGGTCCACACCAACTTTCTGATTTTGAGAGGCACCTTTGTGAGAATGCTTGGTGCTACCATTTGCAGGACTGTGGTCCAAGATGGGAATACAGATACCAACGGCACGTCTCCTACAAGATTGGTATAAAAGAGCTACTAAAAACATTCACACATACATAAATAAATGTTCATGAGTTTTTCAGAATGGAAGATAATTGAGATGAAGATGGAGATAGTGTTCTATACATAGCAGACTTCCTGTCAATGGTCCAAGTGAAGGACACTACTGTCAGCCTTTTTTAACCAGCTCTAGGCAAAAAACCTTATAATGTTGAACAAATTTTTTTAATGTTTGAAAACTTATATATAGAACTCACAGCATCAAAAAATAATATGCTGTATAATAATGCAATAGCAAATCTCCCTGTCATTCACTCCCTCATGACATATGACACCCTTCCAAAACCATGTTGCTAGCTGGCTTCAATCAATAAGGATAATGAAAGAGACAGGAGAACCACAATGTTGTGATGAATAAGCAGAAATACAACCAAACCAAGTAAAAGATAGTTCACTTATAATTACTTATCAAATGACTAGATGGAGAGAGTATTCCCTGGTCCTGTGTAGAGTATGTCCACTGGAAAAACACAATATTTCAATAGCACTATTTTTATGTAGTGCTATACCCAAACCAGGGAAGGATCCTGCACCCTGCCTAAATTATAGACCCATTGCCCTTCTTAATTCTGATATTAAAATATGTGCTAAATTAATAGCAAATAGGCTTAGCCTGGTTCTCGCAACCCTGGTTCATTAGGGCTAGGTGGGCTTTGTCAGGGGGCACCAAGCGCTCATTACGTTAAGACGGGTCATTAACGTTATTGAGACCCAATCTGAGCTCCTCGTCCTCTCTCATGACACCGAGAAGGAGTTCGGCAGGCTACATTGGGGCTACATGGAGCAGGTCCTTCTTCGGTTTGATGTCCAATATATGGCGATTCTCATGACCGTGTGTATACATATACCTCAGGCATGCAAGGAATATATAACAAATTGGCCATAATAGGGCAAAAAACACACTTTATTAAACAAATAATGCATAAATTCAAATTATTATCGGAAAACTTATATGTTACTAAGGTAATAGTCTAAACTGTGGCATTCCTAGTTGTGACAATCTCTTTGCCCAGAAAGTGCCACTAAAGGAATTGTCAGAAATGGGGCAAGATGAACTTATTACAAATAACATTCGCAAAGATTAATGATGATGATGAACTTTCAGCTGCCTTATATTGAAAAAAGAAACATATATTAAAGATATTTCTAACCAATTTACTTAAGTACTGGAAACTGCGGTCAGCAATTAACAAATATTTAAGAGAAAATTTGCAAAATTACAAACAGATATTTACTGTACTTTTAATAAACTAGTTAATGCAAATTAGTCTTAGGCATTCTGAACCAGGAACTACTTCATCTGCTTATGCATTTATTTTTAACACGTCCAGAACTTGTATGATGCTAACAAATCAATTGGAGAAACGTTAGCTCTCAGCAAGTTGGGCAGCAGATGCTTTGTGAATGACATTTATTCCTGTAAGCCCCAGATCATGTGTAAAATGTACAACACAACAGAGAAGTCTCTGGGAAACCACAAAGTGTGAAAAAGCCTCTCCCCAAATCTTTACTCTCTTGAGACATTTTTTTTTACAGGGATAAATAATGAACATAAGCCCTTGGGCCTGGGTGTCTGGTAAAAGCTGGGCCAGTAAGATTAATACTTCAACAGCAGTGCTGCCATTTTTATTGACTTTCTTTGGAACAATGTCCCTGAAGGTAGACAGTAGGTGATCCAGACAGCAGGAAGGCAGAGGAAGGTCACAGAATGTGGGACCTCAATATACACAGCCTAATTAGGTAACCATTATGAAGAAAAGGGCAAAATAAAACTATAAAAGTCCCTTTACAACCAATCTTGGTTTATAAGAGACATAGGTGAAAAAAAAACCTTAGAGCCAACTGACGTTAACATTTTCTCTGGTAAATCAAACATATTGAATTAAGCAATTAGACTGTATGAACCCACCACTACCATTGTATATAATAGTTTATGTGGGTGGGTGTCTCTTGTCTTAAAGGAGAAAAGTGTATGGGAAATGTGGTTTGTTAGGGGAAGTGTGTTTAATGAGTCTGTTGAAGAATTGTTGCAAGTAGTGGTGGAAAATGCTCTATATTTGCCATTCTGGAAGTAAAAACAGCATACCCATAAACTTCTTTAAAAAAAGTCTAAAATGTATCATAAGCTAGACAATTTATATCAGTAATGCAACCACATATAAAGTCATTGTAGGAAACATGGCATATTTGACTACCCAGTTTTGAGGGGAACAGCCACCCGTGCAGCTTCATGCCCTGCTCCCCTCTGCCATCTCCCCAGAGGAGAGTATGTGAGGTGGGTCAGGTGACAATACCAGAAAATACCTGGTGATGTGAAAATATGAGAAACCAAAATAGGGTACAATGCACTCGCTGCTGTAGAGGAACCTGTGAAATCCTCAAAAAACAAAACTGTCATGTACTATAAAACAGCGCTGATTGCAAGAAAGCCCATGGAAAGTGTAAATAAAAATAAATAAGCAATGTGAGTTCATGAACAAAAATATATATATATATATATAACAAATTTATTAAAAATATAATAAAAACAACTCTAGTCAAATATAGAATGTAAAGCAGTATTGCTACAATATAAAAATACCTCTACAATGAACATGTATGTATCAGAAAGGAACAGAAGCGCTAAGCAATAACAAAATATAATAAAAATCAAAATTGGAGTAACTGTATGTAATAATAATTCCTACAGCGTTCAATATTTAGGAAGCTGGTATATAAATGGAGCAAATAGTTCCTTCAATCAAAATTCCAATATAAAGGAAATCTGTAGTTTCACTAGGAGAGTTTCAACGGCAACTCCTGAGACTTGGGTAATTAAATTACATAAATAGTCACCTGGTTCTGCAGCAAACTCTCCATATATAAACAAGAACATATCCAATTGACAGATGAAAATATGTGTAAATTGTAACACATCACTCACAGAAATATAAAGTTTCCAAAGAGGTAGCTCCAATGAATATGTAGTTTTCATATAAATGACAATAAATTAATGATTAGAATAACGTTTTCCTTCCAACTCAAAAGTAAAACACCCCAGAGTGACAAATGATCACCTTTAGATAGAATAAAAGTCCCCCTTCACAGATGCATGGCTGGGCAAACCGCAAGCGCTATACAGCGCATGTACTTACAGTGTGGTATCTCATTGATCCTGCGCCCTTCAAATTTATATAGTAATCACTAAAAGGACTTCAATGCAGAGCAAATAGTCCGTGACAGTAACGAACACGCCAGATAGAATGGAAGTCTTCCTTCATAGATACACAGCTAGATAAACCGCTAGCGCCTGACAGCGCATGCACTCACGTATTATATCTCGTTGATCCAGCACCCTTTCAATCTGTAGTCCAACAGGTGAGAGGACTTTCAAAATAAAAAGTACATGGTTTGTGGTAAAACTGAACGCTGTGATGGATGGATAAATAGTAGAGGTATTCAAAACAACTTAGATGTATTAACACCAAACCTGACGCATTTCAGCATTAGCACAATGTCATCAGAGGCAAAAATAAGCAGTCTAGACATCTGGGTACCAGTCACCTTTAATATTGCTGTGGTGCTCAGTGTGTGTGGCTGTGGGTCAGAGGGCTACGCTACATTCACGCTGCTGTTTCATGTGAGCGGTCTGTGTACAGTGCCATTGATGTCATTATTGGGAGTCACTATCACTCTGCTAGAGCTCTTTACTACACAGAGCAGCAGCATTGTGGGCTGATGTGAAGAAGACCAGAGCCCTCCTCCACTGAACACCACAGCAGAGACTTGTAGCTGGTAGGGAAAAGAAGAAAGGGATTAGGACCTATGGGAACGGGGAGAATGGTGAGAGACCATAGGAGACAAGGGAAGAGTGTTGGGGACATATATGGGAAGTGGAGGGATGGTGGGGACATATGTGATAAAAGTAAAGTTGGTAGACATGTTACAAAGGATGAGCGCAGGGTGTATATGACAAAGGAAGGATCATTAATGTGTGACCACAACAAGGAAATAGGTGCATGCAGCAGGACCAAGTGCTTGGTGTGCTCCATCATATATGTTTATCATTTATTTGAGACTTGGTAGGGACCCATGATCCTTTGGATTTCAGTATCATCTCTATGCGGATGATACACAAATTTATCTATCCTATCCTGATCTCTCGACATCTGTGTTGCCACGCGTTGCTGACTGACTTTCTGCCATTTCATCTTGGATGTCCTCTCGCCAACTCAAACTCAATCTTTCAATAACAGAGCTATAATATCCCTACCCAGCAACAGAAGCTTCCTGTCTGACATTTCTATTTTTATTGACAACATGACCATAAATTCCACCCTGCAAGCTCACTGCCTAGGTGTAATACTTGACTCAGAATGTATCCTTTGCTCCCCACATCAACTCTATACTTAAATTATGCTGCATACATATAAAAAAAACCTTTAATTCATGTAATTGTCATCTTCCGCATCGACTAATGCAATTCCTTCCTTATCGGTCTTCCCTGAATCAGACTCTCACCCTTATGATCTATTTTGCATGCAACGGCTAGATTGATTCTCCTTACAAATTGTTCTTCCTCTGCTGAGCCACTCTGTCAGTCTCTACATCGGTTGCTTGTTTTTTACTGAGTCCAAAATAAAATACTTCAACTAAAATACAAGACCATCAACAAAACTGCACCAACATAAATCTCTTCATTTGTCTCAAAATATCTGCCAAATAGACACCTCCGTTCTGTACAAGATCTGCGTCTCTCTGACAGTCTCATCACATGCTCCCATTCCCGGCTACAGGACTTTTATCGGGCTGCTCTCAATTTGTGGAATTCCCTCCCTCACACTATAAGACTCATCTCTTGTGTTCAAATCTTCAAACATTTTTTGAAAACACACCTCTTCAGGCAAGTTTATAATATTCCTCAACTAACCTCTAAACCCCCAAGGGTACCCTATTACCACCCTTTACACAGGTCACACAAGGCTACAACACTGTGACCCCCTGACCAACATTGCTGAGTGACTGGATCATATAGCCCACTAGGCACTCTATAACTCTGGATTCTGACTGGACCAATATGCAATGTGTGGAACTTGACCTCGTTTATCAGACTTCCATTGTTCAACAGATTGTAAGCTTTCTAGCAGGACCCTCTTACCTTTCTGTCTGTATTACCCAGTACTGTTTTATTACTGTTTGTTGCCAAATGTAAAGCCCTACGGAATTTGCTTGCTTGCGCTATATAAATAAATATCAATGATGATGATGATGCACATACAACCCAGGGCCCCAGATGGTCCTAATCCACCGCTGACAATATTGCATTGTCTGTGCAGTTAAAAAGATCACAGTTGCTGCTGTATAGATGTTAGATGGAATTCAGCGTTATGTGGAAAGTGTGCCAATTCCAACTCAGATGGAGTAAAAGCTGTGATATTTACCTATTTTAAAAATGCATGCCTGTGATGACCTTCCTAAACATCCATACAGCTCAAAAATCTTCCATATTAAGCTTGGTAATGGTCAGGGGCGGGCTGGGCCAGGGAGCAGGGGGGCCGCTCAGACTTTCCGCTTTTAGGGCCGGGGGTAGGCCGGCCGGTCGCCCCCGATGCAATTTCTCCGGATTTTTACCTGCGGCCTGATTTTAACCTGATGACATCAGATGCGGCCACGTCAGCGCACAGGAAGATCTGCTAAAAAAAGCATACACATAATTCAGGAGGCATATCTTTTGCCCCTGCTAGAGGGCAGGTGGAAATTCTCGCTAATGATGGTGACTTGTCATAAAGCAGACACATAAGCTGCTCATGCAGAGGCGGACCCATCTACAGATGTATACAGCTCTCTATATGGGTGGAAATACACTCATTTATTGTCTTTACTAGTAATTTACTTCCATCTTGCAGTCAACTCAATATAATTAAATATGGTGACACAATTGTTCTGACCGCAATAGGTGCTTCAAATACAGATCTGCTGTGTTCTGCAAAGAACAATCACCCAAAAATCAGCACCCATGGGTTAAACCCAGAACATACCTAAGAAACAGTTAACAGGCCTGATTCATCAAGGGACGTAAACAGTGATTTTGTGTGTACAATCCACAAAGTCACTCTGCGCATGCGCACAACCAGAGTATATGCCGCAGAACTCAACCACGTTCAATGAATCTTCCAGCGCAAAGTCATTGTACAGTCCTGCCAATGACCAGCGCATGCAGCAATGTCAATTCAAACTCTGGGCATCTCTCAGGTACTTGTTTTTCTACCATACCTCTTGCTTCAGCTACAGGTCTAGTCTAAGTGCCGATCTCTAGTGATAATGGCTGTGTATGCATGCTAATATGTGTTTGCAATTTGGAGCAACTCTAAAAAATTTGTATTTCAATTTGTAGAAATTATAACATACTAATAAATGTATTCAATGGCCTGGATTAACCATAGGGCTAACTGGGCTACAGCCCAGGGGCCTATGGCATCCAGGGGGTCCTTGAAAGTGCTCAGCAGCAGTATTGATCGGTCGGGGGCACCCCCGGTGCGATCAGTGCTGCTGAGCACTTTCACTGCGGTCCTTCTCCGGCGAGCTGTAGTCTCCTTACTGAGGAGATCTTGTGAGTCTCACTCTCACGAGATCTCCTCAGTAAAGAGCGTACAGCACGCCGGAGAAGGAGGTAAGTGCTGGGGGGGGGGGCGGGCAGCTTAGATCACCGGGGGGGGGCCCTCTCGGGGGAATGGAGGCCCCCTTTGCCCAGGGCTATCTTAACAACATTATGGGCCCCCGGGCAAAGCAGTGCACCAGGGCCCCTAGATATAGATATAGATATAGATATATAGATGTATACAGATACAGATATAGATATAGATATAGATATAGATATATAGAGATAGAGATAGATAGATGTACCTGCTCAGTGACCCTTGAAGGTGTTTTTTGCAGGTTTTTTTCTTTTGCAGGATTATTTATTCTCATTAACAGCCGTGCCTATAGGGCCCCCTTGCCCGTGGGGCCCCCGGGCAGCTGCCCATCGTGCCCAATGGATAAGATGGCCCTGCCTTCGCCCAGGGGCCTCCATTCCCTTAATCCGGCCCTGAGTAGAGCAGAGCAGATTTACACCCATATTCTTTACCACACGTAAACATCCGCTCCTTGTTGAATTTGGACATACGTATACCCGATCTACGTGCGTTTTAAAACAAACGCATATTGCTCTCAGTACGCATGTCTTAATAAATCAGGCAAACATTCTCATTGACATCTCTTATTTCTATAACATTGATATATTTTCAAAGTTGCAGTGGGAAGTGTATATTAGATGTTACAAAGAATCTCTTGTTGAAAGCTTTTGAGTTCAAAGTTGTATGTTTTTATTAGATTAGCGTATGTGTAAAAGTCAGAGGTCTGGCTTTTGTCTGACTTCAAGATGTTTTTTTCAAAGGTTCTTACAACACTGTCTAGATTACTTTTATGGTCACTGATAGCAAACACAAATGACTTAATTATCAGCAGAGTTAAACTCTTCAATTTAATAATCCAAATGTAATTTTAGACAATAAGAAACTGAAATCTGCATAATGTCAGGTATCCTACACATTAATGTAAAGAATAGCATGCCAGTGTTATACAGAAGAACTTTTGGATCCTAGAAAATTGCTGTTAAAGCAGTTTCAGTCTGGTGTGAAATAATCTTCTAAAGTTCTCAATGATGTGACCAGTCATGGTTAAAAAGAAAAACACACAAATAATAATGCAATACTGTATCAAACAAACAAATAATGTTCAATTAAATTCCATTCATATATTGCCTTGTAGTTGAAGTATTCATTGAGTGCAGTACGGTGGCTTAGTGGTTAGCAGATCTGCCTTACTGCACTGGAGTCATAAGTTCGACTCCCAAACACATCCTTATCTGTGTAGAGTTTGTATGTTCTCCCTGTGTTTACGTGGCTTTCCTCCGGGTGCTCTGGTTTTCTCCCATACTCCAAAAAAAATACTAGTAGGTTAATTGGCTGCTATTAAATTGACCCTAGTCTCTCTCTCTCTCTGCATATGTTAGGGAATTTAGACTGTAAGCTCCAATGGGGCAGGGACTGATGTGAGTGAGTTCTCTGTACAGCGCTGCGGAATTAGTGGCACTATATAAATAGCTGATGATGATGATGCAGATGAAGTTATGATCCCATCTTGTGAATAAACTTACAGGAATATTACTTGAGTCATTGCAAAAATCAATAAATCCTATGGACCATCTTCTAAACGAGTGTCCCTTGTGGATATTGAACTTGCTTGATATATTCTTTAAATTCGACTCTTCAAGTAAAGGTCTTTAGGATACCCCAAAGTTACCACTATGAAGTGGAACTTTGATTGCGAATTGGAATTTCCCCATTAGGTCATCATGATATTGATGTGGGAAATTCAAAAGAAAAATTAAAAGTAAAAAATCTACAGTCATGGACAAAAGTTTTGAGAATGACACAAGTTTTGGTTTTCACAAAGTTTGCTGCTTCAGTGTTTTTAGACCTTTTTGTCAGACGTTGCTATGGTATACTGAAGTAAAATTACAAGCATTTCATAAGTGTCAAAGGCTTTATTGACAATTACATTAGGTTTGTGCAAAGAGTCAATATTTGCAGTGTTGACCCTTCTTATTGAAGACCTCTGCAATTCGCCCTTGCATGCTGTCAAGTAACCTCTGGGCCACATACTGACTGATGGCCACCCATACTTGCCTAATAAATGCTTGGAGTTTGTCAGAATTTGTGGGTATTTGTTTGTCCACCTGCCTCTTGAGGAATGACCACAAGTTCTCAATGGGATTAAGGTCCGGGGAGTTTCCTGGCCATGGACCCAAAATTTCAATGTTTTGATCCCTGAGCCACTTAGGTATCACTTTTGCCTTATGGCAAGGTGCTCCATCATGCTGGAAAAGGCATTGTTCATCACCAAACTGTTCTTGTATGGTTGGGAGAAGTTGCTCTTGGAGGATGTGTTGGTACCATTCTTTATTCATGGCTGTGTTCTTAGGCAAAATTGGGAGTGAGCCCACTCCCTTGGCTGAGATGCACCCCACATATGAATGGTCTCAGGATGCTTTACTGTTGGCATGACAGGACTGCTGGTAGCACTCACCTTTCCTTCTCCAGACAAGTGTTTTTCCAGATGCCCCAAACAATCTGAAAGGGGATTCATCAGAGAAAATTACTTTATCCCGGTTTTCAGCAGTCTAATCCCTGTACATTTTGCAGAATTTCAGTCTGTCCCTGAAGATTTTGCTGGAGAGAAGTGACTTCTTTGCTGGCCTACTTGACACCAGGCCATCTTCCAAAAGACTTCCCCTCACTGTGCATGCAGATGTACTCACACCTGCCTGCTGCCATTCCTGAGCAAACTCTGCACCTTGGTACCCCAATCTCGCAGCTGAATCAACTTTAGGAGCTTGCTGGACATTCTTGGGAGCCCTGAAGCCTTCTTCACAACTATTGATCTTCTCTCTGTGAAGTTCTTGGTGATCCTTTAAATGGTTGATTTAGGTGCAATCTTACAAGCAGCAATATCATTGCCTGTCAAGTCTTTTTTGTGCAAATCAATGATGACTGTACGTGTTTCCTTGCAGATAACCATGGTTAAAAGAGGAAGAAAAATTATTTCAAGCACCAGCCTCCTTTTAAAGCTTCCAGTCTGTTATTCTAACTCAGTCAGCATGACAGAGTGATCTCCTGCCTTGTCCTCGTCAACACTCTCACCTGTGTTAACGAGAGAATCACTGATCTGATGTCAGCTGGACCTTTTGTGGCAGGGCTAAATAGCAGTGGAAATGTTGTTTTTGGGGTAAAGTTAATTATCATGGCAAAGACGGACTTTGAAATTAATTGCAATTCATCTGACATTTTGGAGTATATGTAAATTGCCATCATAAAAACTGAGGCAGCAGACTTTGTGAAAAATAATATTTGTGTCATTCTCAAAACTTTTGGCTATGACTATAGTACAATGTGTTTAAAGTTAATAAACAAATATTTTATTATTTCAGTAGACAAAATTGACTCACATAAATAAGTGCATATACATAAATAACAAAATGGAATGTGCAGGTGCTCCTACCAAACAGATGAGAGAAGCAATCACATAGTATGCAGATCTTTCACAGTCGACCATGTCCCTATCAGTGTGGAGTTTGTATGTTCTCCCCGTGTTTGCGTGCGTTTCCTCCAAGCACTCCGGTTTCCTCCCACAATCCAAAAACATACTAGTAGGGTAATTGGCTGCTATCAAATTGACCCTAGTCTTTCTGTCTGTGTGTTAGGGAATTTATACTTTAAGCTCCATTGTGCAAGGACTGATGTGAGTGAGTTCTCTGTACAGCGCTGCGGAATTAGTGGCGCTATATAAATAAATGATGGCGATGATGATGAAATCCCCAAAATATTACTGGACAGCATTTCATATCAAGATGTTAAACTGAAGTTAAGTTGCTCTTATCACCTGTATTCACACTCAGCTATAACGATCAATGGAAATTAAGTATTATTTATTTTAGTCATCACCTTAACTTAACCTTGACTTGGAGTTTCACAAGAACTGGAGAGTCATATGTTGGCTGAACCTGCCTAAAGAAATCAATCTTTGTTGTTAAAGACATCAAAGACAGTAAACTTTTTTTTTTAAGTTAATTGTTTCTGGTGGATTGGCTTGAACCAAACTTCACTGTCTCCAGGTCTTTTCTTTTCCTGCTTGTCTTTTCTTTTCTCAATTTCTTTGCTGGGTCTTCTAACCAAGGACATTAGGCTAAGTGCACATTAGTGGTTTCACTATCCGTGTCATCCGTTCTTTGGTCATGTAGTGAATGGCACTAAACATAAGGATCATTGATCCTATGACAGGCAAATGCTTTGTGTATAACCATTTCAACTAAGTGTTTTTATTTTTAACATATATAAAATCAAAATATAAAGGGAAATGGTAATAGAGAGAGTCAGATGGGGTATGATTTAGATCTAGAACGGTATTCTTCCTAAATGTCAAATCAACAATCATGGAATGAAGGGATGAAAGATAATGGTTTGCGCATAACATCTAGTCGTAGTTGCCTAAATCAGTGATAAAGGTTTTGAGATAGATGCCAGTCTGCTGCTTATAAACTGCTGCCCAAGACTGTGAGCACAACAAATTGACCAGAGGTGTCAAAAGAGAAAGACAAAGGCCCAGAACTTTAACTTAATCGACTAGCGCCTGGAGCGAGAAGGAAAACTGCTGCAACCCCCTAGCCCTCAATATTAACCGAATGATCCTCCCTTCAGCATTGTGCACTGGGCGGTCGTCCCTCTTGCACAGTCCCAATTACAGCCCTATAAAGGGACCTATATGAGTCAAGGAGAAGAGACAGAAAGCAGGCACTAGACTACTGTGTACACTGGACAGACTGACTGTACCAGGTAAGAGATCACCCATGATGTCATTTTATTAGCGAACAGTAAATGAATAATGAGTTCAGTGTCTGAGGTACTGGGGCAGGGCCGGACTGGGACTAAAAATCAGCCCTGGCATTTATAGCACACAGGCCCACCTGTTGTGGGCTTCATGCACTATAATGTTGCACACTGATGCTGGCGCAGTGTGCGTTGCTGGTGCAGTACAATATGATGTAGTGTGTGTGTGTATGGGGGGTATTTATTTCTCCTAATGACCCTCAACATTACATTGTTAGCACCCATATTACATCAATAAATACCATGACAATACATTATTAGTACCCAAATTACAGCAATAAATAACCCCCCCCCCCCACACACACTCATACTACATCGATACCCACCCACATTATAGCAACCCGCATCACCCCACATTACAGCAACCAGCATCACCCCCCACATTACAGCAACCAGCATCACCCCCCACATTACAGCAACCAGCATCACCCGAACATTACAGCAACCAGCATCACCCACATTTCAGCAACCAGCATCACCACCCACATTTCAGCATCCAGCATCACCCCCCACATTTCAGCAACCAGCATCACCACCCACATTTCAGCATCCAGCATCACCCCCCACATTACAGCAACCAGCATCACTCCCCACATTACAGCAACCAGCATCACCCCCCACATTACAGCAACCAGCATCACCCACATTTCAGCAACCAGCATCACCACCCACATTTCAGCAACCAGCATCACTCCCCACATTACAGCAACCAGCATCACCCCCCATATTACAGCAACCAGCATCACCCACATTTCAGCAACCAGCATCACCACCCACATTTCAGCAACCAGCATCACTCCCCACATTACAGCAACCAGCATCACCCCCCACATTACAGCAACCAGCATCACCCCTCACATTACAGCAACCAGCATCACCCCCACATTACAGCAACCAGCATCACCCACATTTCAGCAACCAGCATCACCACTCACATTACAGCAACCAGCATCACCCCCCACATTACAGCAACCAGCATCACCCCCCACATTACAGCAACCAGCATCACCCCCACATTGCAGCAACCAGCATCACCACCCACATTTCAGCAACCAGCATCACCCCCCATATTACAGCAACCAGCATCACCCCCCACATTACAGCAACCAGCATCACCCCCCATATTACAGCAACCAGCATCACCCACATTTCAGCAACCAGCATCACCACCCACATTTCAGCATCCAGCATCACCCCCCACATTACAGCAACCAGCATCACCCCCCACATTACAGCAACCAGCATCACCCACATTTCAGCAACCAGCATCACCACCCACATTTCAGCATCCAGCATCACCCCCCACATTACAGCAACCAGCATCACCCCCCACATTACAGCAACCAGCATCACCCACATTTCAGCAACCAGCATCACCACCCACATTTCAGCATCCAGCATCACCCCCCACATTACAGCATCCAGCATCACCCCCCACATTACAGCAACCAGCATCACCCCCCACATTACAGCAACCAGCATCACCCACATTTCAGCAACCAGCATCACCACCCACATTTCAGCATCCAGCATCACCCCCCACATTACAGCAACCAGCATCACCCCCCACATTACAGCAACCAGCATCACCCGAACATTACAGCAACCAGCATCACCCACATTTCAGCAACCAGCATCACCACCCACATTTCAGCAACCAGCATCACCCCCACATTACAGCAACCAGCATCACCCCCACATTACAGCAACCAGCATCACCCCCCACATTTCAGCAACCAGCATCACCCCCCACATTTCAGCAACCAGCATCACCACCCACATTTCAGCATCCAGCATCACCCCCCACATTACAGCAACCAGCATCACCCCCCACATTACAGCAACCAGCATCACCCCCACATTACAGCAACCAGCATCACCCACATTTCAGCAACCAGCATCACCACCCACATTTCAGCATCCAGCATCACCCCCCACATTACAGCAACCAGCATCACCCCCACATTACAGCAACCAGCATCACCCACATTTCAGCAACCAGCATCACCACCCACATTTCAGCAACCAGCATCACCCCCCACATTACAGCAACCAGCATCACCCCCACATTACAGCAACCAGCATCACCCCCCACATTACAGCAACCAGCATCACCCCCCACATTTCAGCAACCAGCATCACCACCCACATTTCAGCATCCAGCATCACCCCCCACATTACAGCAACCAGCATCACCCCCCACATTACAGCAACCAGCATCACCCCCACATTACAGCAACCAGCATCACCCACATTTCAGCAACCAGCATCACCACCCACATTTCAGCATCCAGCATCACCCCCCACATTACAGCAACCAGCATCACCCCCCACATTATAGCAACCAGCATCACCCACATTTCAGCAACCAGCATCACCACCCACATTTCAGCATCCAGCATCACCCCCCACATTACAGCAACCAGCATCACCCCCCACATTACAGCAACCAGCATCACCCGAACATTACAGCAACCAGCATCACCCACATTTCAGCAACCAGCATCACCACCCACATTTCAGCATCCAGCATCACCCCCCACATTTCAGCAACCAGCATCACCCCCCACATTACAGCAACCAGCATCACTCCCCACATTACAGCAACCAGCATCACCCCCCACATTACAGCAACCAGCATCACCCACATTTCAGCAACCAGCATCACTCCCCACATTACAGCAACCAGCATCACCCCCCACATTACAGCAACCAGCATCACCCCCCACATTACAGCAACCAGCATCACCCCCACATTACAGCAACCAGCATCACCCACATTTCAGCAACCAGCATCACCACTCACATTACAGCAACCAGCATCACCCCCCACATTACAGCAACCAGCATCACCCCCCACATTACAGCAACCAGCATCACCCCCACATTGCAGCAACCAGCATCACCCCCCATATTACAGCAACCAGCATCACCCCCCATATTACAGCAACCAGCATCACCCCCCATATTACAGCAACCAGCATCACCCACATTTCAGCATCCAGCATCACCCCCCACATTACAGCAACCAGCATCACCCCCACATTACAGCAACCAGCATCACCCCCCACATTACAGCAACCAGCATCACCCCCCATATTACAGCAACCAGCATCACCCACATTTCAGCAACCAGCATCACCACCCACATTTCAGCATCCAGCATCACCCCCCACATTACAGCAACCAGCATCACCCACATTTCAGCAACCAGCATCACCACCCACATTTCAGCATCCAGCATCACCCCCCACATTACAGCAATCAGCATCACCCCCCACATTACAGCAACCAGCATCACCCACATTTCAGCAACCAGCATCACCACCCACATTTCAGCATCCAGCATCACCCCCCACATTACAGCAACCAGCATCACCCCCCACATTACAGCAACTAGCATCACCCCCCACATTACAGCAACCGGCATCACCCCCCACATTACAGCAACCGGCATCACCCCCCACATTACAGCAACCAGCATCACCCCCCACATTGCAGCAACCAGCATCACCACCCACATTTCAGCATCCAGCATCACCCCCCACATTACAGCAACCAGCATCACCCACATTTCAGCAACCAGCATCACCACTCACATTACAGCAACCAGCATCACCCTCCATATTACAGCAACCAGCATCACCCCCCACATTACAGCAACCAGCATCACCCCCCACATTACAGCAACCAGCATCACCCCCCACATTACAGCAACCAGCATCACCCCCACATTGCAGCAACCAGCATCACCACCCACATTTCAGCATCCAGCATCACCCCCCACATTACAGCAACCAGCATCACCCCCACATTACAGCAACCAGCATCACCCCCCACATTACAGCAACCAGCATCACCCCCCATATTACAGCAACCAGCATCACCCACATTTCAGCAACCAGCATCACCACCCACATTTCAGCATCCAGCATCACCCCCCACATTACAGCAACCAGCATCACCCCCCACATTACAGCAACCAGCATCACCCACATTTCAGCAACCAGCATCACCACCCACATTTCAGCATCCAGCATCACCCCCCACATTACAGCAATCAGCATCACCCCCCACATTACAGCAACCAGCATCACCCACATTTCAGCAACCAGCATCACCACCCACATTTCAGCATCCAGCATCACCCCCCACATTACAGCATCCAGCATCACCCCCCACATTACAGCAACCAGCATCACCCCCCACATTACAGCAACCAGCATCACCCCCCACATTACAGCAACCGGCATCACCCCCCACATTACAGCAACCGGCATCACCCCCCACATTACAGCAACCAGCATCACCCCCCACATTGCAGCAACCAGCATCACCACCCACATTTCAGCATCCAGCATCACCCCCCACATTACAGCAACCAGCATCACCCCCACATTACAGCAACCAGCATCACCCCCCACATTACAGCAACCAGCATCACCCCCCATATTACAGCAACCAGCATCACCCACATTTCAGCAACCAGCATCACCACCCACATTTCAGCATCCAGCATCACCCCCCACATTACAGCAACCAGCATCACCCCCCACATTACAGCAACCAGCATCACCCACATTTCAGCAACCAGCATCACCACCCACATTTCAGCATCCAGCATCACCCCCCACATTACAGCAATCAGCATCACCCCCCACATTACAGCAACCAGCATCACCCACATTTCAGCAACCAGCATCACCACCCACATTTCAGCATCCAGCATCACCCCCCACATTACAGCATCCAGCATCACCCCCCACATTACAGCAACCAGCATCACAACTCACATTACAGCAACCAGCATCACCCACATTTCAGCAACCAGCATCACCACCCACGTTTCAGCAACCAGCATCACTCCCCACATTACAGCAACCAGCATCACCCCCCACATTACAGCAACCAGCATCACCCCCACATTACAGCAACCAGCATCACCCCCCACATTACAGCAACCAGCATCACCCACATTTCAGCAACCAGCATCACCACCCACATTACAGCAACCAGCATCACCCCCCACATTACAGCAACCAGCATCACCCTCCACATTACAGCAACCAGCATCACCCCCCCCCCCACATTACAGCAACCAGCATCACCTCCACATTACAGCAACCAGCATGACCCTCCACATTACAGCAACCAGCATCACCCACCACATTACAGCAACCGGCATCACCCCCCACATTACAGCAACCAGCATCACCCCCCACATTACAGCAATACTCTATCATACTTATTAGCAATACCCTATCATACTTATTAGCAATACTAAGCCCCAAACACACTACAACATTGCCACCACCACCCCACCCCATACTACAGCAATACCACCAATTATACAGGCGCCACTGTAGGAAACCAATGTTTTGCTTTTTTCAAATCTCCCACAAAATAGCAACAACAGAATACTTAAACCATACAGGTAACAGGTACACTTTTCCTTCAATTGCATAGTAATGGCAGAATTTTCATGAATCATTCCACATGAAATAAAACTCTAACAAATATATATCAGAAAAAGCATAACTATTGAATGATCATTTGAACCCACACGGCCGGATTACAAGTATTTCCATCTACAGCAAAATGTCCGGAAAAAATATTTTTTATACTACAGTAACTGGATATGCGTCTTTTCTATTCATTTTAAATAACACAGCATATTAATTAAGGGGGATAGAGGAGGTGGGTGAGAGACAATTGGATATGATCCATCAGTTTGATTAGATAGGAAACATTTAGATTATTTACCTGGAGACATCTACTCCCTTGACTCACAGGCAGGGCAGACAAGAGGAATTTTGGGCCCCAGTACAACAACTTCTTTGGGCCCCCGTCATATTCAACAATGCCTTTGGCAGAAGTTCATATTATGCCACACCGTAGTGCCCCCAGGTCATATTATGCCACACCGTAGTGCCCCCAGTTCATATTATGCCCCATAATATTACCCTCAATTCATATTTGGCCATGCAGTAGTGCCCACAAATCATATACCATACAGTAGTGCCCCCAAATAACATTATGCCATACAGTAGTGCCCCTGAATAACATTATGCCATACAGTAGTGCCCCCAAATAACATTATGCCATACAGTAGTGCCCAGACAAAAAACGCATTCACAAATAAAAATTGATACAGCATATCAGATACTGAGAGTGTGAGTACCAGGAGCAGCTTAATACATCATTTACAATGCAAACAAAAATAGATATATTGACACAATCACAGATAAAATTTATGACAAGCAGTGTTTTTTCCTCTTAATTAAAAGTCTCTGTACAGATAAATATGCAAGAAACATTACAGCGCAATAATGAGCAATGCATAGTGTTTTAAATGCCATTGGATACACAGTAGTGCTCCCAGTTCAACAAAGGATGGTTAAAACACATTGCACATGAGAAAATATATGAACTTACCTGATTATGGCATCCTGTGTTCTGTTCTCCTACTGGGATCGCTGGGCGATGAGGGATCAGCAGCAGTCAGCTCACACAGCCAGTCGGGAGCAGGGACCGAGGGCAGTGGTCAAAGTGGAAATTTAGAAGTGGGGGTATGGAAAATATAAGTGAATGGAGTATGAAGGCTTGATTTTTTATTTTTATTTTAACACTCTGTGCATTCCCATTCTTCATTACTACTTTTGTTTTATGATGGCCGCTTCCCTGACATTCCCATTCTTAAGATGTCTCTCCCTTTACACTTTCTTTACCTACGCCCCTGCACCATCTTCTCCTTTGTCCCTCTCACTTAACCCCCTGCACCCCCCTGGCTCTCTCACCCCTCTTCCAGCACCCCCTTCCCCCCTGGCTCTCTCACCCCTCTTCCAGCACCCTCTTCCCCCCAGGCTCTCCCACACTCGTGACAACCCTGCACCCCCCTCCCCCCCCCCCTGCGAAAATCATGGGGGGGGGCAAGGAGCTGTTTGTGCTGCTTGTGACACAAGACAGAAATAGAAATATATAAAACATATAGTCTCTAGATTTCTGGACAACCCTGAGTGTTTCTGTTATATCTGATTTACTATAAAAAGGCTATATGGTTTCATGAACAATTATATTCTTCCTTCTATTCTTCCCAGTCATCTCAGGAAAAAAGTCTTAACAGCGCAAGATCAATTGTGTACACACAAATACTTAATAACTGTAAATGTTTATTTAGATATAACAATAGTATGTCCACATATAACAATATTTCGGTGTGCACATTGACAGGTAATGACTACCAAGAGACCGGTCTCAGTGATAAATATCAAATAGTATTAGAGTATAGGTACATAAATATTGGATACTAAAAATAGAAAAATAAAAAATACCCTAGTCTGTGTGTGTGTGTGTGTGTGTGTGTGTGTGTGTGTGTGTGTGTGTGTGTGTGTGTGTGTGTGTGTGTGTGTGTGTGTGTGTATGTTATGAAATTTAGGCTGTAAACTCCAATTGGGCAGGGAATGATGTGAGTGAGTTCTCTGTACAGCGCTGCGGAATTAGTGGCGCTATATAAATAAATGGTAATGATGATGATGATGTATAGTAGGCTGCTGCCAGTGTCAACATTGAGGAGGATCAGAGCAAAAAAACTACAAAATGAGACAAGCTTCTAAAAAAATAAATGATACTATATTTTTTAAGCAATTTTAAAAACACCTTTCTGATAGTTCAACAAAAGACACACTGAACCGGTCCACATAACAACTATGGCTAGCTGCTGTTTTAATATGCATGCCATGCAATGTGACTGCTGCCCAAGGCTTGCTGTTGAAGTGTGATTTAATGTGGCAGTTATGAAAGCTGCTCAGACTGTGTTCGATTAGCATGATAATGAAGTTTACGCTGCAGTCTCCTGACTCTCAAAGGATATACCTAGTGCTTCAGCTGCTTCTTCAGCAAGTACCACTTCACCATGAATAAAAAAAACACTTTTGTTGGAAATTGAATGGGAGGAGAAAGTGGCTATTTTCTGCCTGTTAATTTGGTTGTGCTATCTCTGGTGAGGATGGAGCAGTGAAATATTCTGCAGGACAGGTTCACATACACTGATTTAGGATGTGATTTGGAATGCGCCAATATTATCCCAGCTGAGTTACATGAAGTACAGTTAATGAAATCTAAACTCAGGGGTCCTTATGATAGATCTTGAGGGTATTGCTGTATAAGAAACAATATAATGGCCACATCTATACACATTGGTGTTGATATTTCAGCGGCAAATTGTCATTCGTTAATTCAAATGGCAGAGAAAAACAATAAGATCCACAGAAGAGGCTCAACTAGCAATATGTTAATAATATTAAACAATGCAACTTGTATTTATTACACCAAATGAAACGGCTTGATATGACTACGGTCTAATGTGTGACACCCCCCAAAAAACTTTTAAATCACAATCAGGCAACTTAACAGGGTATGAGGGAATAGATTCCTGGAACTGTATTACTTCAGTTAGATCTCAAAATGGAATGCGTTGTTTATTATACAGGAGCATAGCTAGACTATTTGTGTGCACCATAGCAAAAATGTATGTATGGATATTTAAACATTGTATTTAGAGCAGTTCATGCTGAATTCACAATCTGATGAATAACACATTATTGGGGGGATGTGAAACACCCAGTGTGTATGTTTTGTTTTGTAATTAGCACTATTTTGCTCCCCAGTCATAAGTCCACGTTTTGGTTAAGTGGAATTCTCATTTATGTTAATGGAAATACAAACTTGTTAGGGATCAGCCAGAGACACACCTTGTTTGGTGTGTGTTGCAACTGTTGTAACACAATACATGCTACAACATACTTGCCAACTTTAAGAGGCAGCTGTCCGGGAGGGGGTCCGTCGAGGGGGCGTGGCCTCGCGTGGTGCTCAGTAAGGCTCCGCCCCTGTCAATCTTTACCCATTTTAGCCAATCGCATAAAGGGGGCGGGGCTACGATGCACGTTTAGCCCCGCCCCCCACCATCTTCAACAGCGGCGACTTTGGGATCCGGGATTTTTGCCTGCTCTCACGGGAGTCCGGGAGAAGTCCCAAAAATTTGGGAGTCTCCCGGACATTCCAGGAGAGTAGGCAACTATGTGCTACAATAGTATTGGTGATCACTTTTATAAGTACAAGAAACATACATAATAATGTGCAATATACACAAGCTCTTAACATTTCAATACAAAATGTTAAATATAACACTACATCACCAAAAATATTAAAACCAAAAACATTCCCTGTTTTCTTATATATTGTACACTTATGGTGTGCACTTTACAAATCAATATGATGCAATAGAAACTCTGTATAAAGATCTGTTGAACCATTTCACAAAGAAAAATATTATATTCATTATAAGGTTACGCTATGCGAGATTTGTGTTGACCGCCAATAATGTCCACACAATAAATGGGATCACATACATGAGCAGCCATGGTGTAAGCATTTTACTTAAGGCAAATTTACATTGCAGGATCTTGATTGATATTTAGCTTTTAGATTTACTGCTAAGCAAAGGACATAGATTTATTATGTGAATTTGTGTAAATCGGTTTATTTCAGCCAAAATAGAGGGTTTCAGGAGAGCATCTGATGAATGTCTATGGGAAAATAAGTACTGTATGGACTACTTTTAAAAAGTATTGCAAATGAACCTCCTCAAAATTATAGTTATTATTTGGTGTAGATGGGCAATGATTGAATGCTTAATTTAGAACGCAAATTTTAACTGTGCCTTAGTGTATTTTTCTATTACCAAATTTACTGCTTTGCAATTTGATGCCCGACTCACTTAAATCCAGTGGGTTAAGTTGCAGACTCTACAAAGTTTTAATGGACTTTGAACACTATCTGTCTCTACACACATGAAATAAAGTTCTTTTTGACCTTGCCAAAATGAAGTGCTACCAGCATCTAAAGCATCATAAGAACTGGTGAGTCATGAGGGGACTGTCGTTTAATGTGAAACAAAAGGCCATTGTTAACATAGTTCCTTCCTAAAACTGAATGCAAAGCTCAAAGGAGAGTTAAACATTCTAGAGGAAAAAATATAACTGAAACCACATGTTGGGATACACCTATTTTTGCCCTGGTTTTCAACAGACTATTATGGAAAGATTGGTGGGTTTAATATGGTTTAAGATTACATTCTGAACCCATGGCAAATGGGAAAATGCCTGTAAGTGCAGTGGTAACTTATAAATCCTTAATATCTGTTTGAGGTGTACATACTGTCTATTACTGAATATAGGCCTCACTTTACTCAATGTATCATTTTGCAGATGCAGTACACAGGAATAAATATCTGTAACAGGGTATTGTGATATCTCTCTCGCCCTTGGTATCGTTAGGGAAGGTATGGGCGATCGCTTTGTAAATATTATTATCCTTTATTAATAAAATGCTGACATGTAATTCAGCGATGTATTTACAGGGTTCATAACACAAATTATAGGAGGCAGAATATGACCCTGTCCAAATGATCTTACAATCTAAGAGATTAACATTCTTTGACCTGCTGTTTGGGATGAGCAGAACTCCACCCTGCTTTGTGAATTCAATAACATTAATTTCTGTTTTAAAAAAAAAAAAATAACTTAAAGAGATATGAGAGTAAAAAATAAAGTAATTGATAATGTAAATATGTTATTTGTTTGTCATTTTTGACTTCTTGGGGCATATTCAATTCTTGGCGTTATAGCCAAAAATCTCGCGACCTGCGCACTATTACCATTTTTACGGTAATAGTGCGCATAAATACCGTTATTACGGTGGATTTCAGCTCGCCGCTCAGTAATAATAACGGTAATAGTTTTAACGCCGCAGGGAATTCAATGAATTGAATATGCCCCCTTAAGTATGATTTTGTTTAAATTATAAGGGGCATATTCAATTGTTGGTGGAAACGCCGGAAATCTCGTGCTCCGCGCACTATTACCGTTATTACGGTAGTTTTCTCACTGGATTTCAGCCCGCGGCTCAGGGAGCTGTGAGCTGAAAGTCAGCTTACTATTACTGTAATAACGGTAATAGTTTTAACGCCGCTGGATATTCAACAATTGAATATGCCCCTAAATGTGTTTAATCATTTTCTCTCATCAATTATCCCCCTATGAGTGAAGCTCCTGTGATTCTGTTCATAAGTCGATTTCAGCCCCACATGAGCCCAACATCTACTGACTACCAAAATCTGCCAAACTGCTTGCTTATGCCTTCTCATGGGTCCTAAAGAGAAGGTGAGCCATATACCTGTGATACTAGATCAGTACTTTGCAGAGCCATGTTTAGCTATGTAAATCCATAAGAACGTGTTGCTGGGGTGCCAAACATTATGGAGCTTTCATAAAAAAAAAGTTTACCCTCCTAAACTAATCACTTCACTGCATGGAATATCTTGCATACATAGAGTCACAATAATCTGGATGTGCAGATGTGAAGAGAAAACATAGCTACATGTGTTCTGGAACTCTTTGAACCACAAGCGAAAGGTTGGAAAATATGCCCCGGTCACTGTTCCACTACATAGCAAAGCAACAGTAAAGCTAGGTACACACTACACAGCAGTGTCGGACTGGGGCATGAAGGGCCCACCGGGGGACTGCAACGCTAGGGGCCCACCAGAGGGGGTGTGGCCAGCCATCATAGAGGCGAGACCAGACACTAAAGGGAGAGTGGTCAGCCCACGAAGGACAGATAGCACCATAGTGTAGTATATAAAGAATGTAGTGTGCTCATCCTTCTCTTTTTAAAATGACAGGCTGACTGCGCACTTAGTTACTAACCTGCTCATACTCCTCTGGGCGGTTGGATATCCGGAACTCCTACTCTCATCTGCCCTGCTCAAAGTGAGAAACACACTACCGCGCAGGTTCAGAGAGCCCAGACGCGACTCTCTGCACCTGTGTGGTAGTGTGTTTAACGGGAGTGTTTGGCAAAAACGGGGGGGGGGGGGGGGGGAGAGGAGTTGCGCTCTACACCTACTGTTGCAAGAGCAGCATTAACACAAGTTATCCCTCTCTACGAACTAATAATATGCTGAAAGTTAAGCCCTCATTGACTTATGTATTATTCCAAGTGTAATGCTAATAATAAAATTTGTATTCTTTTATCTAGAATACAATTCGTATTTTTCTATATCTTGTATTATGCTGTGAGCAAGAGGCTCGGTTCAATTAGTAGGATAACATTTAATGTTAGTTTTATCACAATTTATTGAATCCTGGTTGAAATACCTAAAAATACATTCATACAGACAAATAAAATACTCCAATTAAACCACAGTATTTATATTATGAGGCATTGATTTCTATATACAAACATATGGTATGGCATCAATTGAACATACATAAAAAATCAGACAAACCTAGGTATATAGACCTGGACTAGTCTAGCTACTGGGAGGCACATGGCAGTGGGTATAAATGCTGCATTGATCCAGATATAACACAGTCACTGATATCTCAATAAAATAATGTTCATAGCATACAAGTCCAGTAGATGGGAATTGGTATTTCTTTAAGTCTCTGCTAGGGCAATATAAATGTTCAGATCACTGTCCACATATATCACATGGTTATTGCTGCGATGCTTTCAAATTTAACTTTGTTTACTTGCACTTTCGATGTATATAGAGATGGTGGCCGGGTACCCAGTGTGCTGAAATCAGAGGATGTTTCTCATGGTCCGTGCTTGTTACTGTTGGAGAGGAAGGTGCCTGTGTTCCACTGTGGAACGCATCTGTCCCTTCCTGTTCTCGCGTATGTCCAAAAGATGAATTGTATGCAAGTCGGGAGTCAGCTGTTTTCTTAGCTCCTCCCTAACAATGGAGGGGGCATGGCTTTAATGTGGCGGGGCCTACCGGTGGATAGTCCTGCTGCCCTGCAGGCCAGTCCGAGCCTGCTACACAGTTTTCGTCCACTAATCGGCTCAATCAGCCGACATACGACCGCTCGTTCAAAAGTCGGGTCAGTGTGTACAGTGACACGATGGTCAAAAGTCTGCCCAAGTGGACGATTGTCGCCTCATTTGGTTGGTTGTAGCGTTAAATATTTCCTTCCAATCTCGTTTCCATTGTGTAGTGTGTATAAGTTTCCGACCGATCCACAACAGTGAGTACGAAATTACAGTTATTGCTCACGACAACATGGCTGTAAATAGTCGCTCAAGGGACGTCCGCTCTTCCCTTTATCGTCCTAAGCAAGGCTAATGTGTATGCAGTCCATGGACCGAGCGATCGGACCATCGATCGCATGTAAAATCGATCGGCATAAAAAGTTGGTGGAAAATTCTGTAGTGTGTACCCAGCTTTAGTTAGTGCTGCATGCATCTTCCATTGGTGCACTCAGCATTGAACGGGTTTTTTTTAGGATAAGGGAATGAAGCTGGTGGCAGTGCAGCTCTTCTGGACACACCCAGTAACATGTTGTCCTGAATCCCCAATTTAATAAGTTGAGAGGTATGCGAACGATTAATTTTCCTACCACTTATACAGGATTATAATCACATGAGCAAGACTAATGTATCTAATGTTTTACAATGTGACCAAGGTCATTTTAATAAAGGAGCAAAAAAGAGCCAGCAGGACTGGCTAAGTGAAGCCCTAAAGGAGCTCCTATGAAGCTCCATAAATTAATTTTCTCCAATTCCCCTAAATTTTGTCTGTAAATTCACTTTGGCTCTGATATACATTTTTAAAATTCTGTTTCTGAATCACAATTCACTTCAATTCACTCTGATTTGTCATATCACAGATCAGATTCATCCCACCCACCCATTAGCCATCTACAGATTCTGTGAGAGAATCAGACAGCAGAACAAAGCAGAAACTAGGACAGGTTTTATTTTTAGTTGAAGTTCAGTTTTGTATGAATTTAGAGAAGTGTGGTGATTTGTTATTTTTTGTCTTCTTAGTACATTTTATAAATCATTTGTTTACTTTTGCTAGTTTTTCCTTTAGATATTAGTTTCAGGTTCATTAAAAAATATTTTACATTTTGTGTGTATTTTTTTTAAGCGGCAGGTCAGTTAACTAGAGCACCAGCACCCATTGTAACAACTAGTAGCAGGACTAGTAGTAGCATCTGCTTTTGTGCTGCCTGTGGCTGCTGTGAGTATTTACCCTCAATTATTTACCATCTCTTTTTTAGAGGTGACGTTATCCTCGATAACACTATTCACACTAATGCACCCACACAACTGTCCCAATCTGCACTCTGAGCCAAACTCGCTCCTCTTGTTTCAGCTGTGCTCTCTTCCACTTAGAATGTAAGCTCTCTAATGACCAGGGTCCTCTATACGCTTTTTTTCATGTCTGCATTTATTTTGTCTGCCTTGTCTGTTCTTGTTTTACGTATATCCTAATTTATTTATGTCCTTGTCTTCCCTACTGCATGGCACTGTGGAGCACTGTGGCGCCCTACAAATCTACTATAATAATAATAAGGCAGTGAATAGGCTCAGGTTCTCGCGAGCAATGTTGGCTTTTTAGGCCTGGCAGGTAGTGGCAGTTCAGAAGAGAATGGTTTTAATGGTGAGTGCCATGACATCCTTGTGAAAAAGTGTGGAGATATCTGTGCTGCTCATCCCCGTGATAACAAACCAATGTACATGAAGTTACAAGCCTTGTGTCAGTGTCCATCCATGGTGTGGTAATCAACAGAGACAGCTTTGGTAGTGCTAATCTGATTGTGGGTTCTCCAGCAGTATTAGCCATTGCTATGACATCACTATATGTTAGTATTAGTACCCACTGCCTCTTCTTCTTGTCTCCTTCTCAGAATCATCCACTGCTGGTGAGACCCAAGTAAGCACTGACGTTCAGGCTCCAATGCCTAGGACATCCTCACCAGATTTGAGTAGCACAAATACCTGCATAGAGTTGTCTCTGGCTTGGCAGTAATGTACAATGCCAACAAGCAGCTCCCTGAAAGACTACCTGCAATCTATACTGCACTGTTATGCAAAGGGGCTGGACACTGGGGCACACCTGGAGGATGCAGCTGATCAAGGTTGACTTGAGCTAGATGGCAACTGTGTAGGTTCCTGCCTGTACTTTGAGTGTCTCTGCTGCCAGCGCTGTAGAATTGATGTCTTTGCTCCAACCTTTCGCAGCCAAAACCCAGGCAACATCTCCACTTTTTAATCCCGCCGGAAAACTCTCAGCTTGATAGATTTACCCCAGGGCTTTATCTGTTTGGAGATTGCATGTTCAGTGTTCAGTGCCAGTGTTTGCGTGGGTTTTCTCTGGGTGCTACTGTTTCCTCAGACACGCTATAAAACATAATGGGCCTGATTCAGTAAGGAAAGTAAAGCAAAAAAAGGAGTAACTTTGCACCATGGCAAAACCATTTGCATTGGACGGGGAGGTAAGTTTAAAATGTGATGGCAGATTTATAGATGGGGTAGGGCATGTCCTAGATCAACTTTAAATTTCAGTGCAAAATATATCAAGTATTTGTGTGCTACATGAAAAAAACAGCCAGTATTTAACTTATGTGCTAAATAATAAACTAATTTGCACCCCTTGCATTTTAACATGTCCAGGAGAACATTTACTCCTCTTTTTGCCTTAATTTCCTTAACGAATCAGGCCTCATGATAGGTTAACTGGCTGCTGACAAAATTAACACTTGTGTGTTAGAAAATTTAGACTGAAGCTGTAAGGGGCAGGAACTGATGTGAATGATAAATATTCTCTGCACAGCACTGCAGAATTAATGGTGCTATGTAAATAAATGCTGATCATGAGGAATCAGTCCCTTAGCAGATTGCTTCTTGTTGTCCTTTACTCCTTATATGTCTATCTCTACCAACGCATGAGTGATGTCACTTTTGGTAGGCTTGATGCACTAATGCCAATCCTGCTTCTGGCAGTCCCTGTTATAGCCTTTGATGCAGGCACAAAAGGGATATTAGGTTCAGCATTGCAACAATGTCTTGTCCACTCATACTTATTTATTTTTTTGGTGTGCTTTATGTAGTTTATGTATTTCATGTTTTCAGGCGATGGATGTTTTAGAAATGACATAGACGTTCCTGTTTTCTAAGTTTGTAACTTGCTTTGTGATTAAAAATATTTAAAAAATAGATTAGGTATCAGTACTTCCAGTGTCTTCAATCGAAAACAGCAGGGTACAGCGCAACTTTATTTCAAGCAATTACTTCTCAAAATTAGAGAGCACCCAATAAATAATCCTTACCACAGGTTTAATATTTACATAACTAAAGAATTATCAACAATCTGATGTTCTCTCTAAAGGCAAAAGAGTATAAATTGGTGAGTATGCTCTATTGTTCAAAATTCAGGTGCCCCACATACAACTTTTTGCACAGGAAAACTTTTCAAAGTATCATTATTTATCTTGTGATTCTCACACATGGAGAAGGGGTGAATTTAGTAGTTATCCATTCTTGATTCATTTTTCTGAATGTGAGAACTTCCACGTTTGTGAGAAATAACTTTTCCATGAGCAGCACTGAATACACATTCCAGTAATACAATAGGACATGAGCAGGAAAGAGTTTGTATAGTACATTTGGATAATTCTGTCCACTAGTGAAATGTATTCTTCCAGTATTAGAGTAGATCACAACCGGTACAGGGCAATTTAGCATATGCTTTTTTGTATGCTTTCATTATTTTCTGTCCATAAATTGCAGAATTGGTTGGCTCTTCTGCCTATTTTTCAAAAAAAATATTCATCATTTCATTCCCATCAATGGATTAATTGGGGTTGATAGATTTTTCTCTCGGAAGGCAGTATTTGGTAACAGTTTGGTTATTTTCATTAGTCCGTTTGTTACCATGAAGCTGCTGTGAGCACACTAACTAATTTCCTTTTCTTGATAGATGAAAGACTAAAGATTTTATGCAAGCATTTTTACTAACTACAAAAGCATTGAATACCTTTCTGTAGGACAAGGTTCCCTCTATTGTATTCTTGTAGGGCCTGAGTCATTAAGGCAAAAAAAGGAGTAAATGTTCTCTGGGACAAACCATGTTACAGTGCAAGGGGTGCAAATTAGTTTATTATTTTGCACATTGAGTTAAATACTGGCTGTTTTTTCATCTAACACACAAATACTTATTAGCTTTAATATTACACTGAAATTTAAAGTTGGTCTACGACATGCCCTACACCAACTATAAATGTGTCCCCACATTTTAAATTTACCTCCCCCTCCAATGCAACATGTTCTCCCCAGGTGCAAATATTACTCCTTTTTTATGCTTTGCTCGCCTTAATGACTCGGGCCCGTAGTGTACAACTCACAGGGTAGCAATTAAATAATCATCATATATTATATGCCATGACTGCTAATTCTTAACCACCTATAATGTCACCTCTGTTTCAGCTTCATCAATTATCATTCCTTGACCCCCATCATCAATACAAATCTGACCAGCACCATCTTCATTATCATCATCACCACCATCATTTTCTTGTTCACCTAGACATGATGATTGGTTTACTAGAGTTCACTAGAAACCTTTTTTGTCCTTCTGCATGAAGAAAGGTACAATGCATCTAATGCTACAATCATCACTGCTAGCACACATTGTCGCTTCATCAAAGGGGCTGAGTAGTTTACAAATGTCCTCCACGAGTTGCCATTGCCTTGGGTTAAAAAATAATTGGATACAACGTAACATGAACATAAAAGGCTGCTCGTTGTTCATGTAGTTGAAAGATCATATAAGAGCAGATGTTCTGGCAAATTGTTCCATTTTTTGTAAAGTGGTAAGAACATTTTTCACATAATATGATCTGTTAAAGTAGGATCTTTCTTGGCATTGCTCAAAAGTCAAAGCAGTCAAAGTCTTGGTAAGTGTGCTAGAATTTCTCTATAAGGGGGTTTAGCACATAGGCAAAAGATGGATTGCATGGCATTTGCCCTGTGAGGTAGTAATGATATTCAGGCCATTGTCAAATGTAACATGTCAAACCTTAAATTGTCCTGGGAATATTCAGTGCTTAATGTAACTACTTTTTTTATAGACTGTGGGTTGATTTATGTTTGGACGTATGTCCATTTACATGGTGTATCTTGTGGGAAATTGCTCTGCGCATGCCCAGAAATATGCATTATGCCAAGCAACACAATTGACTGCATTTCAATTCTGAAGGCAAATTACACCTAGGACTGGAGAGGCGGCATAGGGAGAGGGAAGGAGCGGACTGATGTAGGCCATTTACACTAAGGGCCGTCCAACACAGATGCAGCCTGTGTGTCCTGTGTTTGTCCTAAGTTTGACAGTTTTTCACCCGTGTCTTATGCACCCACTCCAGGGCAGGTGTAAATGCCAACTGATAGTGATGACCGACACAACATAGTCTTTAAATTAAAAAGTATACGTACATGCCACTAGCTATCACAGAACAACTATATACCAATAAAATATATTATAAAAACAAATTCTAAGTACAGTACACAATGAAATCGTCATGTATGTAATGTAAAAAAAGAATTATAATTAAAAAAAAAATATTTATATAAATGAAATAGAATAAAGACTTGTTATTTTATGATTAATAACATTTTTATAAGTTGTAATGTGTAACCTTTTGTAGTACATGCGCATGTGCGTATACCGCAGTCTGTTTTGTGGTATACGCACATGCGTAGATTTCCCTTAGCTTATGATAAATTGCACTTACACAGTATGCTTTTGGGGATGTAGGATAGGAGGGCATGCTCATCAGAGGCTGATGGTGTGTGAGACAATTTTTTAATGCTTATCATATATCTGGTGAATGTCAGCTGCATCTAGTTTCTTTTTCGTCATTGCTGCAAGCAGCTTCTAAAATCGGTTGTCTACTATAATTTCATTTTCTGAGGTTATGTCCCCAGAATCGAATCTTCAAACACACATTGCTTTTATTGTACACAACTGACAAATGCTTGCCAACTGTTACATTTTTAATTTTAAATAGTTAGATGAGGATGTATGAGTTTTCTTTGATTCATTATCACTGGCACTACTATTGCTTCTTTTCTTGTACATAGTGATGTGGGATCTACAATTGAACATGGTTGCCAAGTTTAGGATGATCACTTGGTGAATTTTCATTAACACCTGAACCCTTTGACCATTGGACGGGAGTAAATATTTCCCAATAAAATAAGGGCTTAAAATAGAGGTTATAGACAGGCTGACTGTGATAGTGACAAAAGTCCAAACCAAACAGTGACCTGTAAAAATTACAAGGACAGGGTTGTAAATGCATTGGTAAATTTTGTTATTTAGGGCATTGTCTGGTTTCACTGTTTGTGAGAAATGTTAGTGTGCTTAGGAAATAATGCAGTTTAACGTTTTTAAATTAGTAATATCTTAGGAGTTGGATTGTGCCATACAATAGACCTCATGTCCCTGCTGGATATGGCAGCAAGAAGATATTTACCAAGATTGCTAGTGTTTTAATAGTAAAACTATATACTATGGGAGCTACAATAGGAAGATTTTAAATACTGTAGATGTCTTACATTGGCTGTGTTGCTGGCAGCAATAAATATCTATACATTTGAGTGTTCCACTACTTGTGCCACCCTACAAAGTGAACAATGAGCTATCACTGAATGGAACAATACAACAAAGGAGAAAAAAAGAAAAGAAAAGAAATTCAGCTCGATGGGGGCTACAAATATCAACATACACATAAATCATATGATTGCGTAAAAGCTTGCAAGTCCAGTGTTGATATAAATTTACAGTTGGTCCAATGAATCTTCTATATAATTGTTGCCAGGCACCGCACTGACATTAGATGCGAGAGGTGGCCGCCTGTGAAGTATCGATTGCTGCGCCCCATTGCCTAGCAACGGGACGCCTTCCCAGCCTCAGGCCACGGCGCACGCATGTGCCGTTACGTCCGTGTCCTGTTGCTAGGCAACAAAGACGCTGACCGCCGGCCAACCACCCGCCTATCAGAACTCCTAGGGGAATTTATTGGAGGCTTTGGCACCACTATGGTGCCAGAGTATTGGTCTCACCCAGGTCCAGCACCTTACCTGTATTCGGTTCCTACTCCAGTATTGACCTGGCTTCCTTCTGACCCTCCCTTTGAATTTCGCCTTGTATCTTGACGCTAGTTCTGGTTTGCCGATTCCTGGCCTGCCTCTGACTATTCTTTGGATCTCCCTTTTGTACCTCGCTGCTCGTTGGTTCTGACCCTGATTGATTGACTAAGCATTGACCACTCTGTTACTACACTGGTAGCTGTCTTGGAGAATCACGACCTGCGCACCCTCTTGCAGTGAAGCCCAAACTCTTTTGCGGGGGTCCCTGGTAAAACCAGGGGTGCATTAGACTCTGCGCCTCCTAGCTCAGCTGCCCAAATACCAGCTAGTAATCTCCTCTTGGATCGTGATAGTATACTCTGGTCAAGAAGATGAGTGGTCAGGAGGAACCCTTTGCTCGAGATCTTTTGCTTCATCTCGCCCAGAGAGTGGATCAACAAGAGTCAAATCAAGCTCAGCTTTTGCAGTGTCTACAGGGGTAGTATCCCATCTGAACACCGTCCAGGGGTCCCTGCCGGCAAGCCCAGCGTCCATAGTGGTCATATTTTCCTCTTCCGCTATAGCTGCTTCTGTCAGCACTTCAGTTTCCAGAGGTCTACATATTCCCTCACCAGAAGATTTTGACGGTGATCCCAAGAAATGCCAGGGATTTCTCAAACAGTGCGCCATCCAGTTTGAATTAGCTCCGGAGAATTTTGCCTCAGAACGTTCCAAGGTGGCGTACATGATCTCTCTCCTCACGGGCAAAGCTCAAGCCTGGACTTCTCCCCTCTGGGAGAGGGATGATTCTATACTCCAAAATGATTTCCGTTTCATCGAGAATTTTCGATGATCCAGGCCGTGTTTCCTCAGCTGCTTCAGGATTGCTGACCCTTCACCAAGGATTCCTAATTGTTGCCCAATATGCAGTTCAGTTCCGGACCCTCGCATCTGAGCTGCGTTGGAATAATGAGGCACTCGTGGCTACATTTTGGCAGGGCCTAAATAAACGCATCAAAGACTATCTGGCTTCCCGTGATCTTCCATCCAACCTGGATGAATTAATCTCCCTTTGTATCAAGGTGGATATACGTCACAGAGAACGTAACCAGAAGAGGGATTGCTCTTGTCGAATCTTTCCTCATCTGGCCCCACAGTTTCAATCTCCCGTATCCACATCCGAAGAACCAATACAGATAGGCCGATCCCATCTCTCCCAGGAGGAACGTGACATACTCATGAGAAATTATCTTTGTCTTTATTGTGGCGATTCTGGTCACTTTCTCTCTTCTTGTTCCAAGAGACCGAGGAATGCCCCATCCTTGGCAATGTTAGGGGTGTCTTTCTAGGATCCAGGACCACTACTCCCTACTTTGCTAAAGATGCCGAATTCCTCATGTCTGTAGTTCTCCTTGCCTTGGATGGTCCCCAGCAGTTGTCAGCCTTTGTGGGCTCTGGATCAGCTGGGAACTTCATATCTGCAGAGTTTGCCTTCAAGTTCCATTTCTCCATTCACCCATTGTCACAGCCCTTGGTTCTGACTGCGATAGATGGTAACCGCGTCACCAACGGCTCCATCAATCGCATTACCAGTCCATTACAGATGTCGGTAGGAGCTCTCCACTCTGAATGGATAAGTTTACTAATTCTTCCACAGTCCATCAATTCAGAGATTCTGGGACTATCCTGGCTCAGGGCACATTCACCCCAGTTTGATTGGCACTGTGCTCAGGTCATCTCCTGGGGTTCCACATGCAAGTATCGATGTCTGTCTCCAGTACTTTTTTCCAGGACCTCGATCTCTTGTTTCACCTCAACTTCTCAACCCATCCTCCCTGAAACCTATTCAGATTTTTTGGACGTCTTCAGCAAGACAGCAGCAGAATCTCTACCGCCTCACCATTCCTGGCATTGCCCCATCGACCTTATCCCTGGCAAAAGGACTGCCAGGGGCAGAGTGTTTTCATTGTCCTTACCAGAGACTCAGGCTATTGCAGCCTACATTTCCAAAAACCTTGAACGCGGTTTTATCCGTAAATCTACTTCTCCTGCTGGTGCTGGATTCTTTTTTGTTAAGAAAAAGAACGGATCTCTTAGACCTTGTATCGATTTTTGCAAACTGAACGCTTTAACTATCAAAAACCGCCAGCCCCTTCCTCTCATTTTGGAGCTCTTCGATTGCATTCACAGAGCTCAAATCTTTACTAAACTTGATCTCAGGGTAGCCTACAACTTGTTTAGGATTCTTCAAGGCAATGAATGGAAGATTGCCTGCAATACCAGGGATGGGCACTATGAGTACTTGGTCATGCCCTTTGGGCTCTGCAACATCTTGATCTTTTCACAAGACCTTGTCTCACATTGGGAACATGTCAGAACCATTCTTTTTCGCCTTCTAGAGAACCATCTATATTGTAAATTGGAAAAATGCTTATTTGAACAATCACAAGTACCCTTCCTTGGCTAGATAATTTCCGGTACAGGGTTGGAAATGGATCCTAAAAAGCAGGAGCTATCCTTCATTGGCCTCAACCCTCTGGTCTCAAAGCCACTCAATATTTCATCAGCTTTTGTAATTATTACCGACAGGTTCTCAAAAATTTTTCCTCTATAATCGCACCTATCACCTCCCTCATTCGCAAAGGAGGACAGGTGAAAGACTGGCCTCAGGAGGCTATCATTGCCTTTAGATCTCTGAAGGAGGCTTTCTCTGTTGCTCCTATTCTCAAACAACCGGACCAGCATAAACCATTCTATCTTGAAGTAGACACTTCCTCAGTCGGTGTGGGGGCAGTTCTTTCCCAGGAAGATTACGCTGCCACCTTTTCCCCTTGTAGATTCCTCTTCAAAAAGTTTTAACCCTGTGAAGCCAACTATGGCAACTGTGATAAAGAACTCCTTGCAATCAAGGTAGCTCTGGAAGAAAGGCGGTACCTCCTGGAAGGGGTCCTCCACCCTATTACGGCTTTTACAGATCATAATAATCTTACCTATTTGCAGTCAGCGCAATGTCTGAATCTGAGTCACATCCCATAGGGGTGCGCACGGAAATCAGTGATGTTGCGGTACCATAATGACACTTTACACGCGCAGCCGCATGTAATTGCAACCGCGAATCCTATTTGAATACCCCCCTAAGACTTCAATACACTCTTCTAAAGTCAGTGACAGGAGCAACATGAGGTGTGCCAACTATAGATAGCAGCTCAGAGATTATTATTTCACATTCATATTTGGTATGTATCTGTGACTGAATCATACCCTGGAAGAGATATTGTATTTGTAAGAAGTCCTGAAGGAAAAGTGTTTTAATCTTTGTAAAACTATTCTTGGGTATCAGTCTTTTGGGGAATCAATCAAATTGAGAACTTGCCCACCTATGCCATTCCCCTGTCATACAGATTATACTCTGTAAATATTCTATTTTCTGGTATATTTCTCCATTTTATTTTCTGTTATTACATTTATTTTATAAGTCATTTATTGTATGATTTATTATATCCAAGCCCTGTATCTTTTTATATTAAATTAATATTATTATCATAGATTTGTAATGTGCCACAGTGCTCTGCAGCGCTGTACAGTAGTCAAAACAGGACATATATAAAACAAGGACATACAAGGCAGTCCAAATAAATGCAGACATGAAAACAAAGGGTATGAAGGACCCTGCTCAATAGAGAGCTTACATTCTAAGTGAAAGGGGGCACAGCTGAAACAAGAAGAGTAAGTGTGACTTAGAGTGGAATTTTGGGACAGCTGTGAGGGTGCATTAGTGTAAAAGTATTATCAGAGATAAGGAAAGCTTTAAAAAGAGATGGGTTTTTAGAGAACTTCTTAAGGTTTGAGGGCTGCGGGAAAACCTGACTGGGCACTCGGGAATTCCATAAGTGGGGAGGAGCACGGGAGAAGTCTTGTAGGCGCGAGTGAGAGAAGTGAGAGGTGGTTACTAGAGAGGAGATAAGGTGCAGGTCAGAGTTAGATTTAAGAGGTCGGAAGGAAGAGGTTTTTTTATATAAGATTTGAGATGTATGAAGAGGTGGTGTTGTTGAGGGCTTTGTAGGTAATGGTGAGTAACAAATTGGATTCTGGTGAACACAGAGAGTGTAGGGATTTGCAAAGTGGTGCAAAAGATGTGGAGAGGAAGATCAGTCTTGCAACAGCATTTAGGATGCATTCAAGGGTAAATATATGTGTGTCTGGAATGCCGGATAGTTGGAGGTTGCAGAAGTCAAGACTGGAGATTATAAGAGAATGAATAAGAGTTTTGGTAGCATGTTGAGTAAGAAAAGGACATATTCTGGCAATGTTTTTAAAGTGGAATTGACAGAACTGGGAAAGAGTCTGGGTATGAGGAATAAAACAGAGGGCAGAGTCAAGTGTGACACCAAGTCATTACTTCTGTTAAAAAATATCCATGCAAGGTGTCTCGCAGCCATTCTGGGGGCACCTTGCACAGATATTTAGGGAATTGAATCTGTACATTTGTATAAAAGAGTTTTGGGGTCTCATTGCCCTAATACAATAGATGTGGCAGCAATTAAGTGTGTATGGATGTGAGAGCACTGCTTTGGGGTCTGGTTCTACTAGAAGTGTAACTGATGTGATAATTGAGTGCAAGATTGAGTGCTCAACTCCTGCTTGCACCATCCATCCTCCCTTCTTTTTTTAACAAGATGCCAAGTCTCTGCTGATAAAGTGCAGTCCTACTGCCAAAACTCTACCATAGTCTCATTTGACCACAAGACTGTCAAGAAGACACTTTCCTTGACAGTCTTGTGGTCAAATGAGACTATGGTAGAGTTTTGGCAAGAGTTCAAAGCATTATGTGTTTCACAAATCTAACACTGCCCACATCTCAAAAAAACCCATATCTACATAAGTATGGTAGTAGGACTGCACTTTATCAGCAGAGACTTGGCATCTTGTTAAAAAAGAAGGGAGGATGGATGGTGCAAAATAATGGGAAAAGCTGCAGCAGAACTTGTACTGAATCCAATTGATAATCTGTGGCACTATTTGACAATTGGGGTATACAAGCATCATTCAACTAACCTAAACAACGTGGAGCAAATGCATCAGGGAGAATGGACCAAAATCACTCCTGCACAGTGTGCAAAGTTGGTAAACACTTACCCCAAAAATCTTAAAGCTGTTATTGCTGCAAAAAGTGTGGATTAAACACTTATAGGATAGCTTTTTCTTAAGATGTTTTTGTAACAAAAAAAATTGTTACATTAAAAATAATTTTCGGTTTCAGTGCTTTGAAATAAAAATATCATATAGAACAAAATTTCCATGGATGAACTAGAGCTACGAAGGTTGGTGAAAATAATATGTTATTAAATATTAAGTTTTTTGTATTAATAAATGTTATATAGTTTATTCAAGGAGTGTAAGTGATACCTGTAAATTTTTTTGTCTTCATTTTAGATTTTCTTGTTACAGGGAAATGAACTGATTTCCCAAACAGCAGCGAGTCATATCCACAAACACTTAATTTGCATCACTAGGAGTTTATATTGTGCTTTTGTGTTGTGTGAACGTAACTTGGCCATTTTTTGTCAATAAGGCATGCAAAAAGCAGTTAAAGAAGGCTGTGCTATAGCTCAGCTTTGTGCACTATCTCCTACCTAAACATCTACGTACAAATATAGCACAGGTGCAAATTTGTGGAGTCAGTGATAAGGAGCTGCTAAGGAGTAGAGATGCTCAGGCTCGGTTTACCGACAACCGAACACACCCAAACTTAGCAGATTCGAGGACCGGGCCGACTACATTCGCGTGCCTTCGGAATCGAAAATGAGGCAAAAACGTCATTGTTACGTCGTCGGATCTTGCGAGTTTTGGATTCTATAAGTACCACCCTCCATGGCGATCCAACGCCATTTCACAGAGGGACACAGAAGGGGTAGCACAGTTCTTGGCAGTCTCCAGTGCAGTTGGGCAGCGTCATAGGTAGAAAAGACATAGGAAGGGTAGCAGTGTTCTTCAAGGTTTCCAGTGACATTCAGGAGAGCTCCATTGCTAATTATCATTGCTGAAATAGAAATAATAGGTCTGTCAGGCTTGGTCTTCTAAATCTGCAGTCACATTGTACTGTGTTATATAGGTAACATAGCAAAGGAGCAATGGAGCTCTCCTCTTTGTAATTGTCATTGCTGAAATAGAAATAATAGGGCTTGCAGTCTAGGTCTTGGTCTTGGTCAGAAGCAGGAGATGTGGCAAGGTTCAGCGCTGAAACAGAAATTGTAATAATAGGGCTGTCAGTGTTCTCAAAAGTCTCCAGTGGCTTTCTACTGTGCCATAGCTCATACAGAAACAGGAGGGGTGACATTGTTCTTGTCACTCTCCAGTCTCAGTCATGATGATACTAATCCATCTGCCTCATGTTCTAAAGCCTATGTTCAAGTACATAGTGGTTTTAAGTTTGGGAAACAAAAATGTAAATAACAAGCTTGCAACTTATGAAAGAAAAAAAACACCTCTCTAATAAAGGTGAAAGTTTACTGCTGAAAAATATAAAACTGCCAACATGCAATTCTATTCAAAATATTACCAAGCATACCAGCATCAGCTAGCTCCCTTCTCTCAGCTAGATCTTAGCACCTGCAATCTACATGTCATCATATTCACCCTCATCAGTGTGTGCATCATGCTCAAACAATACTAATCCATCCCCGCTGGAATCCACCATCACAGAAGTCTGTGTACTTTGATGTAATTGCCGGTAATGGCCTTCCTTGTGGAATTTGTAGTTCATTTTACGGAAGAGCTTTCACAATTTTTGGGCAATTCTTTTAGACCAGATCAAATGTCAAAATGTTGTGCAGATTCATCTGCATCATCACTGGGTGTTTTGGGAAACCTATTTGTTTTCCTAGCAGCAATTTCCAGAGAAACTGAAGGAGGATATGTCATTGTGTCATGTACCACTTGAGCTGTCAACTTGCTGACTAGGAGCTCATTGCATCTCTAGAGATCTGGGTCAGTTGAAAAGAAAGAGAAGACATAGCTATTAAACCTAGGATGAAGCAGTTGCCAAAATTTAGTGATCCGATTTCAAGATATTGATAGCTCCTGGATCCTGGCAAAGTGAAAAAAGTACTTAATCTACTAGTCCAACATAATTTGCGGAATTGCTTTGTTTCATTTTCTCGTTCAATTTGTCTTGCTGCTTTTCAAACAGTCTAATTAGGGGAATCACTTGACTCAAGCTAACAGTGTCTGCATTCTCTTCACAGGTGACTACTTCGAGTGGTTTCAGCACCTTGCACAACATGGAAAGTATTCTCCACTGCGCTGGACTAAAGTACATTCACTCTAAATTCTATTCTTCTTGCAGCTGCTGCATTCTCCTACATGCTGTTGCAGAATCCCGAAAATGATCCTATATATTTCGGGACACAGACAGCATCTCCTGCATGCCATTGTTATTTTTTAAATCGTCCTGTACCACTAAGTTGATTGTGTGAGCAAAACAGTATTGGTGCGTGGCATCATCAGAAATCACATATCCTCAGGAGAGTCCAAGCAGGATAAACCATGTTGCAATGACATCCCTTAGTTTTTCAAACAGGTTGTCAGCGGTATAACCTCTGATCTGCACCTTGTCTCGTCTCTGATAACCACCTCTCACTCCCGCCTTCTAGACTTCTCCCGTGCTGCTCCCCACTTATGGAATTCCCTACCACGCTCAATCAGACTTTCCCACAGCCTTCAAATCTTTAGATGCTCTTTGAAAACCCATCTCTTTTTTAGAGGTGACCTTATCCTCAATACCACTATTGACACTAATGCACCCTCACAACTATCCCAATCTCCACTCTGAGCCACACTTGCTCCTCTTGTTTCAGCTGTGCCCTCTTCCCTTTAGAATGTAAGTTCTCTAATGAGCAGGGTCCTCCATACCCTTTGTTTTCATGTCTCCATTCATTTTTATCTTCCTTGTCTGTTCTTGTTTTACGTATGTTTTGTTTTATGTATGTCCTTGTCTTCCATACTGTACGGTGCTTTGGAGCACTGTGGTACCTTACAAATCTACGATAATAATACTAATATTATGCCTATTAGTGAAGCAGATCATACACAGAGTAGCCTGCCTCTGAAAAATGCAACGTTATGGGTACATGCTGCTGCTGTCCTTGCTGGTGAAGGCGAACCACCAACCCAGTGGGCTGTCACAATCATATAATTTTTAGCTTGCCCAGTTCCACTTGTCCACATATCTGTGGTTCAGTACACAGTGGGTAGAATGGCATTTTGTAACCCAATAATTAGATTTTTACGAACCTTCTGGTAGAGGTGAGTAATAACTTTTCTAGTAAAATGGTGTTGTGATTAGAATTTGGTAACGGGGACACAAGACCTCAAGTAACTGTCTAAAACCAGCTGCATTAATAGTTGATATTGGACGCAGAGCTCATACTAGCATAGTCGCCATGGCATCTGTGATCCGCTTTGCGACTAGGTGACAGCATTCATACTTGCTTCCTCTTGCAAAGGATTGCTTAACAGTCAATTGTTGTAAACTACTAGTAGTCTTCTTCATTTTGGTCTGCTTCTGGGTTGAAGATTCACCTCCAGCAGCAGGAGCAGCAGTAGTGGGCCTAACGCTCAAGGATTCTTCTGAGGAGTCCTGGATAGGGGAGGAGTCATCTCGCCTTAGAAACTTGGATGCAGGACTAACTCCGATATTGATGTTGAATGTGTTGTGGGTATAGATTGCAGGTGCTGGGATCTAGCTGGAAGAAGGGAGGTAGCTGACACTGGACTGCTTGTTGTTATTTTTTAGCATAAGTTTCTGATTTTCACAAAAGCTTTCCATGAACTCGCTTCAAATGGCGCAACATGGATGAGGTTCCTAGATGGCTAAGGTCCCTACCTCTACTGACTGTAGCTTTACAAACGCTACAAATGGCTAGACAACTATTGTCAGGATTTTTGTAAAAATAATTCCACAGAGAAGATGTGAATTTTTTGGTCTTATGCCCAGGCATGACAATGGCCTTATTCTTATCACTGGCAAGAACTGCTGCAATCTTTGTTTGAAAGGGTATGAAAATAATATTGTGACCTGTGAGGTGGTCAAAATTGACTGCAAATGACTTGCAATTAGTGTTATTGAGGTTAATAGTAATGTAGGGGGGGGAAGCAAAATTATCTGATTTTAGCAAAAAAATAGAGATTTTAAAAAAAAATAAGGATCCAGAACCAAAGCCAAAACAAACAAGGGCGGTTTTGCCAAAACCAAAACCAAAACATGAAGTTAATCCAGATCCAGAACCAAAACCAGAACACGGGGGTCAGTGAACATCTCTACTAAGGAGTGTCATCACTCCAAGGACAGGGTTGTTTAGGAGCACCAGTTAGACCCAATGTATTCTTATTGCTGTTGTCATCTCTACTCCTTATTTAGTGATCTTTGCGGCCTTGTTGATGGCAGTAGCTGCTTCTATAACTTCTGTAAACATGAGGTTCAAGTGTCCTGGCTCTGTGTACAACAATGAGCATGAAGCCAAATAAATAAAAGGCCCACAGTTCCTCTGAGCTGGAGGATGACCACTAAAGAGCCCATTAGGCTCTGAAACAGGAAGTAGACTGAGTTGCTGCTTTAATATTAGTGGTTGATAATACTTCTTCCTTACAGTAGCCACACACTTTCCCCACCACCATCTACAATTGCTATTCCGCTACCATATATATCGTTTGTTCCCCACACCTCATTTGAGCTGGGTCATCTTTACCTTCTGTTACATGTCATTGAATGTTATGTATTTGTATCAAGATCTACTCAGTGTACAGAACTGTGTAATATGCTGGTACTTTATAAATAAAAGATAATAATAATAACATATGTGGCTCAGTTGTACAGTTTTTCTGTGAATAATCCAACCTTGATGACTGATGTAATTGATGCAATTCCATAGTGCTCGTTCATCAATGATTCATAGTATTCAAAGGATGACTTTACAAATAAGATAATATCTCTTTATGCCAAAGCTGCTATTTTTAGGAATGACCTTTAACTTGTCTAAAATCAACTGCCAAGGATAGCAGTTATACCATATTTCAGTGCAGAACACCACAGTCTTGGTAAACTAGGTGCTAAGATTTTGGGTCTAATTTTTCTTGAGAAAAGTCTGTTTTTGTAAGAATTGGAAGGAAGGTGTTATTTTAAAATATATTAAGTTTCCCTATTAAAAAAAGAAATGAAACTTTAGGATAATAATTAAGAAAGCAGCGCTACTCAATCATGTGAGCTACTACCACACTATAACCACTGATGCAGTCTTAGCAGTAAAGTGGTTCACGGAACGCAAACACGCAGTCATGTACATAATACTAAATGGTTTAGGCCATATTTCTATGTTTATACAAATGGATAGAATACCTGGAAATTAAACACCTTCTTACATTTCTTGTTGGTGTTCCAAGAGCAAACGTTCTGCCATGCTCCTCAAAAGACGAATTGATTAAAGTGCTAATAGGAGAACTCGACAGGAAAAAGCCAAAGTGAATTAGCTTGCTGAGATGTGGCAAACATCATCTCGTTTTATATATGTTTCATTAACTGGAGTCTTGACAGGTTTATGGGGGAACAGTGGTGTTTCTAGAGCATGAAGAACACATAGCGTGTTGCCAGATTCTGTGCCATACATCCCATTTCATAGACAAATATTTAGGCAGTGAAAATGTCATTTTAAATGACTGGTTTGATGATCCCGTAAGCTTTTAAATGATCTGCCAAGTCTGGCAGTTTCACATTGGAGTTTGATTTCCAGTAGAACATTAAATAATAATGTGTAAACATGAAAAGGTTCTTTCACACTTATATTTGTGGCCTTTCCTCAACTGCACTTATCATAGATTAAATGAATAATTGCAAATCCTGTAAGGTTGTCTTTCCTTCGACATAAGGACAGTGTAATATGAGATCAATTTAATTTACAGTAGGATTGAGTACTAAGCTTTGTCTTTGTGTACTTTCCTGTTGTACAAATAAAGTGGGAGGATGATGTGCTGTTTAGCATTTACATTACATTTTGCTCTCTCAGAAAAATAAGATTCTGATTTTGAACCATGCAAAAAACTGATGGGATCGTTATCTGGCATGTTCGTAAATGCAGCCGAACGATGACTGTAGATAGCCCTTACCAGCTTGTGTGCTTGGTATGTGCCCTGTGCTGCCCCAAGGTTCCCTAAACTGGTCCAGCCACAGGGCCCAATGGTCACCTAATTTGTGCCCCCATTGTCAATTAATCCTGTTGCTCAGTGAGGCCATGTTTAGAATTGGCCATAGATCTTCAATGAGCACTACATACATACAGATTAGAAACAGTTTCAGAATTTGAAAGGGGTTGTAATGCTGCCCATTCTTTACTGGATAATCTGAAAGTACTATCAGGTAGGAGTCATAAAAGACACATAACCACAACACATCCATGCAAACAGGATTTACATAATTATTTATTGTTGCCAGCATCTTTCCTTTAGTGCAGCCTGCAGGACTCATATATTTACAATGATTCAACAGCAAACACTGTGGTTACCAGTGGTATTCTAAGTAAAACTTGTTGTGGTGTTTATCGTGAATGTTACACTTGGAGAAATGGTATTGAATGTGCCATGTGTTGGCAGTAGAAGCTGTAGGTAACATTGGTTTCTCTCTATCTAGTGGAAAGATTGTTCTTCAGAAGAAAGTAAATATACAGTCAAGAATCCACCAAAGTCACTGCCGTGCAAACATGAATTCTTTTAAACAAACTCTAATAATATAGTACTCCCAAATATAGAGATACCAATGGGACAGTTTTTAAGAGAATTAAGCATTTACAGGATGATAAAAAGGCTAGGGATTTATTGAGGTTTTTTTTTTAACAGAGTCAGCCAGTCACATGAGGCTCCATTATGCATGTACTATTGCTAGCACCTTATGGGGCAGATCCAATTCCCAGCATGGTCAGCGTATTATTACCTTTACTATGGTAATTTTAACTCGGAGCTGCGAGCAAAAATCAGCCTTGAAATTACCGTAGTAATGGTAACAATGCGCATCTATTACCGTAGTAACAGTAATAGTGCGCAGCCCACGTTTGTTTTAAAGGACAACGCAGGGAATTGAATCTTCCCTTAAGTATCCAATTCAATCATTGGCAAGCAAGATACTATTAGATTGCTTGAATCTATCAGACAAATTAATTAGGTTTGAAGATAAGACCTGATTCAGACCTGATTTATCTATGTAGCAGAGGAGATTTGGTGCCATGAAATGCCATATTCAATTTGTCTGAGATAACACCAATTTAGAAGGAGTGATGAGTCTCCAATGATATCTGCCAAACAGATCTTTTATCACATAAAGGCAAAAATTGAAGAGAGTGACGGCGCTTAAGTTCTTAAGAATTGTGAAAAAATGTGAAAACATATGAAAAAGCAAAAATTAATAAAGTCCCAAAAAACAAAAGTCTCAAATAGTCTTTTTCTTGTATGATTAACAATAAACAGTGGCAAAAACACTAGTGTTTAAACAACCATGCAAAAACTGACAATGATAGAATTAAATCACTACGTTCATTATATAATAATCACTTTTAGCCTCAAAATTAAATAAAATCAAACACAATAGTGTAATGTATTTAACTTATGAATTCATGCGATGGTGAACAATATTGAACTCACATGGACACAAAAAGAAAACGGCATACTAAGGGGCAAATTCAATTGTTGGCGTTACATGTAGAAGTAACGCGACGTGCGCACTATTACTGTCATTATGGTAATAGTGTGCGTAAATACTGTTATTACGGTACATTTCACACTGGATTTCAGCTCGCAGCTGAGGGAGCTGCGAGCTGAAATCCAGCTTAGTATTGCCGTAATAACGATAATACCTTTAACGCCGAGGGGAAATCCAACAATTGAATATGCCCCTAATAGTCAGTCTCTCTTGAAAATACCTTTATACCTAGGAATGAATCTCAGTCTCCAGTAACATGTAACAGAAAAGGGATAAAAAAAAATCCTCTCATGTATTATGTTTAAAATTAGAACATTTTAATGTAGCATATAAAAATAAATTAAAAACAAATTTGTCTCCTTCAAATTATATATATTTGGACTTCTTCCAGATAGATGTTCAAAATCAGCATATAGATTTTTATCTCCTCTGGATGTGGAGCTGTTAATAATCCGGGTAAACCACATCCGGATACTCCAAATGGGAAGGAAATAATAATAATCAGCTGCACGTAGTCTGCAATCACCAACGCGTTTCATTACCGTGTATCTTTGTCAAGGTGGAAGGAGTCACAGTCTGTGAAAATATTTACAGTGTAACTTTTAATCATCAAATTTTAACATCATTTAATGAACACATGTACAAAAGAACTATTCTAAAATATCCCATACAGATTGACACATATTTTTAACAACATAGTTCACACCTATGCACAGTCGTAGCATACATCATTCATTCATCCAGCTATCGTGCCGATCTGTAATTAAGAGAATATCTTACAGGCACTATCTAATTAGTAACCCATCTTAAACAGTCAAACCACTTTATTAAATATTCATTGCAAACTGGATTTATAGTATGTAAAAAATGCACAATTAATTGAGACGCACTGGGAACCTGTGTGCTTCCAATACCAAAACACGCCGAAATATATAAAAGTCATATTATGCAGATATATATGTGTGTGTGTGTGTGAAAACATGCTCAATGAGGATTCAGCAATTGCCGCTAGTATAGACACTTGGAGAATGAATAAGTCATGTGTAGGCAGTTCCCTGATTAAACCCTGTATTGGCATATAGCAAGTAGGCATAGTGGGCCTGATTCATTAGGGAAATTTAAGCAAAAGTAAGCAAGTAAGGCAAAACCATGTTGCATTGGAGGGGGAGCTAAATTTAAAATGTGATGGCAGATTTATAGTTGGGGTAGAGCATGTCCTACATGAACTTTATATTTCAGTGTACAAATAAGCTATCAAGTATTTGTGTGCTACATGAAAAAACAGCCAGTATTTTCCTTATGTGCAAAATAATAAACTCATTTGCACCCCTTGCATTATAACATGGTTTTAACCAAAAAAGCTGAGTAAGAAAACATACTCAATTTTTTGCTGAACTGAATGAATCAGGCCCAGTAACACTAGATCGTGCTGTCAACATCAAGTAATGTCTAAGCTGAAAAAGCGAAATCCTCAAAGATTTGTCCTTACACAAGTTTTTAAAACTTTTGCAAATGATAAACAATGACTTTGAAAAGCTACAACTTTACAAATAAGTGGCAACTTTCCAATAAAATATACACCAAATAAAAAACTACAAGACATTGCTGAACTTGAATTGGTTGCCATCTGCAGTGAGCGTAACATATCTGCATCCATAACTTAATACAAAGAATACTTTGCAAATATACAATAGAATTTTCAGGGGCCAGGTATGGTTGTAATATCATGAGCAGTTCAGTTAAAAGAAAGAATCCTGACTGGAAAGAGATTGGAATAAAATATATATCGGTCTATGGATGAGGCTTTGCTTTCCATCAAATGGCTAGCAGCTGTATTTTTCAGGGCCTACATGTTCTTCAGGGGCTTCAGCAGGAATAATGGAGGGTAAATGGTGGCAGTTTATTGACAGCCAATATAAGTGAGCCCCTTGTGCTAATTTAGACTTGATTGCTCAGGCTGTAAAGGGGATCAGGGTGGGCAAGGGAACCAGCAGGAAAAGAGCATGATTTTGGAGAGAATAGATGTGAAGAGTCTGATTCGTCATGGACCGCAATGCACTCCTGTATTCACGCACAAGTGTATCTTGAGAAATGTTTCAATTTCAATACGGGTATAAACATGCTTTGGCTATTCGTTACTTGCTGTATGCAGACAGACAGAACATACTGTAGGATGCCCACATGTATATGTGCAATATAAAGTCTCATCAACAAGAATGGAAAATAAAATGAAATACATTAACAACTCAATGCTATAATTATTAATAAAAATACATTTTCTTGTTTAAATGAACTACATATATCAGAATGTACTTTACATAAAGTGCATTTTTACAGTTTCTCTCACTTGCAACACATTCTGGTAATTGCATACACCTCCGTCATCACTATCAATCATCAGCACTTACACCTACCCTGTAGCTGGTGTAAGTGATACAGCTAAAAAACATGTAACTAAGAGATGCCCAGAGCTTAAATCAGATGAGTGTACGTGTGCTCGACCTTGGCACGCCCCTACTGTACATTGCCAACGGCCATACGCCCATTCCATCCCCCATTCCACCCTTCAAATCATAGGTGTCATTTCCGTTTGGACTTGAATTGTATGCACTAAAGCTCACTGGTGTAAAGTCCATTTCTGAGCTTGCCTAGAGGTATTCAGGACACATAATTATTGAAAAAGGGGTTCTCAGAAGGTTTTTGGATTTCTTGTCCACTATCTGCTTGTTCTCTCTGGCCGTCTTCAGGGCATTGAGAACCAGTGAGCAAGCATGCAGGCAGGCCCGGCGCTCCCATTAGGCAAGGTTAGGCACTTGCCTAGGGCGCCGGGCTCTGGAGGGCGCCACAAGAATGTAAATTACTTTAAAACTGTGCGGCGACCGATGGCCATACCTGTCACGGCCGCCGCACAGCATTCAGATGCACAGGGAGGGGGGAAGAGGCTATTGCTCACCACCGCCGCCTCTCTGCTCCGTCTCCTCCCCTCCACTCACTAGTGTCAGTGAGTGGAGGGGAGGAGACGGAGCAGAGAGGCGGCGGTGGTGAGACAAGGTAAGGAAAGACAGGGGGAGGAGGGAGGAGGGCGCCGATTTTTGCGGAGGGGGGGGCGCCGATTTTTTCAAAATGCCTAGGGCGCCATGGACCCTAGCACCGGCCCTGCATGCAAGTCAAGTATGAGTACAATTGGGCTACAATGGTGTTATGTGAAGCAGTTGAAGAAATTGTTACATTTTCAAAGACAGATCGCTTTATGAAGATACTGTGGATCTGTGTCTTTGCAGAGCCAGATTGCAAGCTGTATCTCCTGGAGGGAAAATAAGTGTATATTAATTTGAAAGAGGGTTTACTGCTTGAACATGAGGATGAGAGTTTTTTGTCTTTTTATATCTATTTTCAGGCATTGTGTGGTTGTCACGTTGCTGGCAATGCCTAGGAAAGAACCACTTGGCTGGGGTATCAGAGATTCACCCCGCCATTTGGAAGTGGTGTCTATGAGGCAGTTGGCAAACAAGAGGCAGGAGGATGCGCTAAGTATAGGTATATGTTTTCCCAACACTACAGTGGTACGGTTAGATCTGGCGCATTGGAAGCGGGATCAGGCAGGATAAATAAAAACAGGCTGATGGGGACATGGATGTCAGGCACATTCAGCTTGTTAGATGAGCATGCATACCTTTTAAATGGTGACATAGTGCATCTGATGGAGATTGGTCTACACATATAGGCCCTCACGTAGAGTTGGCTGCATTTGTGCCTCAATTGTAAGCAAAAAAAATGCGCATATGAAAAAGTGCCTTAACGTGCGTATGTTAAGTCAGACAAATCTCAAGATACTTTCAGCTGTACATCACTAGTCAATGCGCCAAGTTTACATCAGGAATATTATGTTTATATACTTATTCCTCAGGATAATCTAGAGAAATCGTAGAGATGTGGTTTGACAGTTTTAGTAGTACATGATAAAGTTGCTTTACCCTATTTGTACTAATAATGTAATGAAGCATCACAAGAAATTAGAGTGTTTTGACACTGTTATTAGTAAATGTGAAAGTTCCATATACAATATAATTAAATATAAACATATGTTCAAAATACAAATTTAATTCAATTCAATGAAATATAAATATCTGTTGCTTTCCCCTTTAAAAATCATATGGGGGGATTTTTTCCTGATGCATTCCAAATGAAAATATTAATTAAGTAACATTGATAGATGACCTCAACTTTATATAACATAGTAACTACATTAATTAGTACTATTAACTAGAGGAGTCATCATTATCATTGTGTCTTGTTCCGCCAGTCTTCCAGCGCTTCCTAACAGGTCTACTTCAGTCATAATTACATAAACACGCCCTGTACTCGGCCTATGATTGCCCATCCCGTCTTTCCATGCGTATGAAATGGTAAGTGTAATATGCGACACAATCTGCATACGGACATATAATACACATTTCTGGTACACATCGCATTATGGGAATGTGTATTCCACGCAAATAAAACAGACATACAGTATGTCCAACTCTACAAGAGCCCCATGGTATTTGGGGATCCAGGATCGAATGGAGAAAGCAATTGTTGTAATGAGGGGTACTAGATGTTTTTTGTTTATGTTGGTTGCCTCATCATTGGCAATGAAGCCTAACGATATGGAAAAGGTACCTCATGGGCAGGGTCTATGAGAGACTGTAAGTTACAGAAGAGGTTACGTCAATGGCTAAGATAAATAGCGACTGAAGACAGTTCATGGTAGTTATAGATAGATTCCTGGTCCAACATACACTTGGGGAAGTTAATGGTAAGAGAAAATTAGCTAAATAAGATTAAGTTATAAATGTGTAATGTAAGTTAGAGTTAAGGTTATTCATATAGAGTTATGTTTTTATGGTCATAAACATTTGATGCTAACAGTTTGCTCCATTTATATAGTCAATAAATGCAGTAGCCAGTTTGCTTCCAAGCTAGTGTCAGTTCTTGAGTTACTCTTGTTTGAGTGGAAGTGGAATTGATGACGCACAGCCATGTATTTTATTGAAAACCTATAAACATAATGGGCTTCAATTAGAGTTAGATGTAAATCCAGCTACAGCAGTGGTGGGCAACAGGTGGCCTGCCGAGCCTTCGCTCCTGATCGGTTGCTCCTGATCTTAATGTCACGGGGCAGCCAACGTCCGTGTCTCATGACCTCCTCTGCACAGTGCAGGGAGGAAACGTGGCATACACTGTGCACTCCCTTCTGCCTCTGTCCAGCCCCTTTGAAGGCTGGAGGACCACTTCTGTAGCCCTCAAGTCACTGTTGCCCTCACTGAGCTAAAGGGTGTAAATTTGCATGTGGACAAATTATGTTGTGATGTCAGGGGTGCAAATGTATTTTTTTTAGTGCAGTGAAAATACTGCCCATCTTTGCATGTAACATACAAATAGATCTTTTATTTTTACGATGCACATTCAATTTAGAGTGGCACTAGTCGTGGCCTTTCCCTGAAATATGCCCCCTCCCATCTCTAAATCTGTCTGCACATTTTACATTTTCCCCACCCTGTAGTGCAACAAGGTTTTGCCAAGGTGCAAAACTGCACCCTCTAGCTGGATTTACTTCTAAATGTGGCCCTATATCTCCAAAGTCATTATAGTTACTATGTGAATCAGGGAAAATCCTCCAATATGGAAAAATTTAGAAGAAATAAATTGAAAAAGTTTCATAATATGAAGTCTCATCTAGAGAATAATGTTCGTGAAACACATGGAGGCTACGTGAACTGCTACTTAGATCTCCTTGTAAATGATCCTAAAGGCAATGTATTTGTTCCTCCCATAACATGTAATATATTACATAACAAGATCATCCTTTAGGGGGCTGGTGCACCAAAAAACAATTAAACTATGTCTTCCAACATACTTAGTTCTCCTAACACCTGTCATCTGAAACATAACATTGCATACTGCAGGAGGCAACAAATAATTAGTCAAATATTGAGTAATCTGAGCACCAAATAGAAAGATAACGGTCGGCCCTGCTAATTGGCAGAGGCTAGATCCCATGAGTCAAAGGAATGACATGCAAATGTTTCTGGAGAAGACAAATGAAGAGGATGCTGTTCTACATAACATAGATGTTAGTGGCAACGCATTCCCCAGCAGACATTCTCCCTTGCGGTACAAAGCAAAAATTAAAAGGGAGATCTTTTGCAAATAAGAATATCACCATAACAATCCTGTTGCCTTTGTAGTTAGCTCTAATGTGTATTATTTTATGAAGTGGCTGCTCTGCTGCTTCTGATTGAAAGGTTATTTTTTTGCTTCTTGCTACACCTAGGCATCAGGTTTTAACCTCATTGTCTAATATTGCTGCATGGACACACGTCAGCTATAGAACCTTGTGTCTGCAAACTCAGCTGTACTGGAGCACATCATTGGGTACCATGCACCTAGCACCTATATAAGACCAGTCTCTGCATTCTATTATTGCTCTCTGTGGATACCTATGTGCAGTTTTTGAGTATAAGGTTAAGAGGTCCCTGTTGGACACAGGCATGTACTACCACTGCTGCTGTTCCACTCCAGCCGCTCGGTAGTTTAAAGCACAGTCACATGACTGAATTATAACAAAAAAGGCCCATAGTAAGCATTCTGTTTGGCTGCCTGCACCTTTATAGTGCTTGTAGAGGGGGGGGTGTGACCATTTACGCTCCACAAAACCACCTGAAATTTGTACCCATCTCAAGTCTTGTATAATAATATTAATCAAATCACTATAGTAACCTGCTGACCACTTCCCTGTCAGCCAATTACAAGTGTCTAGCATAAGAAAAGTCTTGTGATTGGCTAGGGGTAAAGTAGAGTTCCTAGTAATTCCAGCCTATTTCACTGTCATTCGTAGAGCGCGGTTGTGTTGTTTTTTATGGGAATTTTTTATTGTTTTTTTTCCCCATTTGATCTACAATGCTTCAAGAAAGAAGAAAGGAATATAGATAGAAATATAGATAGATAGATATTTTTTTAATAAAATCTTATGGTATAATAGGTAAAGGACTTACTTGTCCATTGTACTGTAACAAGGAGGGCTGGGGAGACCAGTAGCACACTGTTTTCGTGACTCTAACCCTTAAGGGAACCAGCTCAGCACTGACCAGCCTGATGCTGGTTTACACAGTGACTAGTGTTGGAAATGGCTGCCTTTATTTTATCACACAGTGCAATGTCTTCCCTCATAAAAAGTATGAAGAAGCTATCATCTCTGCCAGCTTTGAATTGGTGTAGAATTCAAGTTTTGCAGAGAGAAAATGACTGGATTGCCCTTGCAGCTTCTCCACCATCTCATTAAAATAATCTTGATTTGCAAAAATCTCTTTACTGCACTGCTCTGCAAAATGATGTGTTACATCTCTTCCATATTTCAGAGGGGGCATCTTCACTCCTCCCCTCTGCCTGTGCAAGCTTCAGCTCCACCCCTTGGCTCTTCAAACCTATTCGTAGTGGAGGAAAACTAGGTAACAGACACACAGTGGGTCAAAAGCTGTATTGCACTGCACAGAGACCATTTTGCCTTTTCTAAATTGTGTCCCCTGTGTTTTACAGGCTTTAAGGGGTGCATTCGCGAAACAGCAGGTTTAAAAAAAGTGGAGATATTGCCTATAGCAACCAATCAGATTCTAGCTGTCATTTTGTGGAACCTACTAAATAAATGATAATTAGAATCTGATTGGCATCTCCACTTTTTCAAACCTGCAGTTTAGTAAATATAACCCTAAGGGGCATATTCAAATACGGTACGCGGTAACACGCATTACCGTGGAGAGAGCGCAGTATTGCTGGTAATACGGTGCCACAATAATGCGGATTTTCGTGCGCAACCGTATGGGGTGCGAACGAAAATCCACGATATTGCAGTACCGTGGATTAACTTCACGGCCCGTTCCGGCGCGATCCCGCGGACAGGAACCGTAATTGAATATGCCCCTAAGAGTCAACCAAGTGGTCCACTGAATGTAAGATTCTATTATAAATAAAATGAAAAGTTAAATGAAGCGACTTTATTTCGGTGTTTACATTTTTGTGTCTACTAAATAGTTGTTATGGGTGAGAGAATGACTTAGCTGTAGCTTCTGTTCAGTTGGGTGCCACATTCCTTAATTTCTTTAATGAGCCTGAATTGGAGCCGAATGTTCACGCTAAGTATTGGCTGTTCTATATTCTCGTTCACCTCTATACAAACCCATGGTGTAATTCAGTGAGGGGCAATGTGAAATAGCTGGAGGGAGAGCACAGTGCACTCCCTTCCCTTCCAGGTAGGCCCTGTAACCTCTCTGCTCTGTGAAAAGGTGGTCTGCTCCCGTTCTGACAAGCAGGCGAAGGCTAGAACGGCCGCAGGCCCACAAGTCATCTATTGCCCACTGCTGGTGTAGACCAAGGCCTGTGTCTACTATATTTTACGATGTCTAGAGTAGGCACAGATAATAAACATTAAGCTGATGAACATTTTAATGGCTTATAAGTTTATAACATGCAGTTCATGGTACTATTTTATATTCAGCACTGACCCACCCTCCACTATTTTATTTCTACACCGAGTACAAAAAATATTTTAAATAAAATAAACTGTCTGTTGCCTTAAATGAGTGTCTGTTTGTTTGAACCTGCAGAACAGACCACATGTCGTGTTCCCAAAGACCGAGAAGAGAAAGAAAGAGAAAAAAAAAATCTATTTTCCATTTCAACCAAATTCCAACCACATTGACAGAAAGAAGGATCACATTTCCCTGCTTTAGGTAGGTGGCTCCAGCAATATTCAAGATTTTCTTTTGTGCAGGCCTGTAACAGTGTTCTGACGGTCTGCAAAGCCAGCTGTGAAACACAATAGATTTTTCAGGCCGGGCTTTTCATGTTTGTTTCTTATGGCTTTTTCCTTTGTTGTTTGAATCACGAAGATAAACTGTGAAGATGAGAACAGGAGAAAAAAGGAAATAAAGACTATATTGAGAGACTAAATTGTTTATGTTCTTTAAATATCTCCCTAGCACATTTTATTCATTTCTGGCTTTCTAATTAACTGTTCAGTCTCCACGTCACTGCCTTGACAAACTATAGGAGACAGGACCATTAGTACGTTGTGGAAACTGCTCTGGCATCTAACAGGGAGCAGAAGGCCAGTCATTTTTCATGGGAGGGGCGGAGGGCAATAAAATATCTCCCAAAATTATTTAGATTTATGGTTGTAGGGGCAGTTTTTTATCAATGTCTTCTGATTTGCCAGTTTTATCAAATGTCATTTTTAACATGTTATACTATGACGTTGTGTGACATCATAGTAGCCACATAAAATATATGATGCTGGTAATACCAGAAAACAACATTTCTCAGCACCCACAAAATATAAGCTCGCCTCTGTAGAACAGAAATCATTATCAGTTTTAATTTATAAATATGATTGGGTGCGTATATGGTTATTTGGGGTTTATGTTTTTCACTGTATTTATATGGGGAACAGCATTCATTATCAGGATCTATAGCATACTTACCGACTTTTGAAAGTTGGCCTCCGGGAGCCTGCCGGAGGAGGGGGGCGGTGCTCCAAAATTCGCATCATTTTGAACCCGCCCCTGTGACGTAATGACGCAAACGCGTCATTTTACATCAGTGGGAGGGACCAAACGCTGCGATTCCCGGTGAATCGTGGCGTTCTGGACCTAATTCTGCCCACTTCTCTAGGAAGTCCGTGAGACTCTCGCGAAATGCAGGAGTCTCCCGGACATTCCGGGAGAGTTGGCAAGTATGATCTATAGTGGGCCTTACCTATATGTGGTACTGTATGTGTTATACAATGTGTACTTAGCAACATGTATGTGCTATTCACTGTGCTTCTGATGATCTAAACTTGTCAGAATCTCTCCATGCTAGTAAAGGTCATTTGTAAAGCTTTAAATATGCAGACCTTTTTATTTTAGCAACTGTAACCATTTATAGACAGAACTGCATGGCTGTGCTGTTCAAGACAGAGGATTTTGTTGTGGTGCATGTCTGATTGTTTTCATGGTTACAGATGATACACTGATTGCACTGACTGTTTCCATGTTTTTTTTGCAGTAGGAAAGTAAGTTATTCACATCATATCTGTGAAAATTCAGATAGACAAAGGGTTTCTGAGGTTTCAACAAGTGATTTCAGGTATCTGGAGTTATTTCAGTAAGTTGTACTAGCCAAACTTAAAGATTTTAATTAACAAAAGGAGTGGTTACCGTTTAAATTGTTGCTGGCATTGATAACGATATATGAACATGTCTATAAATAAATGATGTCTTGGGAGTTCTTATTCTACAATAGATTTGCTTCCATTTAGAATTACACTTAGCATGGGCCATCTTATTTCCCTAGTGTATTCTGTTTAAATTAACTTTTAACCCTCCAAACTTCTAAAGACAGAGAAATGAAAGCCAAGATACACACAACTGTGGTAACTGCCATCAGATAAGTGGTCCTAATGTCATTTTCATTTCCACTTAATTAAAAGACACTGTTCCAGCCCCATTAAATAAATGTCGTATTACTGTATAAATTGAGGGGCTGTACATTCACCTCATATAATACACACTCAGTTAAGTTTACCATTTGTGATTGCATTACTACATAATGAGTATCGTGTACAAGAATTACAGTATTTACATTGGAATTACTGTTTCTTATATCTTTTAAGAGGAGTTTGTACAGCTGCCTAGAGACCAATTACCAGCTCGGCAAACTGTCTGCGCTCATCTAATTCCTCCATCTTTTTCCCTAATACTATCGACAAGTTCACATCAACATTTCAGGACCTGGGACGGGAAGGATGAAAAAACTAGAATAAAAATCGTATTCTGTCCATGAGCCAAAGCTTCATCCTAGTTGTTCACATTAATAATTTATCCACTCTTGAACTTGTTCTCTGAGACATATTCACATTGCCAAAGAATTCATTTACACTTATTTTTATTAACAAAGAAAAGCTCACATATATATATATATATTTATATTCCACTCTTCTCTACTAGCTTAATATGTATCTGTCTCTGAGACAAGATAAATTGTCATCAATCATCATACCATACCCCATTTCAGTATTTAATGCTCAGGGCCTTCTGTTTGGTGTTGGGGAAATGGGTTTTTCTAAATGGCTGATTTGCATGAACAACTTCCAGGCACCTAGGCGACAGAAGAAGATAAATGTTCCTTACTTGGCCATCAGATATAAAGCACCTATATATTCCGCCTCTCTTTACAATTAACATACTTTATTCAGGTCCCCTAAAGCTTGCAATCAATGTTCCCTACCACAGGCACACACAGAACAGGGGCATTTTGCCGAGAGGCAACAAACCTACCAGTATGTCCTCATAAGATCGGGAAGACATATAAACTCCATGTCGGCATCACCATGGTCAGACTTGAACCCAAGACCCCAGTGCGGTGGTGCAGAAATACTATCCACTGTGCCACCATGTCATCCTTTAGAAATTATTACAATTAGCTTGAAATTTAATGCATCCATCTTCAATGCCTGATCACTAATTGACTATTAGGAAAAATATATTTATGGTTGAAGGTATTAGGAAAAAAATGTAACATGTATAGTGAAAGAAGGTAGCAATGATGGTGAATTCTAACATATTTATACATTATATATACCTGGGAACATGACCATATATCCTGTAAAATCCAAATGTTTCACCTTGTTATCTTGGGTCTTGGTGGAAATTCAAAAATCCAGAATCCTCCCTATTGGTTTAATGGAGGGGAGGTTAGTATTGGCTACTGTGGTAAGAAGAGCTCCCTCTCCCCCTTTCTGTCATCAGCTATATACTCTGAGCCATCATTTCACAGTACTAAGTTCCATGCTCAACACAAGACACTTTATAGACAATATATCTGCAAAGTGAACATAGGGAGCCATTTGCTTGGCGTCTCTCACCTAGATTACATGAGCGGCTGCTGTGCACGAATGAAGAAAGTTAGGGGATGTGGGAAAAAGAAAGTGGTTCTGGGTGAAAAGGCATGAAGGGCAATGGAACATTGAATAGATAGAGGAAGATCCTGGAAGGTGCTCTCACCAGTGTCCAGGCCTCTATTCTTTAGCATAGTGCCCTTGACCATTTTTAAATGTTTTAAAATGATGTTGGAATTTATGAATAACCTGTTTGAAATACATACAAGCATAATTACAATATAGCTTTAAATAATAAATAGATATCTCCTTTTTATTGGTGTTGCATGTAAATTTATACTATGTATGTGAGTGCATGGTAAGAGCTACTACAAATGTGATAAGATTATTTGTGAGGCCCGACCACAAGACTTTGAGAAGATAGTAATGTCCCTGGACCCAATTTTCTACACAGGTTCACGCAGTCTCTCTGTGACTCCCAGTGCAAATTTCGGTGTATCTACAGTATTTTTTTAGATTACATTGGGTTTCAGCAATTATTTTGGACTATCCAATTATTTGGTCATTTGTAGAAAAGGAGTATGAATGTGTTAAATGTTGAAAATGAGTGAAATGCAGAATGCAATATTTTATTATATATTTATTATTTTATATTTATTATTATTATTATTATTATATTAGCATAGACCATAGATATTCACAGTATGTATCACAAATATAGCAATATGTGACCTATGTGTCTGGCCTTACTTTGGAGCATTTCTACTTCTATTTTTTAAAACCAGTAAAGTTTTTATTAACAGATTTAAATTTTTAACACATAACAATACTAAACTAAGCCTTCGCAGGGGCAACAACAAGTGTCATGGAGATCAACAATGAACAAAGCACTGAATGGTGCACAAACAATTAGAGAGCTGTTGAGAGCACTGTAAATCTGACTAGGGCACCACACACAACAGAATATAGATATAATCATCATCATAATCAAAATCATTTATTTATATAGTGCCAGCAAATTCCGTAGCGCTTTACAATTGGGAACAGACAGTAATAAAACAATACTAATACAGACAGAGATGTAAGAGGGCCCTGCTTGCAAGCTTACATTCAATGGGCAATGGACAATGGGAGTTTGAAACACAGGGGCACGTGCTACATCGTATTGGATATTGGTCCAGCTAGAATGCAGAGGTAAAAAGTATTGAGTGGGCTGTATGATAAGTCACACAGCAATGTTGGTCAGAGGGTTGTTGTCTTGTGTTAGCTGTGTAGAGGGTGTTAATAGGGTAACCTAGGGAGAGTAAGAGGATTGTTGAGGAATATTATAAGCTTGTCTGAAGAGGTGGGTTTTCAGAGAATGCTTGAAGGTTTAAAGACTAGAGGAAAGTCTTTTTGTGCGAGGAAGGGCATTCCACAAAGTGTGTGCAGCCCAGAAAAACTACTGTACCCGGGAATGGGAGAATGTTATGAGAGTGGCAGAGAGACGCAGATCTTGTGCAGAACGGAGGTGTCAAGTTGGGAGATATTTTGAGACATTTTAAAATAAGTTAGGAGATATATGTTGGTGCAATCTTGTTGATGGCCTTGTATATTAGTAGAAGAATTTTATATTGGATTTGTTGAAAAACAGGCAGCCAATGTAGAGACTAACAGTGTGGCTCAGCAGAGGAAGAACGATTTTCAAGGGAAATCAATCTAGCCGCTGCATGCAAAATAGATTGTAGGAACTCAAGTCTGATTTTGGGAAGACCAGTAAGGAGTGAATTGCAATAGTCGATGCAGGAGATGATGAAGTGAAATAAAGTTTTTGTATGAATTAAAGTTTTTGCAGTGTCTTTTACGTGAGATATGTATTCTGGAAATGTTCTTTAGATATATACAGCATAATGCAAATATAGAGTTGATGTGGGGAACAAAGGATAGTTGTGAGTCAAGGATTACACTTACACAGTGAACTTGCAGGGTGGGATTTATGGTCATGTTGTCAACAGAAATAGAAATGTCAGGCAGGAAGTTTCTATTGGTGGGTAAGAATATTACTAATTCTATTTTTTAAAGATTGAGTTTGAGTTGGCGAGAAGATATCCAAGATGAAATGGCAGAAAGACAGTCAGTTACACGGGACAACACAGATGGTGAGAGTTCAGTAGGGGATAGATAGATTTGTGTATCATCTGCATAGAGATGATACTGAAATCCAAAGGAATTTATAAGCTTTCCAAGAGAAGTGGTGTAGATAGAGAAAAGCAGAGTACTTAGGACTGAGCCTTGTGGTACTCCAACTGATAAAGGAAGAGAAGCAGAGGTGGATCCAGAGAAGCTAACACTGAAAGAGCGATTAGATAGGTAGGATGAGAACCAGGATAGGACAGTGTGTTGAAGACCTAGGAATCGTAGCATTTGTATGAGGAGAGAGTGGTCAACAGTGTCAAATGCAGCAGAGAAATCCAGGAGAATTAGAAGAGAATAATGGCCTTTAGTTTTAGCTGTGATCAAATCATTGACAACCTTGGTCAGCGCAGTCTCTGTGGAGTGTTGAGCTTGAAAGCCTTACTGAAGAGGATCTAATAGGATGTTTGCAGAAAGGAAGCGTGTGAGACAAGCGTAAGCAATTCTGCCGAGAAGTTTGGATGGGGCATGGGAGCTGATAGATGAGGCAGTAACTTGAGAGAGAATTTGGGTCAGAATTTTGTTTTTTCAGAATAGGAATACTCACTGTATGCTTGAATAGTGATGGAAAGATATCAGTAGAGAGAGATAAAATACAGATTTTAGTTAGAGGTGGAATGAGCACATGAGACATGGAGCTACCAATTTGTGAGGGTATGGGATTGAGAGGACAGGAGGTAGAGTAGGAAGATAAGAAGAGAGTAGAAACTTCCTCTTCATTTATGGATTCAAATGAAGAGAGGGTGTCACAGGGTGCTGATTCCCAGTCGAGGGAGATTATTTAATTTCCAGTTGGATCTTAGCAATCTTGTCTTTGAAATAGGAAGCAAGATCCTGGGTAGTTGGATATGAAGTCGGATATGAAAGAATAAAGCAGAATGCAAGCAATGAAGGAACATGAGGTCTGAACAGAGTCGGGAAGAAATAAATTAATAGCAGCTGGGTATCTGCCCTTGGTACATTACACCAAGGGTCCCACCTCTTGCAACCCCTCCAGAACAAAAGGAAGTATCCTCCACCGATGCCATAATCTCTCATATTTGAAAACCAAATTACGACTCATTTAGATAAGTCTTTCATGACTATGGGCTAGATTTACTAAGCTGCGGGTTTGAAAAAGTGGGGATGTTGCCTATAGCAACCAATCAGATTCTAGCTTTCATTTATTTAGTACCTTCTACAAAATGACAGATAGAATCTCATTGGTTGCTGTAGGCAACATCCCTACTTTTTGAAATCCGCAGCATAGTAAATCTAGCCCTAAGTGTCACTGACAACATCTTTCAATCACCTACAGCTCTCCAAGGACATCCATTTTCTGGCAATAATAACTTAAACAGGGTCTAATGAGTTTATGTGTCCTACCTGTCAAGTCCAAGACGAAAAGACACAATCTAATGGACTATTGGGTGACACGCCCACCCCCAATTGTACAACACAGTCCATAATCTCACCTCAAAAGTGAGATGCCAATGGGCAGTCCCACAGCATATGCCAAAAAATGTCCCCTGGCCTCCCACAATTTGGACATCACAACACCCAACCCCCACTAAATTTAGAAAACCTGAGGGGAGTAGATAGGCTCTGTGGAGAAAGAAAATTTGAATTTGGCATAACCTATCAGATGCAGTGACTTTGTATAACTTCTCAAGCAGATTTGTCCATTCTTTATCACTAACCCCACCCAAATCAGACTCCTAAGCGAGTCGCAGTTCCTGGAGGCCATGCACACTTAGTCCCTCCATAAAGATTAAATAATTGGATGAAATCAGGTGCTGATAGCCCAGTCTCACCAATTGCACCCTCAAGTGGTCAGCAAGGAGACCTAGGCTGTCCTCACAAAACTATGAGTCAAGAGCATGTCAAATTTTTAAATATCTATAGAAATGACTCCTAGGTTGTCTATGTGCCAGGCGTTCTCCCCATCCATTTTCACCAACTCATTAAAATCAGAATTAAACTAAAGGGGGGTTTCGGGGGTCACACCCAGATCCAGCAGTGATTTTTACCATTAATCACCAAATTTTGACAGCCCGAGACACCAGAGGAGGATCACGTGTGGTTCATCTACCAGCCAGGAGAAACTGAGTCCGAGAATGCAAGCACTTAAAAAATCATGCTGATCAGTATCTCCTCGAGATAGCAGCCATGTCTTAATATGCAACAACTGGGAAGCATAATGATAAAGGCAGAGGTTTGGTAAAGCAAGTCCCCCCATCCTCCAAGAACTACATAATGTATTAAACCGGACTTGGGCCTTCTTATCCACCCAAACAATTGACAAAGTGTAGTCATTAATTGTGCGAAAAACTGATTGCAAAACATACACTGGCGCCTCCTGTAAGACATACAAGAACTTTGACTGTAAGATCATTTTTACAAGATAGACTTGACCCGTGACTGATAGCGGCAACTGTTTCCAGGCATGCATTCGACTTATGCAGTAGGCAATCTGTGGATGAATGTTATATTTGATATAGCACCCCATATCATTAGAACCGGAGCCCTACAATTAGTAAAGGAGAAATAACATTGTCAATCTCCTCTACTGTAATAGATCCAAGAACCCCATACTAGCCGAACTCAGCCTGGGCAAGGAAACACCACCGAGATAGGTCACCAGGTCAGAGTCAGAATAATTAGTTTTGGAAGCATACGCATCCTTGAAATAATCATAAAACACCTTAGAAATCTCCAGAGCTGAAATTCTAACTCTACCAAGAGTATCTGTAATTCCTGCAATCACAGTCGCCGTCCTTTCAGACCCAGTCAAGTATGCCAGAAACCTGCCACACTTGTCATCCTCAAAGTATTGAGCATGTGTAACAAACAAAAGTTTGCAGCTAGATTTGTCCAGAAGATAGTCTGACCACTCTCTCTGAACTGCATCTTGGAGCCAGGCTTCCTGCTCCAAACTGTCCCTTTTCAATCTGGTCTCCCTTTTTTAAGAGCTAACACTAGAGATGAGAGGCTCCCTCAAGAAAGCTTTAAAAGCATCCCATAAAAATGCGGGCCTTCACTGTGGCTGTATTAGTGTCAAAATACCCCTCCCATTGGGACACCAGAGCGGAGGCATTACCCAGAAGGATTAGGCATAACGGGTTGAAATTCCAAACTATTAGTCCTCTGGGAGCATGCAGGTCTATAATAAGTGCCAGGGGGAATTGGTTAGCGACCCCTCAAGACAGGTAACTAACATCAACAACAGTGGGCACCAACCTCCTAGACAGCAGACCCAAGTCAATCAAGCATGGTGAGAAGTTGAGAAACAGGAGAACCACACCTCCCCTGGGTGCCGCAACCACACACATCCTCCAGCCCCATCTCATCCACTAAACAGACACATTTTGTCTTCCCCGAAAAAAGAGAGTCTCCTGACTCTTCCCATCTGTTCACACTCGCATCTAAGACAGTATTAAAGTCCCCAAAGCAAAGCACTGGTGTCTCAGGAGTTAAGAAGATAAAGTCACTGCATTTTTTTAAGGATTTCACTGTTGTAATGAGGCGGGATATAAATTCCGGGAAGAGTCAATGGAGTTGAATTAAAAGTACCTCTTAGGAACACAAATCTGTCTAATGGATCAGTGTGAACCTAATTCAATACAAATTGTCCCTCTTCTGGATAAGAAGGGACAATCCCCTAGAGTTACAGGTATGGACTGTACGACTTCTTGAGTGCCAAAGGTTTTCGCCCAACCAAGTTTATTTCAGTGAGGTATATGCCATCCGCCTCATACCTCCTGAGCTGAGACAAAACCAGGGACCTCTTTCCCACTTCTTCTTTACTGAACAATTTTATTTCTGATGCACCTAAAATTATTAATTTTGCAACCAGCAAGAACAGAATGAAAAAGCTTAAACAATTATTGCCAGCACAAATGTCTTCTCTTTGTCTGTGATCAGTATAATGGGAGCATACAGTTACAATATGCAGCATAGCGAAGTTTCCTGTTAATTTCAGTTGAGGTTTCCATAGAGGCATGAATAGGAAAATAAAGCATCTGGCAAACCACGCAAACATAATGTAATTCTTGTCAAAGTCAGTTTAAAATTAGATTTTTATGCAAGAATGCCGCTGGATGTCTTTCTTCTTTTATAAGAGGAACAGGCTACAAGGTTATAATATGAACATTAGCGATTCTGATCTGCATTAATCTAGCATTTGTATAATTTATCATGGAGTGCCTACAGTTGTTTGAGTCTATCAGATGGAGAGATAACTGTGTTTGGTGGATTCCTCCGGCACCATGCCTGTGGTGAGAGCTGAATTTAATAAGCCGTGTGTTTATGCTTTGCTGTTTTGTTCCTCTGTTTTTTTTCCCTGGTATGATAAACAATCATGCATTATTACTTTGGTTTGTGATGGTCCGTTTATTTTGCCACATGCAAAAAATGTGTTCAATAAAAATGTTCCCATTGTTAATAAAGTGAAAGAGCAAAAAAAAGGGACTAAATGTCAATTGAAAGTAAAACAATATAATACTAAATGTGGTGTGTGTGGGTGTGGGTGTCAGAACTGCTGACTTTTCAGGGCTCCCCTCTGGGAGATGCTCCATGAAGTTTGGGGGTGAGCAGGACTTCATGACGCAAATTGCATCATCATTTTCCACATACTGCAGTACAATTATGTAAATTGCATTATGATGCTATGTTCCACCCACTGCTGCTATTCTCTATCTACTGTCTTCTCTGGCCCAGCTTCAGAGAGATTTGCCAAGCTCTCGGTTGTGTGGGAGCTCACCCACTATTTCAGGATGGCAAGTATGGTGTGTGTCTGTGCATGTGTGTGTTATCAAACAAATCACAGATAAGGCCATGATTGGGAATCAAACTCATAACCCCAGTGCTGTGAGGCAGAGGTGCTAACCACTAAGCCACCGTGCTGCCCAGACTAGACATCCCCAGTCACCAGTCATTCTGCACCCAGATGCAAAAATTAAACTTGGTTTTATGGGAAGAGAGAAGCACATTTGATTTTGAAAACTGCAGGGCCGCATATTGCAATTGACAACAATAAAAATCTATTGTTAACTAGTATGTGGCTAATTAATTAAAATGAGCAATACTGCTTCCCCTCCACCCTGTCTGTGGGACTCCCCCAGGTTCAGGGAGGTGCAGGGCCATCTTTTCCATTGGGCACGATGGGCATAATGTTATTAAGATGGCCCTGGGGAGGGGTGCTTAGTGTAGGTGGCAGTTTGGGCTCCTGGCCAAATTAATATGATTAACAATCCCTGTGTCCTGGGCAGTGCTGCCAAGAGGAATTTGGAGCCTTGGTACAGCAAGTTTATGGGCCCCTCCTCCAGAGACAAACAGGAAAAGTGTTGTAAAGACCAATGGTGCGTGGCCACATACTGTTGGGGGCGTGGCCAACATGGAGTGTAGACATGACATAAAATGGTGCTGCATGGTGCTAATACATGACATGTATTAAAATGGTGCTGCTCTCACCTACCTGTTAATGCAGCTTTCACAACTTGGTACTGGATTCTTGTGGAACCTGAAGTGTTGGGACCTGTTTGGAAAATGTATAGTTAGTTACATGAAATATGGCATAAGTGAACACAGTACATAACGCAGGCCTCGCAGTATATAATACATACAATATAATAAAGCCTTACATTTATTATGCTCTCCTAGTCACATCATGCCACATCACCCCCACAACCACACCACGCCACCCCCAGCCACATCACAACACCCACCAGTCACATCACGCCACCCCTCAGACACATAACGTGACACCCCTCAGCCACATTGCACCAACCCTATGCCTCCAAATTACTTGAGCGGATTGTCTGTAGCTGCCTCGCCAGACACCTCTCTGACTATTCCCTCCTTGACCCTCTCCAATCTGGCTACCGTCCCCTCCACTCCACTGAAACTGCCCTGGCCAAGGTTACTAATGATCTCCTATCGGCCAAGTCCAAGGGTCACTTCTCCTTAACCTCTCCGCAGCCTTTGACACCGTGGACCACCCCCTCCTGCTGCAAACCCTTCTGTCTCTTGGCCTCTCTGGTTCTGTCCTTGCCTGGTTTTCCTCATACCTTGCTAACCGCTCCTTCTCTGTATCCACGTCTGGTTCTTCCTCCTCCCCTACCCTCTCCCTGTAGGAGTCCCGCAGGGCTCTGTTCTCGGCCCTTTACTCTTCTCGCTCTATACTTCCTTACTTGGTGCTCTCATCTCCTCCTTTGGTCTTCAGTATCACCTGTATGCTGATGACATTCAACTCTACATCTCTTCTCCCGATCTTTCCTCCACCCTCCTCTCTCGGATATCTGACTGCCTCTCCGCCATCTCCTCCTGGATGTCTGCGCGTTTTCTTAAAATCAATATCTCTAAAACGTAACTCATTGTCTTTCCTCTGCCCAGACTCCCATCCCATCACGACCTCTCTATTGTCGTAAACAACACCACCATCTCCTCTGTCACCCAACTCCGCTGCCTAGGCGTCACCCTTGACTCCTCTCTCTCTTTTGCCCCCTACATTCTTTCCCTTGCCCAGTCCTGTCGCTTCCAACTATGCAACATCGCCCGCATCCGTCCCTTCCTCTCTCAGGATGCCACCAAAACCATCATCCACGCACTCATCATCTGCCGCCTGGATTATTGCAACCTTCTCCTCACTGGTCTCCCCCACTCCCATCTCTTCCCCCTCCGCTCTATACTCAACGCGGCTGCAAGACTCATCTTCCTCTCACGCCGCTCCTCCTCTGCCTCCCCTCTCTGCCTCGCCCTACACTGGCTTCCCTTCCCCTATAGAATCCTATTCAAACTCCTCACCACCACATACAAGGCTCTCTCCCACTCTACTGCCTCCTACATCTCTAACCTTCTCTCCATACACACTCCTGCCCGCTCCCTGCGCTCAGCCAATGATCGCCGCCTCTCCTCCTCTCTTATCACTTCTTCACACTCCAGAATCCAAGACTTTTCCCATGCAGCCCCCCTTCACTGGAATGACCTCCCTAGCTCCATCCATCTCTCTCCTACTCTGTGCTGCTTCAAACATGCACTGAAAACTCACCTCTTTCGCAAAGCCTACCAACCATCTACTTAACCACCTCACCTCCTCCACTCGCTCTCCCTTCTCTCTTCTGGCTACCCTTGTGCCTGGTTCTGTCTACCCTCCTTTAGGATGTAAGCTCACATGAGCAGGGCCCTCTTCCCTCCTGTCTCCTCACCTGTTCTTCTGCTCCATGCTTATTGCAGCAGCCTGCCTGGAGTTTCTGACGTATTGGTATTTTTGTTTATTGTTCTGTACTGTTTCGTCCTGTATAGTCTACTGTTTGTACTGTGTACGGCGCTGCGGAAATCTTGTGGTGCCTAACAAATAAATGATAATAATAATAACCCCCAGCCACATCACACCACCCACAAGTCACATCACGCCACCCCCCAGCCACATAACGCGACACCCCTCAGACACATCACACCACCCACCAGTCACATCACGCCACCCCTCAAACATATAACGTGACACCCCTCAGCCACATTGCGCCAACCCCCAGCCACATCACTCCACACACCAGTCACATAACACCACCCACCAGTCACATCACACCACCCACCAGTCACATCACGCCACCCCTCAGACATATAACGTGACACCCCTCAGCCACATTGCGCCAACCCCCAGCCACATCACTCCACCCACCAGTCACATCACACCACCCACCAGTCACATCACACCACCCACCAGTCACATCACGCCACCCCTCAGACATATAACGTGACACCCCTCAGCCACATTGCGCCAACCCCCAGCCACATCACTCCACCCACCAGTCACATCACACCACCCACCAGTCACATCACACCACCCACCAGTCACATCACGCCACCCCTCAGACACATCACGCCACCCCTCAGACACATCACACGACACCCTCCCAGACACATCACACGACACCCTCCCAGACACACTATGTCTGATACTGTTACACCATTCATATGGGGCTTTGATGTAGCCCTACTGGTTGTCATTATTGCTTCACCCCTATATGTAATTGACATATTTGTATCAAAAAGTATACTTCACCCACTTTCACAGAGAGTACACTTTATCTCTGCTATAGCTGTTGGTTCAGGTTTGTATAGTACATTGGTCTGGAACACATTTCTATTCTTCAAAGTGGCTTGGGTCATACCATAGGTGTATCATCTGCTTACTTGAGCAAGAATTGTTTTGAGTTTCTCGGGTACTTTATGTTTGCTGTGATGCATAAATGTTATTGCATATTATATTTGGTCATTGAAGAAAATGAGTAAATACATGTTCCTTCCTGGGGTCTCGGTGCTCATCGGTCTACCTGTCTCTGCGTGTATCAATTACATAGGGTGTCCAGCTCTGCTACTGCAGGTTCTTGGAAAATATTTTCTTCTTATTTTCCATTTAAAGCATTTAATGCATTTCATAATCTGACTGCATTGGTCAATCTGGATACTTTTAACGAGCTGCTCTTTAACTGGCTTCTAGAATGCCTCTGGGTCCTTATATCCAAGAAGTCAGTGTCCCTTATGGATGCAGTTCATATATTGGCTTTGCTTGGTGGTGCTGACTGCTCCTTTGCACGTCAGCTGGTACAATTCATCAGGGATTTCTCCTTGTGCAAGAGAGTGTGATTCCTTTTGTGATAATGCAGCTGTCATCCTTGAAAGCAGCAGCATTGTCATTGCTTTAAGAGTTTATTCACGGACAATAGGTTTCTTCCAAGACTAGGTACATATAGTACATTATGTACTGGTATCTTTCTTCTCGTGAGTATAGGAGGGACTGGGCAGTGGAATTAACCTTTTATTGGATTTACTGTTCTTATCTTTACTTTCTTCTTGATCAATGTATCTTGCTGCCTGCCCTAACCATTTGCTTCTTATTGTCCTCCTAATTTTAGCCTGCTTAATTAGTATCATTTTGTTCTTATGTGAATGACCTTACCTATAAATATACCTCTCTCATTCTTTTTTTCAATCAATACTTGTCACCATATTGGTCAGTGACTTTATACGTGTAAAAAACATCTAAGTTCCGGTGAACCAAGCGGACCTCTAATCCAGCTGAGGTTATATGCCATCCAGTAGTTTAAGTAACTCTTTCCGTCTTATTTTGGTCAAGGTGAGAGAAGAAACATTTATCATTAGTCACATCACTCATGGCTCTGTTGTCAACACCATGGGCCTGATTCATTAAGGAACTTAAGAAGTTTCTTATTTAAGTCTCCTGGACAAAACCATGTTGCAATGCAAGGGATGAAAATTAGTATTCTGTTTTGCACATAAGTTAAATACTGACTGTTTTTTCATGTAGCACACAAATACTTGATAGGTTATTTGTACACTGAAATTTAAAGTCAGTATTTAACTTATGTGCAAAACAAAAGACTAATTTCCACCACTTGCATTGTAACATGGATTTGTCCAGGAGACTGAAATAAGAAACTTCTTAATTTAAGTTCCTTAATGAATCAGGCCCCATATTTACTTTGATGATAAATTAACACTGGAGTTAAAGGCATCTTCAATACCTTAAATGTAGTCATCCTCTTTTACAGCACTTTTGACCTTCTGTTGATTATTTAACTTCTTCAGCTGTTTTATTCCAGCATTCCAAACTTGGCCAGGTTTCTCACCTGTAAGACATTCACTTGTTTCATATTGCTAACTATGTAATGTTAAATACTTTTATGTCAAAAACACATAAGTATTATCAGAGGTGGCCTTATCTGTGTGGAGTTTGTATGTTCTCCCTGTGTTTGCGTGGGTTTCCTCCAGATGCTCCTGTTTCCTTCCACACTCCAAAAACATACTGGTAGGTTAATTGGCTGCTATCAAAATTGACCCTAGTCTCTCCCTCTGTGTCTGTCTGTCTGTCTGTCTGTCTCCCTCTCTGTCTTTGAGTGTGTGTCTATATTAGGGAATTTAGACTGTAAGCTTCAATGGGGCAGGGACTGATGTGAATGAGTTCTCTGTACAGCTCTGTGGAATTAGTGGCGCTATATAAATAAATGATGATGATGATAGGAGTGATACCTTTATTGGCTAACCAAAATAAAGTTTTAGATTTGCTAGCTTTCAGAGCACAGAGGCCCCTTCATCAGGCAAGTTTACTAAATTTCTTGCCCCATACTTGTGTCTTTAATGTTGGTTCTGCTCTGGGCACTTTGCCACTGCTTGCAACCTCTGTTTTTCACTTGTATTCACCAAAAGCTTGCCTTTAACATATTGTAACATGCTCTCCTCATCTGGTCAAGCATCAAGTCCCAAGCCTTGTATAGCTGCCTGAGTACCTCTACATGAAAGTCTTTCCCAATCTCTTTCTCAAACGTTACCATTTTCAAGGAAGTTCTCCATTAGCCATGACTATGCTGGATCTTATTCAGCTTAGGTTAACATAATTTTCTGATTAAATATTGCTGACATTTGCTCTTTTGCATACCTTCTGTGTCTCCATTCCCAATTCTTTTATTGTTTTTCTGTGTAACCAGGCTTATGCTGAACTCTGCACAATAAAAAAAAAAATCTGCACAATACTCCTCAACATAGATTTTGGTACATGAGCAGAAGCTTAAGCTAGTGGGATACAACCAGTTTTAGCTAGCCCCATTTCCTATAAACCTATTCACTCACAGCACTGGGGTTATGAGTTTGATTCCCGACCATGGCGTTATCTGTGTGGAGTTTGTATGTTCTCCCCATGTTTGTGTGGGTTTTATCCCACACTCTAAAAACATTCTTGTAGGTTAATTGGCTGCTATTAAATTGACCTTAGTCTCTCTCTCTCTCTCTCTCTCTCTGTCTGTATGTGTGTGTGTGTGTGTGTTATGTAATTTAGACTGTAAGCTCCAATGGGGCAGGGACTGATGTGAGAAAGTTCTCTGTACAGCGTTGCGGAAATAGTGGCGCTATATAAATAGATAATGATGATAGTGATATTGAGTTCACCGGAACTTAGATGTTTTTTACACGTATAAAGTCACTGACCAATATGGTGACAAGTATTGATTGAAAAAAAGAATGAGAGAGGTATGTTTATAGGTAAGGTCATTCACATAAGAACAAAATGATACTAATTAAGCAGGCTAAAATTAGGAGGACAATAAGAAGCAAATGGTTAGGGCAGACAGCAAGATACATTGATCAAGAAGAAAGTAAAGATAAGAACAGTAAATCCAATAAAAATAATAGTGCCCAGGTTAGGAAATAAAAATGGTTTCCTGAGTGAAAAGTTTCCAGACCGAAGCATATATAGGTGCAGCATGCAAATTGAGGTACATGTCTTTTAAGGTTTGTGAATGAATATGGGCACAGTGGCTCGGTAGTTAGCAATTCTGTGCTGGGGTCATGAGTTTGATTCCGACCAGGGCCTTATCTTGTTGGAGTTTGTATGTTCTCCCCATGTTTGTGTTGTGTCGGTGCTCCGGTTTCCTCCCACACTCCAATAACATACTAGTAGGCTAATTGGCTACTGACAAAAATAACTCTATTCTGTGTTTGTTTGTTAGGGAATTTAGATTGTGAGCTCCAATGGGACAGGGACTGATGTGATTGACAAATATGCTCTGCACAACGCTGTGGAATTGTTGGCACTATATAAAAATATTATGATGATGATGAAGGTACAATAGTGAGCATCTACACATGCACTTTTGATTACGCAGGTACAATGCTTTTGAGGGCTATGAGAAGCAAAGTATATTTCATGAATCTGTATGAATGAAAATAGTAGAAGAGAGGAATCTTACTCCAGAGTTAGGGTTAAAATAGCTGCATTGGCCACAGTATAGGTAGGATCTGTATCTGTAGCTATCCATATTTCTAGCCAATTTCCCATGGCACAGATTATACAACTCATGTAAGTGATAATCTGAATGTAACCCCTTTTATTTTAAACTGCTTTACTTGTGTATATTATGTCAATTGTTTATTAATTGTTTTTGTATATCTGACTGTCCTGTACCTTTGTATATTAAATCCATAAATCTAATAAGTTGCGTCCTTAATACTCAAACAAATCCATTAGCTTGTTAAGAAGAATATAGCTGGACCAAGTTAACCCTTTGAATGCTGGTGTGTGATTTGTTGATACATTTGATTAACAAGCTTAGTGTATGCTTGCATTTACATTTATGTAACAGTCTGAAGGTGTGAAGAGTTAACCCTTTGTTTGCTGGTGTGGGCCTTGCTAGCCTGTGCATAGCCAGAAGCCATGCATGCCAGTATGGGACAGAATATTGGGGTCCTATTGCCCGTATTCAATAGGTGGTGTCAAAACCTGAAGTGTGTGGGGGTGTGAGAGCGCTGTTTGGGGGAAATTCAGCAGGTCTATAACCTGAGTGATAAGTAGAGAGAGACTTAAGTGCTGGAATCGTGTGTGACCTCATAATGCGAACACCCAAAGTTACGGCAGCTGGGAGCGTGTTTGTGACAGTGTTCATGTTTAGGCACCAAACTTGTTCTGTTCTACTTCCTGCTTCTCCTACAGAGATTGTAAGATGGCTGACAGGAAGTGAGAGGGGTAAATTAGCATTGGAATTAGGTGAATTGAAGTGAGTTGACGCAAAAATGCAAACAGTCATAAATCTTTAGGCCAAATGAAGGGAAAATGATATTTGGGGGACTTCATACATCTCTAATCAATAGTTACCTGGGCACTTTACCCTAGTGGACACATGTATAGTATGTCACTCTTAGGCTGGCTACAGAAAAATTCCCCAGATGCGATATCATTAGCGATTTTACCAACCACTGAAAGTCCCGATCAGCATGCCGATCCATGTGTACACTCTATACATGTTTTATAACATTTACCTTCAGATTTGTGCTCTACATCTGTCATAACCATCAGCTGAAAAGATCGTGGCTCTGTAAACTCTATGGAGATCCGGTCGTGAGTGCCTACACACCGCAGAATTGGAATGACGTCGTTCTATCGTTGAACGTGATTTGTAATCCATGAAATCAAATCAAACAATACGTTGTGCTTTGGAACAATAATTGTTCATCGTTAGTGCATACACACTGCTGCGATATTTGGCAGAACGATTGTTTACCGTGTGATTGGCACGACAATCGAGTGAAAACCTGTAGTGTGTACCCAGCCTTGAAGTACCAGGGAGACACAACAAAGACTACACAAAGACTAAAGTGTGTACAGAGGTGATGTTTTACATTAGGTGATGGAGGGATTCTAAATTATCCTCTGACCTTCAAAAAACACTATAGCCTTCCTATTTCTCAAGTACCAAACTGTAAATTGCCTTTTTTCCTTTCCCTTTATGAATCTTTGCTGCATTATAGAAATATGCTGTGAGTCCTTGTAGAAGAAGAGAGCTGCAATTATGAAAATTACATTAAAATAATGCGCAGCCATTATGGCAAAAATAGAACGATTAATCTTGAACTTTCATTTAGTCTTAAATGACACTGACATCGTGATGTTGTTTATGGAATACAAAAATTTCAAAAGCTTGCAAAAATCTAATTTGCATAGTGTAGGCTATGCAGGTTACAGCATATCAGTTAGCAGAGAAGTACTTTCAATAAAAATAGGTTCAATATCTTCATTTACCGACTGTCAGCTTCTCAAAATAAAATACCAACTTTTTTAAACTCTTTATTTGTAGAGGAAACAACAGGAACAGTACAGATAACATTTTGGACAAGAAAAATCTTAATAATCAAAGTGTTTCCTCTGAGTTTTATACTTTTATATCGGTGGGGGAAAGAGAAGGGAAGGGAGGGTGGGGGGTAGAAAGGCACAAATATTGTCAACAATATAACTAAAAAACCAATAGGCACGCAAACTTGGAACATTGCTAGGAAAAGCTAGGACACACAGTTACAATGACTTCACGAGAGAGGGGTAGCATACAGACATTACTCACCATCCGCGCACCAATTCCAGCCTGGGGGGTCCAGAGGCGGCCCAAGAGCTATGTTCCATCTGCAGGAGGAGGAGCCGTACTGGCGAGGCAGCTACGGCTTTCTAGAAAGTACCACGGGGCCCACACCTTATCAAAGTTATATGATTTATCATGAAGGTAGCACGTTATACTTTCCATGCTTGCGACATGTCCTATGTATGACCGTAACTCCTGCATAGAGGGAGCCCTAGGGTCTTTCCAGTGCTTTGCTATTAGGGATTTAGCGGCTGCCAGAAAATGGGAGATAAGCTTGTTAGAGGACGCGCTCTCATCAGGTATAGGGCGAGAGAGAAGGAATGACCAGGGATCCTTACTTATCTATTGTTCTGACACAGAGTTTATGAGTGTAAGAACCATGTTCCAGAAAGGAACTATGCGAGGGCAGGTCCACCATATGTGTAGCATCGTACCTCTCTAGCCACATTCCCGCCAGCAAATACCAACTTTTAAGTTATTACTAGATTTGAGTAATATATTTTTGATCAATTTTAAGTCTCTTTGAACTTCAGTGTTTTGTGGCTGGCAAATCAGTTTGTGGAGGTCATGCTGAAAAAAATGAAAAAAAGAATAAAACAAGAGCTTTATATAGGAAGATACTTTGTATCAATAATCCATCTAGGATTACTTTTACATAATTGACAGAAATTCCCAGCCCTGGTCTCCCAGGTCGAAAAACAAAAGGAAGAATCCATCCTCAACCATAGAATACTATCATCATTCTTAACCTGTTCGTGACAGTGATGATAATTCAAGTCATAAATCTGTATCAATCCCAAGCTTGGACCCTAAACCTAACATTAGCTCAAGCTAGAACATTAACAATCCTGATCTTTCCTCCCCAAGTTCTAAAAATGTGTTAAACCCTTCTTGGCAAAATTTATACCAGCGCAAATTTAAATATTGATTTTATTTTTGGGAGGTTTCATTTGTTGCTCTTAAGAGATTGTATTATACTCTGCAGTTACAAGTCTCCACTTGTGTCTTACAGATAACTTGGGTTGCCCAATTATGAGAGCTCTGGGCCTACAGATGTCTTAAAGTTAGCAATCACTTATTCGACACATGTGTAGTTGATGCTTCAGTGAACCAATAAACAACTTTTTTTTTAGATACCGACAAAACCAGTGCCCATACCATAAAAGAGAAATGTTCTTGTACATCCCTCACATTACCTGTGAAAAGCCAGTAAGAAGGGAACCTTCGTTAAACAGAAATGGTACAGATACACTGTAAAACAAAGTCTTACAGCTTCATGGTATAATTACAGTGCATAGTTGTCTGGTGACCTTATACTTCAAGATGCAAACGGCTAAAACAAGCCTTTTAAATTGGAAAAATCTTACATTGACATTGAAGCACCTGCAGCACTAGATGGGTTAAAGAAAACTCTATGCAACAGCAGCAACAGAAGCAGCAGTCCCCCCTCTTGAAAGAGCTTATTCCAAAAACACAAAGAACTTTCATGCGCAGTATCCTTATTTGGCATTCAATCATCCATTATTCTTCAGAGACAAATTTCAAAGTAATTGCTCCTCCAACCAACTCAGAATTGTTTTATTTTAGAGCACACTGCTGAGTGAGAGATGATTGACATGTGTTCCACAGAAGGTGCAGCCCTCTTGCGTTACACTTATGAAGTCCCTTCTCTATCATTCTTGTTTTCTGACCAGAGTACTACTCTTTATATGGACATCACCAAATACAAAATGCTGCTACAATAAAAAGATGACTGTCATTTGCAATGTTCGTGACTCTGTCATCTTGCATCTACTATTAATTCTCACGTGACCATATCTGTAGGGGTTGGGCATATTCAAATGACAATTTACACTGTAATGTACATCTGTAGTCTTTCATTGTGTTACCTTACAAATCAGTCACCCTTTGCGTTTACTGGTGACCTCCATTCTCTAGTACTACAATTGCGTTATGGAATTACTTAACACACAATAACATAGCATTTTTGTCTATGTCTGTAACCCATACTTGCCAACTCTCCCGTAATGTCCGGGAGAGTACTGGATTCCAGGTAGGTCTCCTGGACTCCCGGGAGAGTATGGCAGACTCCCGGGAGAGTATGGCAGTCTCCCGTCTCTGCCCACTTCCTAGTGAAGTGGGCAGAATTAGATCCAAAATTCCGCAATTCTCAGGGAATCGTGGCATAATGGTGTGATTTGCATAGCCCCGCCCCCCAAACTCCCACCTCCCCCAAGCAGCTCACGGACGCCGACTTGAGAAAGTCGGCAAGTATGCTGTAATCATAATTCTAGCATGAAAGAGCCCCATACCATTATTTCAGAGCAATCTGGAGTAGGAGCTAATAAATAATACAACCGGCTGATAGGATTAAGGGCTATGAAGCCAGGGGCTAAATAGATGAATTTTAAAAATGTATATATTGTTAAAAACATAACAGATTGTTTAAATATGTGCTGATATTCCTTCCCCCTGTTGAACAAAATATTGTATAGCTGTTATTATTATTATTATTATTATTATTATTATTATTATTACTTTTGCTCCACTATATTCCAAAGCACTTGACAGAAAATATTGTACTTTTCACATTCCCTGTCCCATTGGAGCTTACAGTTTAAAACTGTATTACCTCATCTATTTGTTACTTGCTTCTGTATCCGGTGCTACGGAATCTGTGGCGCCTTATAAATAAATAAATTAATAATAATATTAATAATAAAAACACACACACAATAGGATTCATTTTGTCAGAAACCAATTAAGCAATCACTGTTTTATTGGCCTGTCAGAGGAAAACCGAGCAAAGACATGAGAGCATACAAGTTCCACAGAGATAGTGACCAGGTTGGATCTGATCCCATAACCTCAGTGCTAAATAAATACTCTGCCCCTTGTCGCCCATATTTTGTAAAACTATAAAATGAACTAAAAATGACACAGATCAGCTACAGAATTGAAGAGCAGAATCAAAAAAGTCCAGAAGGTTTTTCGGTGATGGGAATTCCATAGTGTCACAAACTATGTCAGCTATAACTTTGTCCCACTTAAAAATACATCTAGTGCTAAGGGATTCTAAGGGGTATATTTACTAAACTGTGGGTTTGAAAAAGTGGAGATGTTGCCTATAGCAACCAATCAGATTCTAGCTGTTATTTTGTAGAATATACTAAATAAATGATAACTAGAATCTGATTGGTTGCTATAGGCAACATCTCCACTTTTACAAACCCACAGTTTAGTAAATATACCCCCAAGTGTCTTGATGAGCAGTGATGTCAGTGCAAGGGTATCTTGCCAGATCATTGCTCAGTGTTCTGCATACCTGTTCTTGCTTCTTAGTGCACCTGACCCGGTTTCCATTTGACCTCTGTCTGATCGCTACCTGCTGCCCTGACCACCCCTTGTAACCGCCACTTGCTACCTAGTGAACATTGCTCCGGTGTGACAAACTGCCAGAAGTGCACGTTGGTGTTAAATTTACATATTGCACTGGACGCCGTGGATGACGCCATTGCTATTTCTGACTCCTGCTGTTGCTGACAGTGGTTCCTGTCTGCCTCTCTTCTGATGGTCATCGTTAGCACCACTGCAAAAGTGGACGTTATTGGTATTATTCCTCTGGAAAACTTAAACTGTTCTCAAACCAGGTTTGCAGGTCTTACATTACATCTGCTATATAAAGTGAAATATATTACTGAATATACAGCAACTGCAGGGGGGCATCGCCCCCCCCCCCCCCCGGGCTGGTCAGAATTACTGATGTTAGGGCAAGCCGGAAGGCTGCAACAAATGTTTATAGTAAGACTCATTTTAGCATTAGACTGTGCCAGCAAACCTGATCATCAATACAGATCCAAGTATTACAATTATATGGACAATCAGCCACTGGTATTTTTAGGGCCATCTTAACAACATTACCGGCCCCGGGGCAAAGCAGTGCACCGGGGCACCTTCATATATATATATATATATATATATATATATATATATATATATATATATATATAGATGTATAGATATATATATATAGATGTAGATGTAGATGTATAGATATAGATATAGATATAGATATATTGACATATATATATATCATAAAATCACTTTTTTTAAATGTACTCACTCAGTGACCCTTGAAGATTTTTTTGCAGGAATTTTTTTTCTTGCAGGATTATATATTCTAATTAAGAGCCCTGCCTATGGGGCCCCTTTGCCCGTGGGGCCCCCGGCACCTGCCCATCATGCCCAGTGGAAAAGATGGCCCTGTGTATTGTGACAATATAAAACATAAATGCATGTAGTGATTAAATCATTTCTTGCATACAAATGTAATCTGCACTATTATTTAAATATGTATTTTTTTATTATAACATTGACCTGAGAAAGTATGAGATTGATAAAACAGGAGTAAATATATGGCATTCTGCCAAATCAAGACCTTATAAAAGTTATTTCTGAAGCGAAAACTGGCGAATTGATTAAATAAATTGATTTTGAAGTGTGTGTACACAGTACCAACAACGGCTTGTAAATATCATCTTCCCAAACTGGTTACAGACTTAAAGCATCATCCTTAAAGCTAGGTAAAATATGGGCACTGTCATTGTAGAGGTAGGTATACCAACAGCTAAGACTCCAATATTGTGGACTGTCCTTCTTTATTCATGTTTGTACTAACATTACCAATAGAAGATAATTAGCACTTTGTGCCTGAGTCATTAAGGAAAGTAAGGCAAAAAAAAGGAGTAAGTTTTCTCCTGGACAAAACCATGTTACAATGCAAGGGGTGCAAATTAGTTTATTATTTTGCACATAAGTTAAAATACTGTCTGTTATTTCATGTAGCACACAAACACTTGATAGATTTATTTGTATACTGAAATTTAAAATTGATCTAGGACATTCCCTAAACCAACTATAAATCTGCCATCACATTTTAAATTTACATCTCCCTGTAATGCAACATGGTTTTGTCAAGGTGCAAACTTACTCCTTTTTTGCTTTACTTTCCTTAATGAATAAGGCCTTTTATGTCTAGTCAGTAATTATATAATCACATATTAAGCTGGAATTAAAGTGAACATAAAAGTCTTTAAGATGCAAATATTTTTCCTGCACTAAATGCTGCACATTTCTGCACATCTTTGTTCAATGAAATTAACATAATCACTGTTAAAGCCCAAACAGGACTAATTAGGACAATGCACACAGTGCTATTTTTTCCCCACAGTGAGCAGTTACTAAGATTAATTTTACCTGGGCAAATTAGCTGAAGCACAGTGATGCATCTGTCAGCCCATTCACAGCTAATAGGCCAGAAACATGTTGCTCTTCTCACAATGCCTGGCATAAACATTAATATATTAAAATTTGTGTACAGTGATGTTTCATGTCTACTTTCTGACCATGCGTATATAGTATTTGAGTGTGGTTACCAGTTAACAGCGTTTTGTTGATCTTAAGGAACAATATAAATAAAACATTTTCAGAAGAATACAAATTATGTATTTTGGTACTGTTGAAAGTAGCTTTCTTATGAAATTGATTTTATTTTCTTTTTCAGAGCAGAAACAAATAATGATATATAAAACAATAAAACAATCTTAGAGTAATAACAGTGAACATAAACATATCATCATTATTTATTTATATAGCGCCACTGATTCCGCAGCGCTGTACAGAGAACTCATTCACATCAGTCCCTGCCCCATTGGGGCTTACAGTCTAAATTCCCTAATACACACACAGACAGAGAGGGAGAGACTAGGGTCAATTTTTGATAGCAGCCAATTAACCTACCAGTATGTGTTTGGAGTGTGGGAGGAAAAGGGAGCACCCAGAGAAAACCCACGCAAACACAGACATGAAAGTAGAACATACAAACTCCAGACAGATAAGGCCATGGTCGGGAATTGAACTCATGACCCCAGTGCTGTGAGGCAGAAGTGCTAACCACTTAGCCACCGTGCTGCTCGTCTATATAGAAGTTATATGTGCTAAGACAAATATGGAGGAACGTATTGCGCATATTTGCCTCCATTGTGTCACCCCCTGCTCAGTCCAGTTGGAGCTAGGCAGAGCACATATAGTAGCAAGATTAAAAATCTATAGCACTTCTCTCAAATGACATTGATCTGGATCTTTACCTAATAGTAAAGAGATTTCCACTCTATATTATATGTACCGTACTGTCCTAGTTACACATAGCAACATGTGTGAGAAAGCTCTATTACACTCACATGATAAAATGATGTATGCACCCCAAATTCACAATTGTCTTTTCCCACACCTCTCCCATGAAGCTAATCATGTTGGTTTGTTTGTTTTTATTTATACCTATTAATCTGACTTTTAAAAATTTTAATCAGTCATTAAAAGTTGGCAAATTAGAATCGGCGAAACCAAGGTGCGCTCCTTTCAATGAATGAAATGTATACATGTGAATAAATCATTTAAGAGAGCGCAGCCAGGACTATTAAGAACACTGTGTATGTGAGAACAAAATAAAAGATAGTCCGGAGCTCTGAAACAAACAATATAGAAATCACTGTGTGTCAGCATATCCATAGGTTGGAGAATTCAGTGCACAATATGTTATATGTTGTTTGTTTCACAGCGCCAGATTATGAGTTGGTAACAACATTATTATAAGCCATGAACATATACAGAACACAGCTGGGGTTGGTATTTTGATTGCAAGCAGACAATAATAGTGCAATAACTATACGAATACCTGCAGTCTTGTCAGCCACACCCACTGCATATGTAGCTCCACCCATCCACGTTAACTGCACCCATTTTATTTTAGCTTCACCTATTTTCAAAATCTCCCCAGCAATTCCCTAACCTAGGGTATACTTACCTACTGTCCTGGGAGAGGATGCCTCCCTCCCGCATACTACCCACTTCACTAGTGAAGTTGACAGCGGCCTTGAGGATGGTATTTGTCATCATGGCCCCGCCTCCCACGGCATAAGGACACAAATGGCGGCAGTTCAAAAAGCGTCCACCACCCCTCACTTGCCGCATTATCTTCTTTTTCAACTTGGTCTAAAAAATCGGCAAGTATGACTAAGCACTGGCTGGACAGTATGAAATCCATATGTAACTGTGCACAAAAGAGGATGTAGCCCACACCTAACAACCATATTCCAGCTGTCATTTTTCTAGTACAGTTTATAAAAGGAAAGCAAATGTTTAATTGGTTTCTACGGTCAGCAGCACCTTTTGTGAAGTTTTACTTTAGAACCAGTTTCCATTATGTTTTGTATTATCACCTCACTGAGCTATAACCCAGGCTTTTTATGTTTTGTCAACAATGTACATTTTACCCAGTTTGTGAGTGAGCCAATATCATTTTTCAAAGCTGAAGAAATAAAAAATGAGAAGTCAATTCAAGTATGAAGCAACAGCAAGCTGTCTGAAGTGAAAAGTGAAGTGAAAAGTGATTTTCTTCTAATACATGAAACTAAAAATGTAAAACAATATGTGAATTATCTCTTTTTAGGTCTGTTAATATTACAATCCAATCTCTCAGCATCCATACAGAATGGCAGCAGGAACTCTTTCAGAATCAGTGGTTTCAACTAAACCACAAGCAAACGCATTTTTTTATTCTTAATGCAAGCTCATACGACCTGTGGCTATTGGTGACAACTCCCAGCATGCTTTGTCACTGGGTTTTCAACCACAGAACCACAGTTCAAAACCAGCCAAAGGTTACCTACAGCTTCTCTAATGTACAGCAAATCAGCGGCAGTGGTGGGTCATTGTCCACACAAATATAAATATAGAAAGCAAAAAAAAGAGTAAGGACATCATTATATTAATTTTACTAGGATAACATTACTTTAATATTATCATTTTTTTGTCCAGAAATGTTCGCAATGTCAGGCTGCCAAGAATTTATCTTGACGATCTTTACCAGGAAAGTGGTTTTTAATCACTCACAGATTCCTGAAATCCTTTCATGCTTTTATCTTTTTATAGGACTAACATAAAATAATACATTTATTATACAGTATCGGACTATGCATTCTAATTATCTGGAAATAAAAACAGGCATGCACATACTTACATAGAGTCAAATGATCGGGTATTTAAAAATGAAAAAACTCAACTGAGAATTAAAAGTTTGCATTAGCTACCATCCCTCAAGTAGCCGACTGTGATGGTGATGCACGCCACCATTCCTTCCACACCGCTGGGCTGTCATCTCATCATGCATCAGTGTCACGGAGAATGGGTAACATCATTTTGGGAGTCTGGAAAAGGACCGAGGGGGAAGGTGGGGACCTTTATTTTTATTAAAAAAAATTCATGTTCATTTTTTTTCTTTTATATTTGTTTTTGGGGGCGGAGGGTACACCATGTCACCCCATATCTCTGCAACAATAGATCATTTCTAATAGTGATCTAATTCTATCTGGCATGCTAGGTAACTATAGAATATTATTGTGATCTGTTCCAGCAGAAATGCAAGGAAGCTGGATTGGCTCAGAATGAAAGGGGCTAGGAGAGCTGTACACCCACTGCCTCAGGTGCTGTAGGGGAGCGGAACAACCTTGATGGTGGGGTATTTTTCCTGTGCACATCTGACTTCCTGTCAGCAAACCCTGATAAAAGACATTATAGAGAACATTTTGATGCTTAAAGGTGCTGACAACAAAGCTTGTTCTCATCCACATGGGAAATAAACAGTCAGTATCAGCTATGTAAACTTCTGTTATAAAATGGAAAGTCATCATCATCATCATCAATTTAATCATATAGCACCACTAATTCCGCAGCGTTGTACAGAGAACTCATTCACATCAGTCCCTGCCCCATTGGAGCTTACAATCTTAATTTAGTACATGTATTCCCTGTAAAATATTTTTTAGATTCACTGGTGTTTTAGATTAAGTCTGTGTTTAGGAACCCTTCAAACACTGGAACCCAGGGAGAACAGGTGCTTCTTGGACACCATAAGTTATTAAAACATTTAATATACTTGCCAGGAAATATCTTTCAGGTAGCGTATTGTCTGAACACTGGAAATTTATATACCACATAATTAAAGGTTGCTGTCCTGGCCAAGTCAGAAGACTCGGAGCCACTGCTGGAGAACACCTTTTTTTCTGGGATCAGTAGGGCTGCAAACACCCTGTAATGTCTGTATAATAAAAAGAGCAGGAACACATTTTCTCCAGGACCAGACTACTGAAATTCCTGCACTTCTCCTGACATTATAAAGTGCTTCCCCTCTCAGCGGTGTCCAGGCAGGGGCATCTGAAATCACCCCAGTGCTAAATAAAATGCTTAATAATCTTTAAAGCTGCCAACCGCCCCATTTCCTGCCAGTTTGCAGGATGTAGTAAAATGTTACAATGCCTAATTAGAGTTGTCCTGACACCTCAGCAGCACATAAAAGGGAAGTTTTACCAGAGGTTCATGTAATTGAAGTTGCCTGGAATTCTGCTACAACTTTATTTTTCCAATCAATCATTGTTGTCAAATACTAAAAAATTCACACACACACATACACACATACAAACACCACACAACTCCAACAGTGCCCACATACACTAAAGTTCTTATAAAATACTGGAAAAATGATACTATGAGAAACCAAAATACAACATAGTGCTGGGTCCTACAGACCCATATAATTTCTGAACTCCACACTCACATTATCACAACATAATTTCTTTTTCCTATGTCACACTAAATTGCTGACATTTGTGGGTAAAATCATGTTCTTGATTAAAAATTGTAGCAAAAATGTTTGTGGCTGAATATTTCATATAAATGTAATATGCTATGTAGAAGTAGCCACATATATAACACAGTAGGTGTATTGATACCATGTATGTTTGGATTTACATATGTGTTCTCTCAGTCACATGACCAAATTGAAAATGATTCACAAATCAATTGGGATGTCTCAGGCAGGTAGGTGGACTTGCTGGGTGCTGGTATCCATTGTGAATAACATTTCAGATTCAGGCTTAGGATATCGCAAATGATAGGATGGATTTGAGCATGAGGGTGGACATCATAGATACTTAGGTACCATTCAACGGTTGAGATGACACGAGCAAAACCTTACAGCTGTTTCATGGGATAACTATTCATAGCTATGCATATCTCCCACAAACGGCTAAAGCTAAAATAAAGGACTACATCTTGTTTATCTACTGTAATGTGCGTATTGTCGCTAACCAATAACGATTGTCGAACCTCGATTTGTGTTTCCAACGCACAAAGATTTATTCGCAATAGGTGGAAAAAATATGCTCAAGCGATGTAATAGTAAATACAGCCGTTACTTATCGCAGGCGCTCTGGATCCAGTGCAGTCATTCAATCCTGAAGTCTGGGGACAAGAAGTCTGCACTCTGGATCACAAGCTGCTGCTTATATACACAATCAAGTACAGTAATACAATGAAGATGGTATGGCTTGCATCTATTGGTCCAGGTCTCAGGAATGTCCAAGGGGTCGTCAATCATTGGCTGGTTCATCCTAAGGAATCCAAAGGAGGGGGTCATCTCTGCAGGGGGTATGCTCTGCTCTTCCCGCCAGAATTCCTTACTCTTAAGTAGTTCATAATTCCCTATCATTCATAACTTGCGTATGCACTCTGCGATTCCCTCGCAGAGCGCACCAAACAGTAGGATATGTAACAAGGTTCATTATGATACCACTCATGATGTTATTCCTTTAACCCGTTCTGTGTATTTCCCTAATATGCATGTAACTCTGATATAACATATAAATACTACTATATTTCGACATAACTGACTATGTGTTGCAACTACCAATAATGTGTACTATTTTATAAGTATGCGTGTTTGTGCGAATGTATGGTAAAAGACCAATTACTGTTGCTGCCACGTGTAGTGGATGCGTACGCCCTTTCACGCCGTAGCGTGCCCTTGTACGTCATAGCGTACCGTACGCATCTTTTCAGACAAAGACAACCAAGTTTGCTAGACTTTAATTGAAATGACTTTATCCAATTTGCTGACTTCGACAGTTCCACCCTTTGATAGTGTAATAAACTATCACCCAATCACCGTTTCAAGTTCAGGATTATACAATACTTCTTCACAGACCATGATCTCGGTATCTGGTACCACCCTTTCCGTCTCTTTCTTAGTGTTACTCCCATGAGACCGTTTTCCACACTTCAACACAGTAGGAACACATTTGACAACTAAACCAATTGCTAAGATGACACCCAGTATAAGGAGAAGGAGCTTACCTACACTAGCAACCATTTCCTGTACCCACTCCCCCAGACCGGAGAACCATTTTGCTGGGTTCAACCATGAGAACCAACCCGCCACCTTTTCCCCGACCTCATATAACGAAGAATTATGGCTCTTTCGAAATTCCCATTTCAGCTGCAAAATTTCATCCATCTTCCGGTCTATAACCTCTTTAGGGTCTTCCGTATTATTAGTAATGTACGTGCAACATTTGACACCGAACTGGGTGGCCAGTGTCACACAGTACCCACCAGTAATGGAGGTGAGATAATTTAGTACCAGTCTATGTTGCACCAACTCCTTCTTGTACGCTTGTAGCTCCCTTCCAGTATACCTGAAAGTGTCATCATACATCTCGGTGATATTATCTATTAATTTAGCTAGGTCTTGGATATATTTAAAGTTTAATGTTCCCCGAGCGGTCCTGGTGAGATCTAGAGCAACCATAACTTGGAAACCAGCAGTTTCACTAATCAATTTTGTAGCTATGGGTTCCTCACCAGGAATCATATTTCTCTTGCCACGGTGTTCATACTGTGTGTGTATGTATGGTGGTGATGTAGTCTTGTGAATATCTACCATTTCTTCATGAGTAATAGTCATGATTTCAGGAACCAGTTTAGCTAAGAAACACAAGCCCTTGGAACTCGGAGTCACCCAGGAATAAGCTTTCCTCCCACAAACAAAATACACATCATCAGGGAGAACATAAGGAACAGTATGCCCATGAATTATATCACACAGAGTTTTGATAAAACTACCCATGCCTAGTGTCTCCATCTGCTCTAGACACGTGTCGGCATTAATGATATTTTCACATTTATCTGTAGAGACTTTTCCAATAGATACCTTCTTATGTTTGGTTATACGCCCTAACTTGTGACTTCCATCAGCATTCCTGCCTAGTAGTGACCTTGTGGGTCTCTCTCTAAAATGAGTGTGGCGAGCCATTGTCTGATCTGATAGGTCAGCCTCCCAATTCTCCAGGCGCTTTGCATGAGATATGTTTAGGCACAGCAATGATCTGCCTACGGAGTATTGTCGAAGCGTCAGACTAGGGGACCTAGTGTTATTGTACCTCCCTTCTATGGGCCTCCCACCCCTTAATTCGAGTACTTCGGATATGTTTAGCGGGAATGGCACTAGTCCTATGTTATGCTGCCCTTGAGGCACGTGAGAGCACACCCAACACTCAGTTTGGTTTAGCACCTTACCCACCAGGGAGTGATAATCCTCCAATGGATGCCCGCCTATATTCAGAGTACTGGGGGACTGGCATCGTTGGATGCATCTCTCGTCAACTAGGGAGTTGCAGAACTTGCAGATACAATACTCATCAGACAATAGCCCCTCACACTGCCTCCGAGTTCCTGAGCTAGCAGACCTTTTCATAACCCCTGGACCAAGTTTGATAATGGGCTGCTCAGGATATCCTATTAACTTTTCTTCGGCCTCCATTTCATCCGTATCACTCCCAGAACTCTCCTCCATCCTCCATTCTCCTTCACAAAAATAGAATGTCCTAGAAAAAGTAAAAACAAGGAAAATCCTGGAACAAAAGAAAAACAAAAACCGCCACTCCATCGCTGGAAAGATAGTTCTGAGGCAACGTCTCTGGTTCAGGTGTCTTAACTGCAGGCTTTAGGTCTCCCGGAACAGGCTCACAAGTGACAGCTCTATGTCGTCGGTCTGAGTCTTGTCTTGCACTTTCTCCGGATTATGGACTCTCCTGCAGTGGGTGGAATGGACCCAAGTGTCTCTCTCTGCAACCTTCAGTGATGTAGTACTGGTCAGCAGCACTTGGTACGGGCCTTCCCAACGGTCTGTTAAACAACCTGAACGTAAGAAATTGCGGATCATAACATAGTCTCCAGGTTCAACATCATGACAGTTCGTTTCTGGCATACCAGGTGACAGCATTTTTAGTTTTTGTTGTTGTTGTTTCAGCTGTCTACTCATTCTTATAAGATATTGTACAGTCACTTCATTATTACACTTTAAGTCGTCTTGTGGACTCACGATCAAATGAGGTTGTCGTCCGAACAGTTTCTCAAAGGGGGACAGATTAAGAGGAGGTCTAGGAGTGGTTCGAATGCTGTGGAGGACCAACGGCAAAGCCTCAGGCCATGCCAACCCAGTTTCAGCCATTATCTTACCTAGTTTGTTCTTGATAGTACCGTTTACTCTCTCCACCTTACCACTGGCTTGTGGTCGGTAAGGGGTGTGAAGTCTGCTACTGATTCCCATGAGTTTACACATATTTTGGAAGACATCACCAGTAAAATGGGTACCCCTATCACTTTCAATGATTCTAGGGATACCGAACCTACACACAAAGTCTTGTACAATTTTCTTTGCAGTGAACACAGCAGTATTAGTGGCTGCCGGATATGCTTCTACCCAACCGGAAAACACATCAATACACACTAACACATACTTCAGATTCCTGCACGGTGGTAGTTGGATATAGTCAATTTGTATTACCTGAAAAGGTCCGTCTGTAGGAGGGATGTGGGATGGCTCAGTTGGAATAGTTTTCCCAACATTTTTCCTCAAACAAGTAAGACATGACATTGCTTTCTTACCAGCTTGAGAGGAAAATCCGGGAGCACACCAGTATGCTCTCACCAGTTTGCACATACCTTCTTTACCCAGGTGAGTCAGGCCGTGTGCTGCTTCAGCCAGGCTTGGATAGTATGTTCGGGGAGCTACAGGCTTACCTTGTCCATCCCTCCAGAGTCCTGAGGACTCTTGACCACATCCCTTCGCCTTCCAGACCGCCTTCTCCTGCAGGGAACACAAATCTTGCATTTCAATTAATTTCTGCGTGTCTAATGTCTGAAAAACCATCATAGTCTCGGTCGATACAGTCATAGGTTGCCCTGCTGCCCATTTAGCAGCTTCGTCTGCCCTGTTGTTGCCCAATGACACTGGGTCTTCTTCAAAGGTATGGGCTTTGCACTTTATGACGGCTACTGTTCTGGGTAACTGTATCGCTGTCAGAAGTCCTTTTATGTGTTGTGAGTGTGCCACTGGTGTACCTGCTGCTGTCGTAAAGTTTCTAAGACGCCAAAGGGCCCCAAAATCATGCACTACCCCGAAGGCGTACCTAGAGTCAGTATATATGTTGGCTGATTTACCCTCTGCCAATTCACACGCTCTCCTTAGTGCTACTAGTTCCGCCACCTGGGCTGAGTGAGGTGGACCAAGGGGTTCAGCTTCTACCACATCCTGATCGTCTACAACAGCGTAACCAGTACATAGCTCTCCTGTCTCTGTCTGTCTATGGCAACTTCCGTCTGTATAAAACGTAAAATCTACATTTTCTAAGGGGGTGTCACATATGTTGGGCCTTGCAGTAAAGGTCTGATTCAGGTGTTCCATACAGTCATGCGTGTCAGTATTCTTGCCTAACTCATCATCAACCAGGGTCTCCTCACCTCCCACCCTTTGTGTCTCTTGAGACACATACGGAAGGTATGTAGCTGGATTTAGGGTGCTACATCGTTTGATGGTGATGTTTGAGGGTGCCATCAGGGCTAGTTCCCACTTTGTGAATCTAGCTGAAGAAACATGTCTGGTTTGGGCTGAATTTAACAGAGCTGATACAGCATGGGGTGTATAGATGGTTGAATTATGTCCTAATACTACATCCTCGCTCTTACTTACTAGAAGGGCCGTTGCTGCTACACTTCTGAGACATGTTGGGAGTGACCTTGCCACATTGTCTAATTGTGCACTGTAGTATGCTACCGGTCTGCTAGCGTCACCATGTTTCTGTGTGAGGACACCTGCTGCACAGCCATCAGCTTCTGTACAAAATAGCTCAAAAGGCTTTTCATAATCAGGTATTCCCAATGCAGGTGCTTTTGTCAGACTATCTTTAAGATTAAAGAACGCTTGCTCCGACTCTTCTGTGTGTACGACACGTTCTGGTTTTGAGGAAGAGACTAGCTCCTGCAATGGTAATGCCAGAATAGAAAAACCTGGGATCCAGGACCTACAGTATCCACACATCCCCAAGAAAGTACGAATCTGCTTCTGGCTCTGCGGCAGGGTCATGTGTTGTATGGCCTCAATTCTGTCGGTTGTCAGGTGTCTTAGCCCCTTAGTGAGGCAGTGTCCTAAGTATTTGACCTTAGTCTGACATGGCTGTAATTTATCCTTTGCCACCTTGTGCCCTGTTTGTGAAAGATGAAGCAACAACAATTTAGTATCATGTAAACATGACATAAAAGAATCAGAGCACAACAACAAATCGTCCACATATTGAATTAGAACAGACCCATTGTGGGGTTGAAAGGATTGCAAACAGTCATGTAAGGCTTGGGAGAAAATACTGGGGCTGTCAATGAACCCCTGGGGTAGTCTGGTCCATGTGTATTGCACTCCCCTGTAGGAGAATGCAAAAAGGTATTGGCAGTCAGGGTGAAGAGGGACTGAAAAGAAAGCAGAACATAGATCAATGACAGTAAAATGACTGGCAGACGGTGGAATCTGCATGAGGATGACAGCTGGATTCGGCACTACGGGGAATTGGCTCTCAACAACTTTGTTAATTCCCCTTAAGTCCTGGACTAATCTATAGCCCCTCCCCCCACTCTTCTTCACAGGGAAAATGGGACTATTTGCTGTACTGGCTGTACGAATTAAAATCCCTTGTTGTAACAGCCTCTCAATAACAGGATATACCCCTAGTTCCACCTCCGGTTTTAATGGATACTGTGGGATTTTTGGAGCTATCCTACCACTTTTTAGATTGACCATGACAGGGGCTACGTTTGCCATCAGTCCAGTGTCCTGTCCATCTCTGGTCCATAGGGAACCTGGTATTTCCAGCAACATCCCCTTTACTTGAGATGGACTTTGTTCTATAACAGGAGAGTGTAACATTAACCTTGGAGGGGTGTCCAATATGTCCTGTACCTCATGTGCAACCCTCTCGGGTGTATCTAGGAACACACCATCTGAAGTACAGTATATGACACATCCCATTTTACATAACAAGTCTCTCCCTAGCAAGTTAGTAGGAGCCGCTGCAGCCAAGAGAAACGAATGCTTAGTATGCAGAGGCCCGATAGTAACTTCGGCGGGTTTAGTTAGAGGATAATGTAACACTTTTCCCGTCACCCCCATAGCTGGAATAGTTTTGCTGGTCACCTGTAGATTGAAAGGAGAGGTTATCACAGATCGGGCCGCCCCTGTATCTACAAGAAAAGTTTGTTTCCTGCCAGCTATGTCAACTATCATTGTTGGTTCTTCACTCTGACTCTCAGTTAACCTCACTGGCTGTAGACTACAGGTATGACCTGACCCCTAGCGCTGACTAGTGATTTCCCGCGCAGCATTTGCTGCCGTAATATGCGCGGGTAGATGTGAGTCTTCTAGTCTATGTGAATCCTTTCTTGGAGGATATCTATGTGACCCACCCTTATGTGTATTGAGTCTTTCTTTATTACAATCTCTAACGTAATGTCCTTCCTCGTTACAGTTGAAACACCTGATCACTTTAGGTTTCCTGTTATATGGGTTGTATGCTGGTGGTCGTGTATGCACCCCTTCTAGAGCCTGTATACTAACCGTCATTAACCTATCACTTTTCTCTTCCCTTTTTTTAAAAAGGTTCTTGTCATGCTCCACAGCAGACTCCCTAAGGGAGTCTACCGTGACGCCTCTCCAATTAGGTAATGTGGTTTGTACTCTCGTCTTTAAATTTTCCCTAAGGCCATCCATCAGTACCCCTACAGCTACCTCTCTGTGATGTGGGTCCTCACTAATGTTGGATATCCCAGTAAATCGTGCAATCGCTGTTATAGCTCTAGCAAAGTAATCTGAGGCAGTTTCACTATCTTTTTGTTTGATGGTGAAAATCTTACTCCAATTTACTACTACTGGAAAACAGATGGCTAAGTGTTTGACAATTTGTTCTATATTCCGTTGGTTAATCTCATCAGTCAGGGTGTCATCTTCCTCCAACAAACAATCTCCAATAAATTTTTGTATGTTAGTATTGGGAGGAAGACACGCCCTCAACACTACCCGCCAATCCTTACTGGTTGGTTCATGAGCATTCCCTAAGTCTTTAACAAATTTTTGACATTTAGCTAACTCTTTTCTAGGATCTGGGAATTCAGTCATAATGGAACGTAATTCTGATCTAGTCCAGGGACAATGCATTGTAACATTTCTTAAAGGAACTACACCATCCTTATCCGGTTTCCCATTGGGAACTGATATTGTGCGGACCGGGAACACACCCTCTGGTACACTAACTTCAGGGGACGCTACAGGATTTACAGGCCCTAGATTTAGAACACTTTCACTCCTAGTGATCACGCTACTCTCACCTATCTCAGCCATTTTCTCATACTTGCGCTGAGCCTCTAGTACATTAACAGCATGGGCAATGGCCGAAATCACAGTGGGTTCATCTTCGTTTTCAGATACACTTGATTGAAACTGATTTAAAACAGGGTACAACTTAGTAATTTTTCTATTTTCAGTTTTAACAACGGCTGTACTTACCCCTCCCGCCACATAAGGTGGCGGGGGCGCGCTTGCGCTGAGTTCGCCACGCTTCTCAATGGTTACATCCGCCTTGCGCGCGCTTTTCGCCACGCCTATTTCCGGTTTGTATTCGCTGCTCTGCCACGTGTTACCTTCCATTTGCCACAATTTTAAACAATCATTATGTCTATTTCTCTTTTTCGTTGACTTGATCAACCATATTTTATCTTTTACAGTATTCAGTACCTCTGCATTAAAACTCCCTATTGTTGGGAAAGGCCTATCACAAGCTTTGGTCATCCCGACCCACGTGTCACAATACACAGTTGCATATGCACCATACTTCTTACACATGAGAAACCTCGCTGAACCAATAGGGCCTTCCTTAGGCAGTACACTGACCATCTCTAGCGTATGCTTAGCACCCATGTTGAACAATATACCTTCTACCCGGAACACAGACACACCGCAATGCTCTGTTCCTTCCGGCCAAATGTGAAATACAGACACACCGCAATGCTCTGTTCTTTCCACCTAATAATTTCAACTCTGTTGCTATACTCACCGCTAGAGATCTATAATCATCGGTGAACGTATTTCCTTTAGCCGCGTTCACTCGCTTTTCTCGCCCCTGGCGAGGATCCCTAATACAGAAATATCACTGTGGGCCCCAAGGGCTATCAGCTCCTCGATACCCTGGCTAAACCACAAAATCTGCTGAGTTTATTATCGCTGGGAGCGCAAAGTCGATACAATCAACCTGCCTTTCCAGTATAATTCCTCCTAGCTGCTTCACCAATTCGCACTAACGGTGCGACCGGATCGCACTGCCTACCAATACTAATTATTAGCAAACCTTGCGATCTATTGGTAGCGCTTTGCGAAAACCCAGTTTTCGCATTCGGTATACCTGCCCTGTATACCGTCCTTCAGTTGGGCAATCCGCCTCGTCAGACAGCAACTGAGCACCTCAACAATAAAACAGTGTATCTGCGTTACAACATCACACACTATACACCTTTTCTGCGCAGAAAATCAAAAGTTCCCAACAATAGTAATAATGTCTCAGAGGCTTTCACAAGTAATTATACTATGCATGTATAATAACTATCAACACAATTGTTTAACCACGTGGCAAGTTTACCGGAAGTTCGCGTACGCACAGCAGGAAGTACACATACGCTAAACAATGCAATACAGTTAAAACGCACAATGACAGAAAAAAGAAACAGTTTTCTCTTTTGTCCCTAGGTTCTAGTTAGCGTGCCCTAGATAATGCAAAACGGACATTCGGTTTCGCAACACAGAGTAAAATTCAGGTTTTGAACACCATGCGTTCTTACCCGTTTATGACGCGTCTCCACCCTTTGTTGAGGAACCGAAATCCGTTGGTCTTGCGTATCATCGGCAACGAAACCTCCAAAGCTCACGAGCCCCCAAATTGTAATGTGCGTATTGTCGCTAACCAATAACGATTGTCGAACCTCGATTTGTGTTTCCAACGCACAAAGATTTATTCGCAATAGGTGGAAAAAATATGCTCAAGCGATGTAATAGTAAATACAGCCGTTACTTATCGCAGGCGCTCTGGATCCAGTGCAGTCATTCAATCCTGAAGTCTGGGGACAAGAAGTCTGCACTCTGGATCACAAGCTGCTGCTTATATACACAATCAAGTACAGTAATACAATGAAGATGGTATGGCTTGCATCTATTGGTCCGGGTCTCAGGAATGTCCAAGGGGTCGTCAATCATTGGCTGGTTCATCCTAAGGAATCCAAAGGAGGGGGTCATCTCTGCAGGGGGTATGCTCTGCTCTTCCCGCCAGAATTCCTTACTCTTAAGTAGTTCATAATTCCCTATCATTCATAACTTGCGTATGCACTCTGCGATTCCCTCGCAGAGCGCACCAAACAGTAGGATATGTAACAAGGTTCATTATGATACCACTCATGATGTTATTCCTTTAACCCGTTCTGTGTATTTCCCTAATATGCATGTAACTCTGATATAACATATAAATACTACTATATTTCGACATAACTGACTATGTGTTGCAACTACCAATAATGTGTACTATTTTATAAGTATGCGTGTTTGTGCGAATGTATGGTAAAAGACCAATTACTGTTGCTGCCACGTGTAGTGGATGCGTACGCCCTTTCACGCCGTAGCGTGCCCTTGTACGTCATAGCGTACCATACGCATCTTTTCAGACAAAGACAACCAAGTTTGCTAGACTTTAATTGAAATGACTTTATCCAATTTGCTGACTTCGACACTACTCATTCCCCGATCCCTGCACTAGGTCATAGATAATCATTTTCTTTTTTGTTCTTAGTTTACTTCCCCACCAACACCTCCATAATAGAAACATTACATATAGGAAGCTGTTGGTGGCTCCTAGTCCCTAGGTGAAAGGCTCCCAGTAACTAGGGGTGTGAGAGGAAGATAAATTATACATTGCCCCACGACAACAGTATATCTTGCAAATTATACCAGAGAGCACCTTAGAAATTTGTTTGAAAAAAAATAAAATTATATATATATTTTAGTAGGGAGATGGAGGAGCAGGGTAAAAGTATTATATAAAATGCTGCAGGTGGATCTAGCAGCTTCCAAGCCAATCATATAGCTATCACATGCTGGGCACACCTTGTCCTGTTCTCTCAGAATGCAGCAGTGATGTGAGGGGCATTCAAAGGATTAAAACAATAACTCCATTTGTTTGACATGACATGTCCGCTAACATAACTAATATTATTGCAAAAAGAAACCCCAACTTCTTCTTTCTACATTATGGGTAGCAATAGGTATCTGTAATGACCTAACCTATATTACAGTTTCTAGCTGGTTATACACTGTATTTTCCCTGGCACATGAGGTTCCGACCTGGAGGAAAGGGGGCAGCTCAAACTGTCAGTGCCAATAGAAAGTCCTACAGGCTGCTTGAATCTTCTAACACCAGGGGATGATGGAGGAGTAGGTGCTAGTATGCTGCTGTGGTACAGGAGTATTGCTGAAGGACTAGCTTTGTATTACTGGCACTTCATGGAGGAAAACTTTTTGGCATTTGTACAGACCTGGGTAACATAACTACCCACACCCTCATTATTTTTTTGCAAACTATGGCTTGATATTAGGCACGCATACATTGCCTGCATAAACAAATTGTATGGAAAAAAAGCTCTCAGCTAAAGATGTGAACAAAGTGGAACCGACTGACGCAAATGTTGCTTACTACAAAACTGTACGAAAACCAAAATTCTCAGTAAGGAAGTATTACAAATATTCATATGGTTATTGGATAATGCTTTGAAAAGTTACCAGTTGTAAAAGTTGACAGTAAGATTGGAAGAATTGTTGCACCAATAAAGAATTTTAAGAACTGTTCTTCCCGTTAATATACTTTATACAATTATTTATCTCTTCTTCTGGTATATTACTAAACTAACACAAAGATCATTTCAAAAAAGAAAACACATTATTTACAGTAGTGCACAGAACTGTCCTATAAATATTATCATAGTACTGGTTTATGTTATACGGATAGGACAGTTCTGTGCACTACCATAAGAAACTCTCTTTCTCTTTTGAAACAGTTGTATAACTAGTAAGCGTGATCACTGATGATAGGAAGTATATCTGTGCGCAGATACTTTGATTGAATGTTATTAAAATGATTTCATTTGCATATTCAAAGTTGATTACACACAGTGTAATCTAATTGCAGAACCCACTCTATGGAATTCTCTCCCTTTCACAATAAGATTCTCCTCTGGTCTACAAACTTTCAAGCGTTCTCTGAAAACCCACCTGTTCAGACAAGCTTATAATATTCCTCAACCACCCACTTAACCTCACTACATTACCCTATTACCACCCATTACACAATTTCACACAAGACAACTACCCCTTGACTAACATTGTTGTGTGACAGGATCATTTAGCTTATGAGTCACTTTTACCTTTGCAGTCTTGCTTGGCTGAAATGCAAAATGTAGACTTAACCTCATGTGTCAAACTCTCATTGTCCCATAGATTGTAAGCTAGCGAGCAGGGCCTTCTCACCTCTTTGTCTGTTTTACCCAGTTTGTTTATTAGTTTACTATGTTTGTCCCCAATTGTAAAGCGCTATGGAATATGTTGGCGCTATATATATAAATAAATGATGATAATGATGATGATGATGACTACTGTGGCCGGTAAGCCTGAAACACACTCTAAGGCTAGGTACACACTGAAGAATTTTCCGACTGATGTGTTATCCTCAGTCAACCGAATTTAACATTCTGACAAGCCTATTGTGCACAGAAAGACTGAGCCTAGTTCCAGAAAGGGTACAGGTAAAGGATCCAAGGGCTAGATTTACTAAAATGCGGGTTTGGAAAAGTGGAAATGTTGCCTATAGCAACCAATCAGATTCTAGCTCCCATTTTGCACAATGTACTAAATAAATGATAACTAGAATCTGATTGGTTGCTATAGGCAACATCTCCACTTTTTCAAACCTGCAGTTTAGTAAATATACCCCTAAGACAGTAATTCCAGACTATCACAAGCTGTGACTGTTTCACCACACAAGTAGATGTTCTTTGCACAAATCAGTTAAACTACACTTTATTGTGATAAATATAATGCTGTTTCCTATAATACAATTTCTATCCAGGATACATTAATAAGATATCAGCCACATAAAAGCATATATTCTCCTCCTGCCCTTTAGTCATGGTGCACCATTAATTTCAATAAACTCTACTCTATCTGTATATGGAGACATTTAAAATCACGCAAAATCTCTTGGAAACCTGTGACCTCTTATTTACAGCTAATATGTTTTCCATTTGTCCAAAGCAATGTCCACAAAGCCAATACTATCCTTGGTAACACTGAAACAGAACATTACAATTGAGGGTGTTAAAGCCCAGCTCCTCAGCTCACACCACTTCTAAAAATGATTTCTTGTGTCTTGGCACATTAAGTATTTTCACAACAGAATGTCTCTTACACTTATGACAAGGGGAACGTCTCTGAATATTTAACTTAGTTTCAATTTGCTGACGGATATGTGATCTGGGCAGAAAATAAGTAGGCATGTGAACATTTCAAAAGGGAGAAAAATATGTGACAATGATAGATGTGCACGCATTAATCACTGTTTCTACAAATCTGCACGCTCATTGTACAGCAGACATTCAATATAAGACGCCAGAGTAAATTATATTCTTTAAAGATGATAATATTTCCATTGGACAGAGCTCATTCTTGCATTCTTTGCAAGTGCTGGAGGAGCAGGATTTCAGTTCAGTTTTTAATTAACACGAATATCAACATAGCCTATTGAAAGTAGGACCTCAGCACCGATCTAAGAGCAAACTCTGATTATTCAAAGAACAATTAAAGAAAATACTATATTCATTCAAAGTTACCTATAGTTGCCGTAGAAAAATACCCATTGCCCATTGATTATGAGTTTATTGGTGGGACCTGGACATGAGAGCCCTATAATCCTGCTAGTTGGGGGTTTGTTGTCTAAAAGCAAGTAACTCGAGCTTAGTGTTACTTTGTTAATGCAGACACTTTTTTTTCTGTTCTCCATACATCTAGGAGGTTTATTTGTGACATTACATCAGGACAAATCAGCATGAGTTGATCCTTAGCCATTCCTTGGCTAAACACGATTATAGGCAAGTTTCCTATCTACGTCATAACTGCAGTAACTCATTGTATTTATTTTTATACAGGATGGAAGATAATTATTATATGATAATCCGTCACTCTATAAACAAATAGACAACCCTTATCTTATCCCTTATCTTCTGTTATTATAGGTAAGAGGTTCTTGACAATCCTCTGTCAGCACCAAACTTTATTTAGTGTATCTGACATGCTTCAGTTCCTTAAATATGCTCAAAACATGTCATCATTAACTTCTACGAGAAGTTGAAGAACAAATTATATCCGCATGATTGATGTTTCCTTTAGAAAAAGTTACATCATTTTCTATACTCCTAAATACAAAGAAAAGAAATATCCGTAAGCATTTTAAAAATATGTAAACAAGCAGGCCTAAGCCATGACTTTGCTCAATCTGCCAAGAGATTTTTAGTTGCACAGTTACATATCATGCAATTAATCTCACAGCAGTCACATGAAACCAAGATACATATAGGTGGGAATATAGGGGTCATATGTTAAAATATTAAAAAAACAACTCTTGGAGGCATATTCAATTCCGATTCGCGCTCGCGATTCCGCGCGGCTGCGCATATAAAGCGGCATTACGGTAGAGCAATATTGCGGATTTCTGTGCGCACCCCATAGAGGGAAATCCACGAAGTTGGGTACCGGGACCCATGCGGCTGCGCGTAATCGCGGCAGCGAATCGGAATTGAATATGCCCCTTGTAGTCAGTATTTTGTTCTGATGATGCTACTTCCCTTTGTTTTCTACTATCCTGTCCTCACTCACATAACATTGTATGGGGTCAGCAATTTATATTATTTCTCATTAAACTGCTGCTCAATGTAAGTCATGAATGTCTGGGAGACTCCCGAAAATCGGGTCAGTCTCACAGACTCTCGGGAGAGCTGGCAAATCTCCCGCATCCCGCTACTGGTGTCTCAAAATGACGCGATTCGCTATGAATCGCATCATTTTTTCCCCGCCCCCGCAACAAAAATCTCGTTTGTTGCGGGGGCAGTGCCAAATGACACGTTTGGCCGCGCCCTGCCCCCTACCGTCTTCCAGTCACGCCCCTCTCCCGGAAAGAAGATGCCCAAAGTAGGCAAGTATGATGTAAGTTTTATGCACAAATGTGACCATTTTTCTTTTTAAAGCATATATATGTGTACCCCACATATCACCCACATTTCACATGAAGTCAGCACAAATTCTGCTTCTAGGAACTGCCCCCAAACCTGGGATGCGCTTACTCTTTGTGGGAATTGACTGGAAATGAACTTGGTGGAACCAATGAAGACATCACTACAAAGACCTTCTTATTACCCCTTTACTTCCTGTTATTACGTTTTATTTACAATTTATTTTTTCTTCTTAACTACGCCCTTATTCTGCTGACGTTTACTCTAGTCAGTCAGAGTAACAGAAAGAGAAGAAGTAACAACAATACCGCTACACTGCAAAACACAATGTAATATTTCACCACAATACGATAAATGATGTGTTATTTTGAGCAAATAATTCAATTATATTGCAGTTGAACAGGTGTCTTCAGATTTTTATAGGGGAAATAGTAACAGGAAACCTCCTCCAAAAAACTGTAGTGATTGAGCAGACATCACCCCCAGCTAAACCACACAGTTGTACATTGCTGCAAATGACTAAACTTTTGCATTGTTTTAATTATTATGTGGATATCACTTCACGCTTCAAATAAATTCAAAAGGTATCGGCATAAGACGTCGGTTCATTTATTTTTAAAGTAAAAAAATATAACTTGCAAGTTTTTACTGACTGCAAAGCAGCAAAGAGGAGCTTTCATGTCTACATTAGGCGATATACACAATAAGGCTCCTATTCTTTTCGTGTGCTAAACCTATAACAATTATTACAGCAGCATTTTAGACAGAGCAAATGTCAGTCTTGTTTTTTCTAAGAAGACATCCAACTATTTAATAAAATGACCAACTCTTGTGTCATTTCCCCATGTAATTGATTTCAAACTTTACCAAAATCCAGGGGGTATATTTACTAAACTGCAGGTTTGAAAAAGTGGAGATGTTGCCCATAGCAACCAATCAGATTCTAGCTGTCATTTTGTAGAATGTACTAAATAACTGATAACTAGAATCTGATTGGGTACTATAAGCAACATTTCCACTTTTTAAAATCCGCAGTTTAGTAATTATACCCTGTAATATTTACTTCACAGCCTTGTTAACAGAAATGATTTAAATTATTGATTTCAATTGTCTCTGGCAGTGGCATGCAGCATATTGATAAATTCCCTAAAAAAATATCTGTTATTTGTTCTTTACCTTTCAACATCTTTAGAAATAATTCCTTTCTCAACACAAAAAAGTTACCTATTTGTAGTCACTTTATGCTCCACAGTATTTTTCAGTTGCCTTTTTTAATATCTTTTGCCATTATAGAATTATAGAGCAATTTTCTTTTGCATAAGATGAAAAAAATGAGTTGAAAGTTAGTTAATCATGAGATACTCAGACTATGGCATTGGCGCACAGGCAGAGAAACATTAGGCATACATCTAGAATAATGATAAGTAACAGAATTACATGGCAGTATTAATAACAGCGAGTGGTTCAGGTGACAGTGCCATAAACCACCAGAGCCAAGCGCCAGTGTTTTATGTCACCACAACTAAGAGATGTTATTACCACCTAGTAAATTCACACTTGCCTAGCCTTTATTTTGGGAAAGGGTGTACCTGGACCTCCAATGTAATTAACAGGGGAACTAAAATGAGAAATTCATGATTCATGACTGCACTAACTCACACCACCCTTGTAAATTATTAGATGATTAAACTACAGAATGAAACAATGCACTTATTGTTACTTGTTTGCTTTACTATTTGTAATACATTTAAAAAGAATATGGAACTGTGAAAGCCACGGCTTGATGGGAATGTATTCTGTATTTTCTGCTTCTTTAGACCGGTGCTTGGTTGCCATAGTTTATGGGCTGTTAAAAAGCGTCTTAACTTCCATTCACAAATATACTGCTTCCAGTTTTTTGTCCTGTCTGCATTGCAGATTGCAAGTTACAGGATATGTTGTTATTTCTAAAGTTATTGTGTTTTTATCAATATTGTTATAAAGTGGTATTTATACATAACATAAATGTAACAACAGATATTAGAGCAAGCAATTTGATTTTTAGCTCTGTGTATGTTCTGTGCATGGACTATATACACGGATTTCGAGATTCTATTTTCTGTTTCATTTGCTTTGCCGTGGCAAGTCGCAACCACCAGAGCGCTCTCAATGGAGAATTATTATTATTACTGTTTAATTATATAGCTCCACCATTTGTGCAGCGCTGTACAGAGAATATTTGTCTCAACAGTCCCTGACCCATTGAAGCTTACAGTCTAAATTCCCCTATTGCACACAAACGGGGGAAACCCACACAAATACAGGGTGAACATACAAACTCCACACAGATGTGGCCCTGGTCAGGAATCAAACTCATGACCGCAGGACTGTGGGCAGAAATGCCAACCACTGTGGCATTGTGCTGTAAAGGTCAGTAGTGCTGGAGTTCCTTTATGAATTCCATTGGACAAGTCAGTTAAGGATTCATGTAGAGTAGTAAGCATTTGCGCCACGAACGTACATAGGAAAAGACGTACACAATAAAAAGCGTACTTGAGCCCATATTTAGCGTCAGACTCATTTTGTGATGCAAACTACTTAAAGAGAGTAGTACGTAAGTACTTACACCAAGTGTGCACCAAGAGTACCATTTTCTATGTATGTCTGATGGAAGAGTAGGATAAGCAAGTATTAGGCGTATGTGTTAGTACTGTGCTGAAGTGTCATTACCCAATTTGTACACAACCTGATAATGTAATAAAATCATGTTTCAATAAATATGTTGTGTATAAACTGCTGTCAGATACACAAGAGAGAATAATATTTGGTTAATAAAAGTGAAAGTCGCATTTTACCATACTAAAAAGTATATCTGCATCTACATCTATTTGAGTTGCATTATATGAACATGCCCTTACTGTACTCAAATACTCTATGCTTATTTGCTTCTTTCCTCCCCACGTACAAAATTAAGGAGTCAAAAGTTGAAAATACATAAAAAACTTGTTATTGACATAAATGCCCAGGCGCAGTACAAAATGCTTTTTTATACAAAAACAGATATATGGAACTGTATATGAGTCCCTTTGTGTCCCTGAATCCAAGGCACCCAAAGTGATGTACTCTTACTTACGTATTGAATTAAGCATATATTTATAATATGTAATATAATATATATGTGTCATATACCTGGGTAAGAGATGGCATCAAGATGCACTATGGGAAGAAGCCAAGCCGGCGGAGGCAGTGTGATGCTCTGGGCAAAGTTCTGCTGGTAAACCTTGGGTACTTTCATTCATGTGGATGTTACTTTGGCATGTACCACCTACATTAACATTGTTGTAGACCAAGTACACCCCTTCGTGGCAGTGGTATTTCTTGATGGCAGTGGCTTCTTTCAGCAGGAAAATTGTTATTATTATTATTATTAGTAGTAGTAGTGGATGTATAAACTTTTGTGTTTATAATGACAGCACACTCCACAGCACTTTACAGTTGGGAAAAACACAGTAATAAAACAAACCTGGCTATTACCAAACAGGCAAAGAGGTAAGAGCGTCCTCTTTGAAAGTGTCACTCACCGGACTGTGAGTGCCATTTCCCGTGTGTTCAGGAACCGTGGCCGTCCGCCATCCTGAGGGTCTGCGCATGTGCAGCCCTTATCAAACCTTCAGTACCTGTTGCTTTTAATTGATTGGATGATCTGGCAACCCTCCCTATTTAAACCACCTGTGATCATTACCTGGTTGGCTGATCTTGGAGTCTCATTCCCCATGAGCCTCTGAAGGTGTTCCTGTGTTTCCTCGTGTATTCAGCTCCTGCTGATTCCTGTTTACTGCTATTGTGGTTTCCAGACCACTTCAACTCTCCTGTGTTCATCATGCCTGCATTCAGCTGATTCCTATCTGCTACTACTACCAGACTTCAGTTCGTTTCAACTCTCCTGTGTTCATCGTGCCTGCACTCAGCTGATTCCTATCTGCTACTACTACAGGACTCCAGTTCGTCTCAACTCTCCTGTGTTCAGCGTGTCTGCTCTCCGCTGCCTCCGCTACTACTACAGAGTTCCAGATCGTCTCAACTCCCCTGTGTTCAGCATGTCTGCTCTCCGCTGCCTCCGTTACTACTACAGAGTTCCTGATCGTCTCAACTCTCCTGGGTTTATCATGTCAGCTCTCCGCTGCCTCCACTTCTACTACTGGATACCAGACAGCCTCAACTCTCCCGTGTTCTTCATGTTTCCAGTTCCACTTACTACTGCTTCCTGAGTATTGCTTCGTTGACTCTGGATTACCTGCCGTGCGCTGCACCAACCTGATTACCGCTTCCACCCTCCAGTGGTCTCTCCTCCTGCCGGCCTTCAGCCGTTCAGGTATCCCTGCACGTCTCTCTGAGAGCCTGCTCTCCTGAACCGCGGTATGCATACTTTCCATTGACTTTGCTTTTGTATTGCATATCCATCTGGACTGAGTTGTGTTCTTCTCCGGAGCCTCCTATCCACTGAAGCTATTGTTACCATTGACTTTGTTTCCTATTGCCTGGATAGCTATTGTGACTTTGTATACTTCAAGCAGCGCTTGTCAGTTATTGTTGTATTGTGGATATCATCGTGGGATCAAGTTCTGTGTGCCCCGTGTATACTCTGCTTTACATTCATCTCCTCGTGCCCCTCCTCACATATATATAGCAGTGGTACAACTTGCTGACGCAGACCACTGGGCCGCCGGGGGGCCGGGGTATCCCCCGGTAGGCCCCGATCCTGGTCGCTCCCCTCTTCGTTGGTGGGGGAGCGGGTAACTTAAAAAAAAAGTTGAAAAAAATAAAATAAAATACTCATGTGACCGCGGCACCGGCGCCCCTCCTCTCTGCTCTGTTCGCACTGAATGTTGGGTGTGACATCATCATGCCCGACATTCAGTGAGGAGCGGCGTAGAGAGGAGTCGACAAGACGACAGGAAACAGAAGAGCAGAAGAGAAGAAAGAAGCCGATAAAAAGTTAAGTGAAAGAACGGAAGCAAGGGGGAGTAAAGGCAGCATGGCAGAGTGTGAAGGGGGAGCACAGACAGCATGGCAGAGTGTGAAGGGGGAGCACAGATAGCATGGCACAGTGTGAAGAGGGACCAAAGCAGTATGACAGATTGTGAAGGGGGGCCAAAGCACCATGACACAATGTGAAGGGGGCCAAAGCAGCAAGGCAGAGTGTGATGGGGGCCAAAGAAGCATGGCAGAGTGTGAAGGGCGGCCAAAGCAGCATGGAAGAGTGTGAAGGGGGAGCACAGACAGCATGGCAGAGAGTGAAGGGGGAGCACAGACAGCGTGGCAGAGAGTGAAAAGGGAGCACAGACAGCATGTCAGAGAGTGAAGGGGGAGCAAAGACAGAGTGGCAGAGAGTGAAGAGGGGCCAAAGCAGCATGGCAGAATGTGAAGGGAGGCCAAAGCAGCATGGCAGAGAGTGAAGGGGGGCCCAAGCAGCATGGAGGGTGCAGTGTGATCATAATGAGGCACAGCATGGTGATGAAGGGGCACAGTAATGTTGGGGCTGTAGGAAGGCCTAAGTATTAATTCTGGTTCCTATTGATTTAACGCCGGGGCTGGTTGTAGTTTTCTAAATGCACCCATTTTTTTTCCAAATAGGGGCCCCAACATTCCAGGATCCAAACAAGCCGCAACTAAAGAAACCAGCAGCCACAGGTGGTGAAAGTGACAAGAACAGGTAGAACAGAACAGGTCTGTCAAATATTCTGAGACTAGTGGGACAATCCCGATTTTGGTGGCTTGTTCTGCCCAATCTAAGGGGCAGGTCAAGACTGTGTACTCTTTATACACACACTGTATTCTTTATATACTACACCATGGTGCTAGCTGTCCACTCCCCCTCTAGTGTCTGGTTTCGCCTCTCTGATGGCTGACCACACCCCCTCTGGTGGGCCTGTAGCTTTGCAGTCCCCCGGTGGGCCCTTCATGCTCCAGTCCGACATTGCTACATGGTACAACCATCCAGATGCCACAGGGCAGCAGTGAAAATGTGTCATGCAGAAAGATGAATATCACTACCCATATGTTTGCACACACAGTGTAATGCATTCTAGATCACATCTTATCCACTTTGTGGTGGATGTATCAAGTGTCATAATTGGATGAAGTTTTTAAACACAAACCGCACTATTTACTAATTAACCCGGTACGATTTGTATCAAACCATTGGTTTAATAATGTAACATCATGCAAAAATGGTTTATTCCTGGTTAAACCCTTTGGTATGCATGTGATTTTGACTTACATGTACCTTTGACATAGGACTTTTAGGAGTTTGTCCTGTAGACCTGGTGCAAGTTAATGTGTTGACAATGATTGTCACATCCGTGCCCTATATTCATCTGTAATCTATATTTAAAGTAGTACATATCCTAAGATATGCCTAAATATATATTTATGGCTACTTTGTGGCAGCATTTTAGCGATCATTCGTAAGTCAGACACCTTTTTAATGGCTTTTTAAAATGCATGCAATCGACTAATCTCGCAATGGATGCTCTGTATAAAGAGTGTGCATCTTTTTGTGCAGTTTTGCAAACCGTTGCTTGAGACATTGCGCCATTTGTAAGAATCACAGGTCACAAAATCAGCACTGCGGTTTGCGTTCCGCCAATTAGAAAATGGGGCTTGAATTGCGGTTTGCACTTCGAAAACTGCACGGTTTGAAAACCACACAAAACTTTGCATTTCAAACTGTGGGTTGAACAAAATGCACTTTCATACATCCAAGATTTGTGTTACATGAATTAACGATCTTACACAATGCTATGAGAAAAGCATATGTACCAGCAACACCGTAGGGGCAATAGGACCACAAATTTTGATACAGTTTTTCAAAGATTCCTTTCTGTACCTAGTTTTCAGTTTGTTGAACGTATAAGATTCACCAAAGATTCTTTCTGATTGTTTGATAAATAAAAGGATAAAGTAGAACTAATTCTCATTGTGTATTCATGTGCACATGACTCTGAGTGGCAAAAACATGACCTTTCTTAGAAAACTGGAAAATATAGACATGGTAATTGCATATTACATGTGATTCACCCATCGCTGAACACAAGTACTGTAAATGCAACATTGTTAAAGTGTGTTTACAATGAATAATAAAAAATATATTTGCGAATGAGATGAAATTGGTTGCAGACAACCTCAGTTCAATGTACCATCATCAGCAATAATGGAAGGGGGTTGAAGTTTAAAAGTCCAATAACTTTAATAAACAATTTCTTTGCAGATACCACTGAATCAGATTCCAGATGTTGGCTGGTCTGGCTTGTGTAAAATATAACAGTTTATATTTCAAATTATACAATCACTTTCATCCTTTTCACAGCTGAGTAAACAGTTTAAACTAAATAAATAATCTCCATAAATATTTGTCTAATAAATATCTGTACTTTTCTGAACCCTGCTCTTTGTGTTGCCAGGTTGGACAGATATGTTCCTGACAAGTCAATATCCTAAATGGACAAATGAACAGGGAATAGGACTGGAAGCTAATCAAATCAGCACTTTTAATTACACAGATAATGATCTAGTCATTAAGGGTTTTGCCCAGTTTAACTTATATGACAGGGTTGGCAATCTGTCACCTACACACAAGGTCTGGCACTTGGTTACCATAGAGACCCCAAAAACTGAAGTCGCAGTGCTAATGAAACTATGTATGTGGTATTAATTTGGTATTTTCAAATGTAGGATTATGCTGTCTAGCATGGAATTAAGTTATTAAATCAGAGGTTTACCTAGAGTGGGCCCTAGAGCAACATATAAAGCTCTCTTTCACCAGTGACATCCATCCCAAAAACACCACCCAATACTAATGCTCAGATAACATTGTCACCAATACACCAAAGTTATTAGAGTTGTATAAATGTGCAGGTTTATTTTATATTCAGTAGAACATATATCATAAGGACACTTGTTTCTCTCTAGTTCCCAGATTTGGTGTGATGCTGGGTCCAAGAGAGCTGCTATGGATATAGTTCTAAATGACATTTTTGATATACTAATCTCATCCATAAGGCTTAGGTTACTTCTCCTTCTAAAAAAGTCTTACACACTCCATTTCCATATACGATTAAGTTAAGCACAAACATAATTAGGAAACCAGGGCCGGAACTAGAGCTGTCTGAGAGGGGCAGCTGCCCAGGCCCCAAACATGAAGGGGGCGCAGTGAATGAATATTTTACATTTCCTTCTTTCCCCAACCGCTATCATTTACAATTATGGCTCTGGGGTAACCTAAGAGTAAGGGGACTACAGTGAAGGCTGTTTGATGTCCCTGCCCAAGGTATGTGCTCTGTTTGTATACATCTCCCTACTAAAGCTGGGTACACACTACAGAAATTTCGACCAACTTTTTATGCTGAGCGATTTTACATGCGATCGATGTTCCGATCGCTCGGTCCATGGACTGCATACACACTAGCCTTGTTTAGAATGATAAAGGGAAGAGCGGACGTCCCTTCAGCGACTTTTTGCAGCCATCTTGTCGTAAGCAATGACTGTAATTTCGTTCTCACTGTTGTAGATCAGACGGAAGTTTATACACACTACACAGCGGAAACTAGATTGGAACGAAAATATTAAACGGTACGAGCAACCAAATGAGGCGATAATCGTCCATTTGAGCAGACTTTCGACCATCGTGTCACTGCACACACTGACCCGACTTTTGAACGAGCGGTCGTATGTCGGCTGTTTGAGCCAATTATTGGACGAAAACAGTGTAGTGTGTACCCAGCTTTATATGGAGACTTTTGGATGATAATAGCCCACATGTTCTCAGCAAATACATGCTGATGTCTTTAATATAAGATAAGGTAGAGACAGGCCCAGAAAATAGATAATTTTTTGAATGCTTCACTACCATTTCCAGCAAACAGATGGCAGTATAGAGTCTTTTCATTCGGTAGGTACTGTATCTTATAGATTATACTTAGTCAGGATTTATATATATTGATATGTTTATTTTGGGTTTAGTGAAAATTCCTTGTGAAGGTGAAGGTGTAATCTGTCCAGGGTTTACCCTGTTTTACACAAAGATTATGATGAACAACGCAACTGATCATTAAGGGTCTTATGTAGGTACAGTAGGAGTAATTCCAGTGAAAGGGTGCAAATTTGCACCTGCACAAAGCCTTTTGTGGCAAATGCCCCCCTCAAAATTTTAAATCTGTCTGAACTTTTAAATCTCCCCTCAGCACAGCATGTTTCTACCAACGTGAAAATTAGACCTTCTTTCTGGATTTACCACTTACTCTAAATGAAACCTTAATAGTGAAATTCTTAATTTGCTTCAACAGTTTGCATTGTTTACTTATTGAGTATTTTTTTAGAATTCAAAGAATGGAATAATGGAAATACTGTATTTAGCTCAATATCAGATGTGAGCTTTTGTAGAAACGTACTCACATAAAAACCTTTCATTGCAATTTAAATGCTCCTGCTCGCAAATATAAATATACATTTATTTCTCAGTTATATAATCAAAGATAAAATAAAGTGTTTACAGTTTCTGTATTGCAATCACTGTATGTTGTTATGTTCAGCTTCAGCTGCTCTCTCTGATTGTACATTATGTTGCCGTTATCAATATAAAGTATAATAATAATAATAATAATAATGATCAGTTTTGTTCTACTGAAAGGCCTGCGGTACAGTATAGTTATCTAAAACTTAGTCATTGAACTGTTGGTGAAGAAGTTGATAAATTATTATGTTATTTTAGTAATAATTTCATGTTTTCAGGTCAGTTTGCCAAAAATCTAACAAGTACTAAAACTGTGTTATCAACACCCAGTGTGACTAGAAAATTACTGGCTGGGGATAATAAGTAAGTAAAAAATGTTCACAAATGAATCATACTATTGTAAATAAAGTAGATGCACCATAGCAACCATTTCTAATAGGGCGCAAACAGTTCAAATGAGAAAACAAACAATAAAACAGTAACTCTTTTTGATTCCATTAGTGATATACTATACTTCTAAAATGCAGTAATGGCTGATAAGGCTTATTTTAAGGTAGAAATAACTGATTGTTCAGGTCAAGGGTCTCAGAAAGCTTCAATCCAAAAGCCTACATGTGGCTATAATAGTCTGGTTTTTATACATGTTTAGTAAAACAGCGTATGCATAATTCACTAATATTCATCTAACCTCATGCCCATTCTGAGAACCTCTAAGAACGTGTTGACTTATTGATAATGTTCTTTATTTTCATTAGTTGACTTGATTGTAGAGGGTCTTCAGTCTTATCTTATTTGCCCATGAGGTTCTCAACTCCAGGAATAGGTGGTACACACTTAAGCTAGGTACACACTACACAGTTTTCATCCAATAATCGGCTAAATAAGGCGACATACGACAGCTCGTTCAAAAGTCGGGTCAGTGTGTGCAGTGACACAATAGTCGAAAGTCTGCCCAAATGGACGATTATCGCCTCATTTGGTTGGTCGTACCGTTTAATATTTTCGTTCCAATCTCGTTTCCCCTGTGTAGTGTGTATAAACTTCCGACCGATCCACAACAGTGAGTACAAAATTACAGTCATTGCTCACGACAACATGGCTGTAAAAAGTCGCTAAGGGGACGTCCGCTCTTCCCTTTATCGTCCTAAACAAGACTAGTGTGTATGCAGTCCATGGACCGAGCGATCGGACCATCGATCGCATGTAAAATCGATCGGCATAAATAGATGGTGGAAAATTCTGTAGTGTGTACCCAGCTTTACATGTCCATTATCTTAATTAAAAGGATTATTATTTGCGAGACACAGGATGCGTTCCAAACACAGGATGCTAGAATGAGACACCCGTGGTTTCTTCTTATATGCATTGTTCCATAAAGCAGACATATTTATCTAAATTAATATATAATATATATATTAGGGATGTGCACCGGCGACTTTTGAGGTCTCGTGTTTTGTGTTTTGGATCCGGATTTTCGTTATTTTTGAGGTTCGGATTTGTCTCGCAAAACACTTGACGAAAGGTCTCGGTTCGGATTTAAGGTTTTGGATTCGGATTTTTTTTGAAAAAAACATAAAAAGTTTAAAAATCAAGTTTTTGGGCTTATTTTCACTCCTAGGCTATTATTAACCTCAATAACATTCAATAACAAGCATTTCCACTAATTTACAGTGTATTCTGAACACCTCACAATATAGTTATTAGTCCAAAACGTTGCAACAAGGTATCTTTCTGGACTGCGTAGAGGAGTGGGTCACCACAATATATATTAAAAACCCTGAACTTTTATGATTCGCACCGATAAATGTACCTGGACTGCGTAGAGGAGTGGGTCACCACAATATATTAAAAACCCTGAACTTTTATGATTCGCACCAATAAATGTACCTGGACTGCGTAGAGGAGTGGGTCACCACAATATCTTAAAAACCCTGAACTTTTATGATTCGCACCAATAAATGTACCTGGACTACGTAGAGGAGTGGGTCACCACAATATATTAAAAACCCTGAACTTTTATGAATCGCACCAATAAATGTACCTGGACTGCGTAGAGGAGTGGGTCACCACAATATATATTAAAAACCCTGAACTTTTATGATTCGCACCAATAATTGTACCTGGACTGCGTAGAGGAGTGGGTCACCACAATATATTAAAAACCCTGAACTTTTATGATTCGCACCAATAATTGTACCTGGACTGCGTAGAGGAGTGGGTCACCACAATATATTAAAAACCCTGAACTTTTATGATTCGCACCAATAATTGTACCTGGACTGCGTAGAGGAGTGGGTCACCACAATATATTAAAAACCCTGAACTTTTATGATTCGCACCAATAATTGTACCTGGACTGTGTAGAGGAGTGGGTCACCACAATATATTAAAAACCCTGAACTTTTATGATTCGCACCAATAAATGTACCTGGACTGCGTAGAGGAGTGGGTCACCCCAATATCTTAAAAACCCTGAACTTTTATGATTCGCACCAATAAATGTACCTGGACTGCGTAGAGGAGTGGGTCACCACAATATCTTAAAAACCCTGAACTTTTATGATTCGCACCAATAAATGTACCTGGACTGCGTAGAGGAGTGGGTCACCACAATATCTTAAAAACCCTGAACTTTTATGATTCGCACCAATAATTGTACCTGGACTGCGTAGAGGAGTGGGTCACCACAATATATTAAAAACCCTGAACTTTTATGATTCGCACCAATAATTGTACCTGGACTGCGTAGAGGAGTGGGTCACCACAATATATTAAAAACCCTGAACTTTTATGATTCGCACCAATAATTGTACCTGGACTGCGTAGAGGAGTGGGTCACCACAATATATTAAAAACCCTGAACTTTTATGATTCGCACCAATAATTGTACCTGGACTGCGTAGAGGAGTGGGTCACCACAATATATTAAAAACCCTGAACTTTTATGATTCGCACCAATAATTGTACCTGGACTGCGTAGAGGAGTGGGTCACCACAATATATTAAAAACCCTGAACTTTTATGATTCGCACCAATAAATGTACCTGGACTGCGTAGAGGAGTGGGTCACCACAATATCTTAAAAACCCTGAACTTTTATGATTCGCACCAATAAATGTACCTGGACTGCGTAGAGGAGTGGGTCACCACAATATATTAAAAACCCTGAACTTTTATGAATCGCACCAATAAATGTACCTGGACTGCGTAGAGGAGTGGGTCACCACAATATATATTAAAAACCCTGAACTTTTATGATTCGCACCAATAATTGTACCTGGACTGCGTAGAGGAGTGGGTCACCACAATATATTAAAAACCCTGAACTTTTATGATTCGCACCAATAATTGTACCTGGACTGCGTAGAGGAGTGGGTCACCACAATATATTAAAAACCCTGAACTTTTATGATTCGCACCAATAATTGTACCTGGACTGCGTAGAGGAGTGGGTCACCACAATATATTAAAAACCCTGAACTTTTATGATTCGCACCAATAATTGTACCTGGACTGCGTAGAGGAGTGGGTCACCACAATATATTAAAAACCCTGAACTTTTATGATTCGCACCAATAAATGTACCTGGACTGCGTAGAGGAGTGGGTCACCACAATATCTTAAAAACCCTGAACTTTTATGATTCGCACCAATAAATGTACCTGGACTGCGTAGAGGAGTGGGTCACCACAATATATTAAAAACCCTGAACTTTTATGAATCGCACCAATAAATGTACCTGGACTGCATAGAGGAGTGGGTCACCACAATATATATTAAAAACCCTGAACTTTTATGATTCGCACCAATAATTGTACCTGGACTGCGTAGAGGAGTGGGTCACCACAATATATTAAAAACCCTGAACTTTTATGATTCGCACCAATAATTGTACCTGGACTGCGTAGAGGAGTGGGTCACCACAATATATTAAAAACCCTGAACTTTTATGATTCGCACCAATAATTGTACCTGGACTGCGTAGAGGAGTGGGTCACCACAATATATTAAAAACCCTGAACTTTTATGATTCGCACCAATAAATGTACCTGGACTGCGTAGAGGAGTGGGCACTGGGCACCACAATAAAATATATAAAAAACCTTCAACAGATCTGCATTACACTACACATACGGCTGCTCCTCCATCCTCTCCATCATATACATGTTGGAGTTTTAGCGTGTGACAACCTCTTGTTTTTGATAATGTCAGTGCATTTTGAATATTTTTCAATTTGCCCCACACCACTGAATGTACTTTATCTATGATACGCAATACGCATCTATCTATCTTGACTGCGTAGTGTGGTGGCCCCGGTACACAATTTGGTACCGAGGCCACAATATAATTAAAAAACCCTCCACGTGTCAGAATTCCACCAAACAAGTATCTGGACTGCATAGTGGGGTGGCCCCGGTACCCAATTTGATACCGGGGCCACAATACCTCCTCCAAACATGGTACAGACAATTCGTCATTGAGATCCCAGACAGACAGGGTCAAAGTGTTATTGTTTGACTTTGTAAACCCAAAAAACTGTCCCTGTATGAAATAGAATTAAAGTATGAAATAGAATTAAAGTATGAAATAGAGTGGTATAGAGTTGTAGTGTGGTATAGATAGAGTGGTCCACACAATATAATAATAAAACCCTCAACTGGTCTGAATTTCACCAAACAAGTATCTGGACTGCGTAGTGTGGTGGCCCCGGTACACAATTTGGTACCGAGGCCACAATATAATTAAAAAATTGGGCATCAACTGTCACCGTTGTTTAATATCTGATACACCTAAATATGGACTGCACAGTGGAGTGGCCCCGGTAGTAAATTTGGTGCCGGGGCCACAATACCTCCTCCAACTTCCAAGTGTAGTGTTTATAAAGACAGACAGCGTCGAAGTGTTATTAGTTGACTTTCTTAACCCTAAAATTGTCCCTGTTGCAAATATTCGTGCAATGGACAGTTACTTTTTTATTGAAAGACTCAAACTTTCAAGTGTAGTGTTTATAAAATATAAACAACAATACAGTAGTTTTAGAGCACGTCAATACCTCTTGTTTTAAATTATGACACGGCATTTTACTTTTGGTTTAATTTCTTGTATTTTTTTAAATTTGGTTTTACTTTTTGAACATGGCAAACGACTGTTGATTGGTCATATAATGCAAAAAAAAAAGGTCCAAGATGGAATTGTCCTTGGGCCCTCACACCCACCCTTATGTTGTTTAAATAGGACATGCACACTTTAACAAACCAATCATTTCAGCGACAGGGCCTACCAAACAACTTTGGCTGAAATGATTGGTTTGTTTGGGCCCCCACACCAAAAAAGCTATTCATCTCTCCCTGTACAGACTAAACAGGCTCTACTGAGGCAAGATGTCGTCCTCATCCTCAACCTCTGATTCCTCTCCCCCTACAGTGTGTACTTCCTCCTCATCACACATTATCAATTCGTCCCCGCTGGACTCCACAACCACAGGTCCCTCTGTAGTATCTGGAGGGCAGTGCTGTACTTCATTGAGGAATTGATTATTCATTTTTATAAACATCATTTTTTCAACGTTCTGAGGAAGCAACCTCCTTCGCCGCTCACTGACCAGGTTCCCCGCTGCACTAAAAACTCTTTCCGAGTACACACTGGAGGGGGGACAACTCAGGTAAAATAGAGCCAGTTTGTACAGGGGCTTCCAAACTGCCTTTTTTTCCTGCCAGTAACAATATGGACTGTCTGACATGTCTACTTGGATGGTGTCAGCAAAGTAATCATTCACAATTTTTTCTATTGTGACAGCATCCAATGCAGCGAGAGTAGACATGTCTGCAATGGTTGGCAGGTCCTTCAGTCCGGACCAGATGTTATCAGCATCCCCGCCAGTGCCTCTTTTGGGAAAACTGAGCTTTTTCCTCGCAGCCATAGATGTGGAAGAAAATGAGGGTGGAGCTGTTGGCATGTCAAGGTCCTCTTCAGAGGACAATCTCCTGACCAGCAGGTCTTTGCACCGCTGTAGACTTGTGTCCGCCGGAAACAGAGACACAACATACGCTTTAAACCGAGGATCGAGCGCGGTGGCCAGAATGTATTCCTCTGACTTTAAAAGAGTGACCACCCTCGGATCCTGGCAAAGCGTACGAAGGGCTACATCCACAAGAGCTACATGCTTGGTGTAATCGCAATGGCTTACCAGCTCCTCCCTCACTTTCTCCAGCTGCTTCTGCAACAGCCTGATCAGGGGAATGACCTGACTCAAGCTGGCAGTGTCGGAACTGACTTCTCGTGTGGCAAGTTCAAATGGCTGCAGAACCTTGCACAACACGGAAATCAGTCTCCACTGCGCTTGACTGAGGCGCATCCCCACTCCTTTGCCTATGTCGTAGGTGGCTGTGTAGGCCTGAATGGCCTTTTGCTGCTCCTCCATCCTCTGCAGCATATAGAGGGTGGAGTTCCAGCGCGTCACAACCTCTTGTTTGAGGTGATGGCAGGGCACGTTCATGCTTTTTTGATGTGCCTCTAGTCTGCGGTAGGCACTGGCTGAATGCCGAAAGTGTCCAGCAATTTTGCGCGCCACCGCAAGCATCTCCTGCACACCCCTGTCACTCTTGAGGTAATGCTGCACCACCAAATTAATGGTGTGGGCAAAACATGGGACGTGCTGGAAATTGCCCATATTTAATGCCCGCACAATGTTACTGGCATTGTCTGACACCACAAATCCCCATGAGAGTCTAAGTGGGGTAAGCCACTGGGAGATAATTTCCCTCATTTTCTCTAATATGTTGTCAGCGTTGTGCCTCTTATTAAAGCCTGTAATGCACAATGTTGCCTGCCTTTGCATGAGCAGCCATTTTGTAGATGCTGCTACTGATGCAGCTGTTGCTGTTGCTGCGGAAGGGGATGCATCTACCCAGTGGGCTGTCACAGTCATATAGTCCTTCGTTTGCCCAGAACCACTTGTCCACATGTCCGTGGTTAAGTGGACAGTGGGTACAACCGCATTTTTAAGAGAACTGAGGACACTTGATCTTACTTCTCTGTACATTTTTGGTATCGCCTGCCTAGTGAAGTGGAATCTCGAGGGGATTTGGTACCGGGGACACAATACCTCCATCAACCCTCTAAATCCCACTCCACTGATGGCGGACACCGGGCGCACGTCTAACACCAACATTGCAGTTACAGCCCCAGTTATACGCTTTGCAATAGGGTGACTACTATCGTATTTTGTGGTCATGGCAAACGACTGTTGGACGGTCAATTGTTTTGTGAAAGACTTAGCGGTCTTACGACTTCCCCTCTGGGAAGATGACCGACTAACAGCAGCAACAGCAGCAGTGGCAGTAGTAGGCGTACCGCTGCAGGATTCCTCGGATGAATCCCGTATTGAGGAGGACTCAGTCTGGCTGCTGACTTGGGCTGCAGGACTGAATCTGATGGAGATTGTGGAGGAAGTTGACGAGGAGGGTGTTGCTGGTGTGTATCCAACTGGACCACGGGATTTAGGTGTCCCTGTACCGATGAGGGTCCTAGCCCCAGTTCCTGAACTAACCACTGAACTATGAAGGTTATTCAGGTGACGTATAAGGGAGGATGTTCCTAGGTGGGCAAGATCCTTACCCCTGCTTATTTGAGCTTTACATAAGCTACATATGGCCATACATTGGTTGTCTGGATTTGGATAAAAATAACTCCAGACCGAAGAGGTGCATTTTTTGGTCTTCTGACCAGGCATGACGATGGGCTTTTTCATCCCATGGACATCAGCTGTTTCCCCCCCTGGTGCCTCATTTACAATAACCACATCACCATCCTCATCATCAAGTTCCTCCACAGCGCCAGCTACATCATCAATAGCCTCCTCCCGAGCCACCTCTTCCCGTACAGTGATGGGAAGGTCAGGCTTGACAACCACCAACATCCTTGGACTCGCCTTGTGGATTTGTGATAATTTCTCTTTAGAAGGCAGAGTTGTTTGCTGTTTTGTTGCTGACAGCATAACTCTCTTCAATTTTTTGTAGGGGGGGGGAGGAGGAGGAGGGCTAAGATCCGTGGGTGAAGCTGAACCACTAGTCATGAACACGGGCCAGGGCCTAAGCCGTTCCTTGCAACTCCGTGTCGTAAATGGCATATTGGCAACTTTACGTTTCTCCTCAGATGATTTTAAGTTTCTCTTTTTGCTACTTTTTCTTAACTTGGGCTTTTTGGATTTTACATGCCCGGTACTACGAGATTGGGCATCGGGCTTGGAAGACGACGTTGATGGCATTTCATCGTCTATGTCATGACTAGTGGCAGCAGCTTCAGCATTAGGAGGAAGTGGGTCTTGATCTTTCCCTACTTTATCCTCCAAATTTTTGGTCTCCATTATATGTAGCACAAGATACTGCAGAATGTGTGAACTTGGTAATATTGCAGTACCAATGGACTTATACTGCTGTATTGGTTTTGCAAATTTGGTTATAATTATTATATATTTTATTTTTTTTTTAAATTTTTTATTTTTTTTTACTTTTTTTTAATTTTTAAAAAACTTGGGAATAGTGGGGAAAAAACTATGCCCTTAGAAGCACAGAGCACAGGACACAGCACCACTGGACTGAACAGGACACGGCACAGGACCCAGCAGCACTACGGAACTCAGCAGGACAGAGCACAGGACACAGCACCACTGGACTGATACTGCAGAATGTGTGAACTTGGTAATATTGCAGTACCAATGGACTTATACTGCTGGATTGGTTTTGCAAATTTGGTTATAATTATTATATATTTTTTTTTTTTTTAAAATTTTTATTTTTTTTTTACTTTTTTTTTATTTTTTAAAAACTTGGGAATAATGGGGAAATAACTATGCCCTTAGAAGCACAGAGCACAGGACACAGCACCACTGGACTGAACAGGACACGGCACAGGACCCAGCAGCACTACGGAACTCAGCAGGACAGAGCACAGGACACAGCACCACTGGACTGATACTGCAGAATGTGTGAACTTGGTAATATTGCAGTACCAATGGACTTATACTGCTGGATTGGTTTTGCAAATTTGGTTATAATTATTATATTTATTTATTTTTTTTTTACTTTTTTATTTTTTTTTACTTTTTTTTAATTTTTAAAAACTTGGGAATAATGGGGAAATAACTATGCCCTTAGAAGCACAGAGCACAGGACACAGCACCACTGGACTGAACAGGACACGGCACAGGACCCAGCAGCACTACGGAACTCAGCAGGACAGAGCACAGGACACAGCACCACTGGACTGATACTGCAGAATGTGTGAACTTGGTAATATTGCAGTACCAATGGACTTATACTGCTGGATTGGTTTTGCACATTTGGTTATAATTATATATATTTTTTTTAATTTCTAATTTTTTATTTTTTTTTACTTTTTTTTTATTTTTTAAAAACTTGGGAATAATGGGGAAATAACTATGCCCTTAGAAGCACAGAGCACAGGACACAGCACCACTGGACTGAACAGGACACAGCACAGGACCCAGCAGCACCACTGACCTCAGAAGGACAGAGCACAGCACACAGCACCACTGGACTGATACTGCAGAACACAGCACAGCACAGCACAGCACAGCACAGCACAGCACAGCACTGCACAGCACAGCACTAAACAGCACAGAACTAAACAGCACAGAACTAAACAGCACAGAACTAAACAGCACAGAACTAAACAGCACAGAGGACCACCTAACACACCCTCCCTCTACCCTGATCAATGCCCGAGTGAAGATGGCGGCGACTAGCGGGGAATTTATAGGATCCGAGTATCGCGAGATCCGACAACGGGATTATGAGTCAGAGCCTCAGTTTCACTTTTGAATTTGGCGCCAATACCCGGATCTGTCTCGGATCCGACTCGGATCCGCAACGTTCGGGTGGGCTCGGATTTCATAAATCCGAGTGCGCTCATCCCTAATATATATATATATATATATATATATATATATATATATATGTATATATATATATATATATATATATTCTAAATCAAAGAAATGATTGACCAGATACAAATGCCAAATAAAAGAAAGAGAATAATACACTTTCTTTAACATGGCTTATGGCTAAATTGTTTTAATTCAAAAAAACATAATTCAACATATGTCTTTGTTGACAAGTGCTGTGCTTGCCTTAAACCATTATCACATCAGAATCTATTCTTTGTCAAGCAGCATTGTAAGTATGTTGTTGGAATGCTGTTCCCATTTTGGTCTACAATGCCTTAGACATCGCAGCATGCTAGATATTACATGAGTGTCTTTCATTTCTAATAAGGCAATCATATTTACATGTTCTATATACAACAATTTGATCACAGACAGAGCTGGTGGACTCTGTTATAGTTTGCCCCCTCCCCATTTTTTGGGGGCCCGCACTAACCTGATCCTTGCAGCTAAAATGAATACCTGTAAATAAAACCAATTTCCCACAATGTCCTGTGAAAACAACAGAATACAATTCCATAAATATACATGCTTTCTTATGGAAAAATCAATACTAAGAAAAACTGAGACTTTTGCTAGATTTACATACATTGCATTAGAATTAGAGATGTTCACTGACCCCCGTGTCTTAGTTTTGGTTTTGGATCTGGATTAACTTTGTGTTTTGGCTTTTGTTTTGATTTTGGCAAAACCACCCTCATGTGTTTTGGTTTTGGTTTTAGATCCCTTTTTTTCTAAAATCTCTATTTCTTTTGCTAAAATTACATAATTTGACTCTTTTTTTGTTCCTACATTATTATTAACCTCAGCAACATTAATTTCCAGTCATTTCCAATCAATTTTTGTCAAGTGACAAGAACACTACTACCCCTCCTGTTTCTGTGTGAGCAATGGCAGTTAGCAATGGCACTGGAGACTGGAGAGTGAAAAGAACTCTGCTACCGCTGTTTCTGTGTGAACAATGGCACTGCGCAATGTCACTGGAGACTGGAGAGTGACAAGAACACTGCTACCCCTGTTTCTGTGTGAGCAATGGTGCTGGATCTCCTGGGGAGGGAGGTACTTATGGAATCAAAGACCCGCGAGATCTGACAACGCAACAATGACGTTTTGCCTCGATTCTGATCCGAGGATGCGTGAAAGTACCGAGCCGGCTCGCGAGCCTACTCGGATCCCCTAAGTTCGGGTGGGTTCGGTTTTCAGAAAACCGAGCCTGAGCATCTCTAGTTAGAATAAAGGTACCATGGCAGGGAAGACAGCGACAATGACTTGATTGTACTGAATGAGGCTTAATAATGAAATTACGTGAGCAGTGTTTCTGTATGAATGTCAGTATCCTTGAGATAGTCTGTTTCTGTCGAGTGGGTCAGTGTCAATGTCAGTATGTCTGTATCAATGTCAATGTGTCAGTGTAAATTACAACATAAGTCTGCCTGTGTCAATGTCAGTGCATGTCAATGTCAACTTCAACATAAGTTTGTGTCAATGTCAGACTGTAAGTTTTAATGTCAGTCTGTCAGTCTACGACAGTGTCACTGGCTCTGTGTCAGTCTGTTTGTGTGTTTTAGTGTGTATGTGTGTGTGTGTCTCAGATTAAATGACTATATTATAGGGAACATTGCACTCCCTGTTGTGAAATATAATGATATGAGAAGTCACCTCAGAGCTTTGTGACCTGTATACATACATTCAGACTGCTGCTAAAGCTAAGCTGGTAGGCATAGGATTTCTGTGCATGTGGCTCATCTCCCAACTGATTGTTCAGCTCCTATCACTGACTGCTGCTCACACACAGCCATAGCAGCGGCCAAACAGCAAGAACAGGAGACCTGTAGGCAGTTGTTGGTCATCTCCACTGGCCTGGTTGGAGCAATTTAGTGTAGCGCAGGCTTGGACAATTGACTGCAGTGTAGTGTATAATGCAGTATAGGATTATAAGGAGTAGCATATACTGCAGTAGAGGTTATATCGGATATTAAACGTTAGCTCAGAGTTCTGTGATCTGTACAATGATAGAATAGATGGTAAACAAACTTTATACTAGGGGTGTGCACCAGGCACTTTTAGGGTTTTGGGTTTTGGGTTCTGATTAGCTTGAGGTTTTGGGTTCTGATTTGTTTTGCCAAAACACCTGACGAAAGGTTTTGGTTCTGATTTAGGGTTTTGGGTTCTGATTTATTTTTAAAAAAGCATAAAAAGCGCTAAAATACATTATTTTGTTTTTTTTACACTCCTACGCTATTATTAACCTCAATAACATTCAATAACAATCATTTCCACTAATTTCCAGTCTATTCTGAACACCTCACAATATTCTTTTTAGTCCAAAACGTTGCACCGCGGTAGCTTTCTGGACTGCGTAGTGGAGTGTCCCTGGTACCCAATTTGGTACTGGGGCCACAATACCTCCTCTAACTGGTCTCAATTCCACTGCACATATGGCTGCTCCTCCATCCTCTGCAGCATATAGAGGGTGGAGTTTTAGCGTGTCAATACCTCTTGTTTTCGATCATGACAGTGCATTTTAATTATTTTTGGATTTGCCCCCAACACTGAATGTAGTTAAATATCTGATACGCATCTATCTGGACTGCGTAGTGGAGTGGCCCCGGTACCCAATTTGGTATCGGGGCCACAATATATCACCCTCAACAGGTCTGAATTCCACTGCACAGATGGCGGACACCGGATGGACGTCTAAAACCAACATAGATGTTAAGACCGCAGTTCCTCTTTTTTGGGACTGCACAAACAATTAATGTAGTAATATAAATGGAAGTTACTATTTTTTTGAACTACAGAAAGAAAGAACGTAGTAATAAAAATGGCAGTTACTCTTTTTTGGAACTGCAGAAAGAAAGAACGTAGTAATAAAAATGGCAGTTCCTCTTTTTTGTAACTACAAAAACAAAGAACGTAGTAATATAAATGGAAGTTACTATTTTTGGAACTACTGAAATAAAGAAAGTATTAATAGAATCGTCAGTTACTCCTTTTTTGAACTAGAGAAAGAAAGAACGTAGTAATAAAAATGGCAGTTACTGAGGTAGGGATCTCAAATACCATGACACTCTGTTTAGCCTAATCCCTGACAATGTAATATCACGGAAAGCCTATTTGCTTATCAAGGGCAATGCCTAGCTTCTGCTAAATCAGACAGAGTATGCAGCACACGTCTAACACCAATATAGCTGTGCTGGTGACATGGCCTGCAGGAATATCTCTGATGGAGACAGAACTAGGCCCCAAAGAGCACATAATGCCAAAAAAAAGAGTTGCAAGATGGAATTGTCCTTGGGCCCTCCCACCCACCCTGATGTTGTTGAAAAAGGACATGCACACTTTAACAAACCAATCATTTCAGCAAAAGGGCCTACCAAACTGTGGCTGAAATGATTGGTTTGTTTGGACCCCACAAAACAAGCTGGCAAAGAAAAAAAAAAGGTGCAAGATGGAATTGTCCTTGGGCCCTCCCACCTACCCTGATGTTGTTGAAATAGGACATGCACACTTTTACAAACCAATCATTTCAGCGACAGGGCCTACCAAACTACTGTGGCTGAAATGATTGGTTTGTTTGGGCCCCCACACAAAAAAAGCTATTCATCTCTCCCTGTACAAACTAAACTGGCTCTACTGAGGCAAGATGTCGTCCTCATCCTCATCCTCTGATTCCTCTCCCCCTTCAGTGTGTACTTCCTCATCCTCACACATTATCAATTCATCCCCGCTGGACTCCACAACCACAGGTCCCTCTGTAGTATCTGGAGGCCAGTGCTGTACTTGATTGAGGAATTCATAATTCATTTTTATGAACATCATTTTTTCAACGTTCTGCGGAAGCAACCTCCTTCACCGCTCACTGACCAGGTTCCCCGCTGCACTAAAAACTCTTTCCGAGTACACACTGGAGGGGGGACAACTCAGGTAAAATAGAGCCAGTTAGTACAGGGGCTTCCAAACTGCCTTTTTTTCCTGCCAGTAACAATATGGACTGTCTGACATGTCTATTTGGATGGTGTCAGAAAAATAATCCTCCACCATTTTTTCTATTGTGACAGCATCCAATGCAGCGACAGTAGACATGTCTGCAATGGTTGGCAGATCCTTCAGTCCGGACCAGATGTTGTCTGCATCCTTGCTAGCGGGTCTTTTAGGAAAACTGAGCTTTTTCCTCGCAGCCTTAGGTGTGGAAGAAAATGAAGGTGGAGCTGTTGGCATGTCAAGGTCCTCTTCAGAGGACAATTTCCTGACCAACAGGTCTTTGCACCTCTGTAGACTTGTGTCCACCGGAAACAGAGACACAACATACGCTTTAAACCGAGGATCGAGCACGGTGGCCAGAATTTATTCCTCTGACTTTAAAAGAGTGACCACCCTCGGATACTGGCAAAGCGTACGAAGGGCTTCATCCACAAGAGCTACATGCTGTAACAGATTCTGGATACTATATTACTAATCTTGATTAGCGCTGGCTTACCTGAGGTGCGAAGTCTAACGATCTCCCCGGTGTTCACCAAGAACCGCCGCAAGGCGGGGTGGGCTTCGCTGCCAGGAGTCGCAGGTCGCGGTCCCCAGGTTCGCCCCAAGATCTAGTACAGCGGAGTGAAGCGGAGGTAGCGGAGTCAAACAAGCCGGTTCGGTACACAGGAATGGAGACAGGCAGAATCAGAAGGCAACTCGGAGTCAACAAGCCAGGTTCGGTACACGGGTCACAAGAATAGGAGAATGGTCAGCAAGCCGGGTCGGTACACAGGGATAGGAGAACCAGGGAAGTCAAACAGGCAGAGATCCGCACACAGGAAGACACTGGAAACTGGAAGGCACTGCAATCCACGAAGAACAGGAGCCAGGAACAGGTAAGTGTTGCTCTGACACTCAGCGAGTGCCAGAGTGAGGTTTTTATGCTGAAGGGGATTCAAAATCCCCGCCTCTGGGTTGTGGTCATGTGACCGCCTCCGGGTACGGTCACGTGGTCCTGGATGCGGAAGTGCGGCTTCTGGACGGAGCGGCGGGGATTAGGTAAGTCCGTTACACATGCTTGGTGGAATTGCAATGGTTTACCAGCTCCTCCCTCACTTTCTCCAGCTGCTTCTGCAACAGCCTGATCAGGGGAATGACCTGACTCAAGCTGGCAGTGTCGGAACTGACTTCTCGTGTGGCAAGTTCAAACGGCTGCAGAACCTTGCACAACACGGAAATCAGTCTCCAGTGCGCTTGACTCAGGCGCATCCCCATTCCTTTTCCTATGTCGTAGGTGGCTGTGTAGGCTTGAATGGCCTTTTGCTGCTCCTCCATCCTCTGCAGCATATAGAGGGTGGAGTTCCAGCGCGTCACAACCTCTTGTTTGAGGTGATGGCAGGGCAGGTTCAGCCTTTTTTGATGTTGCTCGAGTCTGCGGTAGGCACTAGCAGAATGCCGAATGTGTCCAGCAATTTTGCGGGCCACCGAAAGCATCTCCTGCACACCCCTGTCACTCTTCAGGTAATGCTGCACCACCAAATTAACGGTGTGGGCAAAACATGGGACGTGCTGGAAATTGCCCATATGTAATGCCCGCACAATGTTACTGGCGTTGTCTGACACCACAAATCCCCAGGAGAGTCTAAGTGGGGTAATCCACTCCGAGATTATTTCCCTCAGTTTTTCTAAGAGGTTGTCAGCGTTGTGCCTCTTATTAAAACCTGTGATACACAATGTTGCCGGCCTTGGCACGAGCAGCCGTTGTGGAGATGCTGCTACTGATGCAGCTGCTGCTGTTGCTGCGGAAAGCAATGCATCTACCCAGTGGGCTGTCACAGTCATATAGTCCTTAGTTTGCCCTGAACCACTTGTCCACATGTCTGTGGTTAAGTGGACAGTGGGTACAACCACATTTTTCTTCTGACCAGGCATGACGATGGGCTTTTTCATCCCATGGACAACAACTGTTTACCCCCCTGGTGGCTCATTTATGATAACCACATCAGCATCCTCCTCGTCAAGTTCCTCCTCAGCGCCAGCTACATCAATATCCTCCTCCCGGTGTACAACATTCACACCTTCATTAGCCAAATCTGTAACTGGACTGTGGGTGATCCTTCCAGCACATGCAGAGGGCGTGCTGGAAATGGTTGAAGGAGCCACCTCTTCCCGTACAGTGATGGGAAGGTCAGGCTTCGCAACCACAAAAACCCTTGGACTCGCTGGACTTGGACTAGTTGTTGATGACAGCTTAAGTCTCTTAAATTTGTTAGAGGGGGGGGGGAGGAGAAGTGCTTAGATCCATGGGTGAAGCTGAACCACTAGTCATGAACACTGGCCAGGGCCTAAGCCGTTCCTTGCCACTCCGTGTCGTAAATGGCATATTGGCAAGTTTACGTTTCTCCTCAGATGATTTCAATTTTATTTTTTTGCTAATTTTTGGGAACTTTGGGTTTTTGGATTTTACATACCCTATACTATGAGATTGGGCATCGGCCTTGGCAGCTGACGTTGATGGCATTTCAGCGTCTATGTCAATGTCTTGACTAGTGGCAGCAGCTTCAGCATTAGGAGGAAGTGGGTCTTGATCTTTTCCTACTTTATCCTCAAATTTTTTGCACTCCATTATATGCAGCACAAGAGAGCGTACCCCTAGACCACACACACTTTGGGACTACACAAACAATGACCGTAGTAATAGAACTGGCAGTTCCTATTTTTTGGAACTCACAAACAATGACCGTAGTAATAGAACTGGCAGTTCCTATTTTTTGGAACTACACAAACAATGACCGTAGTAATAGAACTGGCAGTTCCTATTTTTTGGAACTACACAAACAATGACCGTAGTAATAGAACTGGCAGTTCCTATTTTTTGGAACTACACAAACAATGACCGTAGTAATAGAACTGGCAGTTCCTATTTTTTGGAACTACACAAACAATGACCGTAGTAATAGAACTGGCAGTTCCTATTTTTTGGAACTACACAAACAATGACCGTAGTAATAGAACTGGCAGTTCCTATACTTTGGAACTACACAAACAATGACCGTAGTAATAGAACTGGCAGTTCCTATTTTTTGGAACTACACAAACAATGACCGTAGTAATAGAACTGGCAGTTCCTATTTTTTGGAACTACACAAACAATGACCGTAGTAATAGAACTGGCAGTTCCTATTTTTTGAAACTACACAAACAATGACCGTAGTAATAGAACTGGCAGTTCCTATTTTTTGGAACTACACAAACAATGACCGTAGTAATAGAACTGGCAGTTCCTATTTTTTGGAACTACACAAACAATGACCGTAGTAATAGAACTGGCAGTTCCTATTTTTTTTAACTACACAAACAATGACCATAGTAATAGAACTGGCAGTTCCTATTTTTTGGAACTACACAAACAATGACCGTAGTAATAGAACTGGCAGTTTCTATTTTTTGGAACTACACAAACAATGACCGTAGTAATAAACCTGGCAGTTCCTATTTTATGGAACTACAGAAATTATGAACGTAGTAATAGAAACGGCAGGTCCTCTATTTTGGGACTGCAAGAATATATTGCTCTATAATATTTTTTATACTTTTTCAATTATTTTTTTCTTTTTTTTTTTTTATTTCTTTTTTTCTTTTTTTTGGAGATTTTTTTTAAATTTTTAAAAAGATTTTTTGGCTAATTAACAAATTGATATGGACTTATCAGAAACAAATACAGGACAAAAGCACCACTGAACTCAGCAGCACAGACACTGGCCAAAGCACCACTGGATTCAGCAGGACAGAGCACTGGAAAAAGTACTACTGCACTCAGCAGGACAAAGCACCACTAGACTAAATAAATCAGCAGGACAGAGCACTGGACAAAGTACTAATTCACTCAGCAGGACAAAGCACCACTTTAGTAAAGTTATCAGCAGGAGAGAGCACAATACCTCCCTCTTCACTAACCACAGGGAGAATGAAGATGGCGGCCGCGAGCGGGGCATTTATGAGATCCGAGTCTCGCGAGATCCGACGCGAGACTTGGATGTCATAGCCTCAGTTTGGCTTCATTTGGCGCCCGGAAGTTCCCAAACAGTGCTCGGATCCCGTCGGATCCGCACTGTTCGGGTGGGCTTGGATTAGCGAAATCCGAGCCCGCTCATCTCTACTTTATACCTTTTAATATCCCTATAATATGTAGTAGAGTATATATTATTCTGAGTAGAGACGTATTGGTCATGAATAGGACTACGGAGGTAATTTATAAAGCACATCTTTGTTTTGCACTGGTGTGCCTCGTTTGGCCGCCCAACGCACATCTTTGTTTTGCACTGGTGTGCCTTGTTGGGCCGCCCAACACACATCAATGCCTTCTCTTCACACTCAGGAGCAGCCTTGCAAAGTGAAAGTGTGACTAAGTGTGCAAGAATGCTGGAAAAATCTTTAGAAGCCCACTATGCAAAAGTGTAAATGTTGCATCAAAGTCCAACCTCTCAGTCCTTTTAATTAAATACATGTTTCAGTTTTTTCCTATTATACTGCTAGGTTTAGCCTTATTCATTGATCCAATAAACCCAGTCCTTATTATCCTCTTTCATCTGTCTCTGAGCATTAGAGGCCTTCGCTTAGGACAGGATGAAGTCAGGGGGGAAGTTAATGTGTCTACAAGGGAGCTCACAACTGTGGCTGGATAGCTATGGGCACACTCTCAAAATTATAACATTAGTTTTTCCCTGGATGGAAAGGGCCAGTTGTGCAGTGTGTATTACATTTCTCTTTGGGGCAGATTCAATTCAGAAAATATCCTTGCGAGGTGCCTCCGGAATGACCCCGAGACCCTTGCACGAATATTTTCTGACAGAAGTAGCGCTGATTTCTACTCGCACCCCATAGAAGTGAGAGCAAAAATCTGCGTTACAATTAAACGTAGTAATGGTAATAACGTGAGGCTGAGATGTTCCTCGGACCATCGCGGACAATAGAATCTGACCTTAGAGTCTACACAAAGGGGCAAATTCAATTCCAAATCAAATTTGCACGTCTTTAACGTATTCACAGTAAAAATGAATGACTCCTAGAGGTGTGAGCAAAAATGAAGGCTATTTCTGTAAAAAAAAAATCTGGATACATATATTTTAACAAATACATTAAAATATAACTTTAAGTATTGTTTAGAAGTGTGAAAGTCATTAAATGGCAACATTGCTAATTAAACAGCACAGTGAGTTAAACTAACTTCGCTCAATATATGCAGATCTCATTGTCCGATACTGAACTTTCCAGGTCTTTCATACATTAAACCCCACTGGTGGGTTTCTAAAATATAAAAATATAAAAATTAGGATTAGTATGATGGTCAAAGGTGATGTTAAAAAGGGTTGTACATCCTCCAGCACCAATGCTGCTTTCAACAGCTATGGACAATGTATATTAAAAGGGATAGAGGCATTCACTACTGTAGATAGTGGCATATGACTGGCTGTGAACTGGTCTCATGGCGCCTGACTCATCTTTGGACTCAACTTGGGTATTTATAAAACACACGTATCTTGTGTGAGGAGATGATTACGAGGAATACTTTCTGATGTGAATACGGTAGTAACTCACTTATGTGACGGAAATCGAGCGCAAGTGTAATTGTGGATTATGTGGCTCTTCTGTTTTTGGAGCAATTGCACCTTTTTTTTTCCAATACATAAGTATTTGCTCTTAATTCACATCCGAACGTACATGCATTCATTTTATTAACTACACTAATTGATCTTAGTACTCCTAAACACTGAAGTATCCTGACAATTGTATCATATTAACCCTTTCACTGCATTACATCATCAACCATACTAACAATAACTCCTTTATCAAATATTTTATATATTTGCTTGGAAAAAATAAAACACACCTAAAGGTTTTTTTTAAAATACAAACTTTTTTTTTAATATTTATAAACCAATAGAGAAAAATAAACATTTTATGACCAACTTATAAATTTCTTTTTTTTTATTTATTCAATATATGCACTATACATTACAGTATGGCTGGTGTCTCCACAATTACTTTATTTATTTTAGGTAGAAAAATATGGGAGCAGCAGATACAGATTAAGACTTCTTTTCTCTATTCCTCAATGTATGCTATTCTTCTTCCTAAGCAACCGCAGTAGCACTGTCTCGATATTTTTGCCACATAGCCTGAGCTACGCTATGGGTTACAGTTCTATCTTTGTGCAGGAATCTCTGTCAACCATGTACTGTTGTGCAAAGCATTACCAAGAAGATTGTTTAGTAGTATTTATACTGTGCATTCTCTGCACTCCAATATGTAGAGTAAAGAATAAAACAGTTACTCCCAGCTAAATAAGGCAGCGCATGGCAGGGCCTCCAATTATTACCATCTTTTATTTATAGAGGACCAACATATTCTGCAGCTCTGTACATTTATACAAAGTTACATCAGTCCTTGCTTCACTTCATCTACTATTATGTGGAATCTTCTAAGGCAGAATAAATTCATTTCTGTCATGTTCCTAAAACTTTTCTGAAAATACTTGAGAATATTGGGCCTAGTTCATTAAGGAAAGTTATGCAAAAGAAAGTAAGTAAGTAAGTAAGGCAAAACCATGTTGCATTGAAGGGAAGGTGAATTTAAAATGTGATGGCAGATTTAAATTTAGGGTAGGACATGACCTAGATCAACTTTAAATTTCAGTGTAAAAATAAGCTATCGAGTACTTGTGTACTTCATGAAAAAACAGCCAGTATTTTCTTATGTGCACAATAATAAACTAATTTGCACCCCTTGCATTGCAACATAGTTTTGTCCAGAAAACTTGAGTAAGAAAACTTACTCAACTTTTTGCTTACCTTTCCTTAATGAATCAGGCTCATTAGCAGTAACTTTTAGTATCAACTTTGGAGTAATACCCCTTTCATACTGCAGCCTTGACACTGGATTTTTGCCCCGGCATCCAGTGTCAAGGTAGCAGTATGAATGACTCCAGGGGGTAAATGTATGAACATGCGGGTTCTTCAACACCCGCACTATGAACGGTGAGTCCCAGGTTTTTCAACCTAGTGTAAAAACTAGTGTAAAATAGTAAAAAAAAAAAAAAAATGTATTAAAAAAAATTTAATTTAAAAAAAATAAAAATAAAAAGTCTCTTAATATCTTAGTATTTCCTCCACGCTGACTGTCCCGCAGGTTACATGAAGAAATTACGTCATTCCTATTGACCAGGGAGACAATTATGCATTTAAAGTGGCAACAGCGGACCCTACGCCTGGATTACATTATATAGTCATAGAGTCCACTATTGCCGAGTTAAATGCATAATTTTCTCACTTGGCCAATAGAAATGACGTAATTTCTTCATGTAATCTGCCGGACAGCTAGCATGGAGGAAATTCTAAGGTATTAAGAGGACTTCTTTATTCTTTTATTTAAAATGCATCTTTTATTTTTTGTCAGACCCGGGTCTGCCAGGCTGTCATGGAATTTCAAAGATAGCCGCTAACCGGTACTAGGGAGGCACGGAGTCTAGCGTACCCCGGTATTCACCAGGGACCCCCACAAGGAAGTTTGGGCTTAGATGCAGAGGGTACGCAGCTCGCGGTTCTCCAAGACAGACACCGATGTAGCCACAGTAGTAGACAGACGTAGTCAGACAGTCCAGGTTAAAGCCAAACGAGCGGTGCGGTACACATGGAGGTTCCAGAGAGAAGTCAGGTCAAGTCAAATAGTCAAACCAGCCGGACAGCTAGGTACCAAAACGAAACACAGGAGAATAGTAACATGAAGCCGAGTCAGAACCGAAGAACACTGGATCATAAGTTCAGGAAGCGCTGGAGCAGGAGTGAACCAATACTCTGGCACCCAACATGTGTCAGAGGGTGCTCTATATACCATAGGGTGCATCCTGATTGGGTGATGGAGACTTTGTGGTCAGACATGCTGACCGGCGAGTGGAGATAGTAGCTGATGAGAAGGTGCAGGCATCTGTCTCCTGCACCAAGTGTCAGTGCGGAGACAGCGCCTGACACCGGATTCACTGTGAACACGGTCGACCCGGGAATTTGCCTGTCTGGAAGCCTTGTCCCCCGGCAATATCCCGATTTCATAAACGTGGGATATTGCCGGGGCGGCACTATGAAAGCAGCATTAGTGTACCATTCATTTTTCTTTAAATGATTAGGGGGGCCTATTGAAATTCCTGGTTTGGGCTTTCAGGCTTTTTTAAAAAAAAAAAAAAAACAGAAAAAGTATAAATATTGATAAAAAAAAAAAAATTTAAAAATGTTTTATTCAAATAACCTGTTATTATCATCCTAAGTATCTGAGGAATTGCAGTAGTATGAGTACTTTCATGATATTTGTTAAATAGGCTTCATCCTGTAAAGGCATGGGAATAGTGTTATTAATTGCGGTAGCCCTTTGACATATAGAACGAAATGAAATGCTGGCTTTTAACCTTCGATAAATCTTATCTTTTATGTCTTATGGAAAGAAAATTATCTTCTAATGTGAAAATAAGTCCTAATGCATAAAATTCTTGTAACTGAATCCTATTGCAGTGCAGGGTGGATTCAAATTGACAATTTAGCAAAACTGCTATTAGTGTATTTGAAATATGTATCTAATTTGCTAATAGTTTTTTTTTAGTAAAATAATTGCCAAAAGTCAAGATTAATACAATATAATTAATCATATACAGTAAAATGAAATAGGACCATGACTTCCATACTTAATATGCACCAAAATATTGTTTAATTGTTTAAATAATACAATAGAATATTGTCTTTGTTCAACTTCTGTATGTAAGTGTATGTCCAGGTGTCTGTAAGAAGTAGAGATGTGCGCTGACCCTTGTGTTTTGGTTTCGAAACTGGTGTCGGTTTTAAACCAACTTCATGTTCGGCTTTGCTACAGGTTTTGTCGAACAAACGCAAAATGTTTTGGTTTTGGATCTTGAGTTAATTAAACATGATCTGTCAATCTTGCAAAAAGCCCTTTAGAGATCATAAGTACCTTCATTAATCCTCTGAGGCGCAATTCAGGAAAGAAGGAACATGCATTATGTCTTTTAGAAACCAACTAGGCAAAAATTCACAGCGGCATGAGTAGAGATTTAGAAAAGTAGATAGATACCCAATTGTAAAGTGTAACGTAATTTGATGGTGATATATAAACAAATTTGGATGGAGGAGGATGTGGACTGCACCCATAAAAAAAAACTTCAAAGACTATGATACAATAAATTTAGAACATATCAGAGCATCCATCATAGACACTTATGCTGCAGAAACTGGAGGCATTCATTGGATGGACAGTGGTAGAATTAGTACAGTTAAACATTGATAAAACTAATAGACGAAGATGGCCTGCACATTCATCTATTTATTTACTATGCACTTATCATTGGGCAGAGTATACACAGAAAGCTGAGAACATATCTTTCAAACACCTGGTAATACTGTAAGTCCTTTTTATGGCATGAGTAAGGTAGATCTGACTGAAAAGAAATTAGAATGTGCTGTAAAGCTGTCCTTGTGAATTAAACAATAGGACTCGTCACTCATCTACTGTGTTTTTGCAAGTAATTAGTGAAGTGTACAAAATATGTAAACCAGACAGTTCAGATTGGGCAATAGTTGGCCAGTATTTAACTTATGTGCAAAATAGAAAACTCATTTGCACCTCCTGCATCGCAACATGGTTTTGTCCAGACAACTTAAGCAAACTTACTCAACTTTTTGCTTAACTTTCCTTAATAAATCAGGCCCATTGGCAGTAGCATGACACTTCTAATATAAAAGAATCTCTATGAAAAAGCTTGTAGCAGCACAAGAATTGGTAATACCCCAGATCAGATACAGATAAAACCTGCAGTAAATTTGTTTGTCTAACGGGGAGAGATTGAGAACCCACGCATAGTTATCCCTGTTTGGGAAACACATTCGCTGTAATTGAATGAAATCTATGTGTTTAGCAGCAATACATCCGCTAGAGGACAGTGGGTAGTAACAGCTGTATAACCATCAAAGCAATATATTTGAGATTAGCATCCCATGTGAAAGGGGGTACAAAGTAGAATTAGACAATACGCCACAAACATTATAAATAAATCATAATAATTACATCTTTCTACAAACATAATGGATCTTTGCCTTTACAAATGTTGTCTGGGTTTGGATAAAAATAATTCCAAACACAGGATGTGTTATTTTTTGGCTTATGCCCTGGCATGACAATGCGCTTATCATGGACATCTGCTGGTGGTAAAACTGGTGGCTACCTTACTTCAACACAATCATCAGCATCCTCCTCATTATCTGGTCCATGTACAACACATTCATTTTCAGACCCACAATTATGCCCCTCATCCACTTGCACATTTGCAACTTCCATAGTAGCCTCCACAATTTCTATGAGTAAATCATCATCAACACTAATACTACTACTACCCAACCTCACATTGACACATGGCTGAGGACTTTTTGAAGCAAGCTGCTCTATTATTATTATTATTATTATTATTATTATTACAATGTCTGAATCTGAAACCTCAGACTTGCATACAGCACTCATGGATACCCTCCTTAGACTCTCCTCAGGATTATGTGAGTGTCCAGGTTGTTCTTTAATCTCAGTGTTATCTTCAGGCACTGATTTGGCTGTTTTGAGTGTGTCAGTTGCAGACCTATACACTGAGCAACAAGGTGGTGCATGGGAAGTTGAGGAAGATGCACGACCACGTTGGGCACTCTGTTTTGGAATGGTCATTCTAGTGCGTATACCAGTACCAGCAGTAGCAGGACCCCTACTAGCAAAAAGTGAACACAGTGCCTTGTCTTGCCACTGCAGGTGGTGTATGGAATGTCAGCTATTTTCCTTTTTTTGGACAAATCACCACATTCATTCCCTCTTAATCCTCCTCCTTACATCAAGAGCTGATGTTTTCTTTGAGACTGAAGTTGACAAATAGTATTTTGATTTTGAGATCGCTTTTGTCAACTTTCTTCCTGCATAACCTCTTTTACTAGTAGAGGTCATAACAGTAGTACTACTGCCAGTACTGTTACTGGACTGTTCCTAATCTGTACAGTAATCCATGGTTACCAAGAGGAGTAATGCTACATGAACAGATTGGAGCTACTTGTAAGATGCCTGCCACCACACTAGGAGAATGACCAATGATATAGGGAAAGGAGGTAATGTTATCTTGCAATTTTTATGACACTGCTTCACAATATACTTCTAACAAACAGTTTTATATTTTATTGGGGGGTTGTGCTGCTCTGACTCAAAGACAAGAACACCCTGTTTATTTTTTTGTGGTATTTATCTGCTGTTGACCCTCACACACAAACAGCCTTTTTTAATTTAAATATGGATGTCACAGAATGACCCTTTCAAAGTAGTAAAGTATTGAAAAATAGAAAAGATTAGAATATAATATATAATTAATAATATAATATATAGCCTTTTTTTGGGGTGTGCAACTGCAGCGGAATCTCAAACGCAAACACCCAGTTTTTTCAAAATGATTTCAGTTGTCACTGCCCCACACAAGGTTACGTTTATTAGAAAAACTTTCAACTTTAAAAAAAAGAAATCTGTTTGTTTTTTGGATTCTGCTGCTAATAGTCTGACAGCAAAAGCATTGTTTTTCTCAAAGAATATACTAGTTATTTCAGAATGATATCTATCTAATTCAGTGTGTATATACTGTCTAGTACTATTATATCTATGCAATGTATTAACAAACACCAGTAGCCAGTAGCCCGTGTAAAGTCGATTTAAGATTGACATTAAAAGCAATTGGTCAGCAAACTATTGTAGCTGATTATTCTCTAGAACTGATTTACAATAACGACAGGATTCTATTGCTTTCCTATTGTTTTCCTATGTCCCTGGTTGACCCTGAACGTCAAAAGCCAATTGAAAGAACGAAAGTGAGAGTTTTGCACACAAAAAATAACGGAAATGACGTTTCGCCTCTTTTTGAGACCCGAGTTTGATGGGAGAAACCGAGTCATGACTCGGTCTTACTTGGATGCCCAACGTCGGATTTAGTCAGATTTCAGGTAATCCCAACCATTCATCTCTAGTAAGCAGGCTATTAATGTTTCTTTATAATGTCAGGGTTTTAGCTGTTGTCTGTTTATTTAGTCTAGATATTTCACTAGCTTGGGAAAGCAGCTTTGCAGTTTGCATAAGAAGCATCCACTATAGTTGTGCTTGACATTGCATTCCAGTGAATGCAGATTAGATTAGCTAGTTACAGAGGAAGCACAGCATGCCAAAAAATAATCTAGGAAATCAGTATTCCAAATGGCAGTTGGCCATCAAATGTAATGTGTAAGATTATCTTACAACTACTTTCAAAGGTCTTCCGAATGTACTAATATACATTTGCCTTTGATCGTGCAATGTCTCCATAGTTTGACATCTGGCCTAACCTGAGATGGAACATCTACAATGACTTCATGTGGAAAGAAGTGAAAACAATAGAAAATGTGCTCCGGAACTCTATTAACCACTTCTCCCCCTGTGATTTACAGCATTTTTCTTTCAATAATATATGGATAAGTAAGGGTTAAATTGCAGCTTAATCTATTTTTTACTTTTTTTTTTCCAGCAATGAGTTCCAAAAGAGTGTTATAAAGCTTGAATTGTCTTTGCAACTGAGATATCCTGTGACAAGATCAACTCTTTTTCCAAGGGTGATAAATACACCGCACAGAAAAAACAGTTTCATGATTAATTAGCTGCCATATTCCTGCAGATTCTGTTCATTAGTTACAGCAGCCTCTAGTGGTCTCTATAAGTACTGCACAATCCCAGTACTTTCTCTTTGATACTTAAATTCAGCTTGGAACCTAAAATTGTATTAATTATATTCAAAATGCACCCAATGCTTATTTTGCCTGGACTTATAGCTTTATAACATTGTTTCACATATCTATCTATTTATCAATACAATAACGAAAAAAGGTCAACACCATTTTATAGTTTTTTTCCACGGAGGAGCTCGTTTTGCAATGACGCATTGTGTTTATACCAGATTGCTGTTGATCCTAGTAGTTTTTGCCATAAAGACATGAAGAGTAATGACAGGCCTGGTCTGACTGAGGGAAGGCAGGATATCTGAAGCTCAACATGCTCAGCGTGAAGCTCTGCAAGACATTCTTGGTGCACTAATTAGTGTAAGTTGCAGAGCAATCATTCATGAAGCCAAAAGTATAAACAATATCGGGAGTGATTGAATACTGTCTACTTTAAGTTGGATTTCAAGCATATGGCTAACGGAAAACAGTTGAATGCAGTGATGACCTTTTAATTTCAGGATAACCTTTAAAACACTCACTTTAAAAATGGTATTGCTGCATTTCAAATATCTACTGAACCACTGGAAAAAAAACCATTAACGAGGATTAATATGAATTAAACTGAAGCCAGGAGAAATAGTCAATTTGCTCTATCGTCATGAGCTCATATATGTTAATGTGGCATTGAAACGCAGAAATGACAAAGGAACGTTTAAATAGGATGTCCACTCAACTTTGATGGGTGCCATGGCCGTTCCATCAGACACAGCAGTCTCCCAGGCATAGTTCTGTCTCCTTCGGACTATATAGATCTATACCTAAAGTATACAGTAAAGGGTATAAAAACTATACAGATAACTCTGTAGAAAACCACTGTATTACATGTCAAATAAGTTTTTCCTGATATATGTAGTGCTACTTGTGTCCGCTTGGGTTCTCCATGAGTTACTGCGCCTTTGAGGTGAAGCATACAAATTCTTTCAAAATACAGTAAAAGGCACAAAGGGGCGTATTTACCATTGTTATTTCTGGGGATAACCCTGTTGGAAGTAAGATAATTCAGCTTTCACTGGCGAAAGCATCCAGGTGCATTTGCTGTGACAATTTCTGTTCTGTTATTGCTACCTGTTCAAATGAACTGTATTGGATGTAGACTTCTACCCCTTGGACTGCGGGCTGGATGTGGAACTGTACGCATTGGACTGGACTAGATATGGTAATGTCTAGACTGGACAAGACTATACATGGACCTGTGCGCATAGAACCGGACTGGGTGTGGACCTGTAAGCATAGAACCAGACTGGGTATGGACCTGTAAGCATAGAACCAGACTAAATGTAGACCAGTAAGCATAGAACCGGACTGGGTGTGGACCTGTAAGCATAGATTCTGACTGGGTGCAGACCTGTAAGCATAGAACCGGACTGGGTGTGGACCTGTAAGCATAGAACCGGACTGGGTATGGACCTATAAGCATAGAACCGGACTGGGTGTGGACCTGTAAGCATAGAACCAGACTGGGTATGGACCTGTAAGCATTAAACAGGACTAGATGTGGACCTGTAAGCATAAAACCTGACTGGGTGTGGACCTGTAAGCATAGAACCGGACTGGGTGTGGACCTCTAAGCATAGAACCGGACTGGGTGTGGACCTGTAAGCATAGAACCAGACTGGGTATGGACCTGTAAGCATAGAACCGGACTAGATGTGGACCTGTAAGCATAGAACCGGACTAGATGTGGACCTGTAAGCATAGAACCAGACTAAATGTAGACCAGTAAGCATAGAACCGGACTGGGTGTGGACCTGTAAGCATAGAACCGGACTGGATATGGACCTGTAAGCATAGAACCGGACTGGATGTGGATCTGTAAGCATAGAACCGGACTAGATGTGGACCTGTAAGCATAGAACCGGACTGTATGTGGATCTGTAAGCATAGAACCAGACTGGGTATGGACCTGTAAGCATAGAACCAGACAAAATGTAGACCAGTAAGCATAGAACCGGACTGGGTGTGGACCTGTAAGCATAGAACCGGACTGGATGTGGATCTGTAAGCATAGAACCGGACTGGGTATGGACCTGTAAGCATAGAACCAGACTAAATGTAGACCAGTAAGCATAGAACTGGACTGGGTGTGGACCTGTAAGCATAGAACCGGACTAGATGTGGACCTGTAAGCATAGAACCGGACTGGAGGTGGATCTGTAAGCATAGAACCGGACTGGGTGTGGACCTGTAAGCATAGAACCGGACTGGATATGGACCTGTAAGCATAGAACCGGACTGGATGTGGATCTCTAAGCATAGAACCGGACTAGATGTGGACCTGTAAGCATAGAACCAGACTGTATGTGGATCTGTAAGCATAGAACCAGACTGGGTATGGACCTGTAAGCATAGAACCAGACAAAATGTAGACCAGTAAGCATAGAACCGGACTGGGTGTGGACCTGTAAGCATAGAACCGGACTGGATGTGGATCTGTAAGCATAGAACCGGACTGGGTATGGACCTGTAAGCATAGAACCAGACTAAATGTAGACCAGTAAGCATAGAACCGGACTGGGCGTGGACCTGTAAGCATAGAACCGGACTAGATGTGGACCTGTAAGCATAGAACCGGACTGGAGGTGGATCTGTAAGCATAGAACCGGACTGGGTGTGGACCTGTAAGCATAGAACCGGACTGGGTGTGGACCTGTAAGCATAAAACCAGACTGGGTATGGACCTGTAAGCATAGAACCAGACTAAATGTAGACCAGTAAGCATAGAACCGGACTGGGTGTGGACCTGTAAGCATAGAACCAGACTAGATGTGGACCTGTAAGCATAGAACCGGACTGGATGTGGATCTGTAAGCATAGAACCGGACTGGGTATGGACTTGTAAGCATAGAACCAGACTAAATGTAGACCAGTAAGCATAGAACCGGACTGGGTGTGGACCTGTAAGCATAGAACCGGACTAGATGTGGACCTGTAAGCATAGAACCGGACTGGATGTGGCTCTGTAAGCATAGAACCGGACTGGGTGTGGACCTGTAAGCATAGAACCGGACTGGGTGTGGACCTGTAAGCATAGAACCAGACTGGGTATGGACCTGTAAGCATAGAACCAGACTAAATGTAGACCAGTAAGCATAGAACCGGACTGTGTGTGGACCTGTAAGCATAGAACCAGACTCGGTATGGACCTGTAAGCATAGAACCAGACTAAATGTAGACCAGTAAGCATAGAACCGGACTGGGTGTGGACCTGTAAGCATAGAACCGGACTAGATGTGGACCTGTAAGCATAGAACCGGACTGGATGTGGATCTGTAAGCATAGAACCAGACTGGGTGTGGACCTGTAAGCATAGAACCGGACTGGGTATGGACCTATAAGCATAGAACCAGACTAAATGTAGACCAGTAAGCATAGAACCAGGCATTAGTGCTCCCAAAAAGTGGCTGATTTGACAGAGCCTTTTTTCTAATTATCTTCAATATCAATGTTTGTATTTGTGTATCTAGCTATTTTTCATCTATTCTTCTATTTTTGCCAATGGCTACATGGTATGATCATGTTTTAGTCATATCTCCTTATAGGTGCACACTGATTGTCCACACACCAGCAAATCTATGTATCTGAGGACAAAACAGTTTCAGGCACATGTAAAAGTGAGCCTTTTTCTATTTGCCATCCATGTACATTTTTCTATAATTACTGTACTATTGTGTACTGATTGCATGGTGTGATTTTTTTTCCAGTTCCCCTTACATGAGGATGCTGAATACCCCAGCAACCACAGCAGAACAGGAGAGCACCACGTGGCATATTCAATTAGGTCCTGAGATCGCAGTTACACTCTGGAATGGCCAGCGAAGGTACTACATGGAACTACAATAATGTGGATTTCCCTTCGCCCCCTTATTGTCGTATCGTATTACTTTAATTATTGCGCAGCCGCAGCGTAACCAAGATCTCCGGACCTTATTGAATATGCTCCTAGGAGACCGAAGTATAACCCATATTATCAGACAAGTATAAACTTGCCATACCGTTGCAAAATATTGTTCTTACTGTCTTTCTAGTTGCCTTTCATGTAAATTGGTGCAAATTGAGTATTTTCATATTAGACTGTTTCACAAAATGTTTTCATTTGGATTTGTACAAAGTGAGATTTATTGACCTTGAGCTTCTACTTGGTTTGTGTCAACTTATGACCCTCACATGAATTCTGTCTACATTGTTTTGCCAGCAGGGAATTGTTGTCCTCTTTCAATTTTAAACTTACAATTAAATATTGTCCTTACCAAATGTATTTACCATGAATATTTTCTCTCTGTACTACACACAGTCCAGCACAATTCATCTTACCGATGGATGGTAAATAACCTAGACAACCAGTTTCAGGAGAATCAAGGACACTAAGTGAAACTCTTGCTTAACTTACTGCACATTACTGTACAATAAACTTTCAGATTAAAGTTCTGCCTGGGGTATCCTACAGTGTACAAGAAGAAGAAACATCCTCCCAGGGACGTGATTACCAATGTAGCAGGTGTAACACCTGCTATGGGACACTGCAGCTGAGGGGGCCCATCAGTAGGAGGAGGCAGTGGGATGTAATTACCAACATAGCAGGTGTAACACCTGCTATGGGACACTGCAGCCAAGGGGGCCCATCAGTAAGAGGAGGCAGTGGGATGTAATTACTGACGAAGCAGGAGTAACAGCTGCTATGGGACACTGCAGCTGAGGGGGCCCATCAGTAAGAGGAGGCAGTGGGATGTAATTACTGACGAAGCAGGAGTAACAGCTGCTATGGGGCACTGCAGCTGAGGGGGCCCATCAGTAAGAGGAGGCAGTGGGATGTAATTACTGACGAAGCAGGAGTAACAGCTGCTATGGGACACTGCAGCTGAGGGGGCCCATCAGTAAGAGGAGGCAGTGGGATGTAATTACTGACGTAGCAGGAGTAACAGCTGCTATGGGACACTGCAGCTGAGGGGGCCCATCAGTAAGAGGAGGCAGTGGGATGTAATTACTGACGTAGCAGGAGTAACAGCTGCTATGGGACACTGCAGCTGAGGGGGCCCATCAGTAAGAGGAGGCAGTGGGATGTAATTACTGACGAAGCAGGAGTAACAGCTGCTATGGGACACTGCAGCTGAGGGGGCCCATCAGTAAGAGGAGGCAGTGGGATGTAATTACTGACGTAGCAGGAGTAACAGCTGCTATGGGACACTGCAGCTGAGGGGGCCCATCAGTAAGAGGAGGCAGTGGGATGTAATTACTGACGAAGCAGGAGTAACACCTGCTATGGGACACTGCAGCTGAGGGGGCCCATCAGTAAGAGGAGGCAGTGGGATGTAATTACTGACGTAGCAGGAGTAACAGCTGCTATGGGACACTGCAGCTGAGGGGGCCCATCAGTAAGAGGAGGCAGTGGGATGTAATTACTGACGAAGCAGGAGTAACAGCTGCTATGGGACACTGCAGCTGAGGGGGCCCATCAGTAAGAGGAGGCAGTGGGATGTAATTACTGACGTAGCAGGAGTAACAGCTGCTATGGGACACTGCAGCCGAGGGGGCCCATCAGTAAGAGGAGGCAGTGGGATGTAATTACTGACGTAGCAGGAGTAACAGCTGCTATGGGACACTGCAGCTGAGGGGGCCCATCAGTAAGAGGAGGCAGTGGGATGTAATTACTGACGTAGCAGGAGTAACAGCTGCTATGGGACACTGCAGCCGAGGGGGCCCATCAGTAAGAGGAGGCAGTGGGATGTAATTACTGACGTAGCAGGAGTAACAGCTGCTATGGGACACTGCAGCTGAGGGGGCCCATCAGTAAGAGGAGGCAGTGGGACGTGATTACCAACATAGCAGGTGTAACACCTGCTATGGGACACTGCAGCTGAGGGGGCCCATCAGTAAGAGGAGACAATGGGATATAATTACTGACGTAGCAGGAGTAACAGCTGCTATGGGGCACTGCGGCTGAGGGGAAGACCATCAGTAAGAGGAGGCAGCTGAACTGTTCTTTAAGGTAAGTGAGGGTGAATTAGGGGCATTGGGGATGGTGTTGGCAGTGCCCCCCCCCCCCTCAGGACCCCAATCCCTGCATACATACAGTATAATAAAAGCAGTGTATAATTGGACAGTATCGTGTTCTTGCTTATGGCTGCTCATTCTTATTATAAAATGACAAGGCATTTATTTTATGTACCATCTGGTGACCAAAATCATTGCTGAAATAAAATTATAACACAGTGGATAAACTTGCCAGAAGTATTAAATCACCTCAGTGTGCCACTGTGCCTTATGTTACGTCCCACTATCATCCTAAATGTGTAAGAGTTCTTAAGGAAGTACCCCAATGTTCTGCTACACGAAAGTAAAGTGATAGTATAACCCCAATCCCATAGTGTGAACACTGCTTTAATTGCCTTCCTGGCCTAAACTGTTGCTGCTTGGCATAGCTGCCAACATACAGGTATAAGCAGTGGTGGAAATGGGCAGGTATACGGTGGTATGCTATACCGCCACTTCTCCTAGTGCCTTCACTAGGTGTGGGCAGGTACATCTATATGCATCATGAGCACTGCTCTCTAAGCAAGAATAAGACATCATAACTTGCCACATGACACAAAATATCGTTTCATTATCTTTTAAATGTTTATCTATTTTTCACTGAATAGTTGTTCATCGTAGAGAACCTCAGACAGAAGATGAAGAGTGATACAATCCAACATCCTGAACAGGCTCTCGTTACATCTTCCCAGCTTCAGTCCAATATGGTTTTAATTCAGAGCTGCCTATGAAGCTTTGTTTTTTTTATAAACAGAACATTTCTACATACTGAGGGAGATCAGCCGTAGCCAAAATGCTTAATACATATTTACATATTTTACCAGATTAATATCTCACACTTTAACTGTCCTACAATTTGTCTGTTACAACCTTACTCGCACTGTTTTACATTAAGTCACCATTTTTCTGAAACCAAGCCCTTGTTATGTTAGGTCACGTTGCCTTTTGGTTCCAAAATATTGGTCCTGTCCAAACATAAATGGGACTAATACATGTATTTGTTCAAGTTGCAAGAAGCCCACAGCTACTCTAATATAGATAACTCACGAGAGGACATTAACCAACTGTAGTATGAAAGTAATCTGCATAACTGGAAATCACTGTTACATAATGTAAAGTTTTTTTAATATTTGACTTTATAATATATCTGTGTCATGTTTTGAACATGAAATGCGTCACACGCCAAACGCTGACATTCTAGACTTGAATGAATGTCAAAATTTCACAATGCCTAAAACAAACTTTATTTCCATAGCAATAACACCATTTATTTATTTTTTAGCTGCTTGGACCTACAAGTTTTCATTGTGGGACACTCAATGCTGGGAACCCAAAAACATAAACCTAAGCATCTTGCAATAATTCTCTTTATCTGCATATGTGAGGCTGGTTTTACCTTTCTAAGAGTTAAGGAGGCATCCCACCCCTGTCTGACAAGGCACCGTCTGTAACACAGCAGTATATAATAAATTCATTCACTCACTGGCCAAGTTTACACAATGTATATAATCCTGCTAACCCTTCATTGATCACATCATCTCCTCTTCAACAACAAAATGTGACGGTGTTCAAAGGGAAAAACACACAGGCATTGTACGTAATCTCGCATGTGAAAACTAGAGCAGATAACACCATTGCCATTTTATTTGAAAAAACAGAACAGATTTCCTGCACTTGGCAGGCTACACATTTTCCTGTTTATTTTAGTGGGTTTCTTTTGTTGCGTTAAGATTTTTTCCTCTAACACACTAGGTACACCAGTTCTGACATTTGAAAGGAACAGCACCCCACTGGCCCAGAGCCACTGATTGGATTAACGTACTTCAGCTATAGACGACTCTCCAACATTGCAGCTCTTGTGAATAAAGAAGGGATTGATGTCATGACAATTAACACTTGGCACGGGGGACGGACCCATAAACCGTATCAGGTTCCAACTTATTAATTCACAATAATGTCTAGTTTTTGCTTGTGCAGGTTTAGTAATATATTAAATTTAGCATAAGAACTTAATTCAGACTGAAACACAAACCACAGAAAGCATTGAAAAACAGTTGTTGATGTAAGGTATTCAGCATGCTGGATATTAATACCTCTCTTTTAGGAATATCAGTAACCGGAGTCACAGTTTTATAGAAAAATGATATAAATTAAAACAATAAAATTATAGTGGCTTATCTCTCCTCTAATCTAAGTGCAGTACTCAGCCTCAGGGAGACAACTCAAATATATTTTTTCCTGATAATGGTATTTAAAAATGACTGACAGTGATCATGTGCATGTTAACATGTAATCCCCATATATCACACAGTTCACAACCTTACAAAGTCTCAAATCCATTTTTGTAAGAATTATAAGTGTAGTGTAATAGAAAAAAGGGCAACAGTAGGTGTTTACTGACCTCTATTACTTTCTTACGTACAGATAAAAATGTGGCTACATTTTACTGCCAATAAATTCCCCCCACTGAGTATCACAGAGATAGCTCATAGAACAGAGAAAAGATCCCAGTGTTCCCTCAAAGATGAAGACTGTTGAAATTAAAGTGTTAAAAGCCTAAACTAAATAGTATACTACCCTGAAGATTGCATTGGAAATTTACTGATAAGTACTACCCTGAAAGAATGTCTCAGGGACCATGGAAAAGAAAAATTCAAGCTCAACTAAACCTGGTTTAGAGGGGAATGGAAGAAATAGAAAATCTAGAACCCATCCAAAACTTGTTCAGTGGAAACAAGACAGAAAATATCTCCAAGCCCAGCTATACCTGATTAGCAGGTTAGACCGTACTTATAGAAAGACTGATGTTCGAGATTAAGTGTTGCCCCTATTATCTAAACAGGTCAAGTAATGCTGAGTGAAATCATCTGCCGAGATGACTACTCTAGTTTAGAATGCTAAATGTTTGATTCTCAGCTAAACGCTTGATGCTCTGACTTGTGTCTCAGTTGAAAGAAGAGAGAGAGAGAGAGAGAGAAAGAGAGAGAGAGAGAGAGAGAGAGAGGTGGGATGATGCAGTGAGTTGGGAAAGTTTAACAGTACCACCAGGGCAAAAGGCTGTAGCCCTGGTGGTACCTGGGAGGTGAGTGCATCATCACCATCATCAACATTTATTTATATAGCGCCAGCAAATTCCGTAGCGCTTTACAATTGGCATCTGATTTTAGCTGCATTTTAACGGTATTTAAAGCAAATAGGTCAGTGTAGGACCTGTATATAATGAGGTGCCCTTGATGTTGGGATGCAGTTTTAAATGTTTTGATCAAAATATGAACTAAAACCTCATATTTTCATTTTGCTAGACACACACAGATATGCAGTGTAAAGGATAAGCGCTGACAACTGTCTTTTTGTTTTGTATACATATATAGGCATTTATATTGCCACGCAGCTGGTACCACATACAATATGGGATATACAGAGCGCTGGCTTGAATGCTCAATCTGAGAAACACCCAGAGACTGCTACAACCTGAGATTGCCATAGCTACATTCCCAGCTGTATCTGAGAATGAAAGGAGGCAAACTGGTATCCAGTGAGAGGAAGCTGGTGTCACTGTGGCTGTGTTGAGCATAAGAAGTGAGAGATGAGTGACAATCCCACTACATGAGAGTGTCCGCTGTTGTTTCTAGTAACCATATTAGCTAAAGTAACTTAATGAACTGTGCTGATGTGTGACGTTAGAAGATGTAAGCAGTAACTTATTTATTGGGTTGGGTATGAATTCCCAGCAGTGGAAATACAGACACATCATGTCGACATGAAAAATGTTGATAGGATAAATGCTCCCACATCCATGCTGTCTACATGGTTCATATGTAGATATTGTGATTGTCGACAGTAGTAATGTCGTCAGTCACAATATCGATAGTAAAGATGCAAAGCTGGCGGATTAGGTCCCGCCGGCACAAAACACTTCTAAAAAAATCCACACAGTAATAAAGGTTAATACTACCCCTCCCCTCCCCAAAGACCTAAAAACTGGTGCTGGCAGTCAGCGGACACTGTGGCAATGCAACCGCCGAAACTGCGGGACACCGGCACAAAAGGGTTAAAAAAAATGAGAGCCCCCCTCCCCAATCAGATTAACCCTAGTGCTGCCAGTCTAGTGCTGGTATTAGCAAGATCGGGGGGACAAAAGTAGTGGGATCCCCCCAGATTTTACTACAACCAGCAATAGGCTGTACCACGCTTGGCAAAAACATAACCATATATCTGGACAGCCAGCATTGCTTGTTTAATGTTGACATTGTGACTGTCGACATTACTACTGTAGGCAATCACAATGTCTACATTTTAACCATGTAGGCAGCATAGATGTCTCAGCATTTACCCTTTTGACATTTTCATGTCGACAGGATGTGTCGGCATATTAGTCGGATTATGACCACCACTACATTTATCTTCATCAAGAGAGGTGGTCTGGCACCCATTCATTTCCCACTGATAACCATAGACTGCTGTACTTGCTGCATAGGAATTATATAAACTTTGTGTTGCTACTAAACCTGATGTGACAGAGACTGAGCAAAGATCATGTGGCATCACAATCCCCGCTGAGCCAGGGGTTGCCTTAGACTGGTGTAGTGCAATCATGCCTAAATTAAGCTACCTGATATGCCTTGTTTTTCAAAAATTATCATTATTTCACAGTCCCACCTGCAGGACAATGATTTCTGCTTTCAAAGCAGTATTTTAATTTACATGACCCAGAGTTTTGGCCTGTCTTTAAAATTCCAATGAAACATTAGATCTGAATACAAAAACATATTTTTACATCGTAGAAATGTTTGCAAACTGTTATTTCTCAAAACCCAAAGTTATAGCTCAGCTGTGCATCACACAGATGTCCACTTTTAGAAACTCCAAATAATATAAACCTTTTATGAAACACTCATAAACAAGATATTTTTAGTACAGCATATGCATAAAAAGTAATACAGCATTTGTAATCAGATATAATGCGCAAATCCATTATTTTCCCAAACATTCCTTGCTCAGTTCTTTCTAATACAAGCAGCAGCAAATAAGTTACAGGTCTGCCTTCTTAAATCATTTTTTTTACATTGTGCCGCAAAAAAGGCATTAAGTTAATATGTTAAATTAGTGACAACATGTTCCATGCCATTACAGTAGCAAAGTAGTATAAGTTGCACCATAGTGCACAGCATGGCAATAAATGTATACCCAAAATGCATGGTTTGTCGTACACCAATGTACCTACTGCAGCATACAGTTCAGGGATGAGGCCCTGTACAGAAATTAAAGTGTCCTAAGAAGTAGATGCTGGAATATTAGCGAAGTGTAACTTCACATATTTATAAAACCAACCCATAGAGATCTATCACTCAACATGCTGATTTTATTAGGCTATAATTGTCTTTTATTCCTAAAAAAAATAGGGATCATAAGTAGGGATGTGCACCGGCGACTTTTGAGGTCTCGTGTTTTGTGTTTTGGATCCGGATTTTCGTTATTTTTGAGGTTCGGATTTGTCTCGCAAAACACTTGACGAAAGGTCTCGGTTCGGATTTAAGGTATTGGATTCGGATTTTTTTTGAAAAAAACATAAAAAGTTTAAAAATCAAGTTTTTGGGCTTATTTTCACTCCTAGGCTATTATTAACCTCAATAACATTCAATAACAAGCATTTCCACTAATTTACAGTGTATTCTGAACACCTCACAATATAGTTATTAGTCCAAAACGTTGCAAAAAGGTATCTTTCTGGACTGCGTAGAGGAGTGGGTCACCACAATATCTTAAAAACCCTGAACTTTTATGATTCGCACCAATAATTGTACCTGGACTGCGTAGAGGAGTGGGTCACCACAATATATTAAAAACCCTGAAATTTTATGAATCGCACCAATAAATGTACCTGGACTGCGTAGAGGAGTGGGTCACCACAATATATTAAAAACCCTGAACTTTTATGAATCGCACCAATAAATGTACCTGGACTGCGTAGAGGAGTGGGTCACCACAATATATATAATAAGAAAACCATCAACTTGTTTGATTCGCACCAATAAATGTACCTGGACTGCGTAGAGGAGTGGGTCACCACAATATATTAAAAACCCTGAACTTTTATGAATCGCACCAATAAATGTACCTGGACTGCGTAGAGGAGTGGGTCACCACAATATATTAAAAACCCTGAACTTTTATGAATCGCACCAATAAATGTACCTGGACTGCGTAGAGGAGTGGGTCACCACAATATCTTAAAAACCCTGAACTTTTATGAATCGCACCAATAAATGTACCTGGACTGCGTAGAGGAGTGGGCACTGGGCACCACAATAAAATATATAAAAAACCTTCAACAGGTCTGCATTACACTACACATACGGCTGCTCCTCCATCCTCTCCATCATATACATGTTGGAGTTTTAGCGTGTGACAACCTCTTGTTTTTGATAATGTCAGTGCACTTTAAAAGAGTGACCACCCTCGGATCCTGGCAAAGCGTACGAAGGGCTACATCCACAAGAGCTACATGCTTGCTGTAATCGCAATGGCTTACCAGCTCCTCCCTCACTTTCTCCAGCTGCTTCTGCAACAGCCTGATCAGGGGAATGACCTGACTCAAGCTGGCAGTGTCGGAACTGACTTCTCGTGTGGCAAGTTCAAATGGCTGCAGAACCTTGCACAACACGGAAATCAGTCTCCACTGCGCTTGACTCAGGCGCATCCCCACTCCTTTGCCTATGTCGTAGGTGGCTGTGTAGGCCTGAATGGCCTTTTGCTGCTCCTCCATCCTCTGCAGCATATAGAGGGTGGAGTTCCAGCGCGTCACAACCTCTTGTTTGAGGTGATGGCAGGGCAGGTTCAAGCTTTTTTGATGTGCCTCTAGTCTGCGGTAGGCACTGGCTGAATGCCGAAAGTGTCCAGCAATTTTGCGGGCCACCGCAAGCATCTCCTGCACACCCCTGTCACTCTTGAGGTAATGCTGCACCACCAAATTAATGGTGTGGGCAAAACATGGGACGTGCTGGAAATTGCCCATATTTAATGCCCGCACAATGTTACTGGCATTGTCTGACACCACAAATCCCCATGAGAGTCTAAGTGGGGTAAGCCACTGGGAGATAATTTCCCTCATTTTCTCTAATATGTTGGCAGCGTTGTGCCTCTTATTAAAGCCTGTAATGCACAATGTTGCCTGCCTTTGCATGAGCAGCCATTTTGTAGATGCTGCTACTGATGCAGCTGTTGCTGTTGCTGCGGAAGGGGATGCATCTACCCAGTGGGCTGTCACAGTCATATAGTCCTTCGTTTGCCCAGAACCACTTGTCCACATGTCCGTGGTTAAGTGGACAGTGGGTACAACCGCATTTTTAAGAGCACTGAGGACACTTGATCGTACTTCTCTGTACATTTTTGGTATCGCCTGCCTAGTGAAGTGGAATCTCGAGGGGATTTGGTACCGGGGACACAATACCTCCATCAACCCTCTAAATCCCACTCCACTGATGGCGGACACCGGGCGCACGTCTAACACCAACATTGCAGTTACAGCCGCAGTTATACGCTTTGCAATAGGGTGACTACTATCGTATTTGGTGGTCATGGCAAACGACTGTTGGACGGTCAATTGTTTGGTGAAAGACTTAGCGGTCTTACGACTTCCCCTCTGGGAAGATGACCGACTAACAGCAGCAACAGCAGCAGTGGCAGTAGTAGGCGTACCGCTGCAGGATTCCTCGGATGAATCCCGTATTGAGGAGGACTCAGTCTGGCTGGTGACTTGGGCTGCAGGACTGAATCTGATGGAGATTGTGGAGGAAGTTGACGAGGAGGGTGTTGCTGGTGTGTATCCAACTGGACCACGGGATTTAGGTGTCCCTGTACCAATGAGGGTCCTAGCCCCAGTTCCTGAACTAACCACTGAACTATGAAGGTTATTCAGGTGACGTATAAGGGAGGATGTTCCTAGGTGGGCAAGATCCTTACCCCTGCTTATTTGAGCTTTACATAAGCTACATATTGCCATACATTGGTTGTCTGGATTTGGATAAAAATAACTCCAGACCGAAGAGGTGCATTTTTTGGTCTTCTGACCAGGCATGACGATGGGCTTTTTCATCCCATGGACATCAGCTGTTTCCCCCCCTGGTGCCTCATTTACAATAACCACATCACCATCCTCATCATCAAGTTCCTCCACAGCGCCAGCTACATCATCAATAGCCTCCTCCCGAGCCACCTCTTCCCGTACAGTGATGGGAAGGTCAGGCTTGACAACCACCAACACCCTTGGACTCGCCTTGGGGATTTGTGATAATTTCTCTTTAGAAGGCAGAGTTGTTTGCTGTTTTGTTGCTGACAGCATAACTCTCTTCAATTTTTTGTAGGGGGGGGGAGGAGGAGGAGGGCTAAGATCCGTGGGTGAAGCTGAACCACTAGTCATGAACACGGGCCAGGGCCTAAGCCGTTCCTTGCCACTCCGTGTCGTAAATGGCATATTGGCAACTTTACGTTTCTCCTCAGATGATTTTAAGTTTCTCTTTTTGCTACTTTTTCTTAACTTGGGCTTTTTGGATTTTACATGCCCGGTACTACGAGATTGGGCATCGGGCTTGGAAGACGACGTTGATGGCATTTCATCGTCTATGTCATGACTAGTGGCAGCAGCTTCAGCATTAGGAGGAAGTGGGTCTTGATCTTTCCCTACTTTATCCTCCAAAGTTTTGTTCTCCATTATATGTAGCACAAGATACTGCAGAATGTGTGAACTTGGTAATATTGCAGTACCAATGGACTTATAATGCTGGATTGGTTTTGCAAATTTGGTTATAATTATTATATATATTTTTTTTTTTTAATTTTTTATTTTTTTTTACTTTTTTTTTATTTTTTACAAACTTGGGAATAATGGGGAAATAACTATGCCCTTAGAAGCACAGAGCACAGGACACAGCACCACTGGACTGAACAGGACACGGCACAGGACCCAGCAGCACTACGGAACTCAGCAGGACAGAGCACAGGACACAGCACCACTGGACTGATACTGCAGAATGTGTAAACTTTGTAATATTGCAGTACCACTGGACTTTTACTGCTGAATGTGTGAACTTGGTAATATTGCAGTACCAATGGACTTATAATGCTGGATTGGTTTTGCAAATTTGGTTATAATTATTATATATTTTTTTTTTTTTTTAATTTTTTATTTTTTTTTACTTTTTTTTTATTTTTTACAAACTTGGGAATAATGGGGAAATAACTATGCCCTTAGAAGCACAGAGCACAGGACACAGCACCACTGGACTGAACAGGACACGGCACAGGACCCAGCAGCACTACGGAACTCAGCAGGACAGAGCACAGGACACAGCACCACTGGACTGATACTGCAGAATGTGTAAACTTTGTAATATTGCAGTACCACTGGACTTTTACTGCTGAATGTGTGAACTTGGTAATATTGCAGTACCAATGGGCTTATACTGCAGGATTGGTTGTGAAAATTTTGTGGTAATTAAAAAATATTAAAGTAGTTTTTGGTATTTTATAAAAAAAACTTTTTTTTATTTTTTTAAACACAGGGGAATATTGGGGAAATAACTATGCCCTTAGAAGCACAGAGCACAGGACACAGCACCACTGGACTGAACAGGACACAGCACAGGACCCAGCAGCACCACTGACCTCAGAAGGACAGAGCACAGCACACAGCACCACTGGACTGATACTGCAGAACACAGCACAGCACAGCACAGCACAGCACAGCACAGCACAGCACAGCACTAAACAGCACAGCACAGCACAGCACAGCACTAAACAGCACAGAACTAAACAGCACAGAACTAAACAGCACAGAACTAAACAGCACAGAGGACCACCTAACACACCCTCCCTCTACCCTGATCAATGCCCGAGTGAAGATGGCGGCGACTAGCGGGGAATTTATAGGATCCGAGTATCGCGAGATCCGACAACGGGATTATGAGTCAGAGCCTCAGTTTCACTTTTGAATTTGGCGCCAATACCCGGATCTGTCTCGGATCCGACTCGGATCCGCAACGTTCGGGTGGGCTCGGATTTCAGAAATCCGAGCGCGCTCATCCCTAATCATAAGTACAATATTTACAGTGATTTTTGTCATTTACATTTACAGGATTAGTGGAAAAATCATAATTGATGTAATATGACAGATATAAGGTCCAGAAAGATCCAATATGCCGTGATGATCCCCAGCCGTTAAGATTTAATAAGCCAGTAATAATGTCCCACAATCTAATATGCCAATTAAAATAACCATGCTTTCTTCATTGATTGTGCATATATTATATGATCAAAGTGGTTGAAAATGTGATTTTAATAAAATTTTTAAACCAACACCCATGGAGAGGAAATGGAAATATAACTGTAAAGTTTCACAGTAGTTAGGTTTAAGCTAAAGTCAGCTTTAGTGGAATGGAGTGAGGAACCAAACATCAAGTATCACCCATCTCCTAGGGGTATATTTACTAAGCGGTAGTTTTGTTGACCCATCTTTTTATTTCATTTAATAAAATTGCCATTTTAAAAAATGAGAGGAAAGTGCAGATAGTCGCCAGTTTGACAGAACCACCTCTTAGTAAACATACCCCCTGGTTTTTGTCCTGTACCCCTGCATCTGTGGTGCTTAATATCACATATGATGGATGTGTTGCACTGAGCACCATGGGTAAGATCCTGCACGTCTGTTTTCATAGTATATACTTCACCAGATCAGTGAGATTCCTCTGCAATCACCACTTCTTGCCATGGCATTTGGGTACCGTGGCTCCATAGCAAGCAGAGAGAAGGAGATGGAGAAAAAAATAACCATGTGTAAATATTTATATAGAGAGAGAATCGCCTCCATACCCCTGCTTGTAGCTTTCGGCGCTGGATGGTCTCTCCAAACACACATTACTATGACCCTTTTTAATAATGTATTATTTATAAGTGATAACATTACTACTGTATGACTGTAACAATATTATGCACAGTGTACTATAGCTGTATTTGCACTGTGGGCAGCATGGTGGCTCAGTGGTTAGCACTTCTGCCTTACAACACTGGGGTCATGAGTTTAATTCCCGACCATGGCCTTATCTGTGTGGAGTTTGTATGTTCTCCCCGTGTTTGCGTGGGTTTCGTCCGGGTGCTCCGGTTTCCTCCCACACTCCACAAACATACTGGTAGGTTAATTGGCTGCTAACAAATTGACCCTAGTCTGTGTGTGTGTGTGTGTGTTAGGGAATTTAGGCTGTAAGCCCCAATGGGGCAGGGACTGATGTGAGCGAGTTCTCTGTACAGTGCTGCGGAATTAGTGGCGCTATATAAATAAGTGATGATGATATTGTATAGCCTTGTTTTGTAATCTGAAAAACAAATGTTTGCAATGTATTTTCCTTGTCTCTGGTCATTGGACTCCTGCATGTGTTTAGAATAGCCAACAGCCAAACCTTTTCTCTTTATATGTATGTCTGACAACCTATGATTCACTATATAAAAGTAAGATGATAAAGAGGGTTTAAGACTAGGGGCTAGATTTACTAAGCTGCGGGTTTGAAAAAGTGGGGATGTTGCCTATAGCAACCAATCAGATTCTAGCTGTTATTTTGTAGAAGGTACTAAATAAATGAAGGCTAGAATGTGATTGGTTGCTATAGGCAACATCCCCACTTTTTCAAACCCGCAGCTTAGTAAATCTAGCCCTAGGTACGCTTGTTGCCACAGTGGTGCTGCCTACAGCAGGGGTACGAGATTCCGGGTTCCTGTTGCTTAGTTGTGCAAAGGGTTTCTGTGGCACAGGGTGTGGTTCTGTCTTGGTGGCTGTGTATACAATGAGAATAAGTGTGTTAATTGGGGAAGACGCTAACACTTTTACTCTCTTCCACACTGTGTACACACCAAACCCTGGGCAACTCTCTACACAAGGGTGAGCTCCCCCCACTCCCCACCCATTAATACCCATTTTCTCATTAAATACAGATCCACCAACACAGAACCACACCCTGCTCCATGGAACCCCTTAGTACATATAAAAGGAGGATACAATACACATACATACCATACATTACCTTTACTGAAACATGTGAATCATTATTCTGGCCTTTGTTTCTCTGTTCCCATGTTTCCTGCTGCTTCACTTTCTGAGTCCACCATTAATAATACACATTATGTATGGAGTGTGTGTGCATTCAAAGGCATTTCATCATGATTACATTATTACCTTTGTTTTAATATATTTTAAAAAAAAACAAACAAGTGGAAACACTGAAAAAAAATCACTTTGGATATATAAATATTTCCTACAATTTTTGTTGCCTAACCACCAAAATGCTCAAAATGAATGAGCATTTTATGTTGCTGATACCTGTACAAACCCATAGGGACAGGTATCATGTGCAGAAAGGTCTGTTAAACATAAACAACAGCACACAAAACATCTGAAGAATAACCCATTTCTTTGATGAAATATGGAATGGTTCTACACTATATAAACAACTTAATCTTTCCCCTTTCTCTGTAGGCTTCTGTTTATTCCACCTCACTCACTCATGTAGTGAATTGTTTATGCAATGGCTCACCAGTATAGTCAATACATGTGATATATGCCTGTGCATGTAATGCAAATTAGTGTGGTTTCAAACGCTCAGCAGACATTACAAATGTACAACCCAAGCGTGGTTATAAACCATCGTTAAGCATTCAACATGATACTTCTTATGCTGAGACTTAACAAATTTGCTGCAATGTCTAAAATAAATACTTTCATGCAATGAAATTTAACAGATAATAGACATGACCAAAACATGAAACGGGAAACGTTAAATGATACAGGAAGTGAAAATCTAATTGCATATTGCTGTTGCCTTTTTCGAATAGAGTGAATTATTTTAACATGAGTATAAGAAGAAATCATACTTTTTTATGAAAAAATGTCATGGAATAAAACAAGTTTACTTTCTTTCTACAAGGTGTTAAGTAGAACATTTGAAACCAGTAAAATGTGGTGTACAGGATACAGGACCTCAATGAAAGTTACAGCTTTACATGTAATATACGTTATAAATAAAAGGAGGGGGCTTGTAGGAGATTTAAAGAGAAAATAGTCCCACTAAATATTCTATGCAGCTGACTTGGTGCTTTAGGAAAACTACGAGTACCGCTTTCATACTGCCGCCCCGGCAATATCCCGGGTTTTTCAAGCCGGGTTTTTGCCGGGGCTCGGAGCGTCCCAGCTCAGAAACACCATTCATACTGCACCTCGGACCCGGGAATTTCCCGGGTTGACCCCATTCATACTGCACAAGTCTGTGCCCTGGCAATTTGTGGGAGTCATCACCAGAGCAGTTTTCATTGGCTGAAAAATGGTGATGTCATTGAAAGGTGACTGGTTTTTTTTTCTTCCACGGGCTCCCACCGATGACATCATCCTCCAGAAACAGGCAGACAGCCAATCAGCTTGTTTTCTGTGCAACCCGGGTTGAAAAACCCGGGTTGCACCATTCATAGTGCAGGCAACCCAGGTCCGACCCGGGAATTACCCCTCGATAAATCCCGGGTTGAAGACCCGGGTTTTTAGACCCGGGATTTTTGACTTGTACCATTCATACTGCACCAAGACCCGGGTCGTGTGAGCTCGCCCCGGCAAAAACCCGGGATTTTGGTGCAGTATGAATGGGGTATAACTTACAAAATCTTGTTTGACAATTATCAGCATTATAATTATTCTAAACAAAGATTTGCATTCAGTGAGGAGCAGTTAAAGCTCATTTATACATGTTTTGTATGATATAAAATAATGACCAAATTCCAAACCATCATTTTTTTGCTGTAATCATTTTTTTTCCCTCTGTCTTATGCTAGTTTATCTTTAACGTATTTAAAAGTCATGATAAAAAATGAGGAATGCTAATCCCTCAGACTGATGACATCATCATTATTGTTTCTTGGGATGTTAAGGAGACTAAACCACTGAGATATCAATAAACATTACAGTCTTAAACGTTAGCTCTCTCACGTTAATCAAAAGGAAGTTGGACATTGTTTCATACTGATTGAAATTCAACATTTTTCAGAAATCATATTTTGTCAAGCGCTTAAAAAAACTCTGCTTCTCTTTGGAATCCCTCATCTAGTGGGGTAGAGCTGAACCTCAGATACAAATGTCTGTATCCAGCACAAGGGGCTCTTACGTGCTTTAATCTCTTGGAGAACTTTTGTTAAATTCAATATGATGATAGCAAAACAAAAACAGCCACTTACTAATATTCCCCCTGCAAATACCGTTCTTTAGATCCATCGTGCCAGGCATGATGGCAAATGTGAATAACAATGCAGCACAGTATTACATATCATGTTATCTAATTGAAGCAATATTTAGACTTTGAAAATTCATATACGAAAAAAAATGTTCTCTGTTTCACTGTTTTATGTCAGGATATGAAACACTTTAAGAAACAGTACACACTGACTATTATCTTTTAAGCAGCAGAGTCTAGATAATAAACATATATTGCAATAGTATTTTGCTTGTAAACCTGTCCGAGTTATTTTGTCATTCCTGTATCGCTTCACAATGAAAATCTAATCTTAAAAACATTGCTGTAAAAGTGTAGAACTACCCAGTAGATAAAAGTACACTGCCTACTTTCATTCATGTATTATTATGAGTAGTATTAGTAGTATAGGAGGAAGAGGGGGTGAAAGCAGAGGAAGAGGAGAATGAGAAGGTGGTATTAATGCCTCAGCGGCGCCCCCACATGGAGAGGTGACCGCTGACATGAAGGAGAAGCAGCCAGCAGCTGATCTTCCATAGTAGTGTTACACTGGGTGTGTTATTTTTGGCTATGGTGTACAGGCGCGGGCTGGCAACATTCAGCCCGGGGGGGGGACATCGCGTGTCCGTGGATGCAATATTGAGGTAATACTGCATCCACGAGGGGTTGGCGACCGGCCCGAACAGCGGTCACTCTGAACGGCCCGGGGGACCGATGCCCCCCTGCCCTCCGGCCCAGCCGGCCCCTGATGGTGTATCAGCCAAGTGCCGCACTCCCATTCTGAGGAACTAATTACTAAAGGGTCTCCGGCGCTAATAGGCAATAAAACAAACAAATGAATATAGATAGGACATCAAGTGCAGCAAATCAAACAGAGGAAGTGCAAATCCTCTAAATAAATATAGAGACAGAAAGACAGATTGCGCATAAGATGTCCTTAATATAGAGAGATACAGTATGATAATAAGACCAAAACAATAATGGATATAAATTAATATTTACTAAGTATACAGATGGTTAAAACAATTTAATACATGTACCAATATAACACATGATCCAGTGCACAGGCTCAATGACCCTTTAGAAAAAAAAACCCACAAAATGTGTTTTATATTCCACAGAACTTCCAATGTTTCCAAAAAAAATGTCCTAGAACAATTAGAATTAAATATTTTATATTAAAATATTTGACAAAAGATGTATACAAAGGCTCCGTAATGTCGAATCACAACATAGCTTCAGATGACAACTTGCCACATACTGAATAAAGCGATGGGGGTGATTAATTATACACCTCTTTAGTGTTGGTTATATCGCATTCATATGGCAGCGGTAAATTGCAAGTATAAAAAGTGTGTCCGTCTTGCATATCTTAATGTAGCCAAAATAGAATGAATCCAGCCATAGATAAAGGAGGAACTGTTGTCCCCACCTCCCACCTTCTGTGGTAAAAGCAGTGGGGGTGGGGCGCTGCTTCCAAATGGGAGGGGGGCTGCTTCCAAGTGTTTGTGTGAGGGGGAGCCATCTAGGGCTCCTTAGGGCTTGCACCGTCCCGCTGTAGTCATCCTACTATGACTATTACTACTAAGTATAAAGTTGACCTGTTACCAACATTAACATCTAATGTTGTCCTGCCTCTTATTTGCAAATAATGCCACTGACATTTGGGAGTGGCTGCCAACAAAAGGTAAGAGATGATATAGATAATAAGGTGAATAACAAAAAAAACATATTTTGGGAATAAATTACTAGCATTTTCAGAATTATATGTAATGAAGTTATTTTATGTATATGTATTTGCAGTTGTTGGTGCGAGTAAGTCATATTGTTACATGATGATATGCAGCCTGTCATGGGGCACTAGGAGTTTTACCCAGAATTCACCAGGTGTAGCTACACTTACCAGAAGTGCGGACCTCTGGGTAGTGTGGTGAATCAGTGGAACCATACAGTAGAATAGAGGAAAGGAATGTCAATAGTATAAATGGTGAGTCTAGGCACCGTGAAATTGTGATGGTACAGCAGTTTAGTAAACAGGATAAAATGAGGAAAGAGTCCAAGTGCCTTAGCACGCAGGTAGCATATAGCAGGCCAGTACTTGATAACTGGATAACGTTAGGCAAAGACCAATCAACAATATAGTAGAAGAGTCAGCGACTTGCAGCTACAATACAGAGGCACTTGTAGACTTTAGTCCAGCTAATAGGTACCATACAGAGTAGTAGCTATATCACAAGGAAACATGAATGGTCTACAGCTGGTAAGTTTCACTACGGATATGTAGAGAAGACTTGTCCAGCGCAGGTGTTTAACAGAATAGCGTGAGTGGTCTGCAATTGGCAAGTTGTACCACTGATGTGAAGGGAAGACTTGTCCAGGCGCAGGCATGGAACGGAGTAACGTGAGTGGTCTGCAATAGGCAAATTTTACCACTGATGTGTAGAGAAGACTTGTCCAGGTGCAGGCATGGAACGGAGTAACGTGAGTGGTCTGCAATAGGCAAGTTGTACCACTGATGTGAAGGGAAGACTTGTCCAGGTGCAGGCGTGGAACGGAGTAACGTGAGTGGTCTGCAATAGGCAAGTTGTACCACTGATGTGAAGGGAAGACTTGTCCAGGTGCAGGCGTGGAACGGAGTAATGTGAGTGGTCTGCAATAGGCAAGTTGTACCACTGATGTGAAGGGAAGACTTGTCCAGGTGCAGGCGTGGAACGGAGTAACGTGAGTGGTCTGCAATAGGCAAGTTGTACCACTGATGTGAAGGGAAGACTTGTCCAGATGCAGGCATGTAATGGAGCACTGTGAGTGGTCTGCAATAGGCAAGTTGTACCACTGATGTATAGAGGAGACTTGTCCAGGAGCAGGCAGGTAACGGAGGTAGCGAGAGTAGTCTGCAGCGGGTAAGTTCTACTACCGATGTGGAGAGGAGACTTGTCCAGAAGCAGGCAGGTAACGGAGGTAGCGAGAGTAGTCTGCAGCGGGTAAGTTCTACTACCGATGTGGAGAGGAGACTTGTCCAGAAGCAGGCAGGTAACGGAGGTAGCGAGAGTAGTCTGCAGCGGGTAAGTTCTACTACCGATGTGAAGAGGAGACTTGTCCAGAAGCAGGCAGGTAACGGAGGTAGCGAGAGTAGTCTGCAGCGGGTAAGTTCTACTACCGATGTGGAGAGAAAACTTGTCCAGAAGCAGGCAGGTAACGGAGGTAGTGAGAGTAGTCTGCAGCAGGTAAGTTCTACTACCGATGTGAAGAGGAGACTTGTCCAGAAGCAGGCAGGTAACGGAGGTAGCGAGAGTAGTCTGCAGCGGGTAAGTTCTACTACCGATGTGAAAAGGAGACTTGTCCAGAAGCAGGCAGGTAACGGAGGTAGCGAGAGTAGTCTGCAGCGGGTAAGTTCTACTACCGATGTGGAGAGAAGACTTGTCCAGAAGCAGGCAGGTAACGGAGGTAGCGAGAGTAGTCTGCAGCGGGTAAGTTCTACTACCGATGTGGAGAGAAGACTTGTCCAGGAGCAGGCAGTTAACGGAGGTAGCGAGAGTAGTCTGCAGCGGGTAAGTTCTACTACCGATGTGGAGAGGAGACTTGTCCAGAGCAAACGGATAACACGAACAGAAACAGGAAAGACCTCAGAGTCTCAAGGAATGAGAACCAAGAACAGGCAAAGGTAATAGGGCAACAGGTGCCTTAAGTACTGAGAGGTGATTAATTAACCAATGAGACTAGAGGCGAGGTATTAACAGTTCAGGGTTTCTGCACATGCGCAATCTTAGTCAAGATGGCGGACGGCCGCGTCTCAGGAGAGGCGCCAGCAGAAGCGAGAGAGACCCATGTCTCAACCTAGAGGCACTAACAGTCCGGTGAGTGACACAGCCGCATAATTTACAATGGAAATCCCACAACTGCCTCCACCATCGATAATAGAATAGGGACACTGATTATGTTTTACAGATAAGTTTTAAATGTTTGAGAAAAATGAAAACAGGACATCATTTAAGTATTTTACTCCCTCACTAAGTGAACTCTTTGCTCTTTTCAAACTATATTTATAAGAAAAGTAAAAGATCATCATCATATTCATCATCAACATTTATTTATATAGCGCCAGCAAATTCCGTAGCGCTTTACAATTGGGAACAAACATTGATATGACAATACTGGGTAATACATACAGACAGAGAGGTAAGAGAACCCTGCTCGCAAGCTTACAATCTATAGATGCGCCTTTTTGTCCACCCATGCCAGCATATCATCATCATCATCGTCACCATTTATTTATATAGCGCCACTGATTCCGCAGCGCTGTACAGAGAACTCACTCACATCAGTCCCTGCCCCATTGTAGCTTACAGTCTAAATTCCCTAATATACACAGAGAGAGAGAGACTAGGGTAAATTTTTGGTAGTAGCCAATTAACCTACCAGTATGTTTTTGGAGTGTGCATATAGGAACACTCCCAATTTTTGTTGGGATGTGCAACCTTGAAAATGCTCTGCACGGCCATTTGGGGGTTTGTGGGCCAAGATATGAATGTGAAACGTAAATAAAAACACAACGTACCTTCTGGCGCTCACAATATAGAAACATATATCAAAAGGCAGGAAATTGTTTAAATAGTTGGCGCTAGGTTGTACTCTCTTAAAAGTAAATACAAATGCTTTATAAAAAGTACAACTAGCAAAGTGTCTTTAGACTGTACATATATCTAGAAGTATTTATTCATAATAAAAATCCTTTTTAAAGTTATAGCTTCAATATCATCAAATTAAATATATCAGTATACATTTAAATTGTCAAAATATATAAAATACCACCATGATTCAAGGTATAATCCACATACATTTAATCACATCTAAGTTCCATCAAACAATGTATCTTATTAAATACTGTGCATAACATACGATAAAAAGTAAAACAAACAATGTGACTTTATAATCCTGCTTACTATCACTTTACAACCGCCTCTTCGTTAATTTGGACATTTTCATTTTTCTCCTCTCTCCAGACTCATTTATGACATGACTAAATCATGAGAATAAGTGGACATCATAAGGAGAAGACGTGAGCTCTCCCACAGTCACTGCAGTCTCTACGGGTCAATCCATGCGCTTCCCATATGAACAGAAACAGTTAATCAAACATAGTCCCATCACATCACAAAGGGCATTTGCACTACACTCCTGTTTTTGCTGCCTTGCAAATTACCCTACTCATTTACTTAGAGAGTATTCAGATGAAACAGAGCAAAAACCAGACATGTACATACAAGTCATATGGGCAGCACGGTGGCTTAGTGGTTAGCACTTCTACCTCACAGTACTGGAGTCATGAGTTTGATTCCTGACCATGGCCTGATCTGTGTGGAGTTTGCATGTTCTCGTGGGTTTCCTCTGGGTACTCCAGTTTCCTCCCACACTCCAAACACATATTAGTAGCTTAATTGGCTGCTATTAAATTGCCCTAAGGGGTATATTTACTAAACTGTGGGTTTGAAAAAGTAGAGATGTTGCCTATAGCAACCAATCAGAATCTAGCTGTCATTTATTTACTACATTCTACAAAATGACAGCCAGAATCTGATTGGTTGTTATAGGTAATATCTCCACTTTATCAAACCCGCAGTTTAGTAAATATACCCCTTAGTCTCTCTCGGTCTGTGTGTATGTATATGTTAGGGAATTTAGATTGTAAGCTCCATTGGGGCAGGAACTGATGTGAGTGAGTTCTCCGTACAGCGCTGCGGAATTAGTGGTGCTATATAAATAACTGATGATGATTATTATTATTATTATTATTATTATTATTATTATTATTGATATCTATAATACTGCATTTAATAGTGAGTTTTAGATTGAACCTAGGACCCAATCCTCCTTTCATACCCAGGGCCCCCTCTTTTCAAGCCGCATCCTTGGAACCTATCATAAAAATAATACTATATATAGGTAAATTCAGAGGCAATTTGTTCTAAGATGGTTTAACTTCACCTTTAAAAACAGACTTTAAAAGCCACAACTAGAAACATATTTCCTAACTAGCGTTTTTATACACAGTGGCATTTAGTTTGCTTTAGCTATGGAATGAGGTCCACCTATTGCTTAATTGTTTCCACATTGAGGCTGCTCTCTCTCCACGTGTTGCGAGGATAATAGATGGTCCAGAGGTTATGGCAGCTGGCTTTCATTGAAATCCATCAGTTTACGCTAGCACAATAATGTACTCTGGGGTTAAAAAGGGTTTCGTTGTCGACCAAAATACTTCCATTTGATTGTTATATAAGCCCAGGGGTATTGATTTATTATTGGCAGGTCCAGAAAGCAACACATTAGATCAAAAAAATGTTGTCTTGATTTACCTTGGCATAGACACTACTTTTTTTTTTAGAGGCACATGCAGTAAAATCACTTGTGTTATAAAAACAAATCCACATCTACCAGGACTTTAACACAGCTGAATTCTACCTGTTACATTTAAACCCTGTATTTGTGTGGTTGAGACCATAGGAAAAGCAAAACACAGATGGGAAATAAAATAAAAATTAAGAGGGAGAAAAAATGAGCCAAGAGCAAGTTAATGAAAATGAGATGAATGTGCCACTCCTTTTACTTGTGGTGAAATTTGCAGTACTTTCACTAAATACAGTGGGCAGTGCCATAACTATTATTATTATTGCCATTTATTTATATAGCGCCACTAATTCCGCAGCGCTGTACAGAGAACTCATTCACACTAATTCCGCAGCGCTGTACAGAGAACTCACTCACATCAGTCCCTGCCCCATTGGAGCTTACAGTCTAAATTCTCTAATATACACATACCCAGACCGAGAATGACTAAGGTCAATTTAATAGCAATAGTAAAAGAGAAAAGACGTGGTTCTTTAAATTAATGAAATGTGTACAAGTGAATAAACTCATTTGAGACGGCAGCCAAGGACAAATAAGACCAATGTGCAAGTGCAAATAAAAGAAAAATGTTGTCCGGAGCTCTGAAACAAACAATATATAAAAATCACTGTGTCAGCATAAACATAAAGGAGAATTTTGTGCACAAGATAGCTATATTGGGGTTAAGCTCACCTGCCAGCGTCAAGGCAACTCCTGTAAGTGGGTCCCTAAGCCAGTGATGCAAATTTATATTCAGGGTGTCTCATTTATGCTATAGATATATTGTGCACAAAATTCTCCTTTATGTATATGCTGACACAGTGATTATTATATATTGTTTGTTTCTGAGTGCCGGACAATATTTTTCTTCAATTTAATAGCAGCCAATTAACCTAATAGTATGTTTTTGGAGTGTGGGAGTAAACCCATGCAAACTCCACACAGATAAGGCCATGGTTAGGAATCGAATTCATGACTATGAGGCAGAAGCGCTAGCCAGAAAGCCCCCGTGCTGCCCAGCAGTGTACATCCAGAGCGTACATAACCCATATTCAAATGGAAACATTTCTTGAGACCCTCTTGTACTTGTATACAGGAGATTTCTGTCCGATTTAAAAAAAAATGCAAATTGTGTTCACTTTGTGTTCCTTGATGAATTTAGCTCAGTGTGTGTGCCTTCACAATTTTCCAAAATGTGTTTATTTGCTTATAAAATGGCAGTAACACATGATGCACATTGTCATTTTCTTTTACGTAATATTATGCTGGTGTTTAGCTTGGTGTGAATAATTTATCAGGTACCATGAGATTTAATGCAGCCTCAGATTACAACAGGTTTCCTCATGATAGTTGCAAATTAAGGGTCTAGAGCAGGAGTATTTAACCTTTTATATGCCATGGATCCATTTGGCTGTCTGGTGAAGCCTATGGACCCCTTCCTGTAGCCCGAGCACCCATCTACAACAAATATGATAAGAAAATATAATAATATATTTCTATTGGTGTTACATACCAAAGAAAAAGAATTGTGTTTGCTGGGGCACTCTGAGATGTTAATTGATTTTTTTTTCATTATTGAAATTCTTTAAAAATGTAAGAAGAAGGGTAGCAAAATAAAGATAAAAACTATTGTGACATGATTATATTTCTAATATGGAAATAAAGTGGTTTAAAAATTGCAGATTAAACTGCAAAAGCTTTGCTGGCACTTTCTTTAACAAATAAACACTTATATTTGTGTAACAATAATATCTCAACTCCTAATTTCAGTCTATATTTTCAGCAGCTATAGAAGCAATCTAATCCACAGGGACAGATCGGAACAGTGAGTATATCCACTTCTCAGAAAAGTGTAGTATAAGGTATTATGTTAACTACTGACATCTATTGCATTCCCATGAGTAACTTGTATGATAAGCCCCCTATGGGTGCAATAAGGTCATTGCAAGATCCCAGATATTGTATCCATTGTATCAATGCAGAAATATTGAGTTTCATATTCCATCTGTATATTTATTCATTCATGCTCCATCTGTTAGCTCCTCGAAACAGATATATATTTATAAATAGAATTCATATAATCAAGGAATAATCTTACAGCGTCAAAATCAGTATTATATATTAATAAATAATTAGAGATCAGGCATCCCAGAATGATTGTGGACTTCACTCTAGTGCAGCAGTTTCCTTATGATAGTTATGGTTAAGTAGCCCATTCAGCCTAATCACTACTCTAAGGGTTGGGATAAGTACACTAGATTCTTATTAGCTCTATAATTCCCCTTGACCTATAGACATAATCTAAATGTAGTAAATTCAGAGCTTTTGTAAAAGCAGGATATTGGAGTGAAATTATGCCAACAAAGCGATAATGCCGACGCACGTTTCACTAAATACAGCTTTTTCAAAAAGTTGCACTTGTAGCCCTTTGCACCTAGTGAAGTCAATCAGGGGTATTCATGTGTAACTTAAGTACAGTAAGGGCAAGCACACACAAATGAAGCACACCTCCTAGAGAAGTATGTATCTGGATGTATGTTCAGATATGCCCCATAGGAGGGGTATTTGTATACCCTCCTATGAGCTGATATAAAGCAAGAGGACGAAGGGTAAGAGGTGGGAACCGGCTTCAGTGAAATTCACAGCATGGGGTCCTCCTGTCATATTGTATAACAGTTCCAGTATTTTCAGGATGGGGACCCCTCCATGTGTAATCAGTCCCATGCTGAATAGCACTAGTGCTCCACACGGCACCTGGGGTGGTGGGCACTGGGATAATAGTGACTTAAAAAAACCAGGGATCACCAGAATGTCAAATATGCCACCCCGGTGGTCCCTGCTGTTGCGGCAGTACAACATATCCCAGCAAGTCCTTGCAGCCACTGGCTGTGTGTGCATGCTTGAGGTGGTTCCACAATAGCTGCAAAAGAAAGAAAAACACGCTCACAAAGAGTTAAAGAATCTTTACTTTATATAGACATCTTTAAAATCAATCTTTCACCACTTTATTAAACAACCAAATCTTCTTTACTGTATTAGCCCAATGGGAATCTCCATCCACAATGCAGTCCAAATCAAAAACAAAACAAAAAAACCCTATGAGATGAACAAAATCCATCCCCATAAGTTCGCTAGGAACTGTGGCAGCAGGGCTAAAAATATATCGCTCCGTTTGCCAAGCTAAACAAGCAGGAGGTTCAGGCGCAAAATCTACAAAGTGTTAATGAGAAAAAAAATTATCCTTAAAAAATATTTTGCCAAACAAAGAGGAAACTGTTTAAAAAGATGTTGAGTTTTTTTCTGCAGTTTTTAATTTCTCAGATGGAGCTGAGTTTATTGCAATAAATCGTTCACCATTGCTGAAGATTGAGCTGCAAAGTGATACTAGCTTGTGAAATGTGTATTATTTGTTTAAATGTGTCTAACTTATGTTATTGAAGCTATTCACAAAAATATACCATGTTATGACACACCATTAATTGCAATGGGTAGTACGATATCTTATTTTCTATATTTCCATGCAGAGTTTTTGTAGGAAAGAAGCACATAAAATAAGAGCTAATTATAAAATGAGACCACGAAGAAAAAATTCTAATTATTTTCCAGTAAATTAACAATAAAATACAGGGTGTTTTTGTATTCACCTTTGTCGTGTCTTATCTAAGATTTCAGATTTATTTTAAAGTGTAAGAAAATAATCAGTGTAAAATATTTAGCTACATAGGGGCTGGTTTAAACTTAGATACACATTTTGCTGGGGTGCAGAATTTGCAGCATACATGCACATGTTTACTTTCCTTTTCATGCAAGGCATATACTGCATGGAAATAGTGCACACACATAGGGCAGGAACGCAACTTGCACGTAAGCTGCGCTTTATAAAGGAGCACGGAACTTGTGCATAGTTCTGACCAAGTCCAAGATAATAATAACTGTAAAATCATTTATATAAATGTTTTCAAATTTTGTTTGATTTTTATACATTAAATACATAAATAAAGAAGATTTCAATGCGTACTGTACATACAATGCATTTTTTATAGTCTCTTAGATGCATACAATGCTCTGTGCTAGCTATTGGCATGCATATGTGTGATTTTAAATCAAAGACTATGCTGTGTCAGTGATCACTATCAGTCAGCATTTATACCTGACCTGTAGTGGGTGCAAATCACACAGGTGAGACTAAGGTCTAGATATACTAAACTGCGGGTTTGAAAAAGTGGAGATGTTGCCTATAGCAACCAATCAGATTCTAGCTGTCATTTTGTAGAATGTACTAAATAAATGACAGCTAGAATCTGATTGGTTGCTATAGGCAACATCTCCACTTTTTCAAACCCGCAGTTTAGTCAATCTAGCACTAAGTGTAACTACGCAAAACACCTGTGTCGCAATGCCACTACTTTAGATGGCCTACGTCCACCTCTTCCCTCCCCATTCCAACTCTCAAGTCATAGGCAATCATAAATGTAATTTGCTGTCGGACAGGAATTGCATACAACTGTGGTTATGGGCATAATGTCTGTTTTTAAGCATGCGCAGAGCTATTACATGCAAGATGCGTTACCCAAATAGACTTACATCCAAACATGAACCCATACTGTCCAGTCATATTTTTACACTATGTTTTAGATTTATGCTAGGTACACACTACCCGATTATCGTGCCAGTCACACAATAAGTGACTGTTACATTAGTGTGTACATCCCATGTTCATGTTTTCCCGTACCAAAACACATTGATTTGATTTTATAGCCGAACTAAAAATTTCTATAAATGATGGAACGATGTCGGGCAAATTTTGAAGTGTGTTTGCAATCACGGCCTGCAGTGTAGGCAGAACTTTATAGAGCGTGCAGAGTCACAACCTATTCAGCAGATGGTTATGACAGATGAAGAGCACAGATCTGAAGGTAAATTGTGTAAAATTGTGTATAGTGTCTACACATGGATCAGCATGCTGACCGGGACTTTCAGTCGTTGGTAAACTTGTTAAAGATATTGCATTGGGAGAAATTTTCTGTAGTGTAGTCCTAGCTTTAGTCTAAGCTGTGCCCCCTCACAAATCAGGCTACTATTTACATTTCCCTCCTGTAGAACAAAATAGTTTTTTTTTAAAGTGCATATTTCAAACCCATAATTTCAGTTTACCTGACATTGTGAGGGGACCGGTTTACATATATAAAATGCATGAGAGTATCGCATTTCTCTCACCCTCAAGTATTCTCACTTGTCACAATGCTGCAAACAACCCCCTTCCTATAGTACTGTATGGCAGCCTACTCCCTATAGTTTTTTTTATCTGCAGCCCCCTCTCTATAGTTTTGTATGGCAGCCCTTCACTATAGTTTTGTATGGCAGCCCCCTCCCTACAGTTTTCTATCTGCAGCCCCCTCCTTTCATGTGCAGCCCCCTATTTCTTGCACAGTCCCCTCCATTCATCGGCAGCCCCCCTTTCATGTGCAGTCCCTTCCTTTCATCTGGAGCCCTCTCCTTTCCTCTGCCGCTCCCCCTCTTTCATATGTAGCCCCCCTTTCATGTGCAGCCCCCTCACTTACCTTTAGTTGCGGGGGCCATTCTGCAGCAACGCTCCTCAGATCAGTTGGACAGGAAGTGAAGTGAAAACTTCCTGTCTAGTCACACAGACAGCCTCGGGCCATTCAGCAACAGGCAGATTCGTAATTCACTGCCTGTTGCTGTCCACTGATCACCAAATCCTTTGATTGCCCCCCCTCATATGCTGCCCCCCATTGCATGCACTCCCCCTTCCCCCACTTCTTGGTAAGGTCTATGCCCAATATGCCTCTGGTGGAACCCCACACACAGTGAATTGCAGATGCAATAAAATACATATTTGTAGCATTGATTACATTGACTACTCTGTCTGGATCATCATTGTTTATAAGGCACCACAGATTCTGCAGCATCAGACAGTCATCTTATAGACATGACAAGCAGGAGTACAATAAATATAATGACGGATATTATAATAACAGTGACATGCATACAATTAAGCATAATATCGCCTCCATTGATGATCATGAGCTAGTAATAATAGCATGAGGTAGAGGAGGATTCAGCTTAAGTCCTGACAACAAGGTTGTACGAGGGAGGCAGACATTAGACATGAGGAGGTGAGGATGAGACATATAATTTATTGCATGGTGTAATAACATTGCTTCTCAACATAACAAGAGATTCAATTTAAACTAAATAAGCTCTAGCTGACATTGTACAGGAAGTTTTAGGGGAACAGCTTTATACAATAATGTGTAATGCTGAATGAATAGAACACCATGAACTGGTGGGATGGGGACAGTACACCTGAACTGTGGATCTTACCTGTAAGTGCAGCTGAATTGATGTATTTTGGTCCAACTTGATGATAAAGTGCTATTCCATAGTGAAATGTGTTGTATTTTTTTAGCACATCTTTTATAATTAAACAGATACAAAGTGAGCAACTTATTTGATGATAATTTTACTTAATGACAAGATTGTTGAGATATAGCAACAGATTCAGACCTAATGTTGCATGAGTGATTACACTGGAGGGACAACAGGTGGAGCTGTTCCTAAATGTGTTACTGTATTGTCACTTTGTATTTTAGTAATGTACTCTGTTGTACAAATAATGTTCTAGTTTCTCCTCATGTTGAAGTTACATGCAATATGTGTTCTGTCTGCATGTTGATATAACTGCACAGTTTAATATAAAGTTATGATTCCCCAAAGCACTTCCCATTATGTGCCTATTGACAGTATATGAAGGAAGCGCAATCTGCAGCATACAAAGAAAACAACATATTTGATAATGATTTGATCAGCTGTATTATGAGTTATCGCTCTACTGTGGTTCAGATTATCTAGGTTCTATCATAAAAAATAACATCTCTATCAGTAATATATTGTAACAGCATGAATGTTATCAAGATCCCACACGGACTCCCTTGTCAGCAGGTACATTGAAACTTCAATAATATAGAAATAGAACTATATAAACAAAGCAAAGTAAGAAAACAGCACACTCATATTTTAAAATGTACATGGCCTTGCTATGTGTCCCTCGCTACTTTCTCAAGATAATACAAAGTTGGACCTGCTAATCATCAAGATTGATTGGTAAACAAAGCACATGGAAATCAATGAGTTCTTACGGATGTAGTTGAGTCCCCTGATGAAACATTGATTAATGTGTTATTTAGTTAGAGCCTCTATCTAGATGGACATTGTGTGAATTATCCTGGCGTTCTTCACGGTAGAGCGGAAGGCACAACATGAAGACTTTGTTTAATTATTATTATTATTATTAATTTTTATTTATAGGGCGCCACTAGGTATCCATAGCGTCGTACAGGGACAAACAAAGTTACAATACAAAGGTGAGACAGCACGATACAGTAAACAAAACGCACAGTAACTCCGAGATCTCAAAGCACAGCTAGAGGGGCGGGGGAGGGGAGAGGGGAAGGTCCCGCATACGGCGGAGCTCAAGAGGGCACGGAAGGCAGGGAAACCCCCAGAGTGGAGAGGAGGGAGCAAGAGGGAACGGGGAGGAGGAGGGCAAGGTAGCTGGAGAGCAGAGTTAAAAGTGGTGAAGACAGGAGGAGAGATGACCCTGCTCAAAGGAGCGTACAATCTAAGGGGTGGGGTAAACAGACAGAGAGACACGAGGGAGGGAGAGAAGGAGGATAAGGGAAGGGGATCACTATCACTGTCGACAACACCTCTATCTCCCCTGTCCCCCAACTTCGCTGCCTCGGTGTCATCCTCGACTCCTCTCTCTCCTTCGGCCCCCACATTCTCTCTCTTGCGAAATCCTGCTGCTTCCAGCTGCGTAACATCGCTCGCATCCGGCCCTTCCTCTTCCAAGATGCCACCAAGTGTCTTATTCACTCTCTGATCATCTCCCGCTTGGACTACTGCAACCTCCTCCTTACTGGCCTGCCCCAATCTCATCTCGCTCCCCTTCGATCTGTTCTTAACGCAGCCGCTAGGCTTATCTTCCTTTCTCGCCGCTCCTCGTCTGTCTCCCCCCTCTACCTATCCCTTCACTGGCTCCCCTTCCCCTACAGAATCCTCTTCAAGCTTCTCACTCTTACATACAAGGCCCTCGCCAACTCCACTGCACCCTACATCTCCACCCTCCTCTCTATTCATGCTCCTTCCTGCCCTCTCCGATCAGCCAATGACCGTCGCCTCTCTTCTCCCCTGATCACCTCCTCCCATGCGCGTATCCAAGACTTCGCCCGCGCTGCCCCCCTCCACAAGTTTAATAAATAATACTGTACTGCAAGGAGGGACTAAGCATAAAATATGTGAATTTTCTTATCTATTATATTTATATACTTCTAAATTTATGGAAAGTGGAACGCTGTACTTCTTGTCCTTGTGTGAAATGATTGGCTGTGACAACTACCAGGTCATCACCAGGTCTTTCCGCCAACAAAATATCACTCAGTTCCACAAAAATGTTAATCTGATGCTAATTAACCTGGGCACGGAGTGCGAGGAAGAAATTGGCAAATGGATTTTAAAATAATAGGTGAGGGGGGATTCTTTAAATCCCTCCCCACTTACCATTCATGCCTGGTTTATAGCATATGGTAAGCCAAAACAGTTTTGGGGGTAAAAAAGCACAGTCTGGGCAGGGCCAGTGGAACACAGTAAGCCTGGTAAGAGTGGCAGGAGAGTGCCCTGCCAGCCTACCTTCTTCGAAAGAAATATTTTCACATGGCAAAGTGTTACGAGTTCCTGCTCTGAACAGAACAGGTTTCTGAACTAGTGCTGGGGTATGGGGCAGTGGCGCATACGCCAGTAATGCATCCTGAAAGTGGGAAGATGAAGAAGAATTAGTTTGTGGACAAACTAACTGACTAACTTACTGAGCAGTAAACAATATACTGTGATATTCTGTTTCAGAGGCGGAGCTAGTGAGCAGTGGGCCCCGGTGCAGGGAAGCAGGGAGGAGGGAACCGGGGCCCACAGCTCACTAGTTCTCCCTGCAACGGGCCCCAATATCTCCATGGGCCTCCATGCAGGGAAGCAGGGAGGAGGGAACCGGGGCCCACAGCTCACTAGTTCCCCGTGCAGCGGGCCTCAATATCTCCATGGGCCCCGATGCAGGGAGGAGGGAACCGGGTCCCACAGCTCACTAGTTCTCTGTGCAGCAGGCTCCAATATCTCCATAGGCCCCGGTTTAGGGAAGCAGGGAGGAGGGAACCGGGACCCACAGCTGACTAGTTCCCCGTGCAGTGGGCCCCAGTATTTCCATGGACCCCGGTGCACCGCACCTGCTGCACCGATGGTAGTTTCCTCCACTGGTTTGTATATAATTTTATGTACATATCTATTTTGCATAGAGGTTGTTATTATTATTTAATTTTTTTAATGATAAACCTTGTTTGTTTGTTTTTCGCCTTTGTGTACCAATCACTTATTTCAGTTTAACATTTGAACAATTCTCCACTATCCATCGTTTTTGTGTCAACAGGAGATTTTTTTATCTTTAACCATATCCTTCCATTGCTGCAGGTGCATTATATTATAGGATATTACATCATTTAATGGGCAGAAGAACAGAACAAGATTTTTAGGCTTCTGTCTCTGCTGTTTTCAACTCCCTTTCTCTATAACATTTCCTTCATATTTTTATACTGTCCATATGTTTTTCTATATATAGCCAAAAAAGGAGAAGCATTAAAGGGAGCAGGGGGGCACACAAAAACATGAGATGTAACACAAGCACACAGGCGACAGAAAGAATGAACACAAGGTAGAAAGAAGCACTAATTATAAGGCTGTACAAAAGTCCCTTTATTTGACATTAACATCCAGAGGAATCTCACTGAATTGCTCTAAAATTAAATCATGAGCCATCTGTTCAGATTCATAATCAAAATGTCAAATGCACAGCCCACATTTTTTTGTTTTACAGAACCTTCTCTAATATCTGCTCAGCCTGAAAATTCAGAATTTATCCCCCATCTAGCTCATACCTGCACATTAATGGGTATTGTTCCCCCCACTACAGCAGATGGCATCCATCAGCTTCGACCACAAAGAATAAAAAGCTGAATTGGAATGCTGTAATTCAACCAATCAGCAGGTTCTGAATCGTGTTTTATGTGCCAATTAATTATAGAAGCACATGCAACTTTTTTGTTTAAAACTCCCTTTGTGCTTCCAATAAGCAGATGAATAGGTCCTATGGCCTGGATCATTACAAGGCAGCGCTCATTTGCGGCAAGCAGTAAAATTCATGGGGATAATAAAGTTCCACCGTCTTTGGACCTGTCTACTCCCTTTACGCAGCCATGAAATGTAAGACCTCTGCAGTTACCAGGATTTACGTTCCCCAGGTGATCTACCAGTTTTGCAGGCTGTATTAACTCCTAAAAAAGATTTTGGTACAGAATAAGAGGGGAACAGGTTTTAAGTTGTGGACGCTTGAATATTTTACTAGTTTTACTAATAGGTATTCTTACACCTGATGCAACAAACTTCGGAAATTTATATAAAAAAAACGATCTCTTTTACAAGTGGTTATCACAAATTCAAGCCACATGGCATCAGTGCAGAGTAGGAAACTTTACTTAATAAGTAGACCATGTTAGTAGTGTGGATATGAGTGGTTGAGTGGCCATACCCTATTATATTACTATAATTGCCAAAATGTAGCCAAGGCATAGAGGGCACAGAATCTTACAAAACCTTAACATTTGATTAAGTATTTTTTTAAAAGTCTTCTTACTCACCCCATGAACCTGCATGTTAGAGATCCATCTACTGGGTCCTTCTACCTCGGCAGTGAGTTGGGCTCACTCCTCAACCCCTGTGTCTTGCAGTTATCTGAGCTCAGTTGTGTAATAAACATTGTGGTTGGAATTCTGACTTAGTCAAAGGTGTGATTGTCTTTTAAACTAACCATCATTCAGGGAGGTAACAAGAATGATAATAGCCTAAGTTGAGAGTCATAACAATAGGCAAAATGATTAGCAGTTTGTGTTACTATAATATATATATATATATATATATATATATATATATATATAAACAAACATAGTGTGATACCATAAATCAAAAATATGTATAAATTGTTCAGTTGTGTAGATGGCCACGTATCAAAGTGAAATAATATTTGAGCTTATCTGGTGGGAAAATCAACCAAATTCCAGATCCTTCCTTGAGATAAACAGTGGACCCAACTCACTTCATGCTAGAACTCGAGGAAGCAAGGAATAATATAGTGAAGTATGTTTGTAACACCAGGTACTTCTCATACAGTTAAATAAAAAGAATTCATTTCAAAAACACCAAATAGTTAGCAAGATAGCAATATATACATACACATACATATATTTATACATATATATATATATATATATATATATATATATATATTGTTCCTTTATTTGCAGCCATGCATTTATTATTCTGCTCAATTGTACCCACTTAGCTGTGTAGCTGAATTGCATAGAGATCTGAGTGCACACAGTATGTAAGGCAGATTAATCTTAACTAGATGTATACCATATATCACCATAATTTCCCTTACATAACTTATGTTGTAACTACCACCATCTCAGTGTTTATTCACGTCGGAAGTGATGCCAGCGTATCAGTTGGAAATCCATTTTCGGTATGCATTCCATGCTGGACCAGACACCTTGTTTAAATACAGGAAGCATCACATATTGAAAGCTTATTCACTACACTGTGGAATACAAGCCACAAATACCAATATATCCAATGGGAAACACTACATATTACATCAAACATTCTAAATCAGCTTATTTATCACCCACAATGGTCATGTAACAGTAATTTATCCAGCCCCTTATCAGTATATCAATAAGAATGTAGGGAAGCACTGTTAAAATTAGCCATTTAATATATCATATATAATATTGATAATAATAAACCTTAATATACCTTATCATTATAAACAACCCAAACTCACCATATAGTATAACACCAACTTGCAATCATTTACTTACCCTCTTAATTATCTGCTGATCGTAAACCACTAATAAATAGCATTTCAGATAATACCATTAGCCATTCATAGAAATGCAAAAAGCAGCTCCCTTTTCCTATTCATTCAACCCCTTAATTTAGAACATTTGCAATCTCCTAATATAAAAACAAAAATACCACAAACGCATGCTACTACCCAGAGGTTAAAACACAGAAAATAAGACCATCATCAGTATATAATCTTAATCATGCATATTGATAACATTTAACAAAGGACCAGTCCTGTGAGACAATATTATGGCCACTCATATAAGTATATTCATGAGAGACAGAAAGACCTTTATCTACATAATCCGTATGAACCAAATCCATCCAGTGGAAGGCCCAGAACAGGCTCCCTGGGTCAAAGTTCTGACCAGCGTACAAAAATGGGAGGTCCAACAGGGACCCTAACTCCCGTAAAACTGGGTCAGGATCCAACTGAACCACCTCGCATTGGTTTCATCCCAATCGGTGCAGAACTGTCCAAATGTATAACCGGACAGTCAAACAAACCCAATCCATCCAGTGGAAGGCCCAGAAGATTCTCCCTGGGTCAAAGTTCTGCCCAGCGTACACCAATGGGTGATCTGACTGGGACCTCAACCCCTGTCAAAGTAATAATTAACAAAAACCCTATATTACCAATTAGTTCAATAGAATGAACTAATGAACTTGAATTTTATGTGTTTGTGCTTGTAACAGGAAAAGTACTGACCTTTCCCTACATATTACACAACAGAGAAAGACAACAAGAAACAGGTTTTTAGTAAAATTCCATTATTTCACAATGACCAGACAAAGCCAAGAACAGGTTTGCTCAAAATAAGGTCAAAACGACCCTTCCAAAATATCCCTCCAAGAATGTCACTTTAATGATGAAATGACAGCTTTGACCTGGATCAAGAGGTTTGGTTTGGCAATTACAAGTAATGTTTTTGGCAATGATATAGACTTAGAGTGTCAGCAGTGATGTAAGCCGGAATGGTGTTTTTTAAGTAACGATGAGTAACATTTTCTATATAAGAATAACTTAATCAAATATAGATTGTCAATTGGCATTTGAGACCCTGGGCGTATGTCTGCTTCGCCCAGTATGGCTGTATCTATGCATAATATATTTTAATAAAATTAGAAATATTATATTTTGGAAACCTGCTCATCTCAATTATTATTTAAAGAGAAGAATAGATAAATTTTATACACCCCTTAGTATGTCTTCTAGGATCCAAAGTTACCAGTCTGTGATGTTTTCATCCAAGTACATCCAGTAGAAGGCTCAGCACAGACTCCCTGGGTCAAAGTTCAGCCCAGCGTACACAAACGGAAGATCCAATCGGGACCATAACCCCCCTAAAACCTGGCCTGGGGATCCTCGCGTTGGTTTCATCCCAATCGATGCAGTGGTGTCGAAGATATTCGCCACAACCTACCAAGCTCCTTCTTATATATATATATATATATATATATATATATATACATACAGGGTGGGGCATGAAGATCTCCCACAAGGGTATAAAAAACGATCAAGACTATTTAGGCAAACATTGTATTTATTTCTGACAGGAACATAAAAAACAGTTTTGTTTTAATGGGTTTAAAAAATCATATCAGGCAAATTTCGGCCGTAGTTGGCAATTCATTGCTGAAGACTTTCCCGGAATTTCTCCATCCCTGTCCGGGTCATATCTGGTGGAATGTCTTTGTTTTCCTGTCTGATCCTTTCCTTCAAATTGATCGAGGATGGTATCCCCAAAGGAAAATGTCACATGTTTAAGGCTCCACTGATATGGAAGTGAGCCTCATCGCTACTCAGAAGAACGGCAGCAGCAGGAACCTGTTCAAGAATTTTCTCACATAGGGCTTTGCGCTTGGCACAACCTCCCTCATTTAATTCTTGAACCAACATCATTTTGTAAGGATGTAATTTTAAATCGGCATGTAAAATTCTCCTCAAACTCCGACTTAATATCCCCAGTGCCATGGCATGTTTATGAGCGGAACGCCTTGGTGATTGCTGAATGGATGCTCTCACTGCTTCCACATTTTCTGGCAGTCTAATTTCTGCCAGGTGATTTTCTTTTCAGTGTGGATCCAGTTGCCCAAAGATTAGAAATCCATAGCAAAATCATTTTCCGATCTGGTACAGATGCATTTGGACCTAGCGTCAAGCGTGTACGGAACGCTCTCTACGTCGTTATCACAGAACGGTTGTTCTCATAATGGGGTCTATTTATCAACGATTTTTCCTGTGTTAAACACCCGAAAACAACAGTTTTTGGGTGTTTACCGTGAAATTACTATGTATCATTGAAGCATCGCAGCAGATATCTCAGATATCTGCTGCTTTGCATTTCCTATCGGTTTTCTAAACACTCCCCATAACAGTGTATGGGAAGTGCTCAGAACCGCTATGTAATAAAAGATAACTAGAGAAAATTTTCTCTTTTTTTACATGTTAATGTACGCCATCTGAAGCTGGCGCCATCTGAAGCTGGCGTACATTAACATATCTGAAAACTTTCGCGCTGTCCAGCTCTGATCTGAAGAGCAGAGCTGGACAGCGCATGTGTGGAGGGATCATATGATCCCTCCCTGTCACTCATCCTACAGTTTGCCGTCTAGGATGCTAGTGCGCATGCACCAACTTTTCAGTCGGTGCATGCGCACTAGCAAAAAAGAAAAAAAAAAAAGAGAAGATCATCACAGCCTTTAAACTTGAGAAAAGACTGCGATGATCAGGTGAGTCACTTCTCAGGGACAGCAGGTTATCGACACTGCTGTCCCTGAGAAGTTTTTTAATACATAGCAGTTACTTTTCAATCCTTATCAAGGAGATAAGGATTGAAAAGTAACAAGTGAAAAAAACGAAGTGTCATAAATAGACCCCAATATGCTTAAACAACAAAGTCCTGATGTTCATCGGTCCAATTCATGATGGGTACTAAGAACAGCAGAGCCTAACCCACCAAATTAAATTTACCCCACCTCTTTACCACCTCTACAGGTCACACAGTGCCCCCACGAAATATGGGTGATCTTTTTGCCCCATCCTGTACATATAAAGATATTAGGCTGACTATATACATATGTATATATATATCTTCCCAAAGTCAGACTTGAACCCCTACAATCTATTATGCACGCAGCGCATGATTGATTTTCCTTGCAAACCGTTCTTCCTCTGCTGAGCCACTCTGTCAGTCTCTACATTGGTTGCCTGTATTTCAACGAATCCAATATAAAATTGTTCTGCTAACATACAAGGCCATCAACAAAATTGCATTATTGTTTTATTAATGTTTGTTCCCAATTCTAAAGCGCTACGGAATTTGTTGGCGCTATATAAATAAATGATGATGATGATATATATATATCGTTGGAGGTTGGAGGGTGGTGTTGTGCTTCTAAATGCCTGGTTATGGCCTTACAGTAAGTTGATCTTTCACCCTCTATTGATGCCTACTATCACTACCACCAAAATGGAAGTTGCCATTACTTTCTCTCGCCCAGGACACTAAAATGTATTGTTAAGGTTCTGACGTGAAAGGCAGCTTTGTTGACATATTGAGATAAGTATAAATTCTCCAATCTTTTGATGTGCATAATATATCTCAGTATAATATATATAAATATATATATAACACAATGCTGGCGCCTAGTTTACTAGTAGATAAGGTGGAACTAGGGAGAGGGGAGACCTTTTTGTCTAATTTTAGTAATGGTTTTGGGAAATGCACAAGATGTAATGTCTGTAAATGGGTTGATCCTTGTAATAAAGTCTTTTTTGACTCCACTAACATCAAGGAGTATAAGATCAAAGGGAAAATGAATTGCCTAACCGCTTCGGTGATTTATATTATAGAATGCCCATGTAAGCTAAAATATATTGGTAAAACCAAGAGGATGCTAAAAATTCGGATACAGGAGCATGTGAGGGCAATTAAGAGTAAACTGGATACACATACAGTCTCTAAGCACTTTGCACTTTTTCATAATGGTGATCCCTGGTGTATGAGATTTAAAGCTATAGAACACGTGGTGTTAGGATCTAGGGGAGGAGATCTTGCCAGGAAACTGGCTTGTAGAGAAATGTACTGGATCTTTAAATTAGGTACACTTGCACCTATGGGTCTCAATGAGGCTTTTGAAATAGCCCCTTTTATATAAATGTATTAATTATTCTTTTTTTGTCTTTTTTGTCTCCCTCTCTTATGTTCTACATCTCTGTACCTTATGTGAGGTTATTTATTTGCATTTCAGGATGTTTGGATTAAATATGTGAACTGTAATTGTCTAGGTCTTGCTGTTAGACCCCATGTTTTATTTATCTGATTGGGTCATCTACTATGCCCTTTCTTTTCTTCTGGGGGTTTTCTACTATCGTCATGTATAGCGGTATTAACTACGGAAATTATTCGATTAATGTTTATACTGTTAAGATACTTACCTCGGTTGATTATTGGGAAGTTCTGTTATTGGGGAAGTAGGATATATTGTATAGCTCCGCTAGTTTTCCTAGCTCGTATTGGGCTTTATTACATATTTAGTAGCCATGTGGCTTATTGGCCTTGATTGGGTTTTTGTATTTTTTCTGTATATGCATAAAAGGTTTTTTATTTATATACTCTTTTTTTGGTTTTTGGTTCACCCAGTTAACGTACTCCTCTATCTTTGGGCGGAGATGTACAAATATACTGCTGACCGTATGTTTAGTGGTTTTATGTATTGTTATTGTAGTGCATATGTATCAGTGTTTTGTATCACAATGTATTCCTGCTGGGCTCTTTGTCTGGTCTTTGTCCCGGAGCCTAGAGCGGAGGTGACGTCGTCTTCCGTAAACAGGAAGTGATGCGGATAGTTGTTGTGGGCGGAAGTACGGAAACGGAGCTCTTGCCCATACTCTTTGACATGTGATTTCCGGTGAGACGGCCACAGATTGGATACGAGTGCTAATGTGGACTATAAAAGGATGAACTGTCCACCTATGAACATATATCCTTTTGATAAAGTCTCGTTTGAGACGAAACGCGTCAAGGAGGTTCTGAAGGAGGTCCTGTACTTTGGTGGAAGCGAAGGCGAGGAGGTTCCCGTGTGCCAGCTCCAGAGAGTTTTCTGAGGGGACCCCTGCAAGCACTTTCTATACAGATAAGCCTGTTTTTATTGTACCCGATGTACGGGCATTTTATTGCTTTTTATGGATTTAGGCTGTAATTAAATTGGATTATATCCTATAATAAGCCTGTCTTTTATGCATACTATTGACTCTATTTATATTGAGTCTAGCTGTGTAGTCTATGTATAAGAAGCTATTCGAATTCTGGGGGAATGTACCCTTGAGAGGCTAATCATTGTATTATCTTCTAAATTTGTTGTCTCTATCACGCACACACTATACTTATTTTTTCTATGTATTTGGAGTCTAAGCGTTAACCTCTTGTTAAAGAGGTGAAGCTCATCTAAATCAGGTGTTGAAATACTGAGGGAATTAACCTCTGACAAACGAATCATCTTATTTCATCAACCTTAGAGTGTCTGGATGTGACTCTTATTTTGATGGTATCACACTATGTCTGTCGCTTCTCTTTTTGTGTCGTTTCTATCTAGGTGTTACATCTGCAATTTGATGTTGTAGCGGAGCTGCCTACTGTATGTGATGTATTAATTACTAATCACGTTGTTACGTGGTTTTTCTGATTGTTCACTAAGTGCCTGTTTGTCTTTTCACATATATATATATATATATATATATATATATATATATATATCTACCAGAAGGGCAGCATTTCATTGAAAAAAAGTGAAAGTTAGTGAATGTCATAACTTAAAAAGTAGCATTAGAATAAGAAGCTTTTGTGCAGTTAAATATCACTATGACCTTTCACAAAATAAGACGTATCATCCAATTTCCAATCCCCATCTCCACCTTTTAGATCTCTCTTTTACTGATTATTTGTTTTTTATGTTAAAGTAATGTGCTGTATCCAGTTCAAAACCATTGCATCATAACTCTGGTATGACTTAGAGAAATTTTAGGTAACGTGTAGGAAAACAGTATGACTTGCTTAACCTGTCCAGCAATAAAATGGTTAATTTGTACTTTTGCTATAATCCCTTAAGTGGATAAGGGTAACAGCTAATTAGCAGAACAAAGGCAAAATAGAAACAGTAGAAACTGACTGTATGGGACACCCAGGGAGATGCAGTCTGCAAGTGGCAGAAGAACAAATGAACTAGTTTGCCTTACAGGTCATAAAATCTATTGAAATTCTCTGACTGCTTTCTGTGAAAGTGGTAAGGTATGGGCAACTCGTACTGGGCCCTTTACAGCAAACAGCCCATCTCTAGGCCAGATAGGAATGCCTTATGTGACTGGGGTGAACCTTGTAACAGTAATCAGACAGTGACAGAGAGTGGATAACAGAGACACAGTGTTATATTGCTTTTCACACAATCTCTGTCAAGGCTTTTCTTGATCAATCAGCCTTTGGACCAGATCAACAGGCATAGTAGGATAAGAAAGCATTTCCTCTTTCACTGAGAGAAGAGTTATGACCACCTCTGACACATACTCTGTGGTCCAGACACTGATGTTTTAAATTATTCTAATTCATTTCTAAAGTAAGTTGCCAGCCCAATACCAGCCAAGTACAAAGGAGTGCAAGAGACCAAAGCGTGAATTCCTGTCAATTGCATTCACACCTTTTTGCTAGTGAACAGGGTATGAGAAAGAGGTATAAAGAACACTTTGAGCAAATCTACACACACTTACTTGGCATAATGCCCTGTACAATTTGCATTGAAGGGAAAGAAAAAAAACTGGGGGGCTGATGCCGAGTTCGGTGTACCCTGTTTGTCTTGCGTAAAATGCCTACATTTGTACTGTGCATGCCTACAAAAAAACTGCACTCCTACTTCTGTATGCAGATCTGACACTTGCTTTCCTTGCAATTGGACAGGCCGACTGAGAGTGGGAAGGTACAGTCGACTCGTAAGCAGTCTGAATACAGTAAATGAGTGTTCCCATAATTGGAACCAATACAGACTAGCACAGATATCCACATACAACTGTCAGCAGCCGTATCATCATCATCATCACCATTTATTTATATAGCGCTGTACAGAGAACTCATTCACATCAGTCCCTGCCCCATTGGAGCTTACAGTCTAAATTCCCTAACATACACCCACACAGACAGACAGAGAGGGAGAGAGAGACTAGGGTCAATTTTGATAGCAGCCAATTAACCTACTATTATGTTTTTGGAGTGTGGGAGGAAACCGGAGCACCCGGAGGAAACCCAAGCAAACAGAGGGAGAACATACAAACTCCGCACAGGTAAGGCCATGGATTGAACTCATGACCCCAGTGCTGAGAGACAGAAGTGCTAACCACTTAGCTGAGGCTGGTGCAGAGACAAACTGATGATGATGGTTGCTAGCACTAGCTAGCCGCTTCTGATTGCTACTTTCATTCAGATTCGATAAGAAAGATTATACCTGTTGTATTAGAGTATTTTTTGTTTAGATCAAACCTAATAGCAAATGCGTTTTTTGCTACCAAAACAATTGTTAAAATAGAATGTATCTGATGCAGCCCTATCATAAATGAGGAGCATATACTAGTCATGCAGAGCTAGATGCATCTTGAGATGGGCTATTTTTATGTGCATCTTTTTAGAGATTTTTTTAGATACCTATGCATCCAATTCAGCATCAGCCCCTTGATGTCTAGTAATTGCTGTGTAAGCACCATGTGCCCGCAAAATAAAATATTAATTAGGACTGGGAACTTACAGTGAGTATTTAATAACATTGCTCAGAGGTGCAAATCTGTACTAAAACCGCATCAATTCGTTTTATCTGTCAAGTTCGACAGTGTGCCTCATTTACAAAGATTAGGATGGCTGAGGCTGATGTACTTTTTTGCAGGAGCGCCTAGATTTCGGCCAACATGCATGGATCTGCAAAGCAGGATGGCAGCAATTGCAGAGGAGCCCAAGTATGAACCAGTTAATAGGGGTCGTTGGGTAGGGTGAGAGCATTTCTTACTTTTGTGGAGCAATAGAAAAACCATAGCCTCTTGCATTTGCTCATAGTCTATATGAGAAATGTTGCAGTGTGTAAGGGAGGCTTAATGCTTCCCAACCTGGCCTTCTACCAGGAGGCATGTCTATTGTCACACCTCAGGGACTGGTCCCACCCATCCAACACTAAACCATGGGTGGACCTGGGATGGGCCTCCTTCCCGGCCTATCCCTTAGCAGACCTGTTGTGGACCCCTAGGGGTGCTCGCCCAGTATCTACACACCAACTCCTCTCCATCATGATTGATCTGCTGATTTGGGATCCACTTACAGGTCGTCGTAAAGGTTTTTCACTACCTACCAGCAATGTGTCCCTCCAAGCCCTCTCTAAACTTATCTCCTAATCTTGATTCCTGGTGCTCTAGGCGATTGGTCTCTCTCAAAGACCTTCCCTTTACCCTCCTCCAGGAACGTTATGACATACCCTCCAAAATATATTCAAATATGCTCAAATTCGACACTGGGTGGGAGCAACCTCCAGGTCCCCCCACTCCTTGTCTTTGCCCCTGTCCCCGTTAATAGATTGACAAAAGGCTCGAATAGGGGTGGGATAACATTCTGGTACCAGTACTTTCAATCCCTACTTACTGCACCCGACATCCTCTCAGGCACGCTGGGAGTCAGATCTTAATTTTTCTCTATCAACAGCAATGGGAAATATTATATACCACCTCCCATCAGATGTCTAGGTGTGTTACCCACATTGAGAAGTATGCTAAACTAGTTAACAGACTTTACCTTACCCCGGCCAGGCTCTATATTATCTGGCCCTCTCAATCCAAATTTTACTGGCGTGAGTGCACCCACACTGCTGACATTTTCCATGTCTTTTGGGGATGCCCATGCATTCAACCTCTTTGGCAGGAAGTGTTTGAGTTTATATCTGTGGGATTGAGGGTGCCCATGGACCCAGACCCGGCGGTGTCATTGCTCCATATTTATCCTACCTCTGTGCCGAAGCAAGATCAATACCTCCTGGATCACATTCTGATAGCAACTAGAGCTGCCATAGCCCAAAATTGAAAAGCCATTGACCCCCTGCCCTATCTTGGATCATTTCCATAGTTCAGCACAGCTTCGAGATGGAGACGATTGATATGCTGTATTCCACCTCATTCTAAGTGGCATGAATATAGTACGGATGGTGTGGGAGTGACTGGGGCCTGACCTCCTCCTCCTCGGCTCCACCACTATCAGCCCCACATGAACCCCCTCAATATGCCTAATACATCCATCCCATGCTGGTTTCCTTCATTGTAATTGGCTCAGCCATGCTAACTGTTGTAACTTTTTTTCTTGGACTTTTATTCTCTGTTTTTACACGTCAGTTATTTATATATGGTAATACTTATTGAGCAAATCCCCCCCGCGCCCTCTGCAAAGAAGACTCCCCCATGTCCCTCACTTCTCTGTTCCCTTCACTTTTTTATTTTTTCTGTATCCCAAATAACTTGCAAAGTTTTTTTCAATAAAAATGATTGATGATAAGAAGATAAGAAGTGCTGCAGTGTACCCACCTATTAGGAGTTAGTAGGCAAAGTGCCTCCTCAGAGCAGCAGTACAGAGGTGAAGGAGGACACAGGTTCAGTTGTCAAGCCAGACCATGTCCCTACCACTTTATCTGGTTTATCATATACATCCTGCCTTTTCCACAAGCAGCCTGTCTGACCTTGACAACAGTAAGGTAGAAAGAGAAAGAGGGTTGATCCATCTGACAGCATATTAATGCATTATTACTCACTTCTTTATTCAGGTCTATCAGTCCTCCTTCTAACTCCCTTGTCCCAGCTCTCTCCCCCAGTTAGTACCACCCTATTTGTGTCTCCCCCTTTCCTTTAGGATGTAAGCTCTCAGGAGCAGGGCCTTCTTTCCTTGTGTGCTCCTTCTACTATTCCATCACCCTCTGTACCTGTTGGCCTGCTTCCCTAGCCCTATTTTCTTAAGCTTCGGCCCACTTCTCGCTGATTTTACCATCACTTTCACTCATTGTCCTAGAAATAATTGGATTTGCATTACCATGTTACCTGTGTCTGTGTGTGTGTATATATATATATATATATATATATATATATATATATATATATATATAGAGAGAGAGAGAGAGAGAGAGAGAGAGAGAGATAACTATATATATATATATATATATATATATATATATTTTTTTTTTGTTCTTCCTGTATCATGTTGTGTTATGGCTCACTGTTTTCTGTTTATGTCATGTACAGCGCTGTGGATCCTTTGTGGCGACTTATGAATTAAAGATAATAATAATAATAATAATAATAATAATAATTGTGAAGTGTATCATGCATTGTTGGACAAACAACTGCATACTTAGTTGGTGGGTGGACAGGTAGTTTAGTATTGGGCATTTAAGAGGCTTTTAAGGTTGGTAGTTTGTAAGGAGAAGATTCATTTGGGAATTCAATCTTTGGTTATTTCATAAGGTGGTTATTCAGGTAAGAAAAATAATCTACAAGCCTAAAGAAAAAGATTTTGATTTGGGGCGTATGAACACCACCAAGCAGGCAGCATATGACCCTAGCTAAAGCCAGTTGTAGCACCTCTAAGTTTCAGATGTTATGGACACATTAGCAATTATTACCTAGCATTTGCCAAGCCTCTCTATTTTAAATGTTGTGGGGAGAAGATGTCAAACTCCTGAAGCAAAAAATACCAAAAATTCAGTAAGAATTGGTGGCTGAGATCCCCAAATTGATGCATCGCCATTAAATGTAAGATATATGAGCTGTAATACCAATAAGAAATTGCCGTAATAGCTGGATGACCTTGTATAAGTAATAACTATAGAGAACGTTCAAGAGCCCTTGTTGATGTTATTAAAAGTTATGGCTAAACACCTGACTCTCAGTTGCACATGGAGCAGGCTCATATGTCTTTATTATTACTCTAGGCATCCTATTCTACAGGCTGTCACAGAAATGGAAGCAATCAGTGTTGGAAACATTAACCCCTTCATCACTGAGGCGTTTCTCACCCCTGTGCTGAACCTATTTTGGCACTTTTTGGGCTTCATACATTGCAACATTAATCTCAGCGATTTATTTATGCAGTACCCACACAAATAATACCTTGGTGTCTATAAGACTTTACATTTTTTGAAGATAGCATTAGTTTGTTTACACATACTATTATTTTTTGCAAACACCACCAAAAAATAATTTGTGTTTCTTGCTTTAGCGTCAATCCACCTTTCCCAAAAAAAAAACAGGATTCTACAAATAAGTAATCTGCACTTAAAAATTAAAAAAAAAAAAATTGTTGCTATTTTGCATGGTCTTGAATGAAATGCATACAATGTGTAGGAATAGCATGGCTAGCCCATGTTTAGAAATAGACAGCCTAATGCATCAAATGATGGTACCCTTGTGTTTACTGAAGCCAGCATTGGGTAGATCTGAGCATTTGGATACCCCATCTCTGGATTAACGCTTTCTGTAGTGTAGGATTGTCTGGTGATCACTATTAAGGGGGCACATAATTTGAAATAGGGGGATAAAATCTTTTAAATGAGCATCCCCATAATTTCTTGGAGCGAGGCTGGTCATTATTGTAATGTCTTTCTGGGCTACTTAATGTTTTCTGCTGTGTAGGGTATTATTTCTGTCAGTCAAATCCGGAAGGGTGCACTAGCTCACTACCGTCTATCCAACACGTCTGCCGATTGTTCCTCCAACACCGCCACCTTTGTGAGATTGCATATTTAAAACTGTAATGCTGTCTCCCACGTGGTGTGCGGGATAAACGTACAACGTAAGCACATGGAAATACAGTTTGTACCTGTATGCAAGTGCATACAACATTAATTGTAAATACAGGTAGGGTAGGTGGGGAGAGCAATACCAATACAAAGGAACAAACAGCTAACATTCGTATATCAAATAATTTTGTCCACATCGCTATTACAAAAAAAGAACATTTTGGATGAACTCATGCACTCCAAATTTAATAAAATCATTCCATACTCCTTCCAAAAATCATATTGTAGATGGATTGATTCTGCATGTGAGGATGTCAGTACTAAAAATATCAAATAAGAGGTCTGAGGATTTTCTTAGCATTGGTGGAATAACCTTGATGCACTGTAGTAAAAAACCTCTAGAAGCTGACAAAATATTTTGAATCCAGATGTTTTAGTTACAGTTTAATTTAAATATTTGAGTTACTCTTGATGGCAGCAGTCCCTAACAGAGATGAAAAGCTAATGGACATTTAACCCTTGTTACCTTAAAGATAAAAGATAGAAACAGTTTTGCCAGTATCAATATATTCACTTAGGCTTAGGCTTGGTGCACACTACAGAAAATTTCTCCCGATGCGTTACCAACGACTGAAAGTCCCGATCTGCATGCAGATTCATGTATACACACTATACGCGTTTTACAAGATCTGTGATCTTCATCTGACATAACCATCGTCTGAAAAGGTTGTGACTTTGTAAACTCTACGGAGATCTGGGTGTGAGTGCATGCACACTGCAAAATTAGAACAAAATTGTTCATTTAGTCCATTTATAAAATCAACTCAAACGATAAGATGTGCTTTGGAATCATAATCGCTAATCGTTGGAGCGTACTCGTTTATTGTGTGATTGTCCGATAATCGGGTGAAAAACCTGTAGTGTGTACCCAGCCTTACTCTTAAATCTTATTCCAACTCCCATGTCAAGAACTCCACCCTGAATAGGTAAATTGTGAACTTGCTGTGCAGTGTAACCATATGAAATTATTTAATGTAACAAGCTTAATTTTTAACATTCTCATTTCTTGCTTAGAGCTAAGAATTGCCCTTCTTTGACATTGTTGCAATATCCTGATTTCACACCATTTAGAGATACAAGAGTAAGCACAATGGAACTGTAAAAGTTACCTTTTTAGCTTTAAATTGGTGGAGCTAATGATGATGTATAAGCAGGGCTATGCTACATGAGAATTTAATGTAAATTGTACAGTGCGTCATCATAGGCGCTATCAGTAAATAAAAGCAGGTGACATTGTTGTGGCTTTTAGGGGCATATTCAATTGTTGGCATTACTGCCTAAAGTAACGCGGAGCGCGCACTATTACCATCATTATGGTAATAGTGCGCATAAATACTGTTATTACGGTACCTTTCACGCTGGATTTCAGCTCGCGGCTCAGGGAGCTGAGAGCTGAAATCCGGCTTAGTATTATCGCAATAACGGTAAACGGGAACAATTGAATATGCCTCTTAGATTGGTATACTAGAAGCATCATGCCAACTGTCCAGATGTATTCACAGGGACAAGATTGTGAAACAAAGGAAACATATGCCTACAGTTTTACTGTTTTTAAAATATAACAAAATTATTTTGTTTCAAGACTAAATGACGGTCTTTATTGCAAAAACATGGTAAAAATGCTTAATTTAGCATAGCTAAAAAAGTGAGCTTCGTACAGCTTTTGTAGCTCTGAAAGAGTACATTTTTACATTTTCCATTCCATTAATGATTTTTAAACAATTTTTTTCTTTTCAACCTCTTTATTTAAGGGTTTTCAAATAGACATAAAATAACAAAACATAATATTATTAGAAAAGGATTTAAAGGGACAAAAACTCATTCACACATCATACGCACATACCAACCACAAAGGTATAAAATGGAGAAAAATACAGACTGTTTGAGAACTAGATTCAAATTTAAAACGAATACTGTGCAAAACAAGTTTCAATGTTCCTATTCTATTTCTAATTTTTATTTTATGGTAAATTAAGGTGGCAAACCTTCTACATCTCGTAGAAGATCCAGAGGGGCTAAGAAATTACCAAATGCAATGTTATTTGTAAGTCAATGGGATGCAATACACCAACTGGTTAACATATGACCCATATAGGATTATCTATGGATTGTTAGTTTTACTGGATACCATAATAAAGTTGTCATGAGTCCAGGGCCGGATTAAGGGAATGGAGGCCCCTGGGCTAAGGGGCCCTCCATTCCCCGCGAGGCCCCCAATGTGAGCCGTCCGCCGCCCCCCACCACCCGCAGGACCCCCCCAAGCACTTACCTGTCAGTGCAGTCCTCCGTCCCGGCGCGCTGTAAGCTCCTTACTGAGGAGATCTCGCGAGAGTTCATGAACTCTCGCGAGATATCCTCAGTAAGCAGACTACAGCGCGCCAAGACGGAGGACTGCACTGACAGTACTCAGCAGCATCGATCGGGCCGGGGGCGCCCCCGCCCCCGACCGATCAATAATGCTGCTGAGGAGTTTGAAGGGCCCCCTGGATGCCCGAGGCCCCTGGGCTATAGCCCAGTTAGACCTCGGGTTAATCCGGCCCTGCATGAGTCTGGTATCTGGGTCATTTAAAAAAATTAGATGCCAACTCAAAACTTTTGGCCAAAACGTTGTCTCTCTGTGGGAGGACCATGTAATGTGATCCATATCTTAATTGAGATCAGAGCATCTGAAACATAATGAATAGGGAAGTGGGTTAAAATGATGAATTCTAGCTGGGTTGTTACACCAGAAGAATATTGCCTTATGTGCATTTACTTTTATTGACTTGATAGCTATATTCCAAGTGCTAGGCCAGTTGTGAGGCTATATTTTTTCTGCGTCCCAGGAGAAAATAAATTAGAGCAATCTTTATTCTCATTCACCTACAGATCACTTGGCTTATTCGGAATTATAGCTAAGGCTATCTACGATGGATGATTCTGCAGACCATATAAATGTAGAGGATGGATCCAATCCTAGGTCCAAACATGTTAGAGTTGACTCCTGTTGACCTGATTCTTCCCCAGTTCTGTGTTGAGATTAATTGAATGACAGTTTCCCACTGTTACAAAACCTGGAATTATGTGTCTGTGCCGTATTGAGATTAACAAGTGAGCGCTGTGATAGGAAAATAAATAGTGGTGAAGATATTATTGAAACTAAATTTCATATTATCACAAAATAGTCTCTGCAATGTAGGATATCTATGCAGAGACATTTTCGCTAAAAGAGACAACAAGTTAATAGTTGTTTAATTGCAATGTACAGAACAACAGCAATAACCTGCAAAATCCCTACCATAAGAACACACACTGATTCCATATAATCCAATACCCCTAGGGTTGTTGTTTCAACCTTTCATTAATTCATTATTTTTATACTATTTGTCACATTCTACTTAGTTTATATTTTACTTACATTTTGCAAATAATTTACATTTAGAATTGTTTAATTAATTAATTAATTATTATTATTATTATTATTATTATTATTAATAATAATTTAGGATAATCTATAATGGAAAAGGATTTAGGAGTGCTCGTAGACAGCAGACTTAGCAATTGTGCTCAATGTCAAGCAGCAGCTGCAAGGGCAAATAAAGTATTGGCATGCATAAAAAGGGGTATAGATGCAAGGGAAGACAGTGTAATTTTGCCACTATTGAAATCGTTGGTAAGACCTCATCTTGAATATGCAGTACAGTTCTGGGCACCACTCTATAAAAAAGATAATTTGGAACTAGAAAGGGTTCAGAGAAGGGCGACAAAACTGATAAAGTGTATGGACTCATTAAGTTATGAGGAAAGGTTAGCCAGTTTAGGTATGTTTACTTTAGAAAAGAGGCGTCTAAGGGGAGATATGATTACTATGTACAAATACATTAGGGGTCAATACAGAGAACTTTCATGGGAACTTTTTACCCCAAGGACTATACACAGGACACGCGGTCACCCCCTAAGGTTAGAGGAGAGGAAATTTCACAACCAGCAAAGGAAGGGGTTTTTTACAGCAAGGGCAGTCAAGATATGGAATTCATTGCCAGGGAAGGCTGTGATGGCAGATTCAATAGATATGTTTAAGAAAGGGTTAGACAAATATTTTGCGGAAAAGTGTATCCAAGAATACGACCATTAATTAAAATAAAGGATAGTAGTGGATATATGGCAAAAATAGGACTGCAATATTGAGGCTGGGGGGATTTTCACAATTAAAACAGATTGGTGGTTGCTTACTCTGGATCAATTTCAAATATAAGTGCAGGATGGCAGGAGATCCAAAATAGGTTGAACTTGATGGACTGGTGTCTTTTTTACAACCTCATCAACTATTATTATTATTATTATCCTTTATTTACAGGGGGCCATAAAGGTCCATCATCATCATTTATTTATATAGCGCCACTAATTCCGCAGCGCTGTACAGAGAACTCATTCACATCAGTCCCTGCCCCATTGGAGCTTACAGTCTAAATTCCCTAATATAGACACACACTCACACATATACATATAGACAGAGAGGTAGAGACTAGGGTCAATTTTTGATAGCAGCCAATTAACCTACCAGTATGTTTTTGGAGTGTGGGAGGAAACCGGAGCACCTGGAGGAAATCCACACAAACACAGGGAGAACATACAAACTCCACACACAGATAAGGCCATGGTTAGGAATCGAACTCATGACGCCAGTGCTGCGAAGCACAAGTGCTAACCACTAGGCCACTGTAGGTCCACAGCACTGTAGAACAAAACAGGGCAAGGAGGTATATTCAATGCAAGCTGAAACATGTGCCCATGTTTTAACAGGACCAGAGCCACTGATTGAGGTGTGAAGACATGGGAGATGTGTTGACCACAGGCAGAGAGCCCAGGGAGGAGGTACAAAACATAGCTGGTGTGCAGTAGGTAATGAAAAGAGGAAGACAGGAGGGAAGAGATTAATAAATAATAGTAAACTTTGACATATTTTATTATATCATGTGGACCTCCTAGAGTGTCTCCACATCAGCACCTTTTTCTTTTTCTCAGTTGAGAGTAATATGACCAGCATGGAACCATTTGGTCTTACTGTATTTATAAGCAGAAAACTCTCTTGACCTTAGCCTATTCAGGGATAAAAGAGCCTATGGTCATTTGGAATAGGTGACTGTCTAGGCCTACAAACTACTTAAATACAGTTTTAGCACTCCAAAATCAGGGACTCAAATGCAAGCTTGTGAGAGCTCACCCATTTATTGCAATCACAAGTTTACTGGTTGACTGCTAAAATAAAACCCTTCAAAATGGGGTTTTGTGCGAGTGACTCCATACTTTAAGAATCAGGGGCACTTTATAGTATAATAGTTTTTTATTACAAGCATCTTAAATAGAGTAATATATGTACCAAAATAATGAGGAATTATTTCTGATCAAAGAAACTATTCCCCGGATTATTCAAGTAGGAGAAGAATAAGTGTATCCACTTCTGTGACTGTATAAATCTATCCACCGCTGGAAACAGCTACCACCCCAAAACAAGATAAACATTGTCAAACATATTTCAGAAGAATCACATCAATTAACTTATAACAACAGCTGACATCTAAGTAAAAAAAACATGCATGTGCATTATAAAATGATTAAAAGAATTCTGTTTAACACTAAGCGGCCATTACTTTAGTTAGTGAAAACGTCAATTAGTGCATTTAATGTTTCTAGAGATTATGCCAACATTATGGAAACCTCACCTTGGCATGAACATTAAAAGTAAATTATGCTCAATATGCAGTGGCCAAAACGCAACACATTAACACTTCTCTACTTGCCTTCCCTTGCCTCTTAAAAACTACTTTACTGAGATCCTTAAAATGTCAGAATTCTGAGTTTTCTTTTTTTTTCTGTCTTTTATTCCATACTTGTAAAAGTTCAAGCATGAGAGGGAAATAAAATAATGTAACTGAACATAGGAAGTGTAAAATAACATTATGTACTGCTAAAATTGCTTTTAGATCACCTACTCATTTGCAGAGTGAAATTGCACCATGATTGGCACCAGCTACGATTTCACAAATCTCTGCTATGGCAGAATACGTGTCCTCATAATATACATTTCATAATTGCTTCCTCCCTTTGTAGACAAAAGCTGGCAGGAACATTGTACCATATTATTTGTCTCTCTTTTTTCTTTTCCATGAAAAAAAAGCATGTACGGAAGGGATGCACATCAGCATTTAATATCGCACAGAACATCTTAAAGGGAGACTGTTGCTACAACTGTCTTTAATGTACAAAAAAAATATTCTATCAACCTAATAACTACACATGTAAATGATATGCTGTCACCATACATTAACTGTTTTGATACCTACCATGGCCCTATCGGTTTTCTCTCCGTTTTTGGGGCTTGCAATGGGCCAAGGTCTGCCGTGAATGATTCAATAGAGCACACCCATAAGCACACCGATGATGGCTACTTCATCCTCTACAACAATGTAAAGTGCTTTAAGGAGAAATGCACTATATAAATAAAGAATTGATTAACTTCAGATATAGAGCAGTTCATGCTTTAATATAAAGAATGTCTTATTTTATCCCAAAGTAACCTCATTATTTAAAGCTTAGCAAGTGAGATATCATGGGCAATGTTTGTTTATAGCATATTACTGGTGCCGGAAATCCCCCCAAAGGGCTAAGATCAGGCCACCTGGAGCTGTATTACATTTTGCATCTTGGAATGAAATCCACTTTAACACAGTACAGTTGTCCTGGAAGAAACGCGTCAGGTGCAATATCTGGAGATAGATATTATTCCTTTCTAGGACGAAACAAGTTGATATATTGTACGTAACTGGACAATAAACTGAGCACTGGTGTTGTTAGCTAAAACGATTCTTTGGCACATATAGCGTAACAGTGATTGAGCAAAACTACAAGATAGCGTGTTACTCCGCTGATAGAGGCAATTCTTGTATAGATGGACCGGATCACAAGCCAAATAACTGGAGCTCTTATAATAAGTGGATGAGTATTACTTGTTTACAACATCTTACTAACACTGTTTCCTAACTGTGCTCTAATCATTGACATATTGTGGGACTTCATTTTCTGGATTGACTACATCTGGGGATTATTCCCTACATCCCTTGAACAGATCAAGAGTTCCTTAAATATTTTGTTAGATGCATGTTAGAAACAGACTCACATGATTTCATAATGTCCTGATCTCCTCCAGAGAGTATAGCATATTCATTGCAATTTTGTGTATATTTTATTCATTTTTGAAAGTAAGATGTATTCTTATTGTATTTGAATTAATAAATGTTTGAAATGTACACCGTGTGAGCCTATTCTCTGAAACTAAACTGTCAAATGTGAGACGACATTTTTTAAGTGTATTAACTTAATAGGAAATGTATTAGTAGTACTCCCATCTTACGCTTTCTTTTGGTTTGTTGTTTGTGTTTTTTGGGGACTGTGTCTCATTAGACAGGGGTTTAGTTTTATTCTTCTTATTAATAATATTATTATCACTACTATAGTTATAATGGTTTACTCGTGTTTGCGCAAAATGTATTCTCCATGTTGGTTTCATTCATTTTCATTTTCCTTATGTAGTAATTTAATTATTAGTAGGGCATTTTTAATAGTTAGTTATAGGTAACTACTATAAAATTGGTGTTAAATGTAACAACCACATTGTGTAAAGTAATCTGTTTTTATTATAGTGTAACTTAAATTGCTACTGTAACATATTTATGTTTCTATTAACCTTAGTGAATAATTCTATCCAAAACTAATATTATAAGAAAATGCATGTCACAGAAACTCTGATTCAGTAGACCCCATGCTGCATCTATCGATCCTCTGTAGTAGATCCTCTCTGTTGGCTTTTTTCAAGCTACCAATGGGGTTGTTGAAGCCCCGTTCTTGTGAGCTCCTGACTCATGGACCAGGAAGCTCACAGGGGAGGGGGCTTTAACAAGCTCATTAGTCATCTGTAAAAAGCCTGCCCATGTATTATATAGGATCTCCAGCTCAGGACCTTTTAATGCAGGGAGGAACCTGCCAGATCAAAAGATCAGGAGAGCACAGGCAAGTGAGGTCTTCTTGTTTAACTTATCCTGCCTAATGCTACACAACACTAGGTTTGAGTAGAATTATCCTTTAATTAAAAAATAGGTACAATATATATTTCCACACACCAGTTAAATCATCATTATCAGCTATTTATATAGCGCCACTAATTCTGCAGCACTGTACAGAGAACTCACTCACATCAGTCCCTGTCCAATTGGAGCTTACAATCTAAATTCTTTAACACACACACACACACAGAGAATGACTAGGGTCAATTTTCCAATTAATCTAAAAATATGTTTTTGGAGTGTGGTAGGAAACCAGAGAACCCGGAGGAAACCCACGCAAACATGGGGAGAACATACAAACTCCACACAGATAAGGCCATGGTTGGGAATCGAATTCACAACCCCAGTGCTGTAAGGCAGAAGTGCTAACCACTTAGCCACCGTGCTGCCCAGTTAAATGCAGTTAACTGCACAGCCTTCCCACCCTCAACCATCCTCTTAACCTCACTATTACCAGCCCTTTACACAGTTAACACAAGACAACAGCTCATTGACCCCCTGACCTACATTTCTGTGTTAGTGAGTCATACAGCGCACTAAGCACTTTTTATCTTTGTAATCTGGCTGGTCCAATATGCAATATGTAGCATTGCTCCTCTTTTATCAAACTCCCATTGCGTTATATAGTTTAAGCTTGTGGGCAGGGCCCTCTTACCTCTCTGTCTGTATTACCCAGTATTGTTTCATTACTGTGTTTGTTTCCAACTGTAAATCTGCTGGAGCTATATAAAAAGTACTCAGATTAGGTGCTGAAATTCTCTTTACAATGTGTATCTTTATTACACAAAAACCAATCCAATCTTGTTACATTTTAGGAGGTTTCCACTTTGAATAAACTTTTTAAAATTTTCCATATAATAGTAATAAGGTGAGGTTTCATCCAATGCGATACTCAACATTTTCTCTATCTACTAGGGTTCAGATGCATGAACTTAACTATGACCTCTGTGGGCAACTGAGATAATAATGTATGTGTGCTGGAGAAGAGAGGGGTCCAGAGCACTGGCTCTGGTATCATTCAGTGCATTACTGGCCTGGACTGACCCAGGCCCGGCGCTCCCATTAGGCAAGCTTAGGCAGCTGCCTAGGGCGCCGGGCTCTGGAGGGCGCCACTGGTGTCTGGCACTGCATGTCCCAGCCGCCGCACAAGTTCAGATCCACGGGGGGTGGGGACACTGATCGCGCACCTCCTCCGCACACTGCCTGTTCATTTTTCACGATCCTCCCCCTCCCCCCTCACTGCCTGTCGGGCGCGACATCATGATCACGCCCCGACAGTGTCAGTGAGGAGCCCGCCAGAGAAACAGCTGCTGATGAAGAGACGTCCGGTAAGTAAGTAGTGTAAGAAATGCTAGGGAACGAAATAGTGTGATGCAGTGGGGTCTGTGTGAAGGAGAGTGGACAGTATGCAGGGGGGACAGTATGAGGCAAGTTTGGGGGCAGTGTGATGAAAGTGGATGGGCAGTTTGATGCAAGGGGACAGACTGATGATGGAGGGGAGACAGCATGATGCAGGGGCCCCCTGTCAGGGGGGAGGCATTGTGATGCAGGGGGGAGACAGTCTGATTCTGGAGGGGAGACATTGTGATCAGGGGGGGGGGGTCAGTGTAATGCAAGTGGGGGAAGGGCACTGTAATGTAGGGGGGACACTGATGATGGAAAGGAGACATTGTGAAGTGGGGGAGCAGTGTGACGCTGGAGGAGGGGCATTTTGATGCAGGGGGGACAGTAGTCTGATGCTGAAGGGGGGGCTGTGTGAGTGAGGGGGCAGTGTGAACGAGAGGGCAGTCTGATGCAGGGCAGACAGTCTGATGCAGGGCAGACAGTATGATGAAGGTGGTCCAGTATGAGTGAAGAAGGGGAAATGTGTGATGAAGGGAAATAACATACAAACACAATAAGAGGTGTGCCAGGGGACTACAAAAAATGTATACTTAAGTTAATAAAATATACATTTATTAAATATACATACACAAAAGCAACAAGGATGTCTGTTCTTTATTTATAAATGTTCTAAATTTATATCGTTAGCCTAGTGCATGACGGTAGATTATGATATTTATTTATTTTTATTATTATATTAAACATCATTGATGTTTTTGTGTATGTATTTTTTAATAACTTATTTATTGCGCCATATTTGTGCTGATGTTTTCTGAATTAAACATTTTTTGTAGTCCCCTGGCGCACCTCTGATTGTGTTTTTGTATGTTTGCTCATGTTTAAGGTTTGGCACCCCTTAGAGAGGATGGAACATGGGATATTTCCTTTTTTTTAATATTTTGATTCTCACAATTGGTCCCTGGAGTGGGAGCGCCTAAATGTGTTATATTATTTTGATGAAGGGAATTGACTGTTGGCAGCTTATTGTGTCAAGTTTTTCGCTCCCAAATCTAACACTTTGATGCCTCCCCTCTAGAAATCCTGTGTTTGTCCCTGGGCAACAGTGGAATCTGAACAGTGTTCTGCAGCAAACATCACAGCACCTGGACTGCTGTAGGAGGTAAGGCTTATCTCTTTTTTCAAGTCAAGTGTGTGAGGTCCTGGGACGTGGCTATTTGTCTTTTGTGCGAGCGTGCGTGGGGGGGGGGTAGTTTGAAATTTTGCCTAGGGCGCCGAGACACCTTGCACCGGCCCTGGACTGACCCCAAAATTAGTTTGCTGGATAATTCTTGTCAGTTGCTCATCACCTTGAAATATATGATATATTTATCTATTTTGCTATGTCAGACATGCCTTGTAATTAATTACATTGAGTAAAGTGTAAGCCGGTGTTTTGTTCCTTTGTCCATGAATATCATTTTTATTTTCTCACCCTCTGTCTGGGTATCAGACTTCTTTTTTGCATGCTCCTGTATTTGGATAGCAGTATCATCTGACAGTTAATAAAAATCTATGCCACACACTATTTTGTTTTTCACCCTATATATATTTATTTGCAGGCCCCTGTTTTGGATTGGCACCTTCTTTTGTAATGAATAAAAACTGTAAGTGCTTATTTAGGAAACTTAAACACAAACTGTATTATTGAAAACAGAAATTGCGTATTTCATGCCTTGTCTGGAGATCATTACTATAGGAGACCATTACTACAATTGTTTTCTTTTGTTTCCAACAATTGACGGCATAGTAGGGGTAGCAGACAATGAAAGAAACTTTAATCATTTTATTACAGCAACCAAAAGCCAGCATTTTATTAATGGGGATCTTGCTATATTTGCATAATCTAGTTTTCTGTAACTTTCATTACGGAAAACTACTTTCCAAAACAAGACTATATAGGGCCTGATTCATTAAGCAATGTGAATGCTGATACGTGCTGTACTCTTTGTAAGATCACACTGCACGTGCCCAGGACCGGAGCATGCACCAGAGAATACAGGACGTCTAATTAATATTCGAGTGTAAAGCACCTTTACTACAGCCTGTGATTTCATTGGTGGAACGGGCATAGGCACGTAGTCAATATACAGTAAGGGCGCGCCAATCTCGAGCGCGCGCGGCAGCATCCAAACCAAGCTGTGGGCATCTCAAAGATACGTGTTTATCTCTTGCTTCAGCTACACGTCGGGTGTAAGGGCCGAGTAATAGTGATGACAGTCACATTTGCATGCTAGAACATACAATAAGCTATCAAGTATTTGTGTTCTACATGAAAAAAACAGTCAGTATTTAACTTATGTGCAAAACAGAATACTAATTTGCACCCCTTGCATTGTAACATGGTTTTGTCCAGGAGACTGAAATAAGAAGTTTCTCAAGTAAAGATCCTTAATGAATCAGGCCTCATAGTATTAACAGATAACAATCATTGAATCTTTTTTTGTTTTTTCTCTGTGCATTCTTATGTCACTTTCTATTCCACATAGGTATTGGACGTATCATGCGGTGTCCTGTTTGTTAGAGCAGAGTGGTCCTAGACCCGTATTTATCAATAGACGTTTCTTCAGATCCGCTCCTTGTTGAATACTTATGCCCGATATATGTGTGTTTATAAAAAAAAATGCACAATGTGCGTTCATTTAGCGTTGCTTGATGAATCAGGCACATAATGTGCGTATAGTGACTTTTACCTTCGGCTTTGGTGAAGATGACAAAATGCATTTTATTTAATCTGTGCAGTACAAAACAAGCTGTCCCACTGTAATATTGCTTACTCTGGAAATCACACGCTTTTTATAATTTTCTCCTGTTTTTGCTGCTCGAACACCAAAACCAAAAGCAGTAACCCAATAACAGGACTGAGCATGTTGTTTTGTCATATCTGTAATATCCCCCTTTCCCTCAAATACCTGTCCTCCAACAGGGTTTATTGTACAAATGCCCTAGAGCTCCGCAGGTGCAAGGGTGCCACACAGGGGGACATAAAGGGAGAAACAGATAAAGAGAATGTTTGTCTTGGTAAAGACCACCAACACTTACAAAATTTATGTGCTGTAATTTTTTTTAAAAGAAGATATACTTTATATGCTGTGTCAATGTGTCTTATTACTATTTGCAGCCCTGATTGGCAACTGTCTAGCAGAATTCACAAATAGACAAATCTAATTGTTTGTGGGCAGCCATATATAGAAAAACTATGGGTTTATTTTAGGACTAAGTGCTTGCTTAAAACACTATGGGCCTGAGTCATTAAGAACAGTAAGGCAAAAAAAAAGAATGTAAGGGGTGCAAATTCATTCATTATGTTGCACATAAGTTAAACACTGGCTGTTTTGTTTTTTTTCATCTAACACACAGATAGCTTTATTTTTACACTGTAATTTAAAGTTGATCTAGGACATGCCCTATCCCAAAAATAAATCTGTCCCACATTTTAAATTTACCTCTCCCTCCAATGCAAAATAGTTTTGCCCAAGTGCAAAGTTACTCATTTTTTATGTTTTACTCTCCTGTATGACTCAGGCCCTGTGTCTTTTAGAAATGTATTTAATTTTTTTACATGTTTTTATAAAAAAATAAATTCCATTACAGTTATTCCAGTTTTGAAGGGACAAAAACACTTTACAAATTAATCAATAAACCAAAGTAACCATACATATAACCATTTAAGACCCAAACCAACCACAACATTTACCACGTACTTTGAAATATTGTGGGACATAGCACTAATATATTACTTTTTAATAGTGTTCTGCTTAAATAAGGACTGCATCCATGGATATTCTGATGTCTGACTTATGAATGCAATTAAGACATGAGTAAAAAACAAAAACTCTTAACTTTTCATTTAAGCTATTGAGTAGATGTACTTGTGATGACTAATTTGCTTACTCTCTTTCTTTTGCTTTGGTCAGTCTAAACAATGAGGTCTGCATACCTGCCAACCTTTTAACCTTTAAACAATGTGATCATTGTCTTTATTTCTGCCTTTACCATTTATTTTCCAATTGCAAGTTCCTGGGTTGCAGCAGATAAATGATAGTAAAAATCCCTTTTAAGCAGTAAGTTATTATCAAACTAGAAATGGTGATCATGTATATTACATGTTTTAGTCAAGGTCTGGTCCCCTATTCAATTTTAGTTACATACTATTAATTTAAAAAAACACTATTGGGCTTCCTTGTTGATATCTATTAGTATAATTAATTTAAATCTGCAGAATACATTAACACATAATCAAAAGTAATCTATATGACATACATACAACATTAAGCTGTTGTATGAATTACTATTAACATTTTGTGGACAAGTGGGCATGTGAGAAAAAATCTATTTGGCAGGGGGCATGTTTAAGAAAAGATGGTGGACTGTGGGACTTGTGTGAAAGATGCTAGGTAGAGCGCCTAAGGAAGGGGTGTATTTGAAATAAAAGTTAATGGACAGTGGATATGTAAGAAAGCTGGTGGAATTAAGAATGCATTTGTGACAATAGCTGATGGGTACGGTTGGCAGGGCCACCATCAGGGGAGTACAGGGAGTACAGCAGTATGGGGCCCAACAGCAGAGTGGGATCCCAACAGCCCTGAGCCCAAACAAATTAATTATGAGAGGGGGGCCTCCGTAGTGAATTAAGATGTCAGGATCCCACAGCTGCCCCATTTTCTCCAGTCCCAGACCCCCACGTGCCCGGCTCCCGGGCAGAGAGGCTTCCTGCAGCATTGCTGATGTCATGTATTTAGTAACATCACAGCGCTGTCAATAGAGAGGAGCCGAAAGGAGACAGCAAGAAGACGCAGGGAGGTAAGTATACAACTGCAGGGGCTAGATGGAACCGGGGATGGGGGCTTAAATTTGCAGCAGAAAAAAGATTGAATAAATTTGATACATTTATAGACTTACATAAGTTTATTAGAAAGATGACCCTTAAGAAATTCTTCCTAAACCACCCGACTACCACATCTCCCAAGAACAAGATTTACAAAGATAAGACAAATGATTTCAGACACACAAGTTGTAAAAACAAGACACTTTTTACCCTAGCCATGTAAAAGGCACATTCACCAATACCTTTCAGAAACAAGTTGGAGCTGACTTGGACAAAATTTCTACAAAAAATTCCAATATTACACATGCAGAAAAGCGAGCTATTAAGGAGCTAGAGAAGAATCAAGATATAATCATTAAACCAGCTGATGAAGGAAAAAGATTCAGCATTCTAGACAAAACAATCTATCTTGCTGCACTAGACAGCTAAGTGACACTCCCTCCTATGAATGCCTACCGGGATACCCCACCAAAATTAACCAAAAGGATTTAGAAAAACTTCTTAATAAAGCCTCACAGAAAGGAATAATAAATACAACTGAACTACTTATTTGTTAAGAGTCCGAGGACTAGATTTACTAAGCTGCGGGTTTGAAAAAGTGGGGATGTTGCCTATAGCAACCAATCAGATTCTAGCTATCTTTTTGTAGAAAGTACTAAATAAATGACAGCTAGAATCTGATTGGTTGCTATAGGCAACATCCCCAATTTTTCAAACCCGCAGCTTAGTAAATCTAGCCCCAAGACTCCCCATTATTTACCAACTACCCAAAGTCCATAAGTCATTACTTGACCCACCAGGAAGACCAACCAATTGTGTAAGGATCTGTCTTTGCTTCTGCCGCAGCATAACTTCAGCATGCTGCTTTGCATTGGTAGCTCCTATCTATTGACTTGATGTTATTTGGTTGTACCCTGCAGTACCTCTGAACCACCAGAGGTGCTGCAATCGTGCTTTGCCCTTTCTCTCACTAGCAGGGGTTAACCTGCTGCACCTGCTATTTATCTGCACCTGTTCTCTCCTTATTTATGTCTGCCTCCCTCGGTCCTTATTGATGTTGCTGTTCCTGATATTGTTGTTCTCATTTGTTCCTCCTGTTTCTTCTCTTGTTCCCTGGGATTACTGCAAGCTCCTAGCCACCATTCTGGTTTCTTTCCATTCAACCTGTTCACCTGCACCAGACGTATTTTTTGTTGTTACCTGCTTTCAGCCCTATTCAAAGATCCATCGTTCAGTGTCTGCAATATTCAGTTTGTACCATTTTCTGCACTATCTGGATCATATCTGCTCAATACATGTTAAATGCTTTCACCATACCCGGGCTCCATAGCTGTTATTTCCGGCTCTCAGCATAGAAGTGTGACATTGCTTATAACATAATTTCGCCCATTTACAAACTCTTTATCCCATTCCCACTCATCAAACACTCTGCGCCCTGAGAATCATCTGTAAACCCATTCATTTATTCATGACCTTTCAATAACTATTTGTACTGAAATTGTTAAACAAATTTAATTATCAAATGTAAACTTCTGGGTGATCATTTTAAATTCAAATATGTGTAATATTGATACAGCTACATTTACTTATTGAAACACAATAGTGAACAAATAAAAACAATGAAAGCCATGTGGCTATTTTAAGTTTGACATACATTTTTTCCCCATCTCTTTCAGTTTCCTCCCATGTAACATTGCTCCTGGATGTGTTTGTCACCCACTGCCCATAACAATTTAAACTGCAGCAAGTTTTCTCAATGTTTAAAATTCACTCTGATTCCAAATTGATAGCTTTAAAAAAGCAAAACAGCAATTTGGAGGAGATAATAGGGCCTGAGTCATTAAGGAGAGTAAAGCATAAAAAAGGAGTAACTTTGTATCTGGGCAAAACCATGTTGCATTGGAGGAGGAGGTAAATGTAAAATGTGGGGACAGATTTATAGTTGGGGGAAGGGCATGTCCTAGATCAACTTTAAATTTCAGTGTACAAATAAAGCTATTACGTATTTGTGTGCTAGATGAAAAAACAACCAGTATTTAACTGACGTGCAAAATAATAAACTAATTTGCATCCCTTGCATTCTAACATGGTTTGTCCCAGAGAGCATTTACTCCTTTTTTTGCCTTACCTTCCTTAATGGCTCAGGCCCAATAGAGTTTTGACAGATGTAATTATGGTATCTTGTACGTATGTACCATTTGGTATCTATGCAGATCTGAAATTTTGGAAAGGCCTTGTAGACTTATCCAGAAAAAGCAGGGGTTCATCCTATTCAATTTGTTTATCCATAATGTTTTAAATTATTGAAATTATGTGCATTTAAGCATGGACAAAAAATGTGCATATTAACAGAGCATAGTTTACATATTATAGCATTCATGAAAAAATGCAAAATTAGGGCTGACTTATATATGTATTTTATAGGATATGGTGAAGGTTGCGCCCAACCTTCACCATGTGTGGCACATTTAAAAGTTGCCCAGTAAGGTAAAAATGTAAGCCCAGGCTGGTGCTACTGTAGATTATCACAAGTATGCTACCTGTGGATTAATAGGTCTGTGTTACTGCATATTACAGGTATTCTTGGCATTGCAAATGTAAAGTTCATTGGACTCATTACATTGGCGGCAGAGAGCATGTTCTTTCTCCTAGGAAAGTCACACTGGTCCATGTACGTGTCCGCAGGATATGTGTCCATCAAATCTTTTTTCAGCATAAACATGAGAAACAGATGGAGGACCAGGGAGGTTGCCAGAACAAACAAAGCCTATTGAAGACAATCTTTCCCCAAGCCAAGACTAACATATTCCTTCCAGATCACTAATTTTTTGTATAGTGGAACCAACCAAAACAAATAAGTGTAAAGGAATGGAACATGTAAATGAATAACTCTTCTGTGCATAAAAGGATTTTTAAAGATCACATATGTATTTTTGTAGACCAAATATTCACCATGTAGAATGAAGAATTAGATGTAACATTTCCCTCTGAAACTGTTCCCACCTCCTAATATTCCCAAACCTATATATATATATATATATATATATATATATATATATATATGGAAAAGGTTAACTGTTACTACACTGGGGCTGTTTTGCGTGACCAAGAAGTAGAGATGAGCGCACTCGGATTTCCTGAATCCGAGCCCACCCGAACGTTGCCGATCCGAGACCGATCCGAGACAGATCCGGGTATTGGCGCCAAATGAAAACTTGAAAGCGAGGCTCAGAGTCATAATCCCGTTGTCGGATCTCACGATACTCGGAACCTATAAATTCCCCGCTAGTCGCCGCCATCTTCACTCGGGCATTGATCAGGGTAGAGGGAGGGTGTGTTAGGTGGTCCTCTGTCCTGGTAGATCTCGTGCTGTGCTGTTTAGTTCTGTGCTGTGCTGTGCTGTGCTGTGCTGTGCTGTGCTGTGCAGCGCTGTGCTGTGTTCTGTTCTGCAGTATCAGTCCAGTGGTGCTGTGTCCTGTGCTCTGTTAATTTTGAGGTCAGTGGTGCTGCTGGGTCCTGTGCTGTGTCCTGTTCAGTCCAGTGGTCCTGTGTCCCATGCTCTGTGCTTCTAAGGGCATAGTTATTTCCCCAATATTCCCAAGTGTTTAAAAAATAAAAAAAAAGTTAATAAAAAAAATATACAAAAAACTAATTAAATTTTTTTTTTAATTACAACAAAATTTGCCAAACCAATCCTGCAGTATAAGCCCATTAGTACTGCAATATTACCAAGTTCACACATTCAGCAGTAAAAGTCCAGTGGTACTGCTGCAATATTACAAAGTTCACACATTCTGCAGTATCAGTCCAGTGGTGCTGTGTGCTGTGCTCTGTCAATTTTGAGTTCAGTGGTGCTGCTGGGTCCTGTGCTGTGTCCTGTTCAGTCCAGTGGTGCTGTGTCCTGTGCTCTGTCCTTCTGAGTTCAGTGGTGCTGCTGGGTCCTGTGTGCTGTGTCCTGTTCAGTCCAGTGGTCCTGTGTCCCGTGCTCTGTGCTTCTAAGGGCATAGTTATTTCCCCAATATTCCCAAGTGTTTAAAAAATAAAAAAAAAGTTAATAAAAAAAATATACAAAAAACTTATTAAATTTTTTTTTAATTACAACAAAATTTGCCAAACCAATCCTGCAGTATAAGCCCATTGGTACTGCAATATTACCAAGTTCACACATTCTGCAGTATCTTGTGCTACATTAAGACCAGTTGATGGTTTTCTTATTATATTGTGGTGACCCACTCCTCTACGCAGTCCAGATACATTTATTGGTGCGAATCATACAAGTTCAGGGTTTTTAAATTATATTGTGGTGACCCACTCCTCTGCGCAGTCCAGGTACATTTATTGGTGCGATTAAGACCAGTTGATGGTTTTCTTATTATATTGTGGGGACCACTCCACTACGCAGTCCAGAAAGATACCTCGTTGCAACGTTTTGGACTAATAACTATATTGTGAGGTGTTCAGAATACACTGTAAATTAGTGTAAATGCTTGTTAATGAATGTTATTGAGGTTAATAATAGCGTAGGAGTGAAAATAAGCCCAAAAACTTGATTTTTGAACTTTTTATGCTTTTTTCAAAAAAAATCCGAATCCAAAACCTTAAATCCAAACCAAAACCTTTCGGCAGGTGTTTTGCGAAACAAATCCGAACCCAAAACATCGCGAAAATCCGAATCCAAGACACAAAACACGAGACACCAAAAGTCGCCGGTGCACATCCCTACCAAGAAGTAACATACACAGACAAGCTGTCTTCATATCCACATTAGATCTACCAGGATGAGCTGAGGCTGTTTCCATGAAGCCTATATACAGATAAGCTGCTTTTTGTTTATCTTTTGGTACGCTGCCACACGGTGTTCTATATAGAACCATCACTGGTGTTATAATTCTACTACACTATTATTTGTTTTTTGCTCTCTGTCTTTACATTCACATATGGTTGGAGATAATGGAAGCTGTGCGGCATTGATTTAGCCAACCTTATGTATATCACAATACTGGTGATTTGGGGATACTTCCCAGAGGATACTGCACTATTTGGCGCCCTTGTTCCTTTTGCTTGATTTTACGGATTATTCTTGGACCGGAGTACCATCCGGAATTTTGAAGGAAGGCTGCCACCTCTTATGGAGGAAGTGTTCATGGTTTTGGACATTTTGATATTGACTTACAATTCTGATATGAGCGCCATTGTTTACACACAATGGGGCGTATTCAATTGTTAGCGGTAACGCTGATAAAAGAGCTTAAAAAAATGTTACCGTTTATACGGTAATATTGCGCGCGAAAAGCGTTAATACGGTAGTTTACTCGCAAAATTTCAGCTCGCCGCTCAGGGGGCTGCGAGCTGAAATTCCGCGAGTAAATACCGTATTAACGGTAAGATTTTTTGAGCGCTCGTTTATCAGCGTTACCGCTAACAATTGAATACGCCCCAATGTGTTTAAAGACAAGATTTGCGTTTAAACACATTGCATTTTAAGTTTAGCAGTCAAATATCGGCAATTTGCAAAAATCACTCATAATATATTTACCCCCAGGTATTACACTAATTCCACTGCAGAGAATAGTGTGGCCACTATAAATAATATAAAAAATACAGAAGTGGACATATTATTAATTTACATTACTAAGGTTGCACATTACTTTATTTTTAATCATATGGGGACACATAAGATTATTTTAATTCACAAGGGAGCACAGATCAATATTTTAATTCATAAGAGAGCCTAGTTCTATATTTATTAAGCTAAGCGGCACAGCTTTATTTGAATACATTAAGGGGGCACTTTTTTTCTACTAAGGGGGTCAACATTTGTAGTAGCTGCTCTTGTGGCACTACAAGTGCAATTATACCCTGGTGCACCAGTGCATGCTGGTAGTTATAGTGCCACAAGAGCAGTCACTATAGTTCAACATTTTAACCCTGGTACCAGGAAGGGCCCAGTGTTCTTAGCAATGGGCCGGGTATTGTTTATTCGGGCCCCCCTAGCGGACTTGTCCTGATACTGAGTAGATTGGGCTGGTAGGAAGGAGAGGGCTTTGTAGTAAGATTATTTATTTATTTCCCTATTCTGACAGACAAGATAGCTCAAACAGCATGTGGTTTGAGCTATTTCACTCTCAGAGCCACCTCTATTTTCCTGCAGGGGTTTCCGGTGGGTTTTCTTGAAGGTTTGGTAAATCGAAGCTTGGTAAATTGTACATTGTATTTTTTTTAGCAAAACAAAACTTTAAAATTGGGATGGTGATGTGTAGTGTGGAGATTTGGAAAACAATGTTTTTTCAGGGTTTTGGCCTTTAGTAAATCTCCGGAAAAACATCAGTTTCCCTAAACCGAACTTTAGTAAATATCCCCCTAGGGTTGACTAATTGTTGATCATTCTTAAAATAAGCAGTTGTAGCCCCCACATTGCTCAGACAAATTGACAAAGTGTAGCTAATCATTATCAAGACTGACGTTGCATGCATGTGACATTTGATTATATAAGGACACATGCATGTAAACATTTTACACCCCGGTGAGACGTCTCAGTCTGCTTTGCATTTTAATTACAGACCACACTTAGGGAAGGAGCCCGGACACAGCAGACAAAGGGATCATTGATAATTCAGAGGTTTGGTTCATGCACATAATCTGCTGAACAGGGATCCTAAGGAAGGCAGAGTCTAGAGTATCCGCCCTGTATGCGGACTGTCTCTGCAAAATTGTTTAATGTTGTCTTTTACAAAGCTTTACAGATTAAGCAAACTTTAAATGGCCATTTAGTGCATCACATTCCATATAGGTGAAAAGCTCACATGGCAAAAAATAGAATGTAGGTATTACCACCAAGTTCCAATTTCATGAATCAGAAACCTGTTACATTTTGGTCACCTGACAATGAGGTGACATATTAGTAGTACAGCATTCCATCCTAAGACTGAATGTATAATCATAATGTGTAAGATGTAGCCCATTGTCAGTCTGAACATAAATTATCGCAAACAGGACAGAAGCTACAAAGCACTGTAAATTGTCACTAACCTGCCCCTCACTATAGCTATATTTGAGTCAGTACTATGGCAAATGGGCAGCAATGCCGGAGGACCAATCAGTGTCCCCCCCCCCTCACACGCACACACACACACACACACACACACACACACACATACATACATACATACATACATACATACATACATACATACCCTTGTGTCTTCAGCCACAGAGGAACAGAGAAGCCCCAGAATAGATGGGGTTCTGAATAGGGGGGGAAGCACAATAGTGAAATGTCTCCAGTTGGTGGCAGTGCAGCTTTAACCGATTCCATTATCAACAGAAGACATCACTGTTAGAACTAGAGATGGTCACTGACCCCCTTGTTTTGGTTTTGGATCTGGATTACCGGCGTGTTTTGGTTTTGTTTGGTTTTGTTTTGCTATTTTGTTGGAAAATCAATGTTTTTGGGCCTAAAATAACCCAATTTAGTGCTCCAACTGTTTTAGAGATAAGTAATCTAATTGTAGAGGTAATAAATCATCCAAAAAACAGTTTAATTCTTCATTGGTAGGCCTTCATTTATTCTACACACAAAACAGATTGTCTTCCTCTCCATCTATGCATATTGGCAATGCAGCCATCGTCTTTGGATGTATATTACACCCTACTCTTATAGTTAAATATGTAAAGAAATTGAAAAAGGCAGTTTGCTTTCTGTATCTATAGGCCCCCCTCCACTTGTTTAAAAAACCAAAAAATTCAGCCGTTATAGACTGTACAATATTAATTGAAATGGAGAAAGCCAGTTTGGTTTCTGTCTCTATAGGCTCCCCTCCACTTGTATAAAATACAAAAAAATTCAGCCGTTATAGACTGTACAATATTAATTGACATGGAGAAAGCCAGTTTGGTTTCTGTCTCTCTAGGCTCAATGTAGGTTTTAAACCTTGGATCAAGCACAGTGGCCAAAACGTACTGATCCGAGTTCAAGATCTTAATAACTCGAGGATCATTGTGAAGCGAATTAAGTACTTGATCGACAAGGCAAACATACTTTGCTGAATTGCTTGCTTTCAGCTCCTCCTTCATTTTCTCAAGCTGCTTTTCCAATAGCCTAATTAAAGGAATGACTTGGCTCAAACTAGCAGAGTCTGCACTCACCTCACACGTCACAACTTCAAATGGTTTCAGCACCTTGCACAGGACTGAAAGGATTCCCCACTGTGTAAGAGTGAAATACATCCCCCCTCCTTTCCCAATGTCATGGCTTGTGCAATATGCTTGGATGGCTTTGCGCTGTTCCTCCATCCTCTGAAGCATGTACAGAGTGGAATTCCACCTAGTTACCACCGCTTGCTTAAGTTGGTGGCAGGGCAAGTTAAACTGCTCTTGGAGCTGCTGTAATCTCCTACATGCTGTGACTGAATGCCTGAAATGGCCTGAAATTTTACGGGCCACTGAAAGCATTTCCTGCACCTCACGGTTATTTCGTAGGAAGCTCTGCACCACCAAGTTGATGGTGAGAGCAAAACAGGGAATATGTTGGAAATCACCCAGCTGTAATGCTCGCACAATATTGTTGGCGTTATCAGAAATGACATACCCTGGGGAGAGTCCGAGTGGTATAAGCCATGCATCAATCACATCTCTCAGTTTGCATAACAAATTGTCAGCTGTATGCCTGTTAGTGAAGCCGGTGATACAAAGAGTGGCCTGCCTGTGACAAATGTTACGTAGTGGTGTACATGCTGCTGCTGTTCCTGCTGGTGAAGGTGAATGACCAAACCAGTGGGCTGTCACAGTCATATAGTCTTTGGTTTGGCCACTTCCACTTGTCCACATATCTGTGGTTAAGTGGACAGTGGGCAAAATGGCATTTTTCAGCACAATCTCTACATTTTTACACACTTTTTGGTATAGTTGTGGAATTGGTTTACGGGAGAAATGGTGTCGCGATGGAATTCTGTAAAGCGGACACAAAACCTCAATTAACTGTGAAAAACCAGCTGTGTTTATTGTGGAGATTGGACGCAGATCTAACACTAACATTGCAGCCATGGCGTCTGTGATTCGCTTGGCGACTAGGTGATTGCTGTCATATTTGCTTCCCCTCGCAAATGATTGTTTCACAGTAAATTGCTGAAATGTAGGACTGCTCATTTTCTTGACCTGCCTCTGGGATGACGATTCACCCCCAGCAGCAGCAACAGCAGCAGCAGTGGGACTAACGCTTTATTCAGAGGAATCAATAATAGTGCAGGAGTCATTCAGCCTTAAGTGGGATGCCGGGCTAACTCCGAGCGCTACTGAAGACATTGATGAGGATGGTGTGGTGGGTGTATTTTGTAGCCGTCGGGATGTCGGTGAGCGGAGGGTCTTAGCTGATGATGTAGTGCTTGTAATTTTTTGGGAAGAACTTTCAGCTTTCCCCAACACTTTGCCATGAACTCTCGTTAAATGGCGTAAAATAGACGAGGTTCCAAGATGGTTAAGGTCCCTTCCTCGACTGACTGTGGCTTGACATACACTACAAATGACTATACAATTGTTGTCTGGATTTGGGTAGAAATAATTCCACACATAAGAAGTGGATTTTTTTGTTTTATGCCCAGGCATGACAATGGCCTTTTTCTTGTCACGTGCCAGAACTGCTGCCACTGGTGCAGGACTAAAACAACCTCATCCTCATCAACATCCTCATTAGCGCCCTCATCGCCTACACAAATCTCCCCCTCATCCTCTTCTAATTCCAAAGTGGAATCCTCCATTTGGGTATCACCGGCTACACTTGGGCTATTAAGGCACACATCAGCAGAATGCTCACGATTAGACATCCCACTGTTGGATGGACTCTCCACAGGGATTGTTGTCATTTGTGAATCAGAGCAAACATTTTCCTCTAATGCCTTACTGTTAACTTGCAGCTCGGCTTTGACGCGTAACAGTAGTTGTGCAGCAACTGTAGGCTCGGTAACTTTTTGGGATGTGCCACTAATAGCCAAAGGTGAAGGCCTCATTCTCTATTTGCCACTGCGTGTGTAGAATGGCATGTTGGCAAAAAAATTTTTATTGGCACTTAACTTTTGCTCAGTAACACTTCTTTTTCGCTTCAACACAGTAAATTTATTTTTTGATTTTGTTTTTTGGACTGATTTCGAAACACTCTGCAGTTTGACATCGCCTTGCTCAGATGACGTACTGGGAACACTAACATCAGGACTGGTGACAGAACCTGGTTGCTCATTCTGATCAAATGTGGACTGCTTTGAATCCATTCAAAATTATTTGGTAGATACTGCTGACAGATATGACTTTTGACAGCCAGAAATATTTATGCACAATTATGGGGGACACCCCAAAAGCACTGAGGAGTGCTAAAAATTATTTGGTAGATACTGCTGACAGATATGACTTTTGACAGCCAGAAATATTTATGCACAATTATGGTGGACACCCCAAAAGCACTGGGGAGTGCCAAATATTACAAAAATAAAATAAACCTCTATCCTCCTCTCTTCTCTAGTGATTTTTGTTACAGCAATTGGAATAAGAATATTGTATTCTCTGTCCCTGCTCTAATCAGCCTGTGACTACACCCTGCTCTCTCCCTCTGTCAAATGGCGATGGATTGCTGTGGAGGCAGGTATTTATAATCTTGAAGTATCGCGAGAACCGAGCCACGAGATCCGATGACGTCACGATGACGTTCGGCCTCGATTTGGATTCGGAGCGGGCGGGAGAGTACCGAGCTACTCAGCTCGGTACTCGGATACCCAAAGTTCGGTTCTCGGGGAACCGTACCTTCCCATCTCTAGTTAGAACATTTATAAATCTTGCTACAGTAATACACAAGTAACAGCAACATCTAAGCTGTGGGTGACATGTCCTGCTCACATATGCCTGGGGTACAATAAGGCAAAGATGTGGTGCATCCATGCAAAACTGAATACAGAAAAAAACAGATTGTATATGGAAAGTAAACTACAGAGACTTGGGACAAGTCTTGTGCATTCCAGGTGGTCTAAAATTGGCAGCAGATGACTACAGCAGCTGGAAATTAACTTCTGATTTCCTACCAGAATACAATTTCCCTCCTGGTCCCGATATGCCACTCATTTTATAGCAAATTACAGACAGTACTAAATCTCCTCCCTTTCCAATAATAGCTCTTTACTGGGGTCACCTTCACTGACACCCCATCATCCCTATATTCAGCAGTGTCCTGGCACTTACATATAGTTGGAACCACTGACGATCCCCTTGTGATCAGACAAGGTCCTGGTATTTGAGTGTGGGACCCTGCTAAACAGAGAGAAAGTTGGGGTTACCAGCTCCAGAGTTCTATTATTGGGAAGAAAATTTAGTAAAATGTTTAAATAAAGTGGGAAAGCCCCTTACCATCAGAGAAAGGATGATGAGGATGTGTTTAGCTGCATGGGCTGAGGTTTAATGTTGATAAAGGCTTCAGAAAGAAATGTACAAAACTTACTAGTTGTTATTTAATAATTTATAAATGACTTTTCCTTCTGATAAATGTAGGTTTGTAGTTTGCTGCAATCCAGTCTTTAGATTGTTTCAATAAACTTCCCTATTGTCTGGATTTTTGTCAGAACAGCGAAACATTGAAATGTGCAGAATAAGTGAATTTGTTCAGAAAATCCCAATCCACACATGTAATTTCCTCTTGTAATCATTCCCTGTTATAGCCGGCAGAATACAAACCGGACACTCCTTTAAATGAAAACTTCTCATTAAAGGGCTTTACCACCTTCAAATAACTATGGATTTTAACATTAACTCCTGCAAATTGTAATTAATATATATTTTATTTTTCGTTTCTGAATGTGCTGTTTAGTCAAGTACTTAGATAATCAAGCACATCTGTTTATTCTGACATATGAAATAGTTACATTTTACATGCAATGCACAGTATACAAACGAGCTGAAAATGAAACTAATCTGCCTGACTATAAAGATTTGGCTGATAAACACAGAAAGAAGCTACTAAGATAACGCAGACTATGTTATTACATTTGCAGGACACGACCTTAAAAATCCTTTTTATTTTCTTTCATCCAAACAAATGTATCAAAAACATTTCTTCCTTCTGGGAAACAAACTTCAAATCAGAGCATTATGCTTTCTGTGAGGCTATGCCAATAATCAAAGTAATGTCTCTGTAAACTCAATTTGTCTTCTATTCTTATCAGGCTTTTATATGCTTTATATGTATGTTTATATATCTGGATCTTTTCTAATTTGTAGGATTTAGAATATTCGAGTCTTTGTTTGCTCAACCTGATTGTGATGGACTTATGTGTTAATTTTGTTGTTGCTTGTTACACATTCTACAATGAATTGGAAATGTTTCCAAATAGACAACACATTTTATGCACCAACACTACAACTTTTACAATAAATGTTAATATTGTGCTGCTATTATTGTAAAGAACAGACTTTCTTAGTGAAAGTAAAATAATTTTTGTTTCCGATCTTTTTTACTCCTGTAGAATTGAAGAGGTTTCCAGAGTTATTTGAAATGATATAGAATATGAAAAGAAGCTCAAATTTATTAGTTTATCCTTACTAAATCCTTCCAATACCTTATATTAATATTGCCCCCCTTCTCTGAACTCCTTCCAGTTCTACAAGGTCTTTTATGTGAACTTGTGCCCAAAAGCGTAATGGATATTCAAGGTTAGATCCTAGAAAGGATTTACAAACAGGCACAATTATACAGTATATTCCTCCAGTGAAATTTTATTTCTAGACATAAAAAGATTGTAAAATGAAATGCAGATATTCACTTACAATACTTCTGACCTCTCCACTAGAAATATAGAAAATACAAACTGCAAGTGAATAAAAACCACTGGAGGACATTCACTAAGTACACTCAATGCACTGCACAGAGGAATTAATTTTGCACACATGCACCTAGATGGCCTGTCATGTGCACATACAATCCCTCTGCGGGCCCTCAGTGCATGGAAGCAGAATATCTGAAGAGGTGCACTGGGCAAAAGTGTAAACATCTAATCAATGTCTAACCCATACTTGCCGACTTTATGATGTTAACCTCCGTGAGATTCCGAAGGTGAAGAGGGGAGAATGGGCGGAGGGGGCAGGGTTTGGCGAATCAAGTCATTTTGACTCCACCTCCAGAGACATAATGATGATTATAAAGCATTTTACAATAGTGGGCGGAGCCAAAAGTAGTATCTGAGAATTGGGTCATGGTGGCACTAGTCCTGCTTCACTAGGAAGTGGGCAGAAGCGGGAGGATGCCCTTCTCTCCCAGGAGTTCAGGAGACCTACCTGGAATTCGAGGGTGTCACGGACATTCCGAGAGAGTTGGCAAGTATCGGTTAACCTCCCCTTCAGCACCATTGCTTTAATTAAATTAAACTTGTAACTTGTAGATTGTCTCCTAAGCTACTGCTACATTTGGCCTTATTTACGGCTTACATTAATCAAGAGAGTAAGAAGACATCCAGAGTGCTTTTACTTCATATAGTGCTTTTGTTTGGTTGCAGCTTTGTTTCACATTGGGCACAGTGCCCCTAGAAATGCAACATGTGTATCAATAAGGGGATACCCATTCACCCCCAACAGTTTGGCACTGTGGAAATGGCTGTGTGCACCTTTTGCAAAGCAAGGCACACCCCTAAATGTGCACCCTCTTTACCCCTATATATAATTTCAATAATCTTGTAATTGTTCAGCTTTGCAAAATTTCATGCTTACCAAGAAAATCCTTACCCTGCCCAGCAGATCCCATCAGTGGTGTCGTGAGCAAATTTAATGTGTGTACTGGTATTTCATTTAAAATTAGAGAAGCCCTTTGTTAAGATTACATATTTATAGAAATTCAGTATTCCTTCCCATAGTTAAATAAGAGTGAAAACAAAAAGCAGAACTCACCAGGTGATTGCTATATTGACTTATGGCCTTCATATCAATAGACTGTGAAGAGTTGCCGGGCAGGGGACTTGATTGCCGACATGAGGATGCAGGTAAGTCCTTTCTTCATTCAGCATCCCCCGGTATTGGTGACAGTGAATTGGAACAGATTCGGTGTCAGCCATTCAGGACTTACAACCATGTATTGGAATTTTGGTGCAGCGGCAAGCCATTCAGTGCTCATAGTGTCATTGCCCAGTGCCCTCACAATGACATATTTTCAGCAATTGTTAGTGGCACTGCAACAGTACGATGGCTGAGAGAGGCTGACGAGGAATTCCTGAAAGAAGATCTGTAGAGGGAGACTGCGGAGAGCACCGAGTCAAGAGATAGGACTGTGGGCTCAACAGAGAAGACTGCAGGAACAAGCAGGAAGACAGCAGCTGAACCTTGAGGATCACGGCGGCCATCGGGGCAAGACAGAAAACCACAAGGAAACAATTGGTGGCTGCCAGAGGCAGGTAAGGCCCGGGGGAAACCTTCTTGCAGGCCCGTGCCTGCACTCTTTTCTCTATCCCATTGTAGGGCACAAGGCACTAGGCCCAAGTGGCAGTTAGAAACAGGGAGGCCCATTGGGCCTTCTAGCACATTGTAGGGCCTTTATTTCCTCCCTATCTTTGGGTTGTATTTTGTTATTCATATTCAGAAGCCTTGGGCACTGTTTATATAGACTTATAGCCTATGGACAAACTGCATTCAAGTTCTAGGCCTGTAGAGACTAATTATTTGTAAAGGCATGGCATCAGGTAAGAGGTTAGAGTAGTCATTGAGAGACCGTGCCGATCCCCCATTAAAGGTAGGCTCTTGAGGTGCTTTCCTGGTATAGAAATCATTAGTCAGACCCCCATTAAAGGTAGGCTTTTGGCTTCTTGTTCCGTATTGTCTTGTCTTTTGCTTTTTTGTTTGGCTATGTGGATATCTAAGAAAAGGTAGTACACTACACCTAGGAGTAAATGTATCAAGCTGAGAGTTTTCCGGCGGGTTTGAAAAACCAATCAGGTTCTAGCTACCATTTATTTAGTACATTCTGCAAAATGATAGCTAGAACCTGATTGGTTGCTATAGGCAACATCTCCTCTTTTCAAACCCGCCGGAAAACTCTCAGCTTGATACATTTACCCCCTAGTGTTAGAAGATTCAGTTTCACAGCATACTAGACACATAGAGTGTTGTTAGGATCATGACGTTACTGTTGTTTTTATAATTGTTGCTGTTATAGTTATCACTAGAGTAGGTAGTACATACTAGTACGGTAGACTGCTCTGTGAGAGAACAAAAAGACAGTTGTCAGCACTTATCCTTAACACTACATATCTGTGTGTATCTAGCAAAATGAAAACATGAGGTGTTGGTTCATATTTTGATCAAAACATTTAAGTCTGCATCCCAGCATCAAGGGCACCTCATTATATGCAGGTCCTACACTGACCTATATGCTTTAAACACCATTAAAATACAGTTAAAATCAGATGCACTCACCTCCCAGGTATAGGGGTTTACATCTAGCAAGGCCTGGCTTGTGAGGCCCACCCAAATGTGCCTTAAATAAGTTTGATGTACAGCTGCTATGACAATAAGGCAATATTTTGAAACAAAACCAGAGAAAAAATAAGCCTGCGCTCGGTATATTCCATATTATACATGGTACCAGCTGCATGGCAGCTGGTACCATGTATAAGTGCATTCATATTGCCATTCAACTGGTACAATATACAATATGGGCTATACCGAGCGTGGGATTATTTTTTCTCTAGCTCTGTGGGAGGATTGTTGTGTTTTCAATTATATTTAGACATGAATGGTATGAAAACCTACATCAATAAAACAGTAAAACAACTTATCAGGTAAATGTGGACCTCTGCAGGATTAACTAACTAGGTCTGAACAGCATTTATCTCTGTTGCAACTATATATAGACTGATAATGTCCCAGACAATGATTAGCTGGTCTTGTATCGAACCTGGAGAATCAAAGGATCGGGGAGGGATGTCAAATTTTAGCCCGTGTGGCAAGAATTGACTCATGATTAGGAACATTTTAGAGGAAAAAACATGCAGGTGGCCCAGTGACCTAGCCCAAGGTAGCCCTCTATTGGATCGAAATGGGGGGGGGGGGGGGGGAGACGCCCCCCTGCCCCCAGCTCAGTCTATAATTATTTTTATAGAAAAAAAAAGCGCTGATTATACCTCATATTGAGAACTTAAAATCAAAATTGCCCTGAGGCTTATTTAGCCATATTCGGATGTGGTATACAGTATCATGGAGGTGCTCCCTCTACAGTCTTTAATAGGCACATGCACAGTCTGCTCAAGTGCCGTATTTGTTCATTACGGATCTCATTAGAATAATGAGACTAAATCAAGGAATATTAAATTAGTGCATGTGCATTGAAGGGCTATTTACACCCCATTACTTGTAAGTACCGGCTAATTTATTCTCAGTCCACAATTTAAAATTTTAAGATTTATGATTTTATTTCTAGATGGCACAAAAGGCCATAAAAAAATGAATGATTTTGAGCAACCACCTGCACTTGCGAGGCCAAAGCAGGTCAAAGCAGATCTGGCAGCAAGTGGATGTTCAAAGTCTGCAGAAATAATTGTAATGCCCTAAAAACCCATAGAGCTACCATATAAATGGTGTTTTAAGTCCCATCATCTTCTGCAGAGGCTTACCTGAATATGTTCCCCAGGAAACATTGCTTGAAAGATTCCTAATTGCTTCTCATTGTACTAGTGAGAAGCCAACCATCTGTAGGAAATGGCAATCCAAGTGCTTGAAGGTGGAGGACAAACATGACTCCTAACTTTAAATAGTTTAACACTGAAAGACATTCATATATTTTAATTTCTGAAATAATCCTGATCATTAGTTTATTGTACATATAGTAATCCAGTAATATCATGAAATTATCTGTGCTACTTGATGTGAGAAAGTGGATCTTTACAAAATCTAGAATATAATAAAAAAGTTATTTTTTCTTCTTCTTCTTCTTCTTCTTCGTCTTCTTCTTCTTCTTCTTCTTCTTCTTATTATTATTATTATTATTATTATTATTTATTAATAATAATAATAATAATAATATAATTATTCTTTTTTTGGACATACTACATTATTGATACTATTTGTGTTATTTACAGCTTTACAGCAAATCCCAATCCTCAGATAAAATTCTAGGCTTCGTTCGGGAGGCACTGTGGCACAATGGATAGTATTGTGCCACAGTGCAATTCCGACCAGGGTCCTATCTGTGTGAAGTTTGTATGTTCACATGGGTTTCCTCCATGTTAAGTGGCCAAAATGGAACATGTTTGTGTTGTAGGGTATTTAAACTGTAATCTCCAATGAGCCAGTAAATATATGCGAATAATAATAATTTACAAAATGGTTTAGAGCCATCATAAATTCACTGAGATTTCCCACCAAGCATGCAAGTTTCCAAAGATATATGGTGATATTGCAGAGAACCTGCCAATTAGATGACTGAAGTGATATAAGTGCGTGTATAGGGTTCATTGTTAGGAGTGTTCCTCGCTGTGCGCAGAGGAGCATGGCCATTTGGATTAGGACTGGCCTAGGGTTTATGCATCAGTTATGAGTTTGCAGAGATCGAATCTCTAGCTATAATTTTAATTTTAAGTGTCGTTCACCTATCCAGTTGCTTATCGGCCTTACAGTCAGATCTTGCCTATCGTAAAGAGCCACATGTAAAGACAATCCAGACGTCCTCTCAGTCACTCAAGGTGCACTTCTATTTGGTAGATGTCATCTGAGAGTGTAAATTAGATGTGCACCTTTATGAGTGCCGGGTGGAAATCTTGGGACACAAGTGCAAAACTGAATTATTTTCTGCTTTGCATCAACTGCACATCATACATGAAGTCCTCTCCAGCTTACACATGGAGATGTTTAACGGGACTCTAGTTACACTAATAATTGTTGACCCCCCCCCACAGGCAATTATGAACCCCCCCATAATTGTATATTATTTTTATAACAACGCAATGTGTAGACATTTTACACTGCTCATGTCACTGTTCTCAGCCTGCATTGTAACCACTTGAGGGCCCTCCTGCCTTAGTGCTATACTTTAGTGTGATTTATTTTGCAGCATACTAAGGTGGACCTAAACACTGTCATGTGCTATTGCATATAATTAGGGCAGTTTGAATAAAGAGGCATTTGCCCTGGGCCCTCCAGGTCATCCCCCTGATGTATTAGGTAGGTAGTTTCAAATAAGAGACTCTCATCATTGAATTATGTGAAGTTGAACAGCTCAAAGAAAAAAATAAACATACTAGCCTCAAGCCGCCCTTAACTTAAGAGCTTAATTTGTGCTGAAATGCACAACAATGTCATTCTCAAATTGTAATAGCATGAATAAGCAAACTGATACAATTCAAGGCTTACATGTTACCCATCCCACCTTCAAAAGGGCTGCACATTAGCCTTAATTCCAGTGATGAACCTCCATACCCCCACATCATGCATCCCAAAACATACCACTCAAACCTCCTCACCTACCCCACACATGCCACTCAAACCTCCTCACCTACCCCACACTTGCCACTCAAACCTACCCACATGCCCCACATGACACTTAGATCTCCCTACATGCCCTAACATGCCACTCAGACCTACCCACCTGCCCCACACATGCCACTCAGACCTTTACACAGGCCACTTAAACATTGCTAATTACCACTGAGACCACCCCACATGCCGTTCCAATATTCCACATGCCCCCACTCATTGGATTATCTAGTAGCCCTTAAATACTTACCTTTAGCCCAGAGTGACTCTCCTCATTTGGTTGTGCTATGTGATCTACCTGCATTGTTATTTATTATTAGCTTTTATTTATATGGCACCACAAAGGATCCGCAGCACCGTACATAGAGCATGGACAATACAGAAATGGCATACAGGGCAGTACAAAAACAAAGTGCAATTGATACCAACTCAGCTGAGAACCGGTGCATAGGGCAAAGAGGTAAAAGTGAATTCTATAACACTTAGAAGCTAGGAAAGGGAAGGAGGAAGGCTGGGGAGTGAACTAAAGCAAACTAATTCTGTGTCCAGCCGTGTGGGCGGACTAACAGGATCAGAGCAGTAGAGATGCAAAGGCAAGGGAGAAGAGGAGAGCCAAGGGCAGGGGGCTAGTGTAAAGGTGCAAAAGTGAGGCTGGGGAGATGAAGGATTAGAGGGCCCTGCTTGCCGGAGCTTACAATCTAAAGGAAAGGGGAACACTGACAGGAAACACAAAAAAGGGAGTCCGGTTGAGTAGACGAGAAATCTGAAGGGAGAGATGAACAAGGACAGGTAATAAGAAGAGTGGAGGAAAAATGAAAGTGCGGTATATTACAATTAAGAAGAAGGTACACGAGGAGGGGAAGAGGAGGGCAAGGGAGAGGTTATAAATAGGAAGGGTAGGCTTTTGTGAACAGGTGGGGTATAAGGGATAGTTTGAAGTTAGGCAGGTTAGGGGATAACCTAATAAAATGAGGGAGATCATTCCAGAGAATGGGGGAAAGCACAGGAGAAATCTTAAATGCGGGAGTGGGATGTGGTAACCAGGTGAGGCGGTGGTTGTTGGCTGACCATAGAGAGTGAGAAGGAGTATGCATGTAGATAAGGTTGGTGGTTCCAGTAATCTAATCGGGAAGTGATCAGAGAATGGATGAGAGTTTTGGTGGCATCAATGTGAGAGAGTGTCGGAAACAAGCTATATTGCGGAGGATGAAAGTGGCAGGATTGGGTGAGGGATTGGATGTGGGGGGTAAAGGAGAGAGAGGAGTCAAGAATGACACTCGGGCATTGAACTTGGGCATTGGTAATAGTAATGGGGACATTTGGGCATTGGTAATAGTAATGGGGAGGGTGGGATAGTATTGAGGAAGGGAAGACAATAAGTTCAGATTTGGCCATGTTATGTTTAAGGAAACTATGGGACATCCAGGAGAAGATGGCAGAGAGACAGCATGACACCTTAGTGAGGAGGGAAGGGGAGAGGTCAGGAAAGTACATGATGTGTGGAGGTGCAGATCTGCTACTCGCTACTCTAAACTATTCTTAGTCCCAAAAGACATCTTGCTGTTGCTCCACAAATAATAAAAATATATTAAACCATCACATAGGCTCATTTTTAACAGTGGACACATTTTTCAAAGATACTTGACACATTCAACATTTTGAATATAGGTGCAAGATTCCACTCAAAAAAAATAAGATTACCTGGTGTCCAAGCGGCTAAGCAGTTTTTTTTTTTTAGTGTTTATGAGATTACTGTTGTTGTTTACATCTTTTTTTCAATACCTCATATACAGTACCTGTATTAGATCAGCTCATTGATCTCTCCAAACCAAGTCAGGAAAACAGTGCAGAGAACTATGACTAAACTAACATTAGTTTCACTTCAGTGTAATGAGACACAGATGGGGGAGCAGACATTTATAGATGCAATGTTTCCAGTTTGGTGTTTAAGATGTTGGGTTGCGCCTAGGGCTTCTGAAGTTCTAGTCCACCCAATTCTGCTTTCTGTGTCTTGTCTGCCCCCATGCACCAGAAGCAGGAGAGCTGTAAATGGCACACATCCTCCCAACAATCCCAGTAGTCATGACTTGTGGAAGGGTGGGACAATGCCATCTAAATCAGGAACTGTCATACAGTGATTGGTTATTATATTCTTGAGAGAAAGGGATGTCCTCTCCATTTGTCACTGAGAGCACTTGAAAGTGGGAAAATGTTGCTGGCTTTCTTTGCATTAAATGCCTATTGCAACTTCTGACAGCAATCAGACAGGAGAATTTTGAAAGCGACAGGTATGTTCAATCAGAGAGCAGAGATATGATTAGCTTTGAGCCAATTGCAACCATGCAGTTGTTTCCCTTTATAGCACTGTATGTCCCAATCCCTTTTCAAGCATCTCCCAGATAATCAATGAGAAAAGCAGAGGGATTCTACAGCAGCTTTAAGTCTGAGCAATTTGTGGAGATGATGATGCATTCAATTTTTTCTTGCGACAAATATTTAAAATGATTTTACTTTATTTGTATACTTCCTCTTTTATTTGATGATCATTTTTATACGTAATTACCATGTGTGCTTTTCAAAATTGTGGTATACCTGCAATAAAGGCATGTGTTTAAATAAAATTATATTTGCTTACATTGCTTACAATAATGTATTTTTAATTCCTGTTTAACAGGTTATTAATTTTAAGTTGGTTCTACTTGAGGATCTTTACTACTGATTTTATATGTTTATAGAATGATATTGATTATCCTGAGACATATGGTTTTGCCTTAGTGCAGAATGCTGACTAGTCCAACATTGTCATTACACTGGTCATAAATTGTTTTGCATATGTTCCCAGATGTTGTGTGTATTCATGCTGCTTGATTACATGTTGTGCAAGACTAGAAGCAACAATTTTAAGCCTTAAAGACTGCCCAATTATTGTGTACTGACCCCATATTGATGCATACTTTGAAACACGTAGTATTGTGAGCATTTAAATGTATGTAGAAAACCTTGGAGAAAGGGATTCTGTAAAATTATTGGAACAAAATGCTTTGAAGTCTACTAATGAATGTATCTTAGTAATAGGCAAGAAAATGTGTAATTTTGTAATTGAGTATGGGTGTGACATATTGAATGTAAAAGTAGGGATAAGTATACTGTATAATGGAAAGGTTTTGTTGGTTAGAGAGTGGAGGGTGGCAATTGAGAAAAGGTTAGTGTACAGTGGATGTAAAATGCCTACATACCCTGAAATCAAGATAAATCACGTCAGACCTTTTTCCACCTTTTATGTAACCTTGCTACCAACAAAATTCATGTGATGAACCAATTGACAAGTGTTAGGGAAAATAAGTGAAAATATAAAAACAACTACACCCTGGTTGCATAAGTGTGCACACTAAACTAATACTTTGTGTACACGCCTATTGCTTTTGTCATAGCGGTGAGTCTTTTTGAATAAATGTCTATCAACTTTACACACTTGTATTTGTGTGGCAATTCTATCCCACTCTTCCCTGCAAAAAACTTCAAGGTCCACCAGATTGCAAGGGGATCTCCTGTGTATAGCACTCTTTAGGTCATTCCACAGGTTGTCAATGGGTCTGGGCTCTGACTGGGCCAAGACTTTGGTCCTCCTTTTCTGAAGCCATTCCAAGGTTGGCTTGGCTGTGTAGTTTGGATCATTATCATGTTGGAAGGTGACATTCCTCTTCATATTCTGCTTTCTGAGGCCAAAATATCTTGATTATTGACACTATAATTTATGCCCTTCTAGAACCCCTGCCCCAACTGAAGAGAAGCAAACACAATGCAAGATGCTGCCAGCACCGTGTTTCACAGTAGGTTTGGTATACTTTGGGTGATGAGTTGTGTTGTTTTTGAACCAAACATATCTTTTATAACTAAGGCCCATAAGATTAACCTTGTTCTCATTATACCAGAAAACATTTTTACATATAGTTTGAGTGTTATTTTTATTGTGTGCAACATTTAGACAGGCTTTAATGTTCTTTTTTGTGAGTTGTGCAAAATATGGGAGATTGTTGTCACAAGCTAGTTCCTGGGGATTTTTCTCTTTTTCCTTTCATCAACTTTGGAGGGGTGTCCTGATTTTGGCAATGCCTCTGTTGTGCCACATTTTCTCCACTTATTGATGATAGTCTTCACAGTGTTCCATGGTACATGTAATGCCTTTGACATTATTTGATTCCCCTCTCTTAATTGGTGTATTTCAACAATCAGATCCAGCAGATATTTTGAAAGATATTTTGAAAGCTCCTTGTGGAAGCAACCAACAGAACTGCATGGTAATCCTACAGGAACAGCTGATCTTTATTTTCGGTAAATCACAGTCGCTTTCATTGCTGGTAGATTTATTTTTATTGCCTTTGAACATGATTTTGAATGTGATTGGATAAGTTTGCTACAGTCCCATTATGAAAGGGTGTGCACAGTTATGCAATGTAGTGTAGGGTTTTTATTTTTACTTCTATTTCCTTAAATAATATTTGTCTGTCACTTGGATATTGTTGGTTACCAGGTCACATCAAAAGTTCTGATATGATTTATCTTAATTTAAGTCTTTACATCTCAAACACCTGGAATCTCAATAAGGTTGCGTAGAGTTTTAATGTCCACTGTATTGCAGGGTTCAGCTTGACACCAGTAAGAGGCTACCAGATTTGTCAATTTATTTAATGTTTTAGCTGTGCACATTCTCTATGTATACGCACAACATACAGCCAGCAACAAGAACGCAAAAGAAGATATTTTTGCATGGCTCTCCAGTGTCGTAAATGATCCCTATTGTGTGCAGATTTAAACATAAGCATGTGCTAGAGACAAAGGGACAGAGTCACCATTATAAACGGCTCATCCATCTTAGAGGAGCAGTCTGAATGGAACAAAGATTTAAAAGAACCTGATATGTGACAGCTTCATTCAATGAGAAGTATCAAGGCACTTGTTCGAAAAACAAAAATCTGAATACTGACATACAGCTCGGCTGTTTCTTTATGAGATCACAAAAGTGACTCATATACACCAGATATGAAGTTTGTGGTTCCATATGTGTATAAACAGCATACCCTAAATCTTTCTACTCCATATTAATGCCTTACATATTGCAATTCTAGCACAAATTAAGCTGGAAAAGGTCGGTCTGATTTGCCGTAATTTTTGTGATTTTGGAAGCCCTAATTAAAATGTTTCGTCCTCACAGAAAAGATTTAGAGCTCATTCAGTCAAACTCACTTATCTTCATTCATTAACGCCTTTGAGGAGAAGACATTTTCTTGGAGTACTTTATGTTGCCCTATGCCACCATAAATTTATGGAAACGGTTTCTTGGAATACTGAGCAGTCTGTCTCAAAAAAAGGATTGAGGTTCCACTAGGTTCCAATGGAATAGTGGAACTAAACCTTTTGTCATGGGGACAGTTGAACCTCAAAGAGCCACAGTGAAAGGTTCTATTTTTCCAAACATAAAGTGTTATTTTCTGCCTGATTTTCTTCCCCTTGCAATGTTAACTGTGATGTATGGGTTCTGTTACCCAGCGGATGAATGTTTGCATACAGTTGTCTGAATTTCAGTGCCATGATATCAGCTGTGCATACTAATAATCTGCTTGTGAAGCAATAGATCTATGGTGTAATCTTAACTCTTTCAATCTGTATTTGAATGGTAACATTTAAAATGCAAGATGATATAAGTATGCGTTACAAGTTAAAACTAAATTAAATTAATAGTCCATGCCTAATATTTATTAAAGGTAGATAATGCTTCAGTTGCAGTGAGAGGAATTTAAACTTTTAAGCTACTCTGGCAATTAGAAAACAGTTACAATATTGGATGTAGGGGTACAACAAACAATTCTGATGAATCCATAGTCCGCTAATAATGATGCAACAATAAAGTGCACCCTCTGCCTAAACTGGACCACATTTATGACACGCACTGAAAATCACTTTGATTTTGCAATGGGGCCCCTAAATGGTCCTCTCAGAAAAATACACACCCACGTTCATGTTTGTGGCTTAAATGTTCTAATTTTCCTCCTAAATCACTATGTAGTTTAGCCTAATTTATATCTGAAATCCATCATGAGAGTTATTGGACATCGGGACAAGTTCCACTTTTGTGAGCTTAAAGTTTTTCCTACATTGAGCAAAGTGCACTTAGAAATAGGCTTCTATGCCAAAGTGCAACTGGTAGGTGCAAAATACATTTAGAGCCAGTGCTGTAATTTTCCTCTGCAAATTTGAATCTTGTTTTTACAATGCTCTGCAAAGCTGGGCACAGCGATGCAACTGCTCCTTACAAGGAATGTTCTCACTCTGCCCAGCTCCTTCCACCAGGCACTGCAAGCGTCTGACAGAATGCTGGGCACACTGCCCCAAATCCAGGTGTTCTGCTCCACCTTTGTGCCGCTCCTCTGCTGTTATTGCGCTTTGTAAATAAGTCCCGGTGATGAAGAGCTCTGTACACAGAGGATGCTGAGTGAACTAACCACAATGAGTGAAATGATTTTAAACTACTTCATTGTTAGAAACCCAGTCTGTATGGTATTTACAAACTGAAAATCTTCTGTTAGTTCCATTTTGTCTTATCTTTTCATATGCTGTGTTTTTCAGAATATCGGTATTACACTATTACAATTCATACTGCTGATTACTGAAAGCATTTGTGGTTGTTCAACAAGTTACTTAAATACTTTATAATTGTTTCAGCTACACTGTTATATTTCATATAGCTGATAACTTCAGACATATGCTTGTTGGAACCGGTCATTCCAGTGCTTTGTAATTATCATATTGGCATAATTTTATTACAACAAATTGAATATTGATAAATATGTTTTTTATACTAGAGCCTGTTTTTATCTGACATAATTCATACTGAGATGTTGTTATATCAATATTGTGTTTACATATAGTGCTAAATTAAATTAAAAGGGGTCTCTTATGTGGTTAGGGAAAGTTTATTGAATTTTTGTTTTTCAATAACGTTGTAAGAAACTGTGATTTGGGAGCCCTTGCTTGATAAGAGATACCGAGTAGCGACTTAAAAGTATCATGTGTACTGTAAGTCAACACATATCTGTATATATTTTTATCTGTCCACATATACTGCGGGAAACTCTATCTAATCTATTACTATATATTCCATTTTACTTCCAAAGTTTCACACAGGTAACTGACATAGCTCTCCTCCCCATCCTTAACTAGAGAAACAAGTTCTGGCCTTTGAAGCTGCCTACATTTACATATCAACTACTGGGATCCAACATCCTATGGGCCCCTCCTCTTAGGTTGGTGGCTCTATTCATTCACTCTCTGGACATTGCAGACACAGATACACACCTTTCCCCTCTCTGCACATAGGAAGAGAGTAGTATTTCATGGGCCCTTTTGGGTTGTGGTAATATTTGAACATGAGGAAATCGATACTGGTTAAAAATGTTTAATATGTTCAGTATGTATTGCCATATTGTTAATGTGTTTAGTGTCAGTGTTATTATTGGTAAAGCGTTTAGCAATGGAAGTTAGTAGAATTTGTGTTGTTGATTTAAGTGATTGGAAATTGTTACATGGGATAAATTAGGGAGTTTGTATTTGAATGGATTGTGGATTTTGCAATGATGGAATTATGTAATGTGATACGTTTTAAGTTATGCAGTTTAGTGTGGGATAAATTGAGTGGACAAAATGGCTCATGTGAGATTAGTGGAATGAGGGTAGTGTGAAATAGCTATTGCAATACATGATGAAGTGTCAGGATTCCCAATATAAAAACCACTGAGAAAATGCAAGTGGAACAAAGTGGTTTTTATTTAACACAGGTTACACAGGTAAGTGAAGCAATACATGGTAAGGCATGAAAAGTCAGCAGAGTATGGCCATTATAGCAAGGAGATGACCACATGGGGCAATAGTCTGCAGACCGATACACAGGAGATACTGGAGGCATCATCATCATCAACATTTATTTATATAGCGCAAGCAAATTCCGTAGCGCTTTACAATTGGGAACAAACATTAATAAGACAATACTGGGTAATACATACAGACAGAGAGGTAAGAGAACCCTGCTCGAAAGCTTACAATCTATAGGACAATGGGAGTTAGAAACACAAGGGCATGTGCTACATCATATTGCACAATGGACCAGCCAGACTGCAAAGGTAAAAGTACTGAGTGGGCTGTGTGTGTTGCAATGTTGGTCAGAAGGTTGTTGTCTTGCGTTAGCAGTGTAGAGGATGGCAATAGGGTAATCTAGGGAAATTAAGATGATGGTTGAGGAATATCATAACCTTGTCTGAAGAGGTGGGTTTTCAGTGAACGCTTGAAGGTTGGTTTGAAGACTAGAGGAAAGTCTTACTGTGCGAGGGAGGGAATTCCACAAAGTAGGTGCAGCCCGGAAAAAATCCTGTAACCGAGAATGGGAGGATGTGATAAGAGTGGAGGAGAGACGTAGATCTTGTGCAGAACGGAGGTGTCGAGTAGGGAGATATTTCGAGACAAGTGAGGAAATGTATGTCGGTGCAATTTTGTTGATGGTCTTGTATGTTAGTAGAAGAATTTTATATTGGATTCATTGAAATACAGGCAGCCAATGAAGAGACTGACAGAGTGGCTCAGCAGAGGAATAACGGTTTGTAAGGAAAATCAGTCTAGCCGCTGCGTGCAAAATAGATTGTAGGGGTTCAAGTCTGACTTTGGGAAGACCAGTACGGAGGGAATTGCAATAGTCGATGCGGGAGATGATGAGTGCATGAATTAAGGTTTTTGCAGTGTCTTGTGTCAGATATGTGCGTATTCTGGAAATGTTCTTTAGGTGTATGTAACATGATTTAGATATAGAGTTGATGTGGGGAATAAACGACAGTTGTGAATCAAGGATTACACCTAGGCAACGAGCTTGCGGGGTGGGATTTATGGTCATGTTATCGACAGAAATAGAAATGTCAGGCAGGAAGCTTCTGTTCTTGGGTGGGAATATTATTAATTCAGTTTTTGAAAGATTGAGTTTGAGTTGGCGAGAAGACATCCAAGATGAAATGGCAGAAAGACAGTCAGTAACGCGAGACAACACAGATGGTGAAAGATCAGGAGAGGATAGATAAATTTGTGTATCATCCGCATAGAGATGATACTGAAATCCAAAGGAGCTTATTAGTTTTCCAAGAGAAGTGGTGTAGATAGAGAATAGCAGAGGACCTAGGACTGAGCCTTGTGGAACTCCAACTGATAAAGGAAGCGGAGCAGAGGTGGATCCAGAGAAATTAACACTGAAAGAGCGATTAGATAGGTAGGATGAGAACCAGGATAGGACAGTGCCTTCAAGACCTAGGGATTGCAGCGTTTGTATGAGGAGAGAGTGGTCAACAGTGTCAAATGCAGCAGAGAGATCTAGGAGAATTAGAAGAGAGTATTGGTTATTATTTTTTGCAGTGATCAAATCATTGACAACTTTGGTCAGCGCAGTCTCTGTGTAGTGTTGAGAGCGAAAGCCCGACTGAAGAGGATCCAATAAGTTGTTTGCTGTAAGAAAGTGTGTGAGGCGTGTGTAGGCAATTCTCTCGAGAAGCTTGGAGGGGCATGGAAGCTGGGAGATGGAGCGGTAATTTATGAGAGCATTAGGGTCAGAATTCTGTTTTTTTTTAAATGGGAGTAATCACTGCATGCTTGAATATAGATGGAAAAATACCAGTAGAAAGAGATAGATTACAGATTTTAGTTAGAGGGGGAATGAGCACAGGAGACAGGGACATACCCATTTGTGAGGGAATGGGATCAAGAGGACAGGAGGTAGAGTAGGAAGATGAGAAGAGAGTAGAAACTTCCTCTTCATTTGTGGGATCAAATGAAGAGAGAGTGTCAGAGGGTGCTACAAAGGAATTGAGCAGATTGCTTGTCAAGGGAGATACCATTTCAAGCCTGATCTTATCTATTTTGTCCTTGAAATAGGAAGCAAGATCCTGTGCACTGATGTTAGTTGGAGGATTTGGGGCGGGAGGATTCAGAAGAGAGTTAAATGTGTTAAAGAGGCATTTGGGGTTAGAAGCCTGAGCATAGATGAGAGATCGGTAGTATGCTTGTTTAGCAGTGTCCAGAGCATTTCTGTAGGAGTGGTAGATATCAGTATATGTGATGAAATCATTAGAGGCACAAGATTTACGCCAGTGACGTTCTGCTTTACGAGAAAGTTTTTGTAGAGTTCGTGTTACTGTAGTGTGCCATGGTTGGCAACGAATTCTACGCGAAGTATGTAGTGTCGCTGGAGCCACTTGATCCAGAGCAGTTGCTAGGGTTTGATGAAAATGGGGTACTGCCCGATCAGGGGAGGAGAATGTAGAAATTGGGGTGAGAAGGTGTTGGAGAGAGGTGGAAAACTGTTGAAAATCAATAGCGTTGATATTCCTGCGGGTACGAGGAGGCTTGGAAGAGTTTGACACCAGGGAGGGTAAAGAACTGGGGGTGAGCGCGTAGCTAATAAGGTGATGATCCGAGAGGGGAAAAGGAGTGTTAAGGAAATTAGAAACTGAGCATAGTCTAGAGAAAACAAGATCAAGACAGTGGCCATCCTGATGAGTAGCAGATTCACTCCACTGGGAGAGGTCAAGTGAGGAGGTTAGAGAGAGTAGTTTGGAAGCAGCATTGGAACGTGGATTAGAAATAGGGATGTTGAAATCACCCATGATGATGGTGGGGATATCAGTAGATAAGAAGTGAGGGAGCCATGCAGAGAAGTGTTCAAGAAATTGTTGGTGTGGACCAGGGGGGCGATAGATGACAGCAACACGCATAGAGAATGGGTTAAAAATCCTAACAGCATGTACTTCAAAAGATGTGAATGTGAGTGAAGGGATACTTGGTAGAACTGTGAATGTGCACTGTGGGGAGAGAATTAGTCCAACACCCCCTCCTTGTCTGCCTCCTGGTATGGGGGTGTGGGTGAAATGGAGATCACCATGTGAAAGGGCTGCAAGTGAGGCAGTGTCTGAATGCGTGAGCCATGTTTCTGTTATTGCTAGAAGGTTGAGATTGTATGAGAGGAAGAGATCATGTACGGAGGTAAGTTTCTTACAAACAGAGCGTGCATTCCAAAGGGCACATCTAAAGGACTTTGGAAGAGAGGGGAGACAGGTGATGTGTTTGAGGTCTGCCAGATTTCTGTAGTGTTCAGATATATATGTGTGGGAGAAGTGAGGGGGACCTGGATTAGGTGATATAGAAGCAGAAGCAGTGATATAGAAGCAGGGAGGAAGAAAGGTAGGAAAGATGATTGAAAGATGTGTGTCCTTTTAGTTTCTGGCAGCAGGGTGAGGCTGTTAAAGTTATTGAATTTAAATAGCAAAAGAGTTCATGAGTGTTCACTAGAGGTGAGTGAAGTAATGAAGGGGCAATGTGTACAGAGGTGTGTGTTGCAGGATGGGTGAGGGATGATATAGTCCTAAAGATAATGCCATGAAAAGAGAGAAAGAAAAATATTTTGGCAAGCATTGGGACTAGTAGTCAAATAGCAAAAATTAAGAATTAAAGGAATTGCCTAATTGCAATGTCCAGTGTAATCAGATAAGTAGTGTAGAGCTAGGCTGCAGCAAATGTAGTGTATTCCTGGATGTCTGGATAGTATAAAGTAATGATGTGGGGAGCCATGTGGGGGAGTGGGTGGAACTGTCGAATGGAGAGTAATAAAGAGCAGGTATTTGAGTAGCTGAGATTTTGCAGACTCATGAGAGAGGAGATTGTTTGAAAGACAGTATAATTTCTTTCTACTTGTAAAGGGAGACAAAGCTTAAATAGAATTGAAGTACAGTGGTGAGATAGGGGACAGAAATAACTGTAGCATGGGTAGGGAGTGGTTGAGCAAGTAGTACAGCAGTCTGATTAAACAGAGTGGATTTTGCATTGAAAACAAACTGATAAATAAAACAAACTTTCATGAGATGAGAGGAAAATCAGATCAGAGTCCAAAACAGTCCTCATGTTGCATGTAGCTTGTAGCCAGAGTGAGTTGAAAACATCAGAGGTAGAATATGGATTTTCAGGTGAATACTGACTGTTGTCCTTGTGAAGCTGAGTTAATAGGCAGAATGTTCTTCTCCTGTTTCCTCCGGTATAACTCCGAATTATGCTGTTTAAATTTTTTGTTTCACACTTGTATCTATACACTTAGAGCTATACACACTAACTAAGCAGCCATCACTGACTTTGCAGCCATTCTACTATGAATATATCTGCTTAACAGACACATGTGATCAGAGTACTTCAATGAAGCCCTCAATAAACCCCCCCCCAACAAACCTTAGCAGTAAAATGTATAAACAAACAAACAGTGAAAGGACAACTTGCAATAAGGCTGTAGTAGTAATTACCATTAAAAATAAAACGGCATTTTCTTAATTCGGATCAGACTGTTTGCAATAAGGCAATAAGGCTGCAGGATGCAATTGTCTACGAAGCGTTACCACTAGCAGTGTGTCGCGGTACAAAGGATCAGATCCTAGATCTGCCTAATTTAGCACTACTCCCAGCAAGATGCGGAGTCTATAGGACGGACGGTATTCAACAAGGATCGCCGCAAGGTGGTTTGGTCTTAGCTGTGTCTGCCCGAAGGGTCGCAGCCCTCACTGGAGGTCCCGCCCCTAGATAGGAGGAACTCTGCAGGCAACAGGTTACAGCAGGAGTGATAAAGTGTCAGCTCTGCGGCCACGTGGTTATCACAGGGGTAGTGGCGATGTACACGATGAAGTGTCAGCTCTACAGACAACAGGTTATAGCAGGAATGATGGAGCGTCAACTCTTCTGACAACTATTTACCACAGGGATAGTGGCGAGGTACACGATAAAGCGTCAGCTCTGTAGACAACTGGTATAGCAGGAGTGATGGAGCGTCAGCTCTGCGGACAAGTGGTTACCACAGGGTTAGTGGCGAAGTACATGGTGAAGTGTCAGCTCTGCAGACAACAGGATATAGCAGGAGTGATTGAGCGTCAGCTCTGCGAACAAGGGGTTACCACAGGGATAGTGGTAAATTACACAATGAAGTGTCAGCTCTGCAGACAACAGGATATAGCAGGAGTGATGGAGCATCAGCTCTGCGGACTAGTGGTTATCACAGGAATAGTGGCGAAGTACACGATGAAGCGTCAGCTCTGTAGACAACTGGTACAGCAGGATTGGTGGAGCATAAGCTCTGCAGACAACAGGTACAGCAGGAGTGGTGGAGCGTAAGCTCTGCAGACAACAGGTACAGCAGGAGTGGTGGAGCATAAGCTCTGCAGACAATAGGTACAGCAGGAGTGGTAGAGAGTGAGCTCAGCAGACAACAGATATACAATGGGAGAAACAGAGCCACGTCTAATACCAAGCAGGTAACTTGATAAACAGGCACTGAGCTGCAGGGGGCCTTTTAAAGTTTGGACCAAAATTGAGTATCCAATGGGAGATAGGCAGATGGCATAAGAAGATCGAGTCTGCGCATACACAGATGCCGGCGGCTGGAGCACGGAGGTCAGCAGGGAGCGGGTGTGTCGGGCCTCGGTTGTAGAAACCGAAGAATCGGCGTGTGACACAGTGGAGGTAACACACAGGGTACAATAGTCTGTGGACAGATACACAGGAGATACTATAGAAAGAAAGACAGGATGCAATGTTCTGCGAGGCGTTACCACTAGACAGTGGAGATGACACACAGGATGCAATAGTCTGCGGACTGATACACAGAAGATACTGGAAACAGGATGCAATGGTCTGCAAGGCGTTACCACTAGACAGTGGAGATGACACACAGGATGCAATAGTCTGCGTACCGATACACAAGAGATACTGGAAGCAGGATGTGATGGTTTCCGAAAAGGCGCCGAAAAGGGCGTGACCACATTGTATTGTGGGTGTGGCCAACATGGGGCATTGATACATACATTATAATAAAACATTACATTTATCACGCCCTCCCAGCCACATCACACCATCCCCCCAGGCACATTATGACACCCCCAGCCCACTGTATTTAACTATGCATCTGGTGCTGCTGACATCCATCAGGGTGGGAACTTCCTGTAGAGTGAGCAGGGTAGCTCTTTGTCTCACAAGATTACCAAATCTTGTGATACTTAGAGTTCCTCGGCTTGTTTTGCAGACTGTGTCCTGTCCCGGAACTGGGAGCAGCTATCAGTTCCCTTCCCCTAACTAGCGGTGGATTAAGGCTCAGGGGGCCCAGGGTATTTAAGACAGAAGGGCCCCTATTATGTAACATGGTTATTATTTTAGATAAATACACAGGCAATACTGTGTGCACTACTGTTAGAAGCATACAGCTCTGCCACTTAGTTATCACTTTTGCCTTATGGCAAGGTGCTCCATCATGCTGGAAAAGGCATTGTTCGTCACCAAACTATTCTTGGATGGTTGGGAGAAGTTGCTCTTGGAGGATGTTTTGGTACCATTCTGTATTCATGGCTGTGTTCTTAGGCAAAATTGTGAGTGAGCCCACTTCCTTGGCTGAGAAGCAACCCTCCACATGAATAGTCTCAGCATGTTTTGCTGTTGACATGACACAAGACTGCTGGTAGCACTCACCTTTCTTCTCCAGACAAGCGTTGTTACAGATGCCCCAAACAATCTGAAAGGGGATTCGTCAGAGAAAATTACTTTACCCAAGTTCTCAGCAGTCCAATCCTGAACCTTTTGCAGATTATCAGTCTGTCCCTGATGATTTTCCTGGAGAAAAGTGAATTCTTGCTGGCCTACTTGACACTAGGCCATACTCCAAAAGTCTTCACCTCACTGTGCATGCAGATGCACTCACACCTGCCTGCTGCCATTCCTGAGCAAGCTCTGCACTGTGGTGCCCCGATCCCGCAGCTGAATCAACTTTAGGAGATGATACTGGCGCTTGCGGGATGTTCTTGGGTGCCCTGAAGCCTTCTTCACAACTATTGAACCTCTCTCCTTGAAGTTCTTGATGATCCGATAAATGGTTGATTTACATGCAATCTTACAAGCAGCAATATCTTTGCCTGTGAAGCCCTTTTTTGTGCAAAGCAATGATGAATACATGTGTTTCCTTGCAGATAACCATGGTTAACAGAGGAAAAACAATTATTTCAAGCACCAGCCTCCTTTTAAAGCTTTCAGCCTGTTATTCTAACTCAATCAGTATGACAGAGTGATATCTAGCCTTGTCCTCATCAATATTCTCACCTGTGTTAACGAGAGAATCATTGATCTGATGTCAGCTGGTCCTTTTGTGGCAGGGCTGAAGTGTATTGGAAATGTTGCTTTGGGATGAAGCTCATTGTCATGGCAAAGTGGATATTTGAAATGAATTGCAATTCATTTGATCACTCTTCTTGAAATTCTGGAGTATATGCAAATTGCCATAAAAAAACTGAGGCAGCAGACTGTGTGAAAAATAATATTTGTGTCATTGTGTCAAAACGTTTGGGCATGACTGTACAGAAGTGTATCTTTCTTTTGTTTTGCAGATTCTATGGCACTAACATTATTTACATACTTATGGCACAGTCCTAGTCATTTACAGTATGTCATCATCATCATCATCATCATCATCATTTATTTATATAGTGATCTTGAGAATACATTGTGTAACACACTGAGTACTTTCATTTCTCAGGTAAAAATAATGAAGGTCAACTCATGCAACTGTAAAGAGCAAGACCAGAGAGTAATTTAATTGCCCCCTAATTAGCGGTCAATGAACTAAGCCTATAGGTTCTGTAGGATTTCACAGCCCATCACCTTATAATTACAAACAGGCGTTTTTTCATTGAAGTATCAGAATAAGAGCTGTAAATGGAGCAGACCTTTATATGCACCTGCTGGTAAATGAGGTAATCGTTTCAACACACTGTTCTTTAATATGGAAAATAGGATTCTATTTAGAGGTGAAATACACATGTCAAAGCTTTAGTGGAGGTTTTCCTGACCAGCATGTATGGCTAGTTTGTAGACAGGCTTGTTCAGAAGACATCACTAAAAAATGATCTGGAGTAAACAAATAATAATGCATAATAATACAATATACAAATGAATGCACATCTATTATCTACAACAAAGTTGATGTCTCAATTATAGACTTACGATAAGGTAAAACTATAGCAGAATGAGCACCAGATTCAACGGGGCTCCTGCCAAAACTATTTTCAACTAAGGAGACATATAACAATGGTATCATTTGCACTTGAAATGTGTACATTTATACTACATACAGTACATTTTATTTTATTGCTTATTCAATTTTAGATTCTGTGTTTTTGTGTTCTTGTGTGTGTTCTCCAATAAGCAGATTTCTTTCTTCTTTCTTAGTCCAAGGTCATGACCTTTATGACCCTTTCATGCCCTCAGGCTGCACCAAAACTTTCATGGTGATACTTTATGTCCTGTCTGTTTACATCAATAAAACAGATGTCTGTTTTACTACATATGGGCAAGACTTCCGGAGTTTAAATATAATAATCACCTAGAAATGAGGAGATGTTGGTTGTTTCACTTAAAATAAAAAACAAAAAAACATTAATGTTACTTTAAGATTATTATCATTGCAACAATCCCTTAAATTATAATAGTTGTGTTGTTAATAATACAAAATAACATTGGGTTTTATTGTACAATGTAACTGTAGTCAAATGTGTGGGGAAAAACTTGATTCAGGAAAATAATATCATTTGCATTGTTATGTGGAAATAATACTGCCTGTTACAGACAGGATTTGGACTTATTAGATAAAGGTAGAGATTAAAATAGTCAGCCTGGACCTGAAAACTTTGTCCTGTCTGATAATCCAGAAGGATAGCTGAACACAGTAGCCAGGGTATGGAGCTGGAGAAGGCAGGATAATTGAGTTCACAAGGAGAGTGGCTGCACAGAGCAGAGATTCCTCACACATGAACACTGGCAACCCAAGTCAGGTAAGTTACATATTGCTTACTCTCCCATCAGGGAAACCTCTGGATGACTTCTATATGACAAGGCATGATTTTTGTGATGTAATTCTCTTGTCAACCAAGGAGCTTGAAGTTCCTAGTCGTCTACCCCAAATCTGCTTTGGAGTCACAGCTTTGCCACTACCAAACATTGTTTTCTGATAGAAATTCTAGAATCCAGGAATATATTTTGGAACGTCTGTTAGATACAGTATTGGAAGGTACTAAGTAGAGACAAAAAAATCATTTTAATAAAGATCGCAGCCCGCTCTGTAGTCAAATGACATTGCTTGAAGAATGAATTCAGTGTAACCAGAATGATAGCCATACATTTTGAGGGAGAAAGCCCCAAAATTAAAACAATTGGGTAAAGGCTGCATAAAATGATAGGGATCAAAGTACATTCAATCCTATACGAATGTTGCAAATTGCTACAAAGTACTTTAATTTGTTATTTATAATTGGTGACCAAAAGCTTATCTGAATGAGAACTAACGTACTCTTAGAACCTGTATCATTGGCCAACTTGGAATCATAAATCCACTGGAGTATTTTGGAACAAAGCACCAGTGAAACAATTTTCCTTACAAAGTAGGTATAGAATGAGATTGAGCTTCAAAAATTGGAGTGCATAAGTCTGGCCCTAAAAAAGGGTTGTCCACAGTACAGGATTCTAAGGAAGAGAATGGTCTTGGATTTGCTTTATTGTTTCAAACCGTTTTTGAACCTAAATGGTAAGAAATAAAGTAATCCGGGTGAAAAGAAGGGTCCAACATTCTTGTCTTATTTTAAGACTCTTATGGTCGGACCGGAGAAGAAGCCGCAAGTTTGCATTTTTGTTTGTCAGAGAACAGCTCCAGCCCCAGTTACAAGAAAAAAAGTTAAGTTAGAATTCAAGTGAATAAGGATATGAGCAGTGGAAAGTGACCTTATGGTTTCAGTAAAGCCTGTTTCAGAATCTATAGTCCAGACTAGAGGCTTAATTAAGTCTAAGCAGAAAGGTGGATTTTCATAACAGGGATGTTCCTGAATGTAAGGTTTCATGATAATGGAGTGGGTGTGTCAGATAGAGGTGCCATTGCTGGTGCATCAAGAGCATGAAGGAGCACTATATCAAGATGAAAATTAATCTATTGCAAGGCTATGACAATTTATTTCTATTAGAAACCCTGCTCTGAGAGGCATGCCTCATGGAGACCCAGGTGTTGTCCTTGAGTAGAAACAGCCAGCATTACTAGTATAGGATCCATACATAATGCTACTCATTACAAACAGAAGTTAGACCTCCCCCAACCCAGGTGCTGGTAAGACTAAAATAACGGATCTGGACCTGGAAAAGGTGTCCTGATGATCTCAGAAGTAGATAGCGACAGAAGGATATCTGATCAGGTTAGTAAAGGTCATGAACCAGAGCTTAGGATAATAGCAGTCACATGCCAAGGACAGGTTTGAAGAGAGCTGAAATGTCATGGTCACTAGACTAGTTCAAGTGCTTAGAAAACAGAGTGGTCAAGCAGGTTCAAGTTCAGCAACAGAGTAACCATAGGTGGAGGAGTCCTCAGAGCTAATACTTATTGATAAAAACCAGCTCAGACAGGAACTGCTAGGAATAGGTGTATTAAATAGGTGGATTGCAGCTGTAGGTAGGGCTGCTGAGAGGGATCATGAGGCCCAGAGTGGCTTTCTCTTGGGAATCACACTAGGCTAGACGCTATGGATGCTGATATGTCCAGTATAAGCAATTTGCACAGTCAGTTGAAGTATTCCAGCCACGTATTCACTGCACCTGAATTTAGAGTTGCACATAACTTGCAATTGCAGCCCCTTGCACCTGAAAAAGAGGATCGGGAGCATTAATGAGGAAGTATAGTACAGTAAGGGCATTACGCGAGACCCTTAGAGATGTATCTTATTAAGAGTTTAAAGTATCTTAGATAAACATTTTTAGGAGGCATATATTTTGCACCTTTGGAACAAGATTTCATGTAGATGAAGAATTGACATATGTTATTTAGTGGACAGCCTGGGTTGGTTTCAACTTAAGCAGAGGGACAACCGGTGTGGGGACCTGAAAAAGTGATAACCAGCACCAGACTAGGACACGTCGGACTGGTTCCACTAAATCAGGGAAACCCTTCCAGCCTGGTCAGCACGGAGTTGGAAATATGTCACTCCAGTGGTTCCAGCTATTGTGGCACTACATGTCTCAGCAAGCACTATCAGCCATTGACTGTAAGTGCATGTTGGACTTGGTTAAAGTACAAGCATCAACATTTCCATGGCAGCAAGTGCTAGCTGTGGACCAGGAAGTTCCACAATACTTGTAACAGAACAGAAACACACACAAATGTTAAATACATTTTATTTATATAAAGACACCCCTAAAACTTCATTTTTCATGATTTTATTTAAACATAAAAAATATTCATTCAAGATATAGTCCAAGCAGGAATCTTTATTCATGACACTATCATTTTGCAGTGGGATTCTGTAAAGAGCAGTTATAGTCACACACAAGAGTTTTTTATTTTATTCCTTTTGAGATGGATTTAACTCCAAATACAGATGCAGAAACTTTAGTGTGCAGACATATGTTTCTGTCTATTTACTGCATGCATTTTGCACGCAACTCTAAATGAGACAGTTTGTGTATATGTCAGCCGAATCCACGGTGATCTAGCATAGAAGGAAGCAGGGAAAGAGGAGAATATCCGAGATCCGCTACTGCACATGCACAGACCGCAGAAACCGGAGGTTCAGCTTTTCGCGCTGCACTTCCATTAAGACCTGAGTGATGACTAATGCAGCAAAGAGTAGCTGCACAGCTAACTATATTATAAGCCCTCAAATTGACCCTAATAGTGAGCGTATGCTCCCTACAGTAATAAGAGAGCCACTGACCACAACACACTGCACAAACGTGTAGTGCCCATACCAAAGAGCCCTGTCTGCATCTATAAATGTACAAGCACAAACTGCAAAGACTGTACACTACATAAGACTATGAACCTGATTGCTGCTGTACTGTATCTGCCACATGTGAGCACCTGCATCAAGTGTGTTACCAAGTTTAATAAACAGTAACCTGTTTAAGTAAAAAGCGTTTGTGTCTTCACAACCAGCTAACACCGCTGATACCTATCACAACACCAAAGGTATAACCAATAGTATATGGAATATGCCTATCACACACACACACACACACGCAGATTAAGGTTAACTTTTTTCAGCAGCCAATTAAGCTGCTTTTATGTTTTTGGAGTGTGGGAGAAACTGGAGCACCTGGAGGAAATCCACGCAAACATGGGAAGAACATACAAACTCCTCACAGATAAAGCCCTGGGGGTAAATGTATTAATGTCCGGATTCTTCAACTCCGGCGTGTTCAGCGTCTTCGGCGATTAAATTTAAAGCGGCGCTGCCTTGTAAAGGGAAGTTTCCCTTTACAAGGCAGCGCCGCTTTAAATTTAATCGCCGAAGATGCTGAACACGCCGGAGTTGAAGAATCCAGACATTAATACATTTACCCCCTGGTCTGGAATTGAACTCATGACCCCAGCAATGTTAGGCAGAAAAGCTAACCACTGGGGCTAGGCATCGATAAGGCTGGGGGTGTGTGGATTACTAAAAACTTTTGAAATTCAGGCCAACATATAGCATTTTGCGAGTTATTTGACCTACATTGTACCACTTCAGATACAGCTTTGCATATAAACCTTTAACATCCAATAAATATTTTAGTACAATCTGGGAAAAGTTATACAAATAATTCCACTTTATGGATCCACATCTGGATAAAGGACCCAAAATCAAAAGACATTATATAAATGATTATAAAACTAACAATAAATCAGCAGAATAGCAAAAGAGAGAAATGCTAAAATTCATTTTATTAATAGGTCTCAAAAAAACAGGAGAACTGCAGTAGAAACCACAAAATATCAGGAAGCTGAACACATTGTAGGAGATGAAGTTGGAAGATGGGGTAGTTTCAGGCCCTTTATGAAATAAATCCTATAAAAAGACAGATGCATGCATGAAAATGCCTCTCAGCACTGGCTGTGGAAGTCAACAGGCTAAACCAGAGGATACCAAACTTTTTCAGTTCAAGGCCCCCTTAGGGTCTCCATAACTTTTTCAAGGCACCCCTAAGCCAAAATTATTACCAAGTGGTCCCCCGCGTTGCTTACCACTGGCCCTGGCCAAGGCACCCCTGTGAGATCGCCGAGGCACCCCAGGGAGCTTAGGCGCACAGTTTGGGAACCACTGGGCTAAACTGAAAAATACCAGGGATAAATGTATAGAATACTTATTCAAATAATTAAATACAATACAGAAGAATAAATCTACAGGGGTATTGTCATTTTGTCATTACATTTTAATTTCAATGAAATTTCAGGCAAATAGAGTTTTCCTGTGTAGAAGGCCATTTTGTTGAGGTGCCAAGTTCCAGTGATACAATATTAGAATGCTGCCTTTGCTTTGCCATTCCGCACTGCGCTTTGTAAATTCACATTTTGTAGAATTTATAGTCTATGAATAGAGCTGGAGTGACTATGGTCAATTGATTCTGCTGTGTGGAATAGTTGGATAGTACTGGGAAGGAACACATTATGGCAGGCCTAGCCAACCTGTGGTTCTCCCGTTGTTGTGAAACTACAAGTCCCAGCAAGCTTTGTAGATAGGCAGTTGATAGCTGGCAGGGCATGCTGGGACTTGTAGTTTCACAACACCTGAACAGCCACATGTTGACCAGGTCTGACTTAAGGCCAAATTCTACAGGAGAAACATTCACAGACAACAAGGCGAATATTTTTTATGCTCATATCTAATATTTTTGTATGCACTGTTCACTGGAACACACAACCAAACTCATGACCCCAACAAAACTTTAAAATGGACATTGAATAATTGTAAATGTTGGCCTTCAAAATATGTAATTGTGACAAAGAACAAATGAGACTTAATTAAACTGATTGCTAGTCATCATCCTATTGAATCAGCATTACTTCTCTTGGTGAATTATTAGTTCACATCAAGCTGGCTCGGTTCTCATTCCCTCTGTCTTTTGACGTGTGCAAGTGAATAGGTTAATCAACAAAGGCTTTATCAGCACTTAAGCAAGTATTCATAATAAAGCCCCATGATGGATATTGTTACGGGTAAAAAAAAAACAGCATGTAAAGAGCCGAGTCTTGGATCCCTGAGCCTACCTTTTAAATTGGGAAGGTGACAGAGAAAGGAACAGACAGAGAAAAGATTAGGCTGGTGTTTTGTGATAACAAATTACATCAACAGATTTCCTGACTAAAACATGACTCTCCAGACATCAAGTGAAGATCTGAGAACAAAACACTATTACACAGTGTTCCGCTGGAAGGCTTGCAGGGTGCTGCACATAGATATCCGTATGAATAACATTTATTTACAGCTAGAAATTACCCATCTGTGAATAGTTCTGTGTCCTTCTAGCTTACACAACAGTCATACCTTATCTGTGGAGGGAAAGCAGCCTAGGTCTAAATTATATATACTGGCATGTACTGGAGAGCATGTATACCTTGTGATGGCAGAGTGTATTATACAGGATGGACAACGGGCCTTTACAGTAACAAACCGTGTCTTTTCTTCTATGTCTGTTGGTTTCCTTGTCCATTCATCTGTATTTCTGTCTGCTCCTTGCTCCGAGGTGAGAAAACAGCATCATCGGTAAAGATAAACATTTTATACTGTAGAACATACTTGCCAACTCTCCCGGAATGTCCGGGAGACTCCCGCATTTTGCGAGAGTCTCCCGGACGAGTGTGGCAATCTCCCTGATAGGAAGTGGGCAGAATTCGGTTTAAACGCCGCGATTCACCCGGAATCTCGGCGTTTAGCCTCGCCCCCACTGTAAAATGACGCGATTTGCGTCATTTTGTCACGGGGGCGGAGCCAAAATGACACGATTTCGGCGCCCCACCCCCTGCACGCCCACGTCTCAGCCGGCATCTCCCGGAAAAAGAAATACAAATGTTGGCAAGTATGCTGTAGAACCTCTTTAGAATGTTAAAATAGTGCCCCAAGTTCTCATATAAAGCTTTCATGCCAAATAATTATTTTTCTATAGTGGAGACTCCTATCTGGAGATGTCCAAGTCATTCAAAACCTGATATGTGATTGGTTTGCTGAATTTGGTCAGGATTAGTAAATTCGCAAATTGATTAGTTGATTTGCCAGTTTAAACAGCATTTCTTACAGGAGGCTCCTGTCCAGCTCGGTTTTACACCGTCAAAATCATCTTTCCTTCTAGTTGGCCTAATGTGAATGGAAGCTACAGATCCTGTCTTTCAGTTTTTTATGTTTAAATCTGTACTTGTAATGTTTTTGCACTTCACAGATTATTTTTATTAGCAGTCATATTTGTTTATATTTAGAATATTGATTATATTAAAAGATCTCAGTCATACATACTGCAATATTTGAGTACAAAAAAAAGGCATTTATAAAACAAAGGATTGTCTGTGACCTTTACAATACAGTAAATTCCAATATTCTGAACTCTTTTTATACAACCAGGAAAATAAGAAACACATTTTCTGCATGACCATTATTTGTATTATTTAAATCTCATCTGAACCAAAGACAATTAAAAAATTTATTCATTGGACCCAAAATGAGGGATTTTTTTATGGACTTTTACTTCAGACAAGCTGGTTCGCTCACCTCTACTCTGAAGGAACTATGGGGTCTATTTATGAACCATCGTATTTTCCTCACGTTAGTTATCATCTCTTATCGCATTGATAAGAAATGATATAACATGCCTACTTATTAAGGCACACACAGAATTGCCAAGTAAGAAAGCACCAATATCCTCTCATAGCCATGAATGTTTAATGTCATAAAGGGGGTTAAGCTGAGCAAAGAGAAAAGTTTATTGTATTGAAAGGGAGGGATGTAAAATGGTTGGAGGTTGGACTTTTGAGGTAACTTTGATGTACTTTTTGCACAGTATGTCCCTTACTGAAAACTATGCATTATTTTTCACATATAAAGCAACACATCAATTGTTATGGAAAACCCATGTGTCTATGTACGAACATAAAGCGATCATTCAGGGGAACATAAAACTTGGCAAAATAGTGGATGGGTCATTGATAGATCATGGACATAGCCTGTAATATTCATGGTTTGATGGTTTGTTTCTACAACCTATATATATATATATATATATATATATATATATACACATATATATATATATATATATATATATATATATATATATATATATATATATATGTATATACGTATACACACACACATATATGTATATATACACATACACACATATGTATGTAAATACATATACACACATGTACACAAACACTGTAACACAATATTTACATGAGTTGATCTGCATAGAGAGATGTGTTCTGTGTAAAGGTGATTTGACAGAATTATTAATGGAAATGAGCAAATCTGAGTATATAGTTTTGTAATTCATACCAATATTTCACGCTATCCATTACCATTTGAATGTGAAGAAAGAACATGGTTGAATAGGAATTGATTATTCAGGAAAAACATTATACTCCCATCATTTAATCTGTGCATCCCCCAACCAGGTAGTTTTAATTCTCCACCAAGCATAGAAACCACACTGTAATTGTAAGCTTGTCTTTCCTGAATAGTTCCACAGCACTCACGAGGCAAGAACTGCCCTAAGCATAGGGTTAATACCTTGAAGGCCCAAAAAGTTGATCAAACATTACACCAATCTCATTTTACATTGTTGGGTTTTATACAGCTATTTATTAAGCTGAAATCAGTTTACTTACAGAGCAAGCTGAGAAGGCTATGTTAATCTCTCAGACATTAGTCACGCTGTACTAAGTAAGCGTACGTTGAAAACAGGCACTAATTGTGAGCTGTAACAGGCCTCACATTGGAAGCAAAGGGCTGCAAAATATTTGCATAAAATGCTCGACTCAAGTGCAAAGTCATTATATGGATTTTCCACTTCATGGATAGGTAATATTGGATGATTAATCATTACAAGTTTTTCTGTGCCTGGATTTAGTTTATTGTTCAGAGCGACAAGTGGGCTGCCTGTAACCCTTTATTAAGCCAATGCATTTGGATCAAAAGTGATCAGAGCCACAGGAAGATAAATAATTGTGGAACACATAATTGGTAATTGATAATATAATCTAATGCCCTCAGCTGTCTCAGATATGTATTAAACCTTGTCTCTTACATACTCTTATGATACCATGGACAAAGAAAGAGACCCCTCAACTATTGTTTCCTAAATATATCAAATGATGGTGCGCTCATGTAAATATAAATGTATTATATTTTGCCAAGTGAACAAATTAGTGATTGTCAGCAGTCAAATGCGGTGTTATGTTAGGCAGTAAATACAGTGAATCACAGGCTTCCTTAATAAACAGTAAATACTATATGATGCACTACATTTTTCTGTGTATATTAAAGAATAGAGCAATCAGTTATATCAACCATGTTTTTTTTCTTTTTCTTTCAAAGAGCTGTATTAAGCCACAACAGAGTGACTAAATCCCAGTCATCATCCAAACACAGGATTTGGAGTTCACTTGCAGCCTCAGCCGCATAATTTGACCTTGAACAAATCACTTCATCTCCCCATGTCTCCGATCATGAACAGATTACTTTATCTCCCAGTGTGTGACCTTAGCTGCTTGCAACTGAATGAGGATAAGGATATCATAGCTCTCTTGCTAGAATTATCCCCACCAGATGGCTGACCAATCTGGAAATAGATTTAGATTCCAACATCTTCCATACTAATAAGCTATTCTGGCCAAAGATACATACATATATATATATATATATATATATATATATATATATATATATTTCTAGAATTTATTTTACAGTCATTTGTTTGCTGACCTAACTTGGCATTTTGTTCTGCAATGTTCTGGATCTGAGCATCAGTAATGGCACACTGCTTCGCTGCTAGTTCATGGTGACAAATAGTAATGATCCAGAACAATGCTGTACAACAGGACTCTGTTGCAGTATGTGCCCATAGGTTTTATTGAAGTGCTTGCTATTACCTAGAACAGCACAGTATAGGATACACTCATCTATGTTCTATTCTATTATTCATAACCTTTCTACTGTTTCAATGTTTCTATTTTATATGCAAAGCATTATTTTCATTAAGATGCAATGATTTACATAAATACATAAATAAATAGTTATATGAATGCGCCCTGAATGGGAAACAATCTCATGATGTATTTTCAATCTTATGTCACTTAATAACCATCCACCACACAATCTTATTGGGGGAAAAGGCTGCACACTTTATTAAAAAAATATTGTCTTCATTTTTATTTATTAAAGTTAAATTAAAATGATATAACACATGCAACATAAATGACATTACAATTCACAACACTTAGAAAAGGTAATGGTTTAAGCAATATATAAACAAGAAAAGAGACTACCAAGGTAATTAGCAGAGCGTGCGCTTTTAGCGCTCTGTTAAAATTCCACTGCGATTACCATCCCCATGTCTGCGTGGGTTTCCTCCGGGTGCTCCGGTTTCCTCCCACACTCCAAAAACATACTGGCAGGTTAATTGGCTGCTAACAAAATTGTTCCTAGTCTGTCTGTCTCTGTCTGTGTATGTGTGTGTGTGTGTGTATGTTAGGGAATTTAGACTGTAAGCCCCAATGGGGCAGGGACTGATGTGAGTGAGTTCTCTGTACAGCGCTGCAGAATTAGCTGTGCTATATAAATAAATGGTGATGATGATGATGATGATCCCTGACCTGTAAGAAGTACAAGGGCAGGGAGAGGAGGTAATTTGCAAACATTTTAAAATGGTTCCCTGAAAAATGTCTATAGGAAGCCGAACTATTAGTCTAACCCCTAGCATGCCTCTTAACCCTAATTACCCCATTCCCAACCCAGTGAAGCCATCCCTCCTCATAGCTGGACTGAGTCCCAGTGATTTCTTTATGGGTTTCTTCTTTAATACATCAACTTCCCCAAAATAACAGGACAGTGGGTACACCACCCTTGGGTATCAGTCTTTTCCTACAGTTGATAACACTAATTCCAGAATTATGAAGGCTACCATGCCTGGAGAATTATTAATCAAATGCATGTTGATTTATAATAGTGTATAATACCCAATTAGATACATACAGTAGCTGCACCAATAAGGACATTAGTAAATTTGAAAATACATGTTATTTGCTATGTAAAAAGCTACTACAACAAGAACAGGGGCAATATGACTATTACTTCTAGAGTGCTTGCTGAATCTGTCCCTTCTGTGCCTAAAATGCCACATGCATTAGAGAGAGGACGGCACCAGATAAACTGCCATGGTTATACCAAGATTTCATTTTTCTAAGCTCACTTGGATAAACATTTCTCTGTGACAACATGGAGTAAATAGTTAATTTCCCATAAGCCCATTTTATAATCTCAGTTCAAACCATTGTGCATTCCAGAGCCCAATCAGCTTGCGCCCAGCTAGACCCTGATCTAATCATAACAACATGCACAAAAAGCTCTTAAAATAGACAGCTTTTAATACATTAACAGACATTAAAGATTGTGACATTTTGTTCTCTGATACAGGTAGTATGAGGTAAACATCTCTCTAATCTTAGACAGTCTATAACATTACCAGACGGTTAACACTTGATAGACTTCTCTCCACCATTTTCAGTACTGTCATTTACCCATAATCCCTCAGAAGATATACATATACATATATATACATGCCTCCATGCCTGAAAACTCTGGTCCCAATTAACTTTAGCTCGTTAGGGAATGTTTCTGCTGATGAAGCTCTGACTGTCAATAGGAATAAAAATAACCACAGCACATCATAATATTTAATCAACACTGAGATATTGTTGAAAAATGTTGTCTTGAAGTATCAGGTGTAAAACCTGCTGCAAGCGGCTTGTTGAAAAGACGTAGCTGACAAGGCATGAACGTGTAATACATGTTATAATGTAATCTAATGAGAAGGTAAAGTCTGCCTTCTGTACCTGGTTAAATATATTACATGCTCAAATAAATGTGTTAGTTACTATGTGCACAGTAATCATCTGGCAGCGTATATTCATACAAGGTACTGTCAAAGTTCCATTTTAGTCTGTAAAATAGATTTAGATATCGTAGATAATAAAATGTGTACTTAGCCTACCAAGACTAATGTTCTGAAGTGATGGGTAGCATAGGAGTATAAGGCACAAGTTTATCTTTATTCAATGAATCGTTAATAATCTGATGCATTCTATAAAAAAAATCTAATGGACCTACACGTCTTTCCATGTGAATATACATAGGGGCAATGTACAGCACTGTGTAATCATAGAAAACAGACCATAATGTGAGTCCAAGAGATCCAATTTCTTGCCATCCTGTGTCCCATGCATACCTTACATAGAGCCAGAAATGTGCCAAGCAAGTATAAAGGGTGTTACTACTTTTATACCCAGATTATCCTGGATCCACATAAACAGGTGTCAATCCAGTTCCTGCAACCACCGCATGATGAGCGGGAATCTAATACTCTGTTTCATTGCATGACACACCAGTGGTACTTAACCTTTTTTTAGCTGGGACATCAAGTGTCAATTTGTCGTTGTTCTAGAAGCCCAAGTGTTTTGGTTCTGCCAAAAGAGGTGGTTCACAAAACCGTGTACTGACAAAAAACGGACCCCAAAAATGGATTCTGGAAACCCCACCAGTTGATATGTGATGGTGAATTATCTGGAATGTTTAGACTTTTCTGCATTTTCTATAATTTGGAGAAACATTAATTTTATTTCGTTTTTCACCTTTATTTCAAGCCTAAAATATTGTAAATTACCTTTGTAATTTCCCCCATTGCCCATGAAATTCCCATCTATAATAAGCTGTTTAGCAGTGCTCCTCACAGTGACTACAGAAAGAGGCACTTTGTAGTTATTTACAGAATGTCTGTAAGACATATCACACAGACAGCAGCAATTTGTTGGTCCTCTGATCTTTCTAGATAACAGGTTTCTGAATAATAGATCATATACCTGTTTATATTTATTTGACAAACATTGCCATGATTGTGCCTTCACTTATCTTCTCTTATATTATTATTATTATTATTATTATTATTATTATTATTATATTTCTAATAAAGTCCAACAGTTGACACTACAGTACTTTATAATAAAGAGAGGGGTGTATTTTGTTTTCAATTACTTTCCTTAACTAAAGATTCTACTTTTGATTTTACTATTGAGTTGTATTTTTTTCTATGTTTTCATTATTTCTGTTTCCAGGTAAAAGGGATTTTGCTGTATAACCTAAAAAGTAGCCAGGCATCTAAGGTAAGAGCAAGTTGTATCTGTCATTGTCATTAACCGAAAAAAAAATCCTATTTGACATATAAATGAATGTATTGATAAAATACACATATACCTATGTGTAATCACATTGTGCAAACAGTATGCAGGGCTATAACAAAGAGGACTCATGGCAGCAAAATGTGGGACAGAAGATGTAACAGATGACTGTAGCACCCGAATGGACCATCCTCTGGCTTTACATCTGTTCCATCAGGCAACATGCAGATCTACATTAAGCCAATGATCGCACAGCTACTGCCTGCAGCCTGCACCTTAAATCATAGAATGGCTGTATGTTCACATTCTGTCTGTTCAAATACTGTATCAGGTACCTGGCAGAGAATACTGAGCTTTTATATTAACCACTTGGCTGCAAGATGGGAAATGAACATTTTATGCAGCTAAGGGGATTAGCTCAGACTACAGATCACCACCGCTGTGAAATTCACCCAGCCAAGGTACACTGGAAAAGAGGGGATACAGTGCCCTCCACTGGACTGCAACAGGAATTCCAAAACGTCCTTGAATTATCCTGGGAATAAAAATAAAAAAAAAATAAACTTGAGTCGTCCTTGTGTAAATTAGAATTTTATCATTAGAAATTACTCTTAATGTCCATGGCAGAGCTATCAGAAAACTGTATTTAGCTTGTTACCCTACATAGCCTCAGCTTGGTATTGAAATATGGGAGTACAGTGAGGGTAGAAAATAAAGTGTATGAGGACAGGAAGCGCGTGAGGATTGTATTTGTCATTGGATTAATTATTATTGAAGAGCATAATAGAGGCAGCCATTGTGCATGTTCATGAGATAGCAACTGACTAGATTCCAGGCTTGGGAACAATATATAATTTGAGCTGCTTTGATATATTCCACAGGGCTACATCAGATATTCCGCAGAGCTTTACAACATATCCCACAGAGCTATAAAATATATTCTGCAGAGTTTTAGAACATAAACCCCAGGGCTATACAACATATTCTTGGAGATAAAACAAACACATATTGGAACCCCTATAACATAACTTTAGACAAATGGTGTGAAGGCCCAGAGCTTACAATCAAATCTCTCTCTCAAATTCAATGATAAATGTAATGCTTTAACACGTGCACATTTTGTTGGACACATATGTTTGTTTTCATTATTCTTTACTACCACAGTAAAGTTTATATTCTTTCTCTCAGGGGTGACTTGACTTTTTTTCCCGTCAGAGTGAAGGAGGAACTACAACCCCCACATGAATATTGATGGGATTTATTACCATATAGGGTGCGCACTCTCCTCCATTGTCTGCATCAAATCACTTTATTAAACAAATTTCACATTTAGAGTATTTTTGGAGCACGACCCTGTTCCAAAAAATGGACAATTTTGTTAAAAAACTGACTCCTATCATAGGTCAGTACCACAAATGTCTGCATTTGCTGGATATGACTGTACATAAAGATATTGAACGCAGGGCCATCTTTTCCATTGGGCACGATGGGCAGCTGCCCGGGGGTCCCACGGGCAAGGGGGCCCCATAGGCACGGCTCTTAATGAGAATAAATAATCCTGCAAAAGAAAAAGACCTGCAAAAAAAACCTTCAAGGGTCACTAAGTACATCTATCTATTTCTATATATCTATATCTGTATATATCTATATATCTATATCTATATCTAGGGGCCCCGATGCACTGCTTTGCCCGGGGGCCCATAATGTTGTTAAGATGGCCCTGATTGAACGCAGCATTCCCACTTACTCGACGCATTTACTTCCCACCAGTGGAGGCACCCTACATTCAGTCCTACAGTACTTGCAAATCTATTTTGTAGACCACTTTAAAATGGCTACAGAGGGGGTTGGGACCTTGAGGACTAAGAACTAGCTCTAGTGTCTGTGATTGCAGCTGCTGATTGGTCTTTGGTCTGTGTGGTCACACCCTCTCCTGTCCCCACATAGCTCCTGGTACTTAGATGGTGCTGTGGGACAAACAACTGGGCCCCAGGAGAACTGACTGCATGAAGGAGGGGAATTCTTGTGTTTTGTGATTTCTTTCATTTATGTTTCCTCCTCTATAGATTATTGAAGACTAATATTTTCTAATTGCATGGTTTTTTTAGCATATAACTTATAATGATTACATTGTTTCCTATTAAAAGTATTAGAGAGTTTAGTTTTACAATGAATGAGCAGCAGGGTTTGTAGCCACCTGTGACTTTCTTTTATCTTAAATGCAAATAACAACTATTCCAAAATAGAACTTGCAGCAAAGCAGTCGGTAGACTCTGAACGCTTTGTCTCTATGCAGTGTTACAGTATCATGTTATAGCATCCGCCATAGTGTACGGTATAAATAATTATATGGCTTGGGATAAATGATAGCTTTGTAAGAGTTGCAGCGTGATTAATAGAAAAAAAAAAAAAAAAAACAACAACTTTTTTATCCATGGCTGTTGATTTTTCCCTTTCAACTCCAAAGCCAATGGATTCTTGCTATGCCCCAGATTACAGTACTAAATAGAATAAATTGCAGTAAATGTACTTGTTTCACATTAGGGGGCATCTCTAGTGTGTGATAGATATGTGTCAGATGCTGAAAGGAACGCTGGGGCATGAAACATACTGTAATTGAAATAAAAATAGTGACTAGGACTTCGATATACTGCATATTGTGGAGCAGCAAGTACACACGTCATTGGTTTAGTTATCAGTTGCTTTGTGAAACTTTAATACAATGCTTTCTTAAATTAATCATATTAAGTAATGAATTCTTAATTAGTTGCAACACCAGCTATTCTGTATACAATATAGCAGATATAACTTCTAGATTAGTGTATTATTGATGACATCATACACAGATGACCTAAAACATATGGCGGCCTCCAGTACTTATTGTCATGGAATTGGCTTTTATCATTTTGCAGCTGAAGTGCCCCCAAGTCACTTCTGAATGTAATTTCTGTAATAGCTTCAAGTCTCCACCCTGATGAGTTACCTCCAATAGTCTGATCTCCATAGAACAATACATCAGTATTAAAGTGGATAGCTAACACACACGTCCAAAACAGATTGTGGACATGTCATAGTGTATTGGGGTATAGCCTGTGAGGATCCGGCTTGGCCTATTTTGTCACAGTTTTTGAATAAGGAGAGGTATTATTTGCTGGTGGAACTGATGGTGCTTTGCCTTTGAGGGGCAAACTAGAGCTTTTTAGAAAATAAAGAGGAAGTGTAATTTGAGTCATAAAAATAAAATTTAAATATGAGGGATTGTAAGTGCCTATACCTTTATCCTAGCGAATGATGGGAACCTATAATCTAGTATCCGTGCTGTCACCTATTTAGAGACTTTCACTGAATCTTTTAAGCCTTATCTGCCCCCTTGATGACGGTCCTGCCCCTTCACATCTTGATTCCTATATGTTCTATATTTTATATACAATTACTCTTCAGTTATGGCCATCAAATAATGCTGTTTATGGAATTTTTTCCTTTCATACATCTAGAAAGAAAAGTGGTATACAGTAGCAGCCCTCTTTCAGATCTATAATCACAAATATTGCAACAAAGCCTAGTGTTAAATATAATGTAAAAAAAATATGTGTTGATTACAAAAAAAAAGACAGATTTCGTGTTTAGCTATGGACACTTAAGTTAGTTTATGTTTTCAAGGGCTGCAAAAAAATCACAAATTAAAGACCAATTATAGGTTGGATATCCATTTAGCTTTACATAGGTATTTTTCACTAACCTTCTATCAGCGTCTATGTAATCAGGAATATGTTGTATGGAGCCATGGAAAGTCATAGATTACAAGGATTACCTGCCCTAGCTAGCAGATGGCTCTGCTTTGGGAGTAATTAGTCAGCAGGAATTCACGTATCTGGTTCTATCTCCTGATTTACTGTTTATAAGAATACGTATGTAATGTGAGCCTCTTTGAAAGTGAAACTTGTTGGAAACCATTTCAATTTGTTTGGTTTCTAATTAAAGCCCAGATAAAGCACTTTTTATCCCAAGTGCTGAGTGCAGCAGATACAGGATGTCAAACATCAGTTGACATCCGACACTATCATTCTCCAAGATAACCTTGAGCCATAGAAATTGAAATGGGAAATGATAAAAAAAAATCTTCAAAATACCACTAAGATTATAAAAGGTCAAAGAAATACAATAGGGTAAAGTCTATAAAAAATGGAATATATATTTTGTCTTAAAGGACTTACATTAAATATTTTAGGCCCAAATATACATATTTGCTAATACGGTATAGAACAGGGGAACTTCACTTTGAAAGCTCTTGCAGTGTCTGGTCTCTTGTAGAGTAATATTGTTTAGTTCATTTTCTATTGGTAAGAGACACTGCCGTGCAGCCTTATGTCCAGGGCTGGCACTACCACTAAGAAACCTAGGCAGTTTCCTAGTGTACCAGGATGTAGGGGGCTCCTAAAAGACTGATTGAGTGACCTAATGTCACTCATTCAGTGCCTTGGTTGTCTGGTTATAAACATAATTTCTGAAGGTTTTAATGCAGGAAAAATCATAGATTTCCTACTTTAGTTGGTTATCGTAGACCCCATAAAGCTGTATGGGGAATGTGATGTTAGTAATTTATGAAGCAGCAATAAGCATTGGTTTTGCTGCATATTAATGCCATACCAGGATGGGATTAATTTACCTGTTGCCATGGGGGTCAAGGAAGCCAGGAAGGCTGTGCTTGTTCCACCGCCGGGTCAGATTCTATGTGTTTTTTTTATTCTTCTTCTGACCGTCTTCTTCTGGCGTCTTCACTCTTCTGTTTTCTTCTTCTTCTCTCTGGAGCTCTTCTCTGCTGGCCTCCTGACAGGCTGAAACTACGTTGCACAGGACAGCTATATAATGGCTGAGTGAGAACGCATCAAGTCTTGATTGGTGTGCTGCAGCGCCTAAAATTTAAATGATCCAAATTCGCTCACACTCATTGGCTGGCAGCGATTCGCTTCATACCTGCTTCCTGCTGCTCAGGTAAGTCCCCCGCCAGACACTTCCTCACAACAACATCAGGTAAATCTTGAGATGACTTTAATTCAAATTGCACCCAAAAACATATCAGAAATCCCAAACATAAAACCTGTGCCACTACTCCATTGATGTATCACCCCAATCATATGATAACATCTTCACTTACCAGAGATGAGACAACTTTACCAAGGGGTACCACTGGACCCTGTGTGCTCAGCTGGAGCCTGCCCCATCTGTCTATTGCATGCTTGAATCTGCAGGATGCACCTCACAAAGCCCGCTGTAAAATACCAAACATTGACACCTGGGAGTAAACGGCATGCCGGGTCTTCCCTGCCTTCTTCCTTGAGGGCCAAACATCTGTCAAAAACGCCCTAGGCTGCGTCCTGCTCTTCATGAAAAAACAGGGAAGGAACAACTCTGTGCAAAGCACAAGGAACATACTGGGTGGGGGGCAGCTCAATGAGCACACCATTAGGATCATGCTGTAGAGAGGACATGGTAGCATGCTGCGTACTAACTTGCATTACACGCACAATGGAAAAAAGACAGGGTGAGGAATGAGGGGAGGTGGAAGGCTGTTCCAACAAGAGCATGCTATTAGTCAAAGCAGGGGAGGGAGCCACCATAACAATGGAGCTACAGAGTAACATGTGAGCAGACTTAAGAGAGAGTAGCAGGGGCATGGGGCTGCATCACTAGCAAAACTCTATGGAGCAACGGGGTCGAGATCTATTGGCAGCTTCTACCCAAGGACTAGACGCAGGTGTGTTTGCTGTGGAAGAGGAAATGCAGGGCATGCGTTCTACATAATGGGTAATTGGGGGGGGCGCACATGGAGGGGGAACTACAGAAGCCTCGATGAGGCAATTTTTTCTGATACATGCAATAAGGACTCACACATAAAACTGCAAGATAACTGTAGCCATCTTTAAAACAGGAACAGAACACAAAACACATCCAGATCAAAGGTAAAGCTTGGCAATATTAACCAATAACATTGCACCAATAACACTTTAAGGAGGCGCCACCTGTACAATATATTAGGCTTTCTAAGTAACATTGTACAGGCAGCGGCTCCTTAAAATAGCAGTTTAAGAACAGGAAACATAATGTGCAGCTTGAAAGTGACGTCATCGTTATCTGCCAGCTTCTTCATTCGTCACCATGGTTTCTGGTCACTGTTTCCATCTGTCAGTATTACCAGTGTGGCAGGGAATGCACCTTCCGTGTATTCCTGTCGGCGTATCTGGTATCAGCGCGATGGTCATCGTAAAAAGGTACCACACCCATATCTATGCAGAGTTCTGTGTAGATTTAATAGGTGTTGATTGGCTGTGCTGAGAAATCCCCCATGGTGTATGTAGAATACTGTCATAGTTGAATTTTCCCTGTTTTCGCTAAGACAGCTCTCTGGTATGATGACAGGTGATCTTTTACCTTCCTGACCTGACAGTGGTGCCATTGGAATGCATGGTGCAGAACATTCCCCGAAGTCTGGCATCGCTTACCGTTCTGCTACACGCAGGTCCACACGATTGTGCCTCTAAAGAGTACCGTCCACAATATAGGAACGTGATGCAACCTTCCTCACATAGGAACGTAGTCTCCAGAGGTCGGTGCGATCTCCAGGACGGGGCATCATCCAGATGGCTTGCCGATGTTAAGTTCAGGCAGTTCCTTTGCTGATGAATCATATCCCAATTTTGAAATCTGCTTCCTCTGCTGTCGTTTCTCCGGTTCACCTTGTATCACACTCGACTGAAGTAATGTGTTGGCAACTGGCAAATATATCATTGACATCAGGCACTGCGCTGGACTACTCCCCATACCCTCATCATCGATCCTACTTTCAGGCTATACTGCCCATCAGGACCTCAGCACTTCAGTTCTCTGCAGCTATCACCTCTCCGTTGTGCTCGCATTACCTGTTTCACAATCAAGACCTGTGGCTATTCTGCAGAACATTGCATATCAGCATTGATCCTGCTTCCAGACTGTACTGCTCACCGGGATCTCAGCGCTTCAGTACTCTGCAGTTCATCGTCTCACCGTCTAGTCCATGTCATCTACTCTTCAACCTAGATTGGGGCCTGTTCTGCAAAACACCGCGCATCTTCATCTATCCTGAACCTATGCTCTATTACCTATTAGGATCTCAGCGCTCCAATGCTCTGCTGCTCATCCTACCTCGTTCCTCAGATCCATCTATCGTTGAACTTACCATCCAGTGCTCCAGCTCAGCTTCTCATCTCCTTTGTATCCTGGTTGCCACATCCTAATCTGTGCTTCCTAGAGGATAGTGACCTGCGGTTACAGAACAGCCAAGCCCATATTCCCTTGTGGGGATCCCTGGTGAATACCTCTCTTTCCATTAGACTCTGCACATCTTGAAGGTTAGTCATCACCTGAGCAGGGTTCAAGGTCTATTCTAACATCTGATACTGTGACAGCCAATCTGTGCATGTTGACACTAGTCGGCTCCTGATTTCCCATTAGCAGCTGCTGCTAAACTGAGAGTGTCATTGATGTTCATCTCAGGGCCTGGCTTCTAGATTACATTGAGGCTGTAATGCTGCAATGTGAGCATCATGCTCTGAAGCCGTTTTGGTGCACATAGGAGAGGCTTCTTGAAGATGGTAATTAGCAGCTTAAGATCTGTCTCTGCTGTGATTATTTCCTGACCATACAGATAAGTATGAAAGCTGTGACAAGCAACCACAATGTTCAAGGGCTCCTTTTTAACCTGTGCATAATTCTGCTCGGTTGTGGTCAATGCCCTGGAAGCAAATGCTATAGAATGACCCTCTTGCATCAGGCAACCTCCCAGTCAAGTTTTGCTTGAATCGTTATGTATAGTGACTGACTTTATAACATCATAATACTTCAACATTAGTGTTACTGTGACCAAACATTTCATTTCCCTTCACCGCTTCATCATGTTTTGGAAGCCATTGCAAGATAGCTTCCTTGTCCAGCAGTCTGCGGAGGGGATCACACACCTCTGAAAGTCTAAATTGGCAGAAACTTCACAAACCCAATTAAATTATGCATTGACTTCACATCAAAGGACTTTGGCATCTCCAAGACTACTCGAATCTTTTCTGGGTCAACTTTCAAACCTATGACCATTGAAATGGATCTCTTTAAGCTTAAATTGAAGCTTCTTTACACTAAGGGCTAGATTTACTAAGCTGCAGGTTTGAAAAAGTGGGGATGTTGCCTATAGCAACCAATCAGATTCTAGCTTTCATTTATTTAGTACCTTCTACAAAATGACAGCTAGAATCTGATTGGTTGCTATAGGCAACATCTCCACTTTTCCAAAACCGCAGCTTAGTAAATCTAGCCCTAAGTCTTAGTTTTACTTGTCTGCGATGCTCCATCGGTGCTAGCAACTTATGGTCACGGTTGTCATCTGCATCTCTGCCTGTCTGGCTACAGCCAACCACAAGATTATAATCTGCTATTCGTTCAATGTCACTAAGCCCAGTCAAGAGCTCATGTTGCTTTCAGTGGTAGACTTTGAGTGCAACTGAGACTACAAACAAAAGTTTAAGCCACCTTTCCCTGCCCCAGAGAGTCCAAAAGGTTGTCATATAGCTGAATTTTTTCATCCAGCATGCACTGCAGGAATGCAGCTCGTGCATCAACCAGCGTGTTTTGCAGCTTGTACAAGACATGTTGGCATTATGTAGTGATATCTCTGCAGTAAATGGTTTAGATGTTTTGGAACAATACAGATTCTAAGCTTCTCAGGCTTTTCCACAATAATCATGTTGCTTATCTAGTCAGTTGGTTCTGTCACAGGGGCAATATAGCCATCTGCTTCATGCTGATCAAGAAGAGCCTTCACTCTAGGCTTTAAAGCTATGGACACAAGTGCCCCACTGAAATGGTGGAACACTTGGGTTGAGTTCAAAATGTACTTCCCCTGAGACAGACTCCACTGGCCCTTTGAATACATCATCATAGACATTTATTTGACACTCTTTTGTCAGTGGTATGGAAAGATTATGTTCCATCTTGTGAAGCTCAGCTGGAATAGTGAATTGCATTAGTCCCAGTTGCTCACATGTAGTTTCAGACAGTAAAACTTTTTGTTGTGCTTTCACAATCTCAAATGTAAGCACATCTATACATCCACGAACATCACATTCTGTTTGGACCCATCCTAATGATTTCATCAGCTCTCCAGAATAAAGCTTTAGTTTGGTATTACTTGGCTGTAACGGGGTTCTAGGTGCTAGATTCATCTTGTCTCTCAAACTCATCACATCATATGCTGCACCTGAGTCTAACTGTCAGGGTAGCCTCTGATTATTTAAGGTGAGATGTGCAAACCACTTTTGGCCCACTGATCTCACAGTTTCAATACATTCTGTTGGTTACATCACCTTAGCACTGTGGAGGTCTGCGTCAGCTGGATTTCTTTCTTCTAAAGAGTACAGATTTCCTGCTGAATTCTGTCTCTTGCTTGTCAAACACACTTTAGCAAAAAGTGATTTGTAATGCCTTAAAATCTATATGTTTTCCCAAACCATGGGCATTGTTCTTTCTTCTATGCATTTGGCCACAGTATTTGCATGCGGTATGTTTGGCCGCTGATGCACTTCCTTGATGATACTACGGCGCTTGTCTATTAAAGAAAACACCTTTGCTGCACTGTTGTTTTGCTGCTGAATTGACATTGTTGATCTGCTGACTGTCCACTGCTCTAATCCTTTGGTCAGTGAGCTCTGCTGTGTGGCACATCTAAATAGCTGCTTGCAAGTCTAAGAGATAAATTTAACCTGCTGGGTTCAAAAGTGGAGATGTTGACTATCGTAAAACATTTGCATTTGTTATGATGGCTAAACATTCCCATTTTCGGTTTTATGTGCTGTAAGCGCAATATAATGTACAGAGGTTGTTTATGATCCATGCTTGTAGGGTAGGATTTGGGCACTTTCCAATGTAAGTCAACCATCACAGGTACAACTTCATGCATATTTACAAAATATGAATTTAGGCTACAAAGGAAAAACAAAGAAAAACTGCATGTGTGAATAAGCCCAGAGGCACAATATTAGCTTCATTACAGATATTAATGTAGTTCCCTTCAAGTAACATGAAATCAGAAAACTGATTTCATGTGAGCGGCATAATAATAAATAAATAAACAATGTTTATTAGAACACAGTGATCTAATAGGAAATGGTTACCCCCGGCAGCATTTATGCCGGCAGTAACCATTTAAAGCGTGAAGAGCCCAACTGATTTATTAAGTGGCTCTTCCCCTTTAGTAAATCTTCTCCTTACTGCATGCAAAATCTTCAATGAGGAATCCCTGCTCAGTGGTGTCTCAAAACCCTTTTAGCAAATGCACAAAAAGAGTTTAGAGTATGACGAATAAGACCTATACTGTAACAAAAGTTTATTATTAGGACACTCAGCAAACTATTAAAGTCAGAAGATGAAGGGAAGGAGTTGTAACCCATGTGTGTGTTGTGATGGTGCATAGATTAGGCAGGACACCTCCTTCTCTAACCCTGGCCAGCTCCTGGGATGGGATATAGATGATCAGAGGGGTCCCCAACAAAGTCTCTTTGCAGATGTTGGGGCATAGGTGATATAACTTGGTGGTACAGTGAAAAAAAAGTCACAATATGTTGAGCATCAGACAATCTCCATCACAAAATAATGTAAAATAAATATGTACAGCTCCTGTATCTTGCAGCACAGACCTAAGTAATATCTCAAGATAGCAATAATGCCATACACAACGCTTCAATTCTCTTGCACCATTCCTCAGGGTACCTGTCTAAATGATGTTGAGCAAAACCTTTTCCCACATATAGGGCAATTTCTTTCATCTGCAGCCCTGACACAATCTTTCTATGTGTATCTCACCCTTTGAGCTCTGACACTTTTTCACTGTGTTCTCTCTCAGCTATACCTGGATTTCTCTCAATGCTGCTACACTACATCTTGCAGCATTCCCCTCTTTCTAGGAGTTGCATTACCAAACTTTAATACCACCACACTGCTTCAGGCAGTGATCCCCCCTTCTCATTGGGGTCTCCTCTTTCACAATATTAATGTGGTCACCCTCCTTAGAGCAGTGACAGCCCCCTCCTTTACTCAAGGGGTTTGTTTTCTCCTCTCCGGTGCTCTGTGCAGCGGTGTCTGACCTCTCTAAATTAGGGACCTTCAGTGCATGCATGATGCTACATGCATAAGACCCCCTCTTTCTCTCTTGGGGTTCCCTTTATTAATGTGGGTTCTCCGCCTTACTGGGTTTGGCGACTCCTTCCCTCTTTATATGCAGCAACCCCCTTTTCTCTTTTGGGTTCCTCCCCCTTTTTGTCATCTCAGGGGCTCTTTCTTTATTATTATGGGGCTCCTTCCACTGTTTATATGTAGCCACAGTCTGAGGTAATGTATCTCTCAAATCTGTCCATTTCACTCATATTCTCTCAGCAAGCCATAGATCTGCTCCCAAATTTGCAAGGAGAACCTGGGGCCTCCTCCGCTCCATTCCGGCTCCCTGGCTGTCACTCTCCCCACACACTTCAGCTCAGCTCATACCAGTCTTATGATGCTAAGCAACTATTCCTGGTCAATCTCCTCTGGAGCCACACATTCAGTCACTGAGAGGTGTGAACAGAGGGTGCGTTACAAAGTGAAGAGGGGAGAAGTGGAAAATAAGGATAAACACACATACAGGGGAAGACAAACAAGAGGGAGAATGATGACAAGAGTTGCCAGGGCATGAGATGGAAAGTCAGGGCAGATGGGCGGGCTGTGCTTGGACACGCACTGGCCACAGCCATTTGGAAGGAACCACTGTGTACTTTTTGTTCTACTGGCTCTACTGGCCAGGCCTATTACTGTGCACCATGGACCCAGAGGAGCTACTCATTTTGCCTTCTGCAATGCACATCAATAGGCATGCAAGTGTTCTAACTATGCCCGCATATGTGTACAGCAGTAAAGGAATTCAGGACCACGAGGAGGAAGTCATGAATTTCACCCGCCCACAGGAGCACAAGGGACTAAGATGAGTGGTAACACCAAACACCCAAAATATATTACTTATAAATGAACATTAAGAGACTACCCTACCTAGGGTAAAAACAGCTTAGCAACAAATAATAACTTAAAGCAACTTAACAAATAGAAAAGGGCAATTCAGAATTATCTAAGGAAAAAGAGGCAAAAATCACATTAATAAGCCTACCATGAGACATTTTAGTAAATCCATGTGCCATTTAATGGTGATCAGTATATATTACTACGAACTATTTAATCTGAACTGTTATAATGTTTAGCTAGCCTTAGCCTAAAAGACAAATAATAGTTCTTTAGGTCTGTCCTTTTATTCAATAAATTTACTAAAAATCGTGTTTGGTGGCGGTTTTAAACAGCCGTATTTACTATAGGGCAGTTTGCAGCTGCGATGTACAATGCCTGGCAATGTGTGGCGGAGTGAAAACAGCTAAATCAAACCTCCAGGAAAAAGAGAGGTTTTTCTATACCTGCTTCTGATTGGCTTAATAGCTTAAACATGCTGACTGAGCCATCTCGCCATTCAGAAAATAAGAGGAAGCACTATTGACATCTAAATTATGGGGGCAATCATTATTTATTGACAAAGGGGCAAAATTAATTTATGATGAACTTATGTGGGTAATTTCTTTTTTTTCATTATATTAGGGTAACAATATTATTGTATTGTTATATTGGGTTGGGTAACTTATAACGATGATGGAAATCCCAACAGCGGATACTCCGACATGAATATAAAGAAGGTGTAATTCCCAACATACTGCAATTAGTGACAGCTGGAAACACACACCTGAAACACTTCCGACGAATGAACGTCCCAGCAGGCATTACTATTAGCAGTATGTTGAGGATTACATATTCGGTGTATTCATCTCGGGGTATCCATTGTCGAGATTTCCATCATTGTTATAATGACTACCACGGGTTATATCATGGGGGCACTATGTAGTGCCACATGTGTGTATCATAAATTATTTTTCCTCCCAATAGCAAACAGTTTGTCCACATAAAAGTTTATGTTTCCTCAATCCTTCCCCTGCTTCACCCAATAAATATCAATCCTAGTTTGTGTCCTGCTCCTGAGTTCATGTTCTGGTCTGGGGCTCACTTCTCTCTGATTTGTGGTTGGAGAAGCTTTCTGTCTAAATGTTGACAACCAATCTGCTTAAAAAGAAGTTATTTCAATTTGTTGCCACCATTTCACATGGATCCGAATCGTTGGCACTTCTCACCAATCATATTCATGTAAAATGCTTGGAATTCACTTTTATTTTTATTTATTATTCATGTCTATTACACTGCATCAAGATGAGGATTGTCTGATTGTTACTTTGGGTCAAAATGAGAATTAAATACATTTGCCGAGAATTAACTTGGGTCAAGATAAGAAGTAAGGGTATAGCCGTAAAATTAATTCATGTCAAAATTAGGATCAAAGGTATTGGGTTACTTTGATTCAAGATGAAGATCAATGGCCTTTTTTAAGCATTTACTTTAAGTCAAGATAAGGATTTTTCCGAATACTTTTTTTTTAAACCGACATAGGTAGGGTGTATGTGGCTTTTATTATACATACTTGAGTTTTTGACTTTGAGTTTCTATTTACTATTTTAATGGACATACAATATGGGTGTGCTGTGCGTTTTACCAGAATCATGTTAGTCAGCCCAGACTAGATCAGTCATAGGAACAGTGAAGAGGTAATGGTAATCAAATCAGGGCACCGTTTGGCCGCTGTATACCTATTACAGCAAGATTAGAATATTGCAATGTACATAATGGCATTGCAGAGATTTTCCCGTCTCCTCTTGTCATAGCCTGTTGCAGAATACTGAAAAGCTTCTACTCACCACACGCTGCAAAACTAGGCATTCCTTTTAGGCATCGTTGTCTAGAAATCTACATATGGTTGCTAAGGACTGTAAAATTTGAGAGTGGTGTAATCAGATCATTAGGAATAGGGAACCTAAGTGTGTCCGGAAAAGACAATTATATAAATGTTCTGCATATTGGTAAAACTGTTCTGTTTCCTTTACTTTACACCTATTCTACAACAGGTTTGGAATCATGTGACACCAGTTCCACATAAAGGTCACTCATTGCATTCTCATAGTCAGCATCTAATGGCACCATCACTGTGCAGTGCTACTTGCTAAATATTTCTCTCATTTAAGTTAATATAATAATTACTATTCATCATTATGTGGAAATTGCCCTGTTGTTATTTATAGATTCCAAAACTCCCGAGATCCGACGACGTCTCAATGACGTTTTGCCTCATTTTGGAATCCGAAAAACGCGAAAGTACCGAGCCGACTCGACTCGGTACTTGGATCCCCTAAGTTCGGGTGTGTTCGGTTTCCGAGGAACCGAGCATGAGCATCTCTAGTTTTACACCACTGCACCAAGATGGTTCCTCTGATGCACGTCAAGCTGAACACCTACTCTCTACTCTCAGAAAGTGCTCCTAAGCGTATGGAGAGGCGAACAAACCAGAAGAGACACACTGTGCAAAAGTTTAAATGGTCACATGAAGCTACCACTTTAGTACCATCCTTTCTATTGTATAACACTTTTCAGTTTGTTTTCTAAATAATTGCTCTGTTAAACTTCAATTGTGGCTTAAATGAAATGAGTTTGAGGGAACATCAGGATTGTCCGTATTACATGTGACACTTTTGTGTGTTTAATATTTTTTTTTTACATTGGCAAAATAAACCTAGAAATGCTCTTTTCTTTGCAACTGGAAGGTGACAAATGTATCATTTTCAAAGTATAGAATGAGACACGATCTGTGACAGCTCAGAAGTAGTGTAAAAGTCAAGCTGTTGGCTTGTGTGGAAATGTCTGTGTGCCATACTTACCCACTTTTGAAGGCAGCTGTCCGGGAGGGGGTCCGTCGAAGGGGGGTGGCCACGCCTGGTGCATCGTTAGTCTCCGCCCCTGTCAATCTTATGTAATTTCGGCCAATGGCAGCAGGGGCGGTGCCACAATGGCACGTTTAGCCCCGCCCCATCCATCTTCAACAATGGGGACAGCTGGATCCGGGAATTTTGACTGCTCTCTCGGGTGTCCAGGAGAACTCACAAAAATTCGGGAGTCTCCCGGACATTCCGGGAGAGTAGGCAACTATGCTGTGTGCCCCTCTGTTCAACAAGAAACTCCACTAAATATGCACACTCTCCTCCCCTCTATCTCATTTAAATAATATCACACCATAAAATCAAATCTTGTATTTGCACTGCTCCGCAATACTGGACGCACTTAAATCTACTCTGTAAGGAACGCCCAAATCCTGATACATCAGAAATCTAAATCCAGTTATCCAGCGCCACCAAAGATGATTCTCTTCCGTATCTCAGCTGTTCTGTGCTTTATAAATGAGGCCCAATGTCTTTCTTTGTCATGTTACTTTTTTTCCTCTGCTCTTTATTTCCCAAGAAAAACAAAATATATAAAGCAATGATATTCCTATGACTAAACAAGACCTGGTGCATGTTATAGTACTATGTGTAACAATTATAACATTTGGCACTCCAATAGTGGACTGTCTATGTCACACACCCACAGAACCCAGCTGATTTTCTATCTCTCATGGAAGTGGGAGGGGGCACTAATTATACAAGAGATTAGGCTGCACAGCAAATGAATCACACCACTCACCCACATGCTCTTCAGTGTCATCTTTACTACCAAATGTCAGTCTCTCCCCCTCATCAGCACAGGCTACAAAGCAAACATTTGGGCAGCTCATGGTGAGGTCTGGGATGAGCTGTGACAGCGTAACCTGCAATGAAGCTTTTCCTTGATATCTGATCTCCTATCAACATGACCCAGGGTTCAGGATTAACCGTATTCTGCTATCTGCATGTTGTCCTGCGTGTGACAGCCACAGTTGGATTTCTTTGATCAGGGATAATTCAAAACAGGGAGTCGGCAGCGCAAGACCAAACGTTAAGACAACGTCTGGTCGTAACTGCTGGACCATTCTATAACTCCTGGGTTGATTTTTTTATTTAAATGTCAATGCAAATAAATTTCAGAATGAGCTTCTGCTGGATACAGGAGATGAGATATTACAGCCAGGTGCACAACACATAGAAAGGCTCCATCATCTGGTTTATGGGAAGTAACTCCCTTCACATTGCAACATTTTACAGAGCATCCTCTTTCTGTGTTACTGAGGGGCTATGGGCATATAACACGTGGAAACATGAAAGCGTTAAATGTATATTTTAAATAAAAAGTTCTCACATCTATACTATAATACAATTAATAAATAAGGTAAAAGGCAATGTTAGCCTAAAATTAGAAAAGATTGTAATTCAGTGTGAAAGATAAACACTGAATTTAATTTGCCATGTGTTCATTTTGTAAGATACTTGAGATAGAAACATAGAATTTGACGGCAGATAAATACCTCTTGGCCCATCTAGTCTGGCCATTTTTATAACCTATGGTAACCTCCAACCCTATGCAGATAGCTAGATATGTTCATGTTTATATAGATGAGTATTGTCTTTGTCAATGTGTTCTTATGCTGGCTGCAATAATAAATTCTGGGATTTGATTCAAAATTATCACAATGCTCAATAACGATCTATTTTTAATTGTTTGAATTGCTAGTGCCTGAAATTCAGATTGGTAGAGGAACCTTAATGACAGTGTGTGTGGTCGTCTTCCTACCACATTAACAGGCACCATAAGATCTGGAAAGGGATCCGGAATCTAAGCCTGAAAACCAAATGTCAGAATGGCATTCAGTTCAGCCAATATAAGTGGTCAACTTCTAATGTGATCCTGTCACTTAGCACTCTGACCTGGCAGCACAATCTGCCCAGGTGTATACCTAGCTTTAAGCTGAACATACATGTTGTAATCTATCAAATTACTACAACAGGAAAATAAGTGACACTTTTGGAATCATGAGCATTATGGACGCTCTTATGGCCACATGTGGGTAGGTATATCCACCTGGTGACAGGATCAATGCCCAATTTATCCACAATTGTAGGACAAAATACAAGAATGGACGAGTGACTAGATCACTTCTGACATGACTGATGTTGCACACACAGGATAATAGCATTCATTTCCAGTTAGTTTCAGACTGATTTTACCAACATGCCTCATAATGATTCAATAGATTTTGGTTTGATTGATGTAGGGCAGAGTGGTCTTTTTTGGGCCACAACACACTGTGATATCAGGACAATTGCCCATTATCAGCTGCAATTCCCTAGGCATTGTGCTGAACAGGCTGGGCTATGTCCTACTATAACAGGGGGACCCCACACTGCATGATTCACCTATATGGTGTGACCAGCCCAGCCTGTCATAGCCTTGTGCAGGTTGTGGCTTTTGGTGGGGGCCTCAGACTGTTGGTCTCCCTGCTTTAGAGGAACCCAGCCCCAGCCTATGAGAGCTGGTGCTTAGACCACTTTGGAGGGGGCATGCTTTTTTCATTTATCTATTTTCTTTTTTTTCTTAAATATTTATTAAAACGACAGTCACTATCATCAAGGTATGTTTAATGCATATCTAAATGTGTTTCAACATATCTTCCTGCATATACATTTAGCACACTATCTAAAGACACATGAAACTCAACATAACCATGTAAATGCACCATTTTGTGGCAAGCATTTTACATGTAAGTTTTAGACGCAGATGTGTCAAACTCTACATGAGGCCATTACTGAGCACCTCCATTGTGAATGCAGCAGACTGTATTGAATTTGGCATAAAGCGAACGTGTGTGTGTACAGGTCCATTTAGTTACAGAATTTTTTTGGACCATAATGTTTAAAGCCCTTTTTCCAGGTTTGCATATAGTGTATTGAAAGCATTATATTAACACCCATGTGCACAAACTCTTATTCTTTTGGTAAAATATGTCACACAATGATCATCAAACTATATTCTATGAGAAGTTAACTGTTAGTGAAAGCTACGATTTGCTATTTCATTAATATAACTTCTGACATTTGCATTTGGTAGCACATTTGCAATATATGCTACAATACTGAATCTCCCATAATACCAGCAGAACTTTTCAAATCACTGGTCCCATCTAAAAGCTGAAACTGGAAACCAGTTAACAGGAAATCGTGCTGAATAATTTGCCAAACAAGAAGCATGATGAGTAAACAACTTACCAATGTCACAGTCAAAGGAAATGGTTGGCAAACCTTGTTAGAGAAGCCTTCCAGCAAAATAGAAAGCAGAGACGGAGACTGAAATAATACAAGGAAGCAGACACTTGCTCTGCTTGACCTCAAAACCAAAGTGTTCAGTCTGGGCCACCAGACGTGTAGAGTGCAAGTGCCTGATCCTGGCTGTGCCAAACTTGTATGGAAACATGAAATAAGAAGACTGCACAGCATAGAAGATGTGTGTGTGTGTGTGTGTGTGTGTGTGTGTGTGTGTGTGTGTGTGTGTGTGCTTGTGCGTGTGCTTGCGTGTGTGAGTGTGCGTGTGTATTGTGACAGAAGCTCTGGGAAAGGGTTAAATGGCATGTACATAAGTCCCAGATTCCTGTCATTTATATTTTAAACACCAGGGAGATTGTTTGTGTCGGAGGAAAAGGTTCTCAATAGGTTTCTCCGCGTCGGGGAAAAGCTGTTAATGGGTCCCTGGTGTTTTGTATGGAGAGAGTAGGGTGGGCTCCATACAAAAGGTCCAGCACGGGTCTTTGGCTCTGCAGACTCCGAGCAGAGTAATCAGGACGTACACCTGTGTGGTACTTATAAAAGGCTTCAGCCCTGATCTCTCTCTCTCTCACACTGTCTGCGGAGGAGATCAGATGTGTCCTGAGAGAAGATGGAATTTATGCTGTGAGTTCCACTTGTTCGAGTTAAAGTGAGGGATATTAGGCTCCTCACTCTAGAGAGGGCATTACACTGTGTAAGCTAGTTGCCAGATGGCTAGTATTTTGTTTATGACTTTGTTATGTGTTGCAAAGCTGGTGAATAAAACTAGCAGAGGCTATTAACTGTTGATATAATAATTGAGGCCATCAGACTGAACATCTCCTCCTCCCCTTCTCCCGCCTCCCTCTTCGCTTCACCTCCCACCAACACCCAACTCTGGTGCTCCTTCGGCCCTACAACAGGTGAAGAAGTTCGCTCTCTCATTCTTTCCTCTCCACCCTCTACCTGCCCTCTCGATCCCATCCCCTCTCACCTCCTTCGCTCTCTTTCTCCCACTGCCTGCTCTTACCTCGCACACCTTTTCAACCTATCACTCTCCTCTGGTGTAGTACCCCTCTCATTTAAACATGCTCTCATCTCTCCTATCCTCAAGAAACCCAATCTAGACCCCACATCTCTTGCCAACTATCGCCCTATCTCTCTTCTCCCCTATGCCTCTAAATTACTTGAGCGAATTGTCTGCAGCCGCCTAACCAGGCACCTCTCGGACAATTCCCTCCTTGACCCTCTCCAATCCGGCTACTGCCTCCTCCACTCTACCGAAACTGCCCTGGCCAAGGTTACTAATGATCTCCTATTGGCCAAATCCAAGGGTCATTTCTCCCTACTCATCCTCCTTGACCTTTCCGCAGCCTTTGACACCGTGGATCACCCCCTCCTGCTGCAAACTCTTCTCTCTCTCGGCCTCTCTGGTTCTGTCCACGCCTGGTTCACCTCATACCTTGCTAACCGCTCCTTCTCTGTATCCATGTCTGGTTCTTCCTCCTCCCCCTACCCTCTCGCTGTAGGAGTCCCACAGGGCTCCGTTCTCGGCCCTCTACTCTTTTCGCTCTATACTTCCTCCCTTGGTGCTCTCATCTCCTCCTTTGGCCTTCAGTATCACCTTTATGCTGATGACATTCAACTTTACATCTCTTCACCTGATCTTTCCTCCACCCTCCTCTCTCAGGTATCTGACTGCCTCTCCGCCATCTCCTCCTGGATGTCGGAGCGCTTTCTCAAAATCAACATTTCCAAAACTGAACTCATTGTCTTTCCTCCTCCCAGCCTCCCATCCCACCATAACCTCTCCATTGTCGTTAACAACACTACCATCTCCTCTGTCACCCAACTTCGCTGCTTGGGTGTCACCCTTGACTCCTCTCTCTCTTTTGCCCCCCACATTCATTCTCTTGCCAAAGCCTGTCGATTCCAACTACGCAAGATCACCCGCATCCGTCCCTTTCTCTCTCAGGAGGCCACCAAACCATCATACACGCACTCATCATCTCCCGCCTGGATTACTGCAACCTCCTCCTCACCGGCCTCCCCCACTCCCGTCTCTCCCCCCTCCGCTCTATACTCAATGCGGCCGCAAGACTCATCTACCTCTCACGCTGCTCCTCCTCTGCCTCCCCTCTCTGCCTTGCCCTACACTGGCTCCCCTTCCCCTACAGAATTCTTTTCAAACTCCTCACCACCACTTACAAGGCTCTCTCCCACTCTACTGCCCCTTATATCTCTAACCTTCTCTTCATTCATACTCCCACCCGCTCCCTGCGCTCGGCCAATGACCTCCGCCTCTCCTCCACTCTGATCACCTCTTCCCATTCCAGAATCCAGGACTTTTCCCGTGCAGCCCCCCTTCACTGGAATGACCTCCCTCGCTCCATCCGCCTCTCTCCTACTCTGTGCTCCTTCAAACGTGCACTCAAAACTCACCTCTTTCTCAAAGCCTACCAACCATCCACTTAACCCCCATCTCCTCCACTCATTCTCCCCTCTCTCCCATTCCCTCAACTGGCTCCTCTTGTGCCTGGTCTGTTTAACCCTCCCTTAGGATGTAAGCTCGCTTGAACAGGGCCCTCTTCCCTCCTGTCTCCTTACCCGTTCTTCTGCTCCGTGTCTATTGCATCTGCCTGCCTGAGTTTCTGAAGTATTGGTACAATTTGTTTATTGTTCTGTACTGTTATACCCTGTATAGTCTACTGTTTGTACTATGTGCGGCGCTGCGGAAACCTTGTGGCGCCTAACAAATAAATGATAATAATAATAATAATAATTAATTCTACATAGTGATTTTTCTTAGCTGTACCCCTACAAATCATTATCTCCATAGATCTCATGCCTGCCAGTCACACACACAGAGTCCAACTCTTAGCATGTCATGTGTAGCCAGAAGGGAGAGAAGGAGGGCGAGGAAAGGGTTAAATGGCATGTACATAAGTCCCAGATTCCTGTCATTTATATGCACAGAATAGACAAAGCTCAGAGAAGCATTCCAAAGCCTTTATGCGAACTTTATTATGTGCCATGTGAATGTGGTTGTCATGGTAGTCACATGACACTGTTGAAATTGTGCAGAATTATAAATCAGTAATAGCAGCCTAAAGAAACAAATCAAGAAAAAATGGCTAGTTCTCCTTTGCATTAAGGACAATCTGATGACACCATGCTATATCACACTTACCATAAGAGCAGTGTATCTGCTTCTTCTTCCATCATAACTACTAATTGTGATAGTATCAGGTCCCTAGGGAGAATCCATGGGAAATTCCAAAGGCTTCTCCAAACAGGTTGAGATGCCACTACAAGCATTGATACCACTACAATTAGCAATACTGATGAAGCCCTAATTGGATGACCTTGAATAGCATATCATGTTATTGCATGAATGAAGGACTGCAATACATACAACACAAAATAACTGGAATTTTGAAAGTGCTGACTTGGTTGATTTTATTTTTATTTTTTGGGGGGCAGGGGGGGGGGCAAAGGTCATTATTTTTGTCTTGCTGCACTAAAAAGAACATTGCTATGTTCAGCTCTGTCAGTGAAAGACAGTGCAGAAATTGAAAACAGTGAGGCATTCCTGGGCATAGATGGTAAAGTTATTGTTTTAAAACAGATCATATATCACCTGTCCCATCTCACACCTGGTCACACACTGTCTGGAACTCCCTTCTGATTTCAGTCTGTGACCTATCTCCCAGCCAATCACAGTACACTATTGATCTTTCCATAACTTCTCAATAGTAGAGCTCTTCTTGTATTCTAGCCATCTATGCCTCCACAACAATGTCACTCCTCTGGTTTGGTTTTATCAGATTCAGCAGTCTGTCCCTTTGGTTAGTTCAAGAATAAAATAAAAGTGTAAGACTTTGGACTTTAAGAAATGGGATTTAAACCATAAATCATAATAAAAAAAAATATATTTCTGATTATCAAATAAGTGAGTATTTTTCATTAAGATCCATCTCTAATGACTAAAATATTTTCTTCTTCAGTTGCTTTGAGGTATCAACCTGCATCTTCATCAATGTTCAAAAAATTCAAGAATTAATGTGAAATTAATGATATGCTAAAATTACCCATCACTGTCAGTGGCTTCCCGGCAGATGACTGTTGTACCAGGACTCTGCTTGGCAATGTTCAGTACTTTTACTGTGGTCTTGGTAATAATATATGCTGTATCAGCATTAGGGCTAATATGTGTACTAGTTTCCTTGGCCAGTCCTGGATTTGCCACTTTAAATCAGTAGCGTTGAATGGGGGCAACACCCCCTTTACTAAATAAACCTTCTGTGGGTGTCTCCTGCATGGGACCTACGCTTTATCCACATAGCAGTCTTTGCCCAGTGTGAAAATGAAAGTAGGAGATGGGGACTGGGCATGTCATTCACACTGAATAGGATGGGAGCTGGGTGTGTATTGAGCATTGGCTATCCAACTAAGTGCCCCATTCAATACATATCTCCATTGCTATCAGCTTGAATCCCTAAGTTCTCCCTGAGTTCTTCAGTTCTGTAAAAAAGAGAGATACTTTTCCTCTTGGGACTGAAAAGGGACTTCTGTAAGGTGACTTTAGGGATTCACTGGGAGCAGTTTCCCCTCAAATGTTTTTACTGTGGAGTTACTTAGTAAACAGAGATAGACAACCCATTTAATAGGATCTTATAATTGCAATACTGCATGTGGAACGTAATAAAAAGCAAGAGGCGTCTTTTACAGCGTAGACTGAGAAAATGTAATTTACCATGTGTGTCCAGTTTGCTACAGGGGCAGATTGGGAACTCAAAGTGGGCCTGGAAAAAAATTCTGAAAGTGGCTTCATGTAGGCGGGACCAAAGAAAAAGCGGATTCCTATGAACGCCATACAATACAGAGAGCATTCCTATGAACGCCATACAATACAGAGAGCATTCCTATGACTGCCATACAATACAGAGAGCATTCCTATGACTGCCATACAATACAAAGAGCATTCCTATGAACGCCAGACAATACAGAGAGCATTCCTATGACGGCAATGCAGAGAGCATCCTTGTGATCCCATATAATGTAAAGAGCATTTTTGTCACTGCCACACAATATCCCACCCCTCATCATGAATTAACCCCTCCTCAAAATCAATAACGCCAGCCTCATCATAAAAACTCCTTCATCATTAACTTCTTTATAATCATTAACTCCCTCATTCAGTTTAATTATTAAACCCCACGTCATCAATTAATTCATTAACCCCCTCATTACCTCCCTCAGTTTCATCAAAAAACTGTGTCCCCAGAGTGTCTGTCCCTGTATATGTGTATATGTGTGTCCAGTGTCTGACCCTGCATATGTGTGCTCAGTGTGTGACCCTGTGTGAAGAAACCAGGTTTTATAGCCCAATGCTACTCACTACACACTGGCTGGCCACCCACGGGTACCTTCCTCGGCCAGGGAAGTCTACCCAGTACCTTCTAGGATTCGTATAGTTACTCAGGCAAATGCAGTTAGAAAGTAACCCAATACATTTATTGTAATAAAAACAACACTAGATTAATATATACACACAGTAAATAAATGCCAGGCAGGTTTACCACTTCATATGTCCCTTACCCCACTAGCTTAAGGAGTTAGTCACCTGGCTGTCCAGACTTGATGACCCATGGATCTCTCAGCTGCATATGTAGACTCTGGTAGAGAACGACAACCCAAAAACCAGACCTTGCACCTTCCATGAATGAAATCCCAGAATGAACACCACCTCCCCCCCCTGGAGTGGCTCCTTATATCTAGGGTTAAATTTCCACAGTGCTTTCCTCTCCATAGGCAAACCCCTGGGTCTATTCTTTTTAACCATTGGTCAGTGCTGGACTCGGGAGTGTTGGAGAGGGGAGTGAAGATGAGATGTCCTTCCACAGAACCTCCCCTGCTAGATGACCTGTCTGAAATAGTCTACTGAGAACAATGGACACTAATTAGTTTGTCCCCGCCAGTATCTTTCAACCTGATCCCTTCCCATAACCCCCCTGGCTTCACTTTAAAGACAATGAATAACAACCTCACTGCCAGGTCATCAATATACAGTACACAATATACATATTTACACTGAACTACAATGTCCCCTTAGCCACATGTAATTAGACAATGCAGTTGCAGTCTGGTGAGCTGGGGAACAAAAGCATGGGCTATAAAAGTACTTGTTATAATCCACATTATGTGAGAAACGAGAAACAGAATGGTTAGTGTTATCACACTCATTTCATCACACCCTGCATATGTGTGCCCAGTGTGTGACCCTGCGTATGCGTGCCCAGTGTGTGACCCTGCGTATTTGTGCCCAGTGTGTAACCCTGCGTATGCATGCCCAGTGTCTGACCCTAGTTATGTGTGCCCAGTGTCTGACCCTAGTTATGTGTGCCCAGTGTCTGACCCTGGTTATGTGTGCCCAGTGTCTGACTCTGCATATGTGTGCCCAGTGTCTGACACTGTGTATAGGTGCTCAGTGTCTGTGTGCCCAGTGTGTGTACCTGTCATTTCTGAAAAATGACTTACCATAAGATTTCCAGGCATTGTCTGGGATGGCACAGTGTGGAAGAAGTTGGTCCCGCAGTTTGTGGGCAGGAGGAGCCATCAGAGAAGAGATAGGGGCCATGCATTGTAGCAATAGCTGCACAACCCCTACGAGGCAAGGCGGAGGGATTAGGATGGCGCCGAGTTGCCTTAATCTATAGTCCAGGAGGCTGCAGACTAGCTCAACTAATTATCTCAATTTCCACAGTCAAATATAAATAAATAATTTTTCTTTTCTTTTGATTCCTCCTCTAAAAAATTTAATTAGGCGCCACCCTGAAACCACCGGTCTATCAGGAAAAGTCCTGATAGGCTCTATGGCCAATCTTCCCCTGATTTGCTATACAACCGGCCTGTGACTTGGGCCACATTGGTGTGAACGGTGACTGGGATGTATGCCCCAATTGAGCAAGCATCATTTTAAAACAGGAGGACCAGCAGTAGCAGTAAGCTCCCCAAACATAAGGCATGTGGTCAGAGCCGGATTAATTTAACGGGCTGTCTGGGCTACAGCCCGGGGTCTCAGGTAGCTTGGGGGCCCTAAGAAAGATATATATACATATATATATATATATATATATATATATATATATATATATAAAAAATCATAATGTCAGCTTTTTTGCCCCCGGCCCTGACTGTCACTGTATGTGGCCATTCCCGTTAGGCAGCTAACAGCAAATCTGATGCTGTTAGCTGCCTTGCTGTCCCTGTCAGTGTGAGCACGGTGCAAAGTGTTCTGCTTACTGAGGAGGTCTCGTGTGACTATGACATATTTATGCAAGTAGGTAAGTGCTGGTTTTTTTATATATTGGGGGGTCGGTTGTAGAGGAGGAGCGGAGTGTAGAGTTGATATTTTGGGGCTGGAAGGGGAGGGGGGAAATGTCATTTTTATGAGGGGGACCAGCAATTTCAGATGGGGGCCTCACAGTACCCATAGCCCAGGGACCTACAATTTCATAATCTAGCCCTGCATGTGGTCCTAGTGGAAGCTGGACCTCTATTGCTAAACTCTTGCCTTACATATGTTTTGTGTTATAGATGCATGTGTACAAGTATTAACTTAAAAACTGATAAACCTGAGTTCATCTCATAAATTTCCAACATCCGAGCCATTGTTCCAGGCTTGACATATGTAATTGTACTGGAAATCAAAATGGTTAAGTTCAGTTGTGTCTTGACAGAAGGAGTAACTCAGAGATTAAAGGTATAACAATGTCTCACGAATCAAAAACTAGATTGTAATTCAACTGGGCTGAAGAACAGTACTTAAGTAATTCAGGTTAAGGAGCTATGTAAAATTAAATGCATTATGTAAAAAGTAGTAAGTAAATAGTTAACTTTATTATTTACTTCTCACCTATAACAACAATTCATTGTTCTCTTGAGTCATGAGTCTTAACTGTATTAATGTGCAGTTAATGTCCACTTTATGTACTCTTAATACATAAAGTGGCAGCATATTTGATATTTCTATCCAGTGGACCAAGTGCGTACATGACAAATATATACAAGAGTTTGGAGTTCTGTAGTTCTGTTATATACATACATTTGCAGCTTCTCATGATCCACTGGCTGATGCCAACGTTTTACAATGTTCACCATTTGCAAGTGAATGCCCAACATCTGGAATTACCATGGAAACATCAAATACTACTTCATTTACACTGAGTGTTTCATAACAATTCATTCATGCACAGCAACCGAGACCATAAAACGTTGTTTGCGTGTTTGGATTGGAAAGGTTCTGCAAATAAAAAAATGTAATGGAAGTTTTTTTAGTAGATATTTTACTTCTGCAATTCAACAGCTGTGCAGTGAGAACAGAGAAATAAACTGTTTTTTTTCTAGACATTAAGAACATACAAGAACAGGCCTATCTTTGTGCTCTAATCCATACAGCAGGGATGTACAACTTTCAATATCCCAATTCTTTTCATACATCGTCACCCATAACACATGAGGGGATGTTATCCTGAAACATCACTTAGCCTGAAGTTGTTTTGTTGAAAAGTTATGGAGGGCGTGCAGTGCATTTCATTTTATACAAAGGCACCTTTATGCCCCCTAGCCCATACATAGGTGCATGCCTTTTTCTACTTTTGGGAACTACTTTAAAAATTTCAGGTTCAAAATGTGCATGGTGCCAAGTGTAAAAATCTCAAAGTCCTGCTTTACATCACTTTAGAACCATTCATTAAATTCAACTTTTCCTTCCTTCTCTCTCCGAAAATACTGCTCAGCAGAACCTCATTTATGTTACATAAGTTAAGAGACTGAGTGGCTATTGGAACTGTGCTTATTACAAGAGAGTCCCTATAGACAACGCAATTAGTGACAGTGTTTGCATTTGATCTTACACTTACCTTGAAGGTGTTAACTGGGGTTTCAGGCCCGACCAATGAATGTCTCAAGGGAGGGTCTTGGGTTTCGTTATAGGTCCTCTCATTTCCTGGTTGCCTCATTCTGCTTTGCAAGATCCTGTGGGAGAACAAGCATTGGAGAAAGCTAAGGATTTGTGTTACACATTTATACCTTCTTTCTGCTGTCTCTTCTTTCTCATCTCTTCAATTTTTTTGTTCAATCCTAATACTTACCTTTCCTATCTTTGCCTATTCTTTAATCTCCATTCCCCCTACCCTTCTGCCCCCCCCATTTAACTCCTTCTTAATGCTTTATTGATATTATATTCCCCTTTCTCCCCTCTCCCCCATATTATATCCCTTGTTTTCCCTCAAACAATGCCCCGTCCTAAGAGAGTAGTCGCCTTCGCGGCCAGATTTGGCACCCCCCCTCCCCCCCTGGCTCCGTCGGCTGTCATCTTGCACCCATTCCCGCGGGCTCGGCCAGTTTCGTTGGTAGGGGTGAGTTACCCAGCCCGGGCTTGCATGTGGCAGGCTCGGGCAGCTTACCTGGCAGGGGGAGAAGCAGGCGCAGCTCCACACGCAGGCCAGCGGTTTGTAATAAACTGCCGGTGACCGTGTGTATGTGCAGATCGTGGGCTCCAGCACGGGGAGCGATCCCCAGAGATGGAGCAGTTGCATGGCAAAGCAGCAGGCGCAGACTAGCTACGAGGGGCAGTGTATCTCCCACTAGGGCAATAAACCACTCTTTCTACCTCTGGCACGCTACCCCTCCTGACCCCACCAACGGCCATAGGCAATACCAGGCTCGGCCACTGGGGGAACCTCTTACCAATCTAGGTTTAACTCTAGATTAGCAATTCAATCAACCCCTCCTATGCCGGATTTAAATAGACACTCATCTGTACAACAACGCCAGGCCCCAACTAGCTATTTTTCCACCAAGCCCATTTTTATCAAACAGAAGTAGAGGCTCTGCATGGGGGGCACAATTTTATAGGAGTCCCTAGCATGCACGAAGATCACTATATCAACCGCAACATGGCCAAAACGACGCAATTTTGTCTCGTTGGGACCACTCCCATCAAAGTAGGCGACTAAATGTTCGGGTAGAAGATACCATATATGACACCCTAGGGGTTTGCCACAAAGGGAGTTGTCCATGAATCATTATAACAGCCGCTTTTTGGGTTATGCACCCTACACCCCAAGCAGGTGTCGATTACAACAGCACAAGTTATCGCTCCCCTTTTTTATCAAATCAATAAGAGCGTAATTGCAGACACTGCTAGATTTCCACGGTTACAGACAGGGCTCAGCACAGACACAGCAAACCATTCCGCATACGACAGTCTCCGTTTCAACCCTACAGCTGAGAATATTATTGATTATCACCACAGCAGTGCTGATAACCAGTCCCAGTGGCCATTTCCCCCATTAGATTTTCTTGACCATAGCAGGCATCAAGTCAACTTGTCTCAATCTCAATTCATTATCCTGTCGACACGTTATAGAAGCAGGGGCCCCTACAGAAAGAGATACGTACCATATTCCCTCATTCTTACACACAGCAGGCCAGTTGCCACATCTACATTCTCTCAACCTAGTTTAGCTACGTATGAGTTGACCCGAGTGAATAAAATACGCCCCAACTTGCCAAGCACTTACTTTATTTCCAACTTTATTTCTAGTCTTTATTTCCAGTTTCGCAGAACCAACCTTCTCCTAGAGTGTTGGCTGTACCCCAGTTCTCGAGGGGGTGTGCAGGATGAGCAGAGCCAGCCGTTCAAGGGGTTCAGGCCCTACCAGCTGCTTTGGAGGAAGTGGACGAGCAAGCGAATATCGGAAGTACGTGTGTCAAGCAAAATTTAAAGCGGCAATGTTGGGTCCCCTAAGGTTAAGTGGTTAAACACTTAACCGAACATTGCCGCTTTAAATTTAGCTTGACAGACATCGCGATGATGTCAGGCAGCAGAGGCGGTCAGTTCTCCAATCGGAAAGCCTTCCTGTCATTATGATGCTGTCTTCGGGGATCTCCAGCATCGTCTTCAAGGTAAGTCTAATTATTTTCTAGTCGTTTTTCTATTCTTACAGGGTTTTTTGGAGGCATGACAGGTGTCGGAATGGTGGTAACCGAGAGCCACAGCAGGGAGGAATTGGCCACATGCAGCAGTTCGCCTATCAGTGGAGATAAAAGATGATCTTACAGTATGGCTGACTTTCCTGAAGGATTTTAACGGCAAGAGAATATCGGTGGTAGTCACTTAAACGAACCGCTGTCTCCTTAAATAACGACCAGAATAGCAGGAATGACAGTGTCGTGCTCTCTATTGACGTAATTTCGGACGGACTGCCTTTTGATGCTCCGCATTTCTCTGTAGTCTCTTTTGCAAGCTGACGGGGGAAAACAGTATTGGTAAGCTCTCCATCGGAGTTCTCATGTAGGCGTATTTGGTGTCAGGGTTTAGGGAGTCTTAATTTAGTACCCAACCCGAGAATATGGCCCACCCCTCCAATCGATAATTGTAAACTTAATTTGTTCACCGACGCTTCAAGCGCTCATGGCTTTGGTGCATATTAAAATGGTCAGTGGTGCGCCGAGCCTTGGCCAGAACCCTGGAACAAGAGCGGATTAGTCAAAAATATTCTGGTCCTTCAGCTATTTCTCATTATAGTGGCCGTTGAGCTGTGGGCTGTCTCCTTGCGAGTCAGATACATAGTTTTTTTGGTGTGATAATTTGGGGGTAGTTTATTCCATAAATAGAGTGTGTCTTCACCTCAGGTTGTATTGTTGTTACGTCACCTTATTCTACCCTGCCTGTAGAATGAAATAACATATAACGCCTGCCATGTCCCGGGGGTCAATAATATCATAGCTGATGCCCTCTCTCGCTTTCAGTGGCGTAGATTCAGAGAATTAGCCCCACAGGCCAACAGCATAGGCACTCCCTGTCATTCTTGTGTTTGGCAGATCAACATGCCGGAATAAAGGAACTGGTGGAATGCGGGCTAGCGCAATCCCTTTTACAGGCTTACCGAGCGGCTTGGCACCAGTGGTCCCAATTCAACAGAATAGGGACACATCAGAGGTAGGTCGGAGGGATGCAGTCATAGAATCTAGGTGGAAGAAATTTAACGACGGGGCCTCTAAAACGAGTATGTCTGCTACGCTGGCCGGTATTCACTTTATGGCACACCTCAATGGCACAATTGATTTCACAAGGGGTTTATCCTATCAAAAGTGCTTAAGGGCTGGGTGCAGGAGAGACCAATCCCAGCAGACCCCCTGACATCCAATCTCTTTACAAATGTTACCACAACTGATGCGTGCCTTGCCAGCAGTTGCTAGAGATGGTTATGAGAAACTTTTATTTCGCACCGCTTTCACACTGACGTTTTTTGGTGCTTTTAGGATTTTAGAGTTAGTCGCCCAATCTAAAGCACAGAGTGCATCAGGATTGTTTACCAAACATTTGATTATATGGGACGATCATCTGAATTGTAAAATAACTAGATCCAAAATGGACCAGGCTCTCAATTTAAAAACACATATGTATGGCCCAAATATATGGGACTCTCATTGTTTAGAGTAGGACCATCCTATTAGCAAAAGCGCCTTGGCGTGGCGGATGGCTTAAACATACATTTGCAAATGTGTGCAACAAAGATTTTTGCATTTTTATCTACAGTAGAAATAGCAGATCTGTTGCTGGCTATAGCAGTGTGCTGGGGGAAAAAATGTTGTGTGTATGTTCCTTGCAGGATAACCCCACCCTTTCAAGCACCTGTTATGGCCTATAAATTGATTTGAGCAGCTTCCACTTCTGTATTTGTCTGAGAGGCATGTTGGTGTCAGTAGCTGAGAGGGGGTACTGGCACTGAATTGCTGTTTGGAGGCTTCTGGGGTACATCTTTGGTAAGTTGGCTCTCAATTTAAAAACACATATGTATGGCCCAAATATATGGGACTCTCATTGTTTAGAGTAGGACCATCCTATTAGCAAAAGCGCCTTGTCATGGCGGATGGCTTAAACATACATTTGCAAATGTGTGCAACAAAGACTTTTGCATTTTTATCTACAGTAGAAATGGCAGATCTGTTGCTGGCTATAGCAGTGTGCTGGGGGAAAAAATGTTGTGTGTATGTTCCTTGCAGGATACCCCCACCCTTTCAAGCACCTGTTATGGCCTATAAATTGATTTGAGCAGCTTCCACTTCTGTATTTGTCTGAGAGGCATGTTGGTGTCAGTAGCTGAGAGGGGGTACTGGCACTGAATTGCTGTTTGGAGGCTTCTGGGGTACATCTTTGGTAAGTTGGCTCTCAATTTAAAAACACATATGTATGGCCCAAATATATGGGACTCTCATTGTTTAGAGTAGGACCATCCTATTAGCAAAAGCGCCTTGTCATGGCGGATGGCTTAAACATACATTTGCAAATGTGTGCAACAAAGACTTTTGCATTTTTATCTACAGTAGAAATGGCAGATCTGTTGCTGGCTATAGCAGTGTGCTGGGGGAAAAAATGTTGTGTGTATGTTCCTTGCAGGATAACCCCACCCTTTCAAGCACCTGTTATGGCCTATAAATTGATTTGAGCAGCTTCCACTTCTGTATTTGTCTGAGAGGCATGTTGGTGTCAGTAGCTGAGAGGGGGTACTGGCACTGAATTGCTGTTTGGAGGCTTCTGGGGTACCTCTTCGGTAAGTTGGCTCTCAATTTAAAAACACATATGTATGGCCCAAATATATGGGACTCTCATTGTTTAGAGAAGGACCATCCTATTAGCAAAAGCGCCTTGGCATGGCGGATGGCTTAAACATACATTTGCAAATGTGTGCAACAAAGACTTTTGCATTTTTATCTACAGTAGAAATGGCAGATCTGTTGCTGGCTATAGCAGTGTGCTGGGGGAAAAAATGTTGGCTATAAATTCACGAGCAAGAAGATAGGGAGATATGTCCAGTTACCCTCGCATCTCAATTTAACATAGTCATACAGCCCGGTTTTCTTAGTTCACCAAAATGGTTTACACATCACTAGGTACCAATTTAATGCCATATTGAAGCAGTCAATAAAATATCTGGGTTTAGACCCGTTGTTATATGGCACCCATTCCTTCAGTATTGGGGCAGCTGCATCCGCAGTTTTGGTGGGATCATCCTTGGAGGCCATAAAGGCGTTAGGTAGATGGAAGTAAGCAGCCTACAAGACTTACATTAGGCCTAAAATGCTGTGTGTGTTTGTTGTTCTAATTGCCTTTGTGTTTGTTTTCTTTATTCACCGCATTTACTCACGCCATCTGTTTTCCACAACTTTTCTCTATACCCCCACCCTCCCCCACACCCCTCCTTCATTGGAATTACTCCTTAACTCACCTGGTTACCCAAGGCTCCTCCGCTCTTCGTGTTAAGCAAGGGCATGAAGGTATTTTTTTCCGTTTTCCCTGGATCAATGCCTGATTAGTGGTGAGCCTCCAGGGTTTAATTTGGGGTTTTACCTTCGTTTGGGTGACCTACTCATCCCCACTCCCCCTCTCGTTTTCTCCATTTAATTTATTCTCCATTCTTACCATACTATACGCTTTACGTCACCCTATCTAGGACCACTGTGGTGCATTCTTTTCAACTCTTAATGTCTATGTTCCGGTGCATAACACATTATCTCTCCCTGCAGGTTTTACTTCAGCTGCTAAAAGCATTTGGATCATCGGCCATTCGTATATATTTTGGGCAGCCAAGCAGGCGAGGGTTAAGACAAGGTTTGATAGATAGGGTGATGTTCAGATTACTTGGCTAGGTAGACGGGGTCTCTGTTGGCCCGACCTCCTGCCATGGTTAACTCGGCAAGCAGAACAATGGGGTGCCCCTGACATTTTGGTCATTCATTGGGCGGTAATGATTTAGGCAAAAGAAAATCCCTGGATTTTATTATTCATATTAGAGATGACCTACAGGTTATTAGAACCAAATGGCCGGCCACAATGATAGGCTAGTCTGCTTTAATCCCACGACTAACTTGGATGTCAGCAATCCCATTAAAAACTATGCTAAGAATGGCGAGAAAGTTCAATAGCGCCATTCGGAAAAGTCACTAGGTCCCTAGGGGGTTCTGTCATTGATCACTCAGCAATAACAGTGGGTAGGGAACAGCTTTACAGGAGAGATGGTGTGCACCTATCGTATGAGAGGCTAGATATTTTCATGGAGAGGAGTCAGATTGGTTTGGATGGTGGCGGGCTGCTTTGCCCATAGGACAGCAGCGTGGTAGGAAGGCACTGCGATCAGCGGCCGATTCATACAGCACTATCGTGATTGGCCGCAGATCTCTGTCCCCTTCAAAGCAACGGTAATTCTAGGCCCTTCAGTGGGGAGGGCCTTATCCGGCTCAGTGAGGAGGGCATGTGAGTTTAGAGGAGATGTAGGCACTCTGACAACAGGTTAGCGCTGGCCAGGCATTTAAGGGGTATTTCCATTTTAAGTAGATGCACGGCGGTTCGCCATGTCCACGCTTGGTTTTGGGTATCAGTCTGGTAGCTGTCCCACAGTGCTCTTTCTCCGCCACCAAATTTAATTAATAAAACTGTGACTTTAGCCACTTTATATATTTTTTATTATTTTTAGATAAGATAGTTAAGTATTTAAAAGATCTTGTGAAGGAGAAGAAGGGCAAACACAGTGAACTATTTATTACATGTGTAACACTTTTATGCCTTTGCATTAGTATAATTGTCTCCACAATTTGCTTCCAAATAAGAGGTGTCCTCAAAAAGCAGTCTTGTTTAGCTTCCACAGTGTGAGAACTTGGCCTTTTGTATTTACAGGGGAACACACCGGAAGATGTAGGGATGCGAAACTGCGAAACATAGAGAGGTTGTCCCAGCAGAATAAACTGAGGCATTTGACACTGTAGGAAAAATGCTGAGTGTACAGCTGAGTGTACAGCTGAGTAAGCTTGCGAGCAGGGTTCTCTTACCTCTCTGTCTGTATGTATTACCCAGTATTGTCTTATCAATGTTTGTTCCCAATTGTAAAGCGCTACGGAATTTGCTGGTGCTATATAAATAAATGTTGATGATGATGATGATTGGTAATGTGCAACAAAGTACACAGAGCTTGAAGGCATTGCCTGGGCAGCACGTAGCATGTACTAAGGTACACAAATGTTTTGCCACTAGTTGGACATTGCATAGCGTGCAATAAGGTACACAGAGGAGTTGGCACTGGTTGAACAGTGTGTAGCATGTAATGTAGTACATGGATGTGTTGGCACCTTTTGAACATCACGTAGCATGTAATGAGGTATATGGAGGTGTGGCCACTGAACTGCGTGTAGCATATAATGAAGTGCATGGATGTGTTAGCACTGTTTGAACAATGTGTAGTGCACAATAAGGTACACAGTAGAGATGCTCAGACTCGGTTTTACAAAAACCCGAACATCGCCAATCCGACTTTCCCGCTTCCTCGGATCTGATTCGAGGCAAATCGTCATTGTTTCGTTGTCAGATATCGTGGGTTTTTGACTCCATAAGTCCCTACCCAGGAGATCATCCCTAGTGCACAGAGGTGTTCTCACTGTTAAGGTCGTAAATAAATGGATTCAAAGGAGTACATCACAGTGACCCTGTAAATATCAGATAGACAGCAAGTGTAGTGCAGTACACACACAGAGGACAATAACTAGCAGGCAGGATTGGCACAAGCAAATACACTGACTTCACCAGGGAGTAGCATCACATATCTAAAAATTTCAAAGCAATGGAACATATTTTTAGGCGTACCCTTGAATGCTGGGTTTGCTGAAACAATGAAACCAGATGCTATGCCCAGCTTTTGTGAGCAGAGCCTTCGCCCATTATGCTGCAGCTGGACCAATACTTGTGTATCTCAGCTTCTTAACTTTTCTCTCTTTAACCCCATGATAAACTATTCTTATTTCCAGGTCTAACTATGTGACTTTAAAATTATGTTTTCAGAAAAGGCCAAGGCTTTCATCTGGTAGAATACTGGATTCAATATATTTCAATGGGTATTAAAAAGGTAAATTCATTACATAGTTACTTTTACAAATATATCACAGCCAAAATAAAATTCACTCAAAGTTTGATAGTCACGTACTCCCAAACATGAGAATAGCAGATAGATAGAAATACTAATATCTTTTGGTTTGAGGTAGTTATAGCATCAGTGGAAATGATATGATTATATATAGCACAACCAGCGGTGTTCATGTTTTGTCAAGATTTTGCAAATTTGTCAAAGGGCACTGACACCTCGTTCACTATAGAGTTCAATGACCTCTGTTTTTTAGAACTGTTCAAGCTGTAGTATCGGTACCTGAAAACGTGACTCAAATTGTTTAAAAGTCAGTGTATGAGACTAATGTGTTTTGTGTTAGCCTTTCCATTGCAAAGAAAAAATATAATCATTTGGAAATCTACTGATTACTATAATAGCTGTTAGTGCACCTAGTTAGAGCTGGGAGGAAACATGAGGTAGGTGTCTCAAGCAGCACATTTTTAGGTATAGGGATTAATGAAAAAATAAGTGAATACATTTTTTCAAAATGTTAGTTTGATACAAAGTATAGATTAGCGATATTTACATTGCTGACTGATCAAAAATGCCTTGTATAATAATGTATTTTGGCGATTATTTCATTACTGACAATTTTTTTTATTGCTGATGATAATTGGCAAATGCCAGACTCCAGGCATGCTAAAAAAAGCAAATTGGGGACCCCGAAGAGCTGGACTGGAATTAATGTACCCCCTTACATCCTATCCTCCTTAGCGAGGGATATTCAGTAGTTCCTCCACTGAATATAGTTTAAGTGCTCAACAATATAATGTGACAATTAACTAGAGAAACAATATATTATAAGAATTCAGTATAATAAAAATGTGGCTATTCAATTATTTAAAAAAAATTTTTTTAATTTACTTAAACTAAAAATAATGGTCACAATTATTATCACAATATAACTATTCTGTTTAACAGTCAGTATTTCAGACTGTGTGTTTGACACAGGCATTACTTTTAATGTAGGATTTTATGCTCCTTTCTGAAAGACTTGATGAAGTCTGGGTCTGAATATCCTCCACTGAATGGGATTGGTAATGTCTCACAATTTATCTGTGGTCTAGACACTGTATCTTCTACAAATATATAGAATATGTCTGAATTCCAGTCCCTGGCAATGAGTAAAGCAAACAGTGTTCTTGGTTATTACAGAACAAAACAAGAAAATATGCAGTAGATAATAATTTTATAACTGAGTAGCACTCTTTAAAGGAGACCAGAATAACAAACATAATAGTATCTCAATTTCCCAATTCATTTGTTTCTTTTTTCGTGCCTGTGATTAGTCAAGCAATTATTTTAGCAGTATAAATGATAAAATATGGGATAAGAAGGGCATTAGTTTGAGGAGATGCTCTCTTTACTGTATTGTATCAGTTTATTTTAGTATATAGTGTATGTGTACCTCCTCCAATTGTAAAGCATTGTATAAAGTGTTGATGCTTTATAAATACTTGATTATAATATTGTTCAGTCAGATACATCTTATTTCATAATTACTAATGTGCTATTCCCATGTTTGCTTATAGTTTGTAGAAGGTATATAAACTGCAATTTGACAACGTGAGATGTAAACAGTTCATATATTTCCTAGTTTAATCTGACAAAGTGTCAATCAGGGTCTTTAGACCTAGGTGCCCTCTTTATTTACCTCTATGCAGCAATGGGAATGTGTAGTGTTATTACAGGTAACTGCTAGATGAGATTACCCTAACACCATTAACAAACCAAATTGAAAGTAAATATCTCAACTTTTATTTTTTTGTAGCACTCCAAAGAAATATTTTCCATGCTTTGGCACACACTTAGGCTTTTTTGGCTATCAGAGCCCATTCTTTATTTTATAACAGGGTGAGGGTTTGGACACAGCAAAACATAGCACATAGGCTTAATGCACCTCCACACTGTTTGCTTGCCAAATTTTAATCTGTCCTGTAGAGGAATGCTTTCCTTTACCTCCATGCAATGCCAATCACCCTAGCGAGTTGCACACAGGCATTGCATTGTTCCCTTTATGGAGAGAAATATGCTTTTTATTATATTACTGATGTCTAATATAGTAGATTGACAAACCACAATTTATTTACACTCAGAACAAATTGCAGGGCAAGTTGCAAACAAAGTATATTTTCTAACCAAAAAATCTTCCATACTTTTCCAAATACACAATACTACAAAAATAAAGATGTTTGAAGGGGGTAAACTCTTTCTAACCTTTCCTTGGATGTCAAAGCACCTTTGTTTTCTCAGCCATTCCATGTTGTTTACTGGATTCTGACACAGGGAATATTCCACATACACTCCGAGTCAGCACCAGTACTTTACAGTAGTGCAAATCTGCGGGACTGCTGTGCAAATATCTTTTAAGTGCAGTGAATGCTTCTTATGCTGGGAGTCGCTGGGAAGATGAGGTGCTCCTTGCTGAGTACGTTCTAGGCAAATGTATGGTATGTCCTTTAGTATTCTGTATTGAGGGCCTTATGTAAAGTTGGACGCAATTTGCGTCTAATACACAGCCTGAAATTGCATCCCAAAAAATGCCACATTTTATTATTATTTTTATTATTATTATTATCATTATTATTATTATTTATTGATTTATTTATAAGGCGCCACAAATTCCATAGCGTCAGATACAGAAGCAAGTAACAAGTAATTGTACAGGGGTATGTTGAGCCAGACACATCTAAGCTGACCACTTAAGCCACCAGACTGTATTATATGCTGAAACGCTATTTGCGTCCAAGGCGACCTGAGGCCCTAAATCCAGACTACAGGCATTTTAGAGCAATATAACATTACTGTTACATGTTCATCTATATTCACGCTCATGTGGACTAGCTTAAAATTTGTAGTCATTACAACAAGCTTTAGAGGAATAGAATGACTAAACAATGAAACAATTAGATAAATTAAACCATCAACATCTGTGCACTGAATAGTCTCACCGTTAAAAGTTGCCTGTACATTACTGTGGCATAATTCATCCTGCACAGTGATGTATGGCAGATGTTTTTGAGTCACGATGTTTTATGTAACTTGAACAACAATGTATTTAAATTGCATTGCTACTTATATTTCTTATATTTTCTGTGTTTTAAAATACAGCATCTATTACGTTTCCTTATGTGATTATCATATTATGTCAATTACTGTGCGTCATCAATACATAAATGACACACAGTAATTTTTTGCTTTGAATCATTTTTTCTCCATGTCTGAAAAATAAGAGTGCTATAGTCTTGTACAGTGATTGGAAAACAGACAGCCCCTTTTCATGCAGCCCACGAGCCTTCACCTACGGGCCCCCAGTTGGCTGTTTCTTAGACACAAGGAGGTGTGGTCCTTTTGAAGGTTGGAGAGCCGCAAATGTGGCCCTCAAAGAACATGAGGTTGCCCATCACTGGTCTAGTAGCTTATTATTAAACTACTAGACTGGTTAACGAATGTGACTCCTTCCACTCATCAACAAGTGCCCCTCCGGGACTTTCCGATGAGGGTATTAATGGAGGGGGTGGGACTTGCCAAATCGTATATACGTTTTTCACTCCGCCCCCATGACATAGTGAAGCGTAAGCATCATTTTACAGCAGGGTGGGACAGAAATAACACAATTTTCTGAGAATCACGTCATTGCAGCTCTAGTTCTGCCCACTTCACTAGAAAATGGGTAGATGCAGGAGGATTCCCTACACTCCTGGGAGTCCGGGAAACCAACCCGGAATTCGGGAATCTCCTGGACATTCCGGGAGAGTTGGCCAGTATGGCCAGATGTGAGCACCCCACTACAGCAGAAATAAACAACTCTGTCTGTACGGAAGTACAGAAGGAAAGTAGAAAGTAAAAAAAATCATCATCAGAGTCAAAGAAGGGTATGCACCAAAATATAAGGTCAATTGAAGATGGACATCCACTTCAATTTAAATCTAACAAAAGCTCAAGGGAAAAAAAGGAGGTTTAATAAGGGGACAGCCTGAGAAAGGAGCTGTTTTAACCTATTGCACAGCTGAAGCACAGGGGCAATTATAATGCATGTGTGGGCACAACAGCACAAAATCAAGGCACACTTCTTTGATCTCTGCTCTTGCCATTTAAAATTATTCCAATTGACTTGAAAAACCCTTAATTTGTACAGTGTAGGATTGTTTATCTATAACAAAAGTGCAGAAACCTTTATGGTTGAGGGCCAAATAACAGATTATACACCTTTAAAGGGGCCACAATAGAATGGTGGTAGTCACTTAAACTACTCCCTAAACCCCGACACCAATTACGCCTACATGAGAACCCCGATGGAGTTACTAATTTCTCTTGGTTTGAAGTAGTTATAGCATCAGCGGCAATGGTATGATTATATATAGCACAACCAGCGGTGTTCCTGTTTTGTCAAGATTTTGCAAATTTGGCACTGATACCTCGTTCACTATAGAGTTCAATGACCTCTGTTTTTTAGAACTGTTCAAGCTGCAGTATTAGTACCTAAAAATGTGACTCCAATTGTTTTAAAGTCAGTGTATGAGACTAATGTGTTTTGTGTTATCTTACCATTTCAGATTATTTTGCACAGAAAAACTATAATCATTTGGAAATGTACTGATAACTATAATGGCTGTTAGTGCAACTAGTTATAGCTGGGAGGAAACATGAGGCCACAATACAATGGTAAATTACTTAAAAATTTAAAATATGTAGAATGTTCCACAGGAAGCTTTTTGCAGTTATGCCAGACCTCTCTACATTGTGTAAGTTCTTGTGGGGATAAAAGTGGTGTAATGCCATGTAAGGGGTAGTCATATCACACGGGGCGTGCCATATCCCTCCCGTGTAACACATTTGGGTCCCCCTCCCTGTAGCACATATCTGTCCTCAACCCTGCCTGCTTCTTCCCTGGTTCTGTTCCCCCGGCCTGCGAAATTATCACTCTACCTACCTGTACTGAGGTCAGGACCAAGTGGTTCACTGTCACTGAGTGACTCGCTGCCAGACTGTCTGATGACACTGACACAGTCACCCCACAGCCGCAGTCAGTGAGTCAGGACAGATGCAGAGGTCCTGGTACACCAGGGCAGAAATACCATAGTATACAGAGTGCTCCTCTATTTGTTCTACATCAGACAGCAAAAAATTATATTGTGCATTTACAGCATGATCAATACTATCTGTAATAAATGGGACTAGAAAATTTCTCAGTTTTTTTTTAGAATCATAACAATCCATTTAGAATATATAATAATGTTAACCAGTTTTTAAATTTTTCAATTTGTAAACAATTTGTAATATTGGCCTACTAAGTGACAATCGGAACAACAAAACTGTCAGGGTAAACGTCATTACATATTTAATTATTAACTACTATTATAAGTAAGTGTACATTTTACATTTATATGTTGCAAATCAAGCAATAGCATTACATTGTGGCTGTTTTTAATTTCAAAGAGTTCAAAGAGTTTATTTTATGCCAACCATCCAAGATGCATATCATGTGTAATTTCACATTGACATTTATTAAGACTGAAATTTCGTCTAAGTAAGTATGTATGTGTTGTAATACTTAAAAAAGAGACTTCAGTCCATCCGTGCATGGCGTAACCAGAAAATGCCCATTTTGTTATTGATCTTTTGGCTGTGGAATTCCAACAGCAATTATGGTTTACTGGATTGAATTACATGTTTTACAGGAGAGAGTTAAAGAGTTCGTGGATGGTTAAATGGTCCAACTCAACACAAAGAAAAGGTTAGAGTCAACTGCGTCCCTCACTGGGATCCATTAACTGGATAACCCATAACAGGATTTCTATATCGTAGCAAACTGTTCTGTTGTGTTTTCTATTGTGTACGGCCAACTATTAAGACACTGAAAAATTCATACTAGCTTTATTAGAGCAAATGAATAGTAGATATTATTCAGGGCTTAGTAAAAAACGGTTATACTCACAGCTGGGGGCAAATGTATCAAGCTGAGAGTTTTCCGGCGGGATTGAAAAACCAATCAGATTTTAGCTATCATTTATTTAGTACATTCTAAAAAATGATAGCTAGAATCTGATTGGTTGCTATAGGCAACATCTTCACTTTTCAAACCCGACGGAAAACTCTCAGCTTGATACATTTACCCCTTAGAGATGTTTGCATTGTTTCATGAACCGGTTAGTCAAAGCGGTACAAAAACTAGAAAATTTGCTGGAATTCCTTTGACCAATTAAAAACCTGTTAAACCACGTTCAAGCTTAAATTGATACATTTGAACTGGTTTTACTGGTGAACTCCAAATTTTTAACACGAATGGCAAACTGCTAACTAGAACACATTATTTTTCACATTTTGAATATAAAAAATTAAAATATGTTTAATCATTTCAAAACTTATTTAAATATTGTTTAAAATCTATTTAAAAAATTTGATTTTAATACAAACCGTGAACAGCGAAAGGTTGTTATAGAATGTGAACTGTGAATAGCAAACTTGATCTGCAAATTTCAATCCAAAAATTCAAATTGGGGATTGTATTGTGAACTTCTTCACAGGGATAGAAACAATGAAATCCAATCAAATTAGTGACATCTTTAACTTTTCAATAGTAAACAATGACCAAATCGAAAAAAAATAAAAATTGCTTTAATAAAGTTTTCATATTTACTATAGCTGTACTTTAATAGAGATGATAATAACTTTCCACAGAGCATGTTATCCTTTTTAACCCAGTAGGAAGCAGATAATGTGAACTAAGAAAAGTGACTGACAAATGTAGCCAATCAACTTCTACATAGTGTCTCTTAACACTTATAGTTGTCCATGTCATCTAAGGGAATTGTTTGTGGCAAAAGGCAAATACATAGTTCTGTATAGTAAATACCCAGCTCACAACTGTTGTTGAACTATGAGGCAGCTCTTGCTCTGCTAGTTCACTTCCCTCATTCTGGTGGACCACGATTGGTCTAGTAGATTATCAACAGACAATGAAAAGATCAATGTTGAACCAAAGTAGAATATGAGTGACGTTGGTGAGTTTGGAAGGAAAATGTTCCCTACACTGCAAGGTCCTAAATGGGGATATTTACTTCATTTTTCCTGTAACAAAAATGGGTGAGATTAGATTTCATATGTTTTTATTTAACATTGATATTTATGAAGGTCGTATGTTTCTTAAGCCTACTGCAATGGTTCCAAACATTTTGCTTGTGGCAAACCACTTACACCATTTTATTTGCACATCTGTGCTAAATAGTAAGATAAATATGATCTGAAATCATAAAAAAAGAAGAGACAAAGGCAATTCCTGGATATTTCTTATGCAATTAAATTAAAACATATTTGATTTGTAAGTTAAATTGGTGTACCATATTTTTAAGATTTATCTATAGCATTAGGCATTTTTTCATTTAATTTGCTCTGTCCCCTCAGTTGTCATTTTTCTTGGTTAGCTACATACCTACAAAATAAGACCGTCTTCAGTGTGGAATTGGGTTTTGCAGGCCCCACCATTAAATCCACTTATAAGGGTCACTGTTGAGATGAAAATAATTTTATGCAACACAGATTGTATATTATAAATATACAATATTCTGCATTATGGTAGTTCATTGTTATATGAAAAACTGAGACAACATGGTCCAAATCCAAAAATAAAATTCCCCAATCCAATAATGAGAACATCCCACACACACTAGACCCTGTTTCCTGCCAGTCACAAGCATTTTCCGACTATAGCCATTAAATGAGAATCCCGACTTTAAAAAAAATTAGAGTTGCTTTTATGGGGATTTTTAGCGATTTTTTTTATATTGACAGGCCAAGAACAAAAGAAATAAGGTGTTTTTATTACTGAAAAAAAAGTTTATTTCATTTTAATCTTCATGTTCGGGTGGGGATACACTTTTTTTTATTAATGGACAGGGGTCTTAGGGACTCATGTGTATTATACTAGGACTACTGAGGTGGAAACGTTGCCACTCCAGCGGTCCCAAGCCCTGGTCCCCACAGCTGGTTGGTTACCTCTATAAGTGGGGTGGAGGGGTTGCATTATTTTTTTGCCCAGATTTTCGTCTCTAACTGCTATATCGCAAAATCTGCCACAACTCACTAATTATGAGACATAATTTCTCTGTTTATAGTGAACAGACCTTTGGGGTTTTTATTTCATAGACTGCTTGCTGTATATAGTATCAGATTCTCTCAAAACCTTGGGTGGGTGCAATAGTGGATGTAACAGGTTCTATAACTGTAATTAATAGAACACCAAGAAATCAGGGGAAGTCATTTGGAACTTTTATCAGCTGCTGTATTAATCTTATCTTCCCAAATGATTTGCTTCCACAGCCTAGCAATTATCCTGATGCAGAAAGTGTTTATTGATTAACCATGGGTCCTGAACTTGTCTTTATTATTCTTATGTATCTCATAAAATATTAATTAACCTCTCTTGTAATCAGATGTGTTTTTTTCATCCTAATTTCCCTCCAATTTATTTGATTTCCATGAAGATGTTACAAATGTTCTCCTAGCAACTTAAATACACATCCTAGGCTAATTTACTGCTCTACTTGTTCTTCTTACATCTGTATTTAGCAAAAACAAACACAGTTCTAGTAGACACACTTCACTTAAGACAGAACCCGCCAGTGCAAAGAATAATAGTGATGTTACCTAATTATAAATTGTATTCAAATTAGCATACACCTCTTTCAAAAGTTCATTTATTGTTAAATAATTCACAATTAACCAATATATCTCAGGGATCCTCAAATGAGTATAGACACAATAGATAACAATTTTAAATTGCAGTATAGCATAATTAAACCATTGTTCTCAGAATTGTCCTTATTGCGTCCATAACTTGGACACCATGGACAACAAAGTACATATTTGTTCAGGATAATAATATTCCCAATAAGTAGGTAATTGTTCAGAATAAGTAATTGCTGACAAAGCTAGAAAGAATATCACCCTTCATAGAAAGAAATAAACACAGTGAGCTTCATTTGTAAGTGGATGTACATTCTGTTTTTTTCGGTGGTATTCGTTTACCCAACGGCATTTACATCGACGATGAGGAGACCTACAGAAAAAAAATGATAACTGTAAAAACGACAAGAATATAATACAGACTTACCTGTAAAACGAGAAAGCAGATTTGCGAAGAGAGCGGCATGCTAAAAACTAGAAGTTCTGATGACAGAGCTGGCCGGCACTTCACGTTGATGTCAGTTTAAAGAGCGACATAGAGGTATGTGCATTTAAAGTGGCAATTTTAAAGTTATTTCGTAGGTCTCGTCGTTGCCGGTGTAAATACCATTGGGTAAACGTACCCAACCCGTTTTTTGCATAAGATATGTATTTCCGTACTGCGCAGCTCATGAAAAATATTTATGCGTACGTCTGTATACACATTTTTGCAGCTTGGTATGGCTAAAGAGGTGAAATGTTGAGATGGTGTTTTTGCAATTTGCAACACAATTAGACAACAATGCAACTGCAGATATACCTTTTACAAAGCATATCTATTGTGGGTGCTGGAGCGATGCAGCAAAGACATGCAATAATGATGATGATGATGACCAATGGCAGCACTAACTACCTACTCTGATTGGCTGATTGCATATTGGCCTCTCTAGCTGATAGTACTTCATTCATAAGTTGTGGCTCTATTTTCTCAAGCTGCAGACATATAGTCACATTCCTTATTTGTCATTTTTTTATTTCTATTTAGGTAATAAGTTTCCAATTTAACTGTTAAATGACAGATATGGGGATGTTTTTCTTTATTACATTATATATAGATAAAGCAATTACACATTTACAACTAACACTGTAAACATGCTATATTGTTTTGTGGATATAAAACTAATATATGACTTTTATGACTATGCTAAAGTAACTTATTGTGAATTGTATAACGTGATTATCACATTTACAACTAACAGTGTAAACACACTATTCTGTTCTGTCGAGACCATACCTGTGTAATTCACCAGAAAAACTTGTTTTTACAGTGAGGTATTTTGAAGATGATGAACAACACTTTTCCTTGACTGCATCACATAAGATATTTCTATGTTGTTCATTAGAGCAGGACTGTTAAGTTATAGTATTAGACAGTAAAGATATATTATTAGTTTTAGTCTTATGTACAAGATTACTTCCACTAGAACATAAGGTGCATTTTTCAAATACATGTATGATATATTCTGCAGTTATGTCATGCAAATATGTCTTATATGTATAAACTCTGAATGATTATATGTCCGTAGCATGTCTTCAAGATGTGTTCCCTACATTAAACTTAGTTTATGTTTTAATTTTTAACTTTATTTTATGAATTGTCTTGAACAATTCACACATAAAACACCATTCCTCAATTGTTTGTGTTCTTGTTTCATATAGACTTATTTGTTCATAATTGCTATCTACATTTGGGAGCTCCACCAACAGCAGCTAAGGCCAACTTATCTAAAGGTTATGGGTAAGTCTGTTTGGAATGCATAACACAGAGAGGAGAAACTTTTTCAGGTTCCCAGCTCAGATCATCATTGAAACTTTGAAGACTGACTGTCACTCACCGGACCGTGAGTGCCTCTGCGCTGGTGCGTGGCTCACTAGCCTTCCTGTCGGCACCTATCCTGAACCGCGGCCGTCCGCCATCCTGATGGTCTGCGCATGTGCAGCTCCCAAGAACTCTTGTGACTGTTGCTTTTAATCCAAATTGGTTGATCAGGCAACTCCCTATTTAAGGCACCTGTGTGCATTACCTCATTGCCTGATCTTGGAGTCTCATTCCCTGTGAGTCTCTGAAGGTGTTCCCTGTGTTCTACTAGTGCCTTCAGTTTCCTGCTGATTCCTGATCTACTCATCGCTGATTTCCATACCCGCTACTATCTCCTGTGTACTACTAGTGTCTTTAGTTCCTGTGGATTCCCTGTGCTACTCATCGCCGGTTTCATACCTGTTACAGTCTTCTGTTTCCTGCCTGTGTCCTCAGCTGGACTCTGATTACCGGATCTACTCACCTGTGGTTCCTACACTCGTCTCTGCTGTCCAGCGTCTCTGCTGTTCCTGCATCTCCCTGTGGACAGACTGTTCTACTGATTAGCGGTGTGCCTATCTGTTATTGACTTTCTTCGTTTACTCTGCGTATCCGCTAGGACAAGTTTCCACGCTCATCAGCGGTATCCATACCCGCTATAGACTGTTATTGTTACGCTACATACCTGTTTGGTATTAACTGTACTACTCAGTCATTATAGGCATAACTGTGATTGACTATCCATTATTGGCCTGCATATCTGTGCAGAGCAAGTCTCTACCAAGCAGCGCCACACATACCGTTATATAGACTTTGTTGGATACGCTGCATACCTATTGGGATCAAGTTCCTCTGTGCTCCCAGTGTCTGCATCCTATTATCTTTGTATGTTTCCACTCATCAACACTTGTACACCTCCTCACCTATTAAGCAGTGGTACAACTTGCTATACACAGACCACTGACTTCCCCGCTACCTACCTGCACCTGGACAAGTCTTCTCACCATAAGCAGTGGTACAACTTGCTATACGCAGACCACTGACTTCCCCGCTACCTACCTGCACCTGGACAAGTCTCTTCACCATAAGCAGTGGTACAACTTGCTGTATGCAGACCACTGACTTCCCTGCTACCACCCTGCATCTACTCACATCCATCCTGATCTCCGTGTTCAAATCTACCTTTCCACTATATCAGCTAGTCGCTGATTTATTGACCAAAGATTGCTGCAAGTCACTGACTTTCCTATTATTTATTGGCATTCTCTCTCCATCTGCTGTGATATTTGTTCCGCTAGTCACCCCGCTACCAGAGGACCGTTGTGTGAACTTCAATACTCTGGTAAGCCCAGTCATCTGGTGAAATCCTGGGCAAGACTCCTAGTGCCCGTGACACTGACTCTCTCTCATAAGCATTTACACAGCAACACCACCGCTGTCTCAATTGTTGGCTGAGTTATATTTCTGTGCATCTATGTCATTCCAGTCCACAGCAGCTGTGGTGGCAGGGATGTCTCTGCTTGTTTCTAGTGGGTTACTAAAGCAAGTCATGTGGGCCTTCCTGTCGCACATTATCCAACTCATTAATTTGCTTTTGGATGAAGTCTTTTTTTTTGCAGATAAAATAGCTATTACTCATTTTCCGCAATACATACGGGCAGTTGAACAGACGTAACCCTTGCCAGCCTCTTCTCACATGTTTTCTTTTCATTATATGTGGAAATGAAATACGAGATAATATTAAATCAACTGATTTGAGTACTTCTACACTTCCATGTTGGAAAATTTGGATTTCACTTTGTTATTTTCTTAACAAAGCCAGCACAATATTAGGGAGCTCCTTACATTATTTAAATGCAGCGTAGTATATAAAACATAGAGGTCAAAATAACACTAAACTGAACAAGTAAAGATAAAATGCTAAACATTCCTAATGCCTAAATCAGTGGCGGAACTACTATCACTGCAGGGAATGCGGCCACTAAAGGTCCAGGAAGGGATTATTAATGTCTGGCAACGACAGCACCCGAAGTGAGAGGAAACAGTACCAATGCTCCCATTTTGCTCTTAGAAGAGCAGATCAGTGGCCTCTTCCCTGTGCATGCTCCTGACCCGCACAAATCTTGTGATATTTCAGAGGCTGTTGGTTGAGGAAATGTGCAGATCTGTATCAGCTCATCTGCATAATGAGGTCATCAGTTACACCCCTCGTAAAGCATGTCAACCAATCACTGTCTTGACAGGTTTTTTGAGAAAGTTGCAAGCGTGAGAGCAGACAACTTCACGAAGTAACGCCTTATAATGCCAAAAGAAATGGCCAGGTACCTTGCAGGCAGCTTATCTGTCACCAATATTATGAAACATTGGGCTTATAGGATTGTGTGATGTAAAATTCGCACAGCCCTAGTAATTACCGAGAAGGTGGAGTGACTTGAACAGGAGACAGCCATGGGCACTGAGGAGAAGGATTAGGAGAGGTATGTAAGACAGTTTACCATTTTTACTTTCATGTTTCTTGAACCACAATCATCATAAAAAGCTGACCTTGTTACTTTAATGATACAAATAATGCCTTAATAATATCATGATCAAATAAAATAATTTTGCATTGCATGATACGAGATCATGAATATAATATGTCTTTAGGAATTATTTTGCACAAAATCATAGTTTTTCACGTGTCAATAGTTTTGGAATAAAAACATATAAATGTGCAAGATATAGATTTACTGCAATATGGTTCTGATGTATTGCATTGATGCAATTTTTTACACCCATAGGGGCACATTTAACGTTGGACATACTTTTTTTGCATATGATACGCCGTTTCATACAAAACATGCAGTCCAAAAATGTTTCTGAATGTATCTGTATATAGTATATACTTATAGCTTTGCATATCATTGGTTTACAAGTCTGGAGAGGTGGTACGGTGGAGGGAAGGAACAGGCAAGGCTGAGCATATTAAGGACGAATTCCGGTAAATGCTATTCCTTTAGACATGGACATCTACCCAGCTTGCCTGTCAGGAGGCGCATCCCTTGTGAGTGCTGGAGGAATGGTTCAAAAATATTCAATGATGATGATGACTATCAGCAGCAGTAGCTTGCTGCTTCTGATTGGCTGATTGCATCTTGGCCCCTTTTACTGGCTTAAATCATTAGTGTGGTTACTATATTATATTAAGCCACAGCCGTCTATTTTATTAAGACTATATCTAAGTTTTCAATTTATAAATACAATAATACACAGAATTACAGACATTAGGAACACATAAAGAAAGAACAAAACCATAATTTATCTGAGAGTCATAAACCATTTCAGTGCAACAAATTATGTGACATCACAATGGCTTTTAAATATCATTTGGGAGTGTGAATGACTTAGGTACATGTGCGTAGGCACATGCCTGTGCGTTTTAAAAAAGGTTAATGAGTGTAAAAGAGAGGTGAGAAGGAAGGGCGGGTAAACTGAGGCTAATCTCAGAACCTCAACAAGCCAGAGTGAGTGTACAATTCTTTGAAGAGAGTCATTAGTATTCATCAAGTAAATCTTCAGATAAACACATGACAGTTACCAAAGGGGATTTATAAGACCGCTAGTGTGGGGGTTAGAAGTTGTAATAATACCATAGGCTTTAAATCTGTGCGAAATTATGAGTCATATTGTTCCAGTAGGCAGAAATTGTCTCCGTGGATGCTAAGTACCATATTTTACTCTGCACCTGTTGTGAAGGGGTGATCTAGTTTTTTACAATGTTGCGCTATCAGCCATCTAGCTGCAATAAGAATGTGGGTGTAGACCCAGAAGAAAGGACAATGGGTCTTTTGTGATAGGTGTTAAGGTTATTTTAGAAATAATGGTAGTTATGTTGACCCAAAATTTCTTGCACAATCTAAGGGTAGGTTAACCAAATGCAGTAGAAGGAATTCACACCTGTCTATTCACGTTACTTAATTGATATTTCCATTTCAACTTCAGCAGGAAAGAAGACTCCCATTAAATTCTTAAAGAGTAAATGACAGTTGTTTGTTTGCAATTGTACTTTTTATGGTAAATGCAACTTTCATTCTTATTAATAACACTGTCCGGTCACTATTATGTCTCGTGTATATATGACACCTAATGACATTATCATTATGAATACGTAGGGTAATGTGACTGGAGCATTTACTATTAACACTATTAAGCAACACTGCTTTGTAATCCCTATGCTCTCTTTACTGTAACGTGGGTTGCAAGTTGCAACACACATCCTACACCTGACATATGTCTGACGCAAATGCTACTGGTTTTGAGACAAGCGCATCTCAAGATAACTAAACATATACGTGTAAACACTCTTTTATATGTGTCTTCTCCTATGTACATTAAGGGGGGAATTCAACTGCCGATGATGTAGTGCGCGGATATCACGCCGTGCACATAGCCGGCAATTACAGTAGAAATCTCCGCTCATTTATCCTTGCACCTCTATGGGAAAATGGGTGGAGATTTCTTTGAAATCTCTGTCGCGAAGTGTCTCACGGACATTCCGGAGACACTTCGCAGCTAATTGAATTCCCCCCTAAATGTGTAAACGGGTCCAACTCAACATGACCCTCATAAAGTAAACTGTTATGTAATTAACAAAATAAATATTACACTACAACAAGATTTCAAAAAGTTAGTATGCAATACACAGACAAGATGTAGAGAAAAACACTAAAGTTTTAATTTCTCATACTAATGAGAATATGTGTGTCAGTACTGTTGTGACTGACTATAAAACTGAGTGAGCAAATGCAGGAAAGAGGTCACAAGTAGAAACATTTGTGTCTGAGACTCTGCCCAATTACATATATACAAAGATCGTGAGGCTACAAGCACAACAAGGTGTACGCATTTAAATGGATGCCTACTTTAATTTTGAAATTGAGTTGTTCGTGTAGGTATCCATCTATATGTAGTCACCCTGTTGCCATAGATACACATTCACAGATTTGGAAAAATGGGCACTAAGAACCTTATGTTTTATAGCAACATGAAATAAGAATATTCCTAAATTCTAAAATGCTAATGTGATTAATATGTGATTTGTATGTGATTCGTGGGCCAATAATGAAATCAGTGTTTGGGGGGAGATTGTTGCAGGGAATGTGGTGGGGGGGGGTGTACTGTACCTCTACCATGAGCAAAGAAATATATCCTATGGAAAGTTCTTCCTGTAGTAGAATACATTATGAATCTTATTATCACATTGAATCCATCCATTTTAATAAATGGCCATACCAGTGGGATAAAAACTAAGAATGGGGATTTGATCCCTCTGTTTATCATTATAATGTTATGAATATGTGTGTCAGTTACTAAAACATAGAGCATGTTTAATGGAACCCACATTGTCCGCATACTACATAAAGCATAGCTTTGAGAGAAAATGCAATACCATTAAAAAGCGCTGTAATTTGACTATAACTATTAGAGGCAGGAGTATGCATCAACCATTACAAATGGCTTTTTGGTAGGAGCTGGCATAACATTGTATAAATATCCTTCAGCCTTCAGCTAGCAGCACAGCCATCTTGTGTGCAGTTGTGTCCCTGGCTGACTGACTGGCTTAGTTCCCGAAAATGTCAGGGCCTTTCAAAGCAGTATCCAGGAAAACACTGTAACACATCAAATCAGGTAACACTATGAAGAGAGAAACTTCCCCCGATTAAAGCAAAGTTTATAGCTCCAATTTCTTCACCTGGTTTGCTCCAAAATTCACTTTTGTAATTTCTTGGATACATATGTACTTTACATTGATGGCTCGTAAGACACAACTATGACATATGGGAAAGCAAGAGAAGGCAGAGATAAATAGATTTATAGAAGAGAGTGGAAATATATAAGCAAAATAAAGTATAGATTGTGTTTGAGAATTTATAATGCTGACATATATACAATCTAACCAGCAAACCAGGTTGGTTTTCCAGAGAAACGTCTGTGCTGAAGATGTAAAATCAGGATAGGAGAAGAGAATTTGTGTCATCTGTGGCAGAGGCAGAACTAACCAGCTGTGGGCCCCGGTGCAGGGAAGCAGGGAGGAGGGAACCGGGACCCACAGCTCGTTAGATCCCCCGTGCAGTGGGCCCCATTATCTCCATGGGCCCCGGTGCACTGCAACTGCTGCACCAATGCTCGTTCCGCCACTCATCTGTGGTGAATCTAAACTATGTAATGTTCAAATCACTAGGAAAGAGGAGTCAGACAAGGATAGTGGAGAATTAGTTACAGTAGAACCAATTCTAGAACCATCAGGGACCACACTTCCCAAAAGATGACTTTTGTTTTGACTATAGACTGATCAGTGAAACAATTAGAAATGTTACCAGAGATGACATTGAAACTGTAGCATGAGATTTAGGAGGAGAATTAAATAAGGGTGGAATCCAGGATGCCAAATTGAGTTTCTTTAGAACAAGAGCTTGGTTGATAGTATAACACTTAGATTGTGGTAATAAGGTGTGAATAATCCTTTCCAGAAATAAAGATAGACACGGTCAAACATCATTAAGACAGTTTTGATCAAAGGAAATAGAGTGATGTAGTTTGGGCATAAATGAAATGGGGAACGTTTTCTTTTGAAAATCATGAACTAAAATGCCACAACATTTGGACACACCAGTAGATGAAAGGGTTTGATGAAGTAAAATGGAATGTAATGAAGAGAGAATGTGACAGAGGGGAACAAGATCGCATATATGAATAATACATTCTGTGACTGGAGCCCAGAAGAGCACGTGGGGGGTTAGTGTTAGAGATAGGAACATCAGTAACATAATGCCAGGACACAAAACCTGTACTATTATACAAATGAATGAAATACTGAGTGTGAGCAAATAAAGCTGTTTGTAGATTACAGAAGAAGTTCCTCAAAAGATATACTGAAGGTCTCTTTTAGAGTTGGCCATACGTTTTTGTCAATTAAAAATACATCCATATGTAAGTGTATCATGTCCCCTGGAGGTGCAGCCTATTTAGCCTGCTTAGGCGGTATTATTATTATTATTATTATTATTATTATTATTAATTTTTATTTATAGGGCGCTACTAAGTGTCCGTAGCGCCGTACAGGGACAAATGAAATTACAATACGAGGAGAGACAGCACAGTACAGTAAACAATAAGCACAATAACTCTGAGAGCTCAATGGGAGCTGATGATGAGTACACCGGAAGCACTAGCTAGCCACTTTTGATTTGCTATTTGTGTATAGGCCCATCCAGCTGATAGTACTTCATTCACTAGCATAATTGCTATATTATGTCAAGCTGGATTAGGATTGCTTATTGGTCATTTCGAAAACTGCAGGAAAGAAAATTCCCATTGGATTTATAATGTGGCAAGAGACTTGGGTGGGGATATTTGTATTTATTTACATCGCATATGGAAAATGTGTTTTTTGTGTTTATCACTAATACTGTAATGCACTATTATCTCTTATTATGATATTGTATTATACTATGTTCTTTATTATTTTTATTATTATTCTTTATTAATAAAGCTGCAACATATTACGCAGCACTGTACATTGAGGGTGTCATAAAATAGATAAAAACATACAATAAACTGAAACATAAGGTACAGATGTTAGATATTTGAAGACAGTCCACTGCTGGCAACCATGACTGTCCTTCATCATCTGTCTTTTTTCTGGTTCTGGTGAAGACTATCCCTTTTATGCTGCATTGGCTCTCGTGTCGTTATCCGCTAGCTCAGAGTACCTATATGCCCAATATTTTCCATTGGCATCATGCTCACCACTGGACAAAGAGCACTTAATCGGTATGCTCAAGGAAGCTGTGTTGGTCCAAAGATGGCAACAGGAATGATTATTGAACTCACTCCAGTCCAGAAGCTAAATTGAGATGTTATTTAAGTAGGTCTTCAAAACAACCATGACCTTGGTGTGTTGGCGCTTTCCGGTACTAATGATTTTACAAATTTTTAACTGTTTAATATTTGTGAGAAGGTGTTTATGTGGGAGGTAGGGAACAGAGCTCAACTAAAGTGCAGCCAACTCCAACTGCCGGCTGTCAGCCAGACCGATGATTAATGCGATTTTCACATTAGTAAGTATATGCCAGATGCATTTTTACACCTGACATAGAAATAGTGCTGTACTTTGAGCCATAAAATTAAAGATACTTACCTTGGCGGTGAGCTGGAGGTCACATGCCGCACAGGTCTCTCCTCTTATTATTCAGCCTGTTCAGAGCAGCCCAAGTGAGTGTCAATGCCCCTTCCGTGTGATCTTTCTAATTGTATAGATGGTAAGTGTGGTGGCCGAGTACTGATGGGATTTCCTTCCCTTACCTTGTCCTCCAGACACTATTCAGGTTCTTTTTTATTCGGACATCCGGTGGTCAGGAGATAAATACTTCAATGAGAGGGACAAGAATTGGTCAAATAACTTGGGTTTATTAATAATGCGGTAAAGATAATTTTGGTAAGCCACCGCGCCACTGACCCCTTCAACTCAATGGTAATAGCAAAATATTAATTTGATCAACATTGAGCATAATTGCGATTAAAATCTTTAATAACAATAAATCAATTTTAGGTAAATCACTTAACATTAACATCATCTAAAACATTTGGTGCACCAATATTATCCCTGGTAACGTTACCATATTTTACACTCAGTCCTGGGCTGAACTGTGCACAGGAATTTTGTAGAATTGGTGTACGTGGTTGGGGCCCATAAATTACTTTTTCACGCCAAATAAGCTGATGATCTTTTGTATTACACAGTCTCTTTTTTGTGTATTCACAGACCTCTCTATTTTCTCTCCTCTCACACTGTTCTCAGTACATAGCTCAGTCTGTTTAGTGTGATGTCACAGATCTCTATACTGCTTATTTGTTTTCAGTACTTTCCTTTTTACTCACACCTCTCTTTGGCTCACTTCTTATCTTCTTCTCTTCTTACACTTACTTCACTTTTAATCTGCTTATATATCACTTTGTCCGATTTTCATTCTGTTCCTATTTTTCTCTCTCAATCTATGCAGACACAGGGATCTCTCTCCCTCAGAAGTCTAGAACTTTCCTCTTCCCACTGCCTTCTGGGAGTTCACAGTTATTACCAAAGTTAGTGGACTTGTTGCTATGCCACACACTCCTCCTTCCTGTTACTCCCGGCAACCACCAACCACTCCCAACTGTCACTTCTCCCTAAAGAAAATATATATATATTTTTTTTAAATCTTTATAAACACTTTTAACAATTAACAAATTAAATTAACAAATTAAAAACATATAGATACACCCCAGGGTACTCAGATTTTGGGGCACCACATAAGTCTATGAGGATATAGGTAACAACCTCCACTCATTCTGTTTGAGGCTGAGAAATAAACTTAGAAAGTATAGCTTTGGACCATTAGAGCCTTGAGGAACAATGGTAGATTTGGCAATTGGCGTGCACAAGGTAAGTATGCTTCTACTATATTTCCTATATTATATCTTTCAACTTCACTCAAAACTACATTTTTCTTTTATAAAGTATTAAAAGCTCAGTTGTGTTATTTGTAAACCAGTTTCTCTCTTTTTTGTTATTACTACAGATACTGATGATCCATAACAAACAGGATGCAATTAATGTAAGTTAATTTTTGTTTTTTTATGAAGTGATACTTATGAAGAAGCTTAGTATATTTCCCTCTTGTGATATACTCAGAGACTAAAAATACCCAGCTCTTAATTTAATACTCATGTACTGTATGCAAATAAATACAAGTACAGACATTAGAAACTTAACCAGGCTCATACATAAATTTACCCGAGTATGGTCAGAACATTGGGTCAAGTGCCAAGGATGTGGGATCAAAAATTTAAAACAAGGAAGTCAGCACTCAAGAGCGTGAGCAATAAAACTTGTGTATCCCACTCACTATGAATTTAAATGCAAATTCCTTGTCCTTGGGGTTAAATGATCATTAATCATAATAAGAGGAAGCTGTAAATTGCATAAAATAGACATTTATTTCTGGCTTAAGGATTCAGTGATATTAAATATCTGATATCCCTTTGTGCAGAACCTTTGTGTTGTATTGAGAACTTTCATTTGTGGGATGTTTGTTGGTTGTATGTGTCTGTACAGTTTGTTCAGTCTTCCTTCTGTCGAAACTTGATATGTGTAAGAAGCTCTGTGGACCAAAGATATTTCCTATTGAAAATGTCAGAGTTATCCACTGAGACAGTAATTCAATGTTCTCTCTTGCTGAGAGAATGAGAGAAAATGAGGCTATCTATGTACCGTGTGAGGACAGACACAGTTAACCGAGGATCCAAAGGTTGTTCTTATAGTGCTGTTAGATTGTAGGTAATTAATGTATTCATGTTCATTATTTATAGTTCTTTAGGCACCAAACAGAACATCATTTCCCAGAACAAAAGGATATATATACATATACATGCCTTGACAAAAAATAAAATACATAACATTAAACATGATCTTCAGGTGCGTTTACCGGGACCCAGTGTGCTTCGCTCTGTCTCACAGACAGAACCGCAGGGCAGGTCCTTCCTAGGTGCAATTGTTGTACTCCATTAATGGTGGTCACCATCGCCCTTCTCCTAATGGCTGCAGCATAACCACCGCCTCCGTTCCCCTAGACTTTTTGTGGCAGCTGAGGCTTCAATATGTGCCAGAACTTAAAGTCTATGCTAGTTGTGCTATTTGGACTGTTTGGCTCCTATTTCAATGTGTTCCTAGTATTATCATCTATGCCGCTGTGTTCCTAGTATTATCATCTATGCCACTAGATTCCTGGTATTATCATCTATTTAAAATGTGTTCATTGTATTGTCAGCTGTCCCAGTGTGTTCCTGGTATCATCATCTATTCAGCATATTCCTGGTATCAACCAATCATGTGTTTTCCTGATATATTTATCCAGTATTACTCTGGTGTCTCCACTTATATCTGTTCTTGGTTACATTTACCTGCCGGTCATGTCTAATATCTGTACGGAGGGCTGCGAACTGCGTGAGGTAGCAGCGAAGACCATAATTCCTTGTGGGTTCCCTAGCGAACGCCTACCACATGTTAAACTCTGCATCTCAACTATAGGTAGTGTCAAACCAGACTGGCTGATTTGAGTCTGGAATACCTGATTGTTCCTTACAACACTTGTTTCACCCAAAATTCAAAATTCAGTTATACGATATCTGACAGGCTCCCCAATCTCATACACCTGGCTCTGCTCTCCTGCCTCCCACTGACATTGTGTTGTCACTAATTAAGCATTAGAGTCCTCTGATGCCTACTGCAATCTTCTTTCCCTTGCCAACCCAATCATGTTTCATACACACAGAGTGTTGACCACCAACAACATTGGGGGATCTGAAGGAGTGCTGGAACACGAGACCACCCCAAGTGAGAAGCAATCTTTTTTTTAACTAGTGAATAATAAATTAGAGACTCAAAATATAACTCTGCTTTCACCACTTTTTTCTGCAACACAATTACACGGCCCCTTGTACGTTTTCTTCATGATAATTATCAAATTGTGCCCAGAATCAATGCATAGATCCCATGGTATCTTTACTTCATTCCTAGTAATTTGTCCAATGGAACATTGATGTGTTGAAAACATGTTGGGCCTGATTCATCAAGGTACGCATACTGAGCGCAATGGGCATTTTTTTCAGCGCAAATGTTATTCGGGTCTGCGGATGCCCGAATTCAACAAGGAATGGATCTGAAGCAGGGCCGGACTGGCCATCTGGCACTTCTGGCATTTGCCAGAAGGGCTGATGGCTGTATGGGCCGGTCCGGGCCCTGCGCTTCATGTCCCGCAGCTTTTTCTTCTTCTTCTTTTTTTTTTTTTTTTAACTTCCGCGCGGCTGCGCGATGTGACGTCATGACATCACGCAGCCGCTTAGGAGCTGTCAGTCTGTTGAGCGCGCGGGGTTGTTGAGGTGAGTTGGTGTGTCCGGGGGATAATGACAGGTACTGCAAGGGAGGGGAATGAGTAAAAATACACGGAGGAAGTAATTGACAATGGCTGCAGGGGGAAGGGGGGTGTGTGACAATGGCTGCAGGGGGAAGGGGGGGTGTGTGTGACAATGGCTGCAGGGGAAAGGGGGGTGTGTGTGACAATGGCTGCAGGGGGAAGGGGGGGTGTGACAATGGCTGCAGGGGGAAGGGGGGGTGTGTGTGACAATGGCTGCAGGGGAAAGGGGGGTGTGTGTGACAATGATTGCAGGGGGAAGGGGGGTGTGACAATGGCTGCAGGGGGAAGGGGGAGGGTGTGGCAATGGCTACAGGGGGAAGGGGGGATGTGACAATGGCTGCTGGGGAAAGGGGGGGTGACAATGGCTGCAGGGGGAAGGGGGGTGACAATGGCTGCAGGGGGAAGGGGGGTGTGACAATGGCTGCAGGGGGAACAGGGGGGGGTGTGTGACAATGGCTGCAGGGGGAAGGGGGGGGTGTGTGACAATGGCTGCAGGGGGAAGGGGGGGTGACAATGGCTGCAGGGGGAAGGGGGGGTGTGACAATGGCTGCAGGGGGAAGGGGGTTGTGTGACAATGGCTGCAGGGGGAAGGGGGTAGTGTGACAATGGCTGCAGGGGGAAGGGGGTGTGTGACAATGGCTGCAGGGTGAATTAGGGGTGAAAATGTCTTTATGGGGGGCAATGGCTGTAGGAGGGGGAAAATAAAAAATGGCTAATCTGTGTGGGGAACAGTATATGACTATAATGTGTGTGGGGGGTACAGTATATGACTGTAATGTGTGTGGGGGACAGTATATGACTATAAGGGGTGTGGGGGGACAGTATATGACTGTAATGTGTGTGGGGGACAGTATATGACTATAATGTGTGTGGGGGACAGTATATAACTAATGTGTGTGGGGGGACAGTATATGACTATAATGTGTGTGGTGGGACAGTATATGACTGTAATGTGTGTGGGGGACAGTATATGACTATAATGTGTGTGGGGGACAGTATATGACTAATGTGTGCTATTAATTAAATGTGGGGCTGTTTGGGGAAAATTAGGTATATTTATTAAATGAAATTATGAATTATTTAATGCCTGAGATGGTTGTGGGAAATTTTTATTTTTATTAAATATAAATGATATTTAATTTCTTGCTGGGGTTGTTTGGAGGGAGGGAAAGCGGTTTATTTATTAAATGGGAATACTATTAATTTAATGTTGGGGCTGGTTGTAGGAAAATAGGTCTATTTATTAAATGTATATACTATTTAATGTCAGGGCTAGTTGGAGGGAAATAGATGTATTTCTCAAATGTGAATACTATCATTTTAATGTTGGGGCTGGAGTAAGGCCTAATTTTAAAACGTGGGTGTTATATTGATTTAACACCGCTGCTGGTTGGAGTTTTCTAAATTTCATGTAACCATCTTTTTTCCAAATAGGGCCCCCAACATTCCAGGATCCAGACAAGCAGCAACTGATCTAAAGACACCAGCGGAGACAATGACAAGACAGGTAAGAGAGACCAGGACATTCTGCCAACTGTCCTGAATTTGGTGGGTGAATGTCCCGCTTAGTCAGGATTTGGTCTGACTACAAGGACAGTTGGGAGGTATGTACTGCTTCACATTGTACTGCTTGTGAAGGCAGAACTGTGTGCACCTAATAGTAGTGCTCACACTATTGCCTATGTATTTGTTGAAAATGTGTCTAATAACCATATTACATCATAGGAGTCTCCCTGTCTTAAGTGCCTAGGGCCCCCCGAGCCTTAATCCAGCTCTGGTTAGCAGGAGGGAGCGGATAGCTACTCCCAGTTCCTGGATAGGACACAGCCTGCAGAACAAGCCGAGTAGCTCTAAGTCTCATGAGATTAATTAATCTTGTGAGACTAAGTGCATCCCTGCTCACTCTACAGGAAGTTCCCACCATGCTGGATGTCAGCAGCATCAGAAGCATAGATAAGTGCAGTGGGCTGGGGGTGTTGTAATGTGTTTCTGGGGTGGGGTGTGGTATGATAGGGAGGGCCTGATTAATGTAATGTTTTCTTATAATGTATGTATCAATGCCCCATGTTGACCACGCCCCCAACATAATGTGGGCACGCCCCTGGCGGCGCCGCTACTGCGCAGCGGCACACAGTTTTGTCCTGCTCATCAACAGAGATGGGCCTGTAGCTTGAAATGCCAGGGCTGATTTTTAGTCCCAGTCCGGCCCTGATCTGAAGATACGTGTGATGATGAATTTGGGTGTAGGTCTGCTCACCTCTACTACACAAGACACTGCAGGATACATCCAAAACCTATGTGGAATACAAATTCTCAAAAGAATGCTCAGAAAAAAATTATTGAAAGAATGTCTCCTGGTAACAATATAGGCATTAATGACAAAACATTAAAAAAATTTAAAAAAATATTTTTTTTAAATTCCCCCCACAATGAAATACATTTATTAGAATGTCATTACTATCTACTGTACATAAAATACAGTTGCTACTGTTTGCATTCACCTGTTCTAGCGTGCAGATCCAGCTGTCATAATTAGTAAGCAGCACTTCATCATCATCATCATCATCATCATCATCAACATTTATTTATATAGCGCCAGCAAATTCCGGAGCACTTTACAATTGGGAACAAACATTAATAAGACAATACTGGGTAATACATACAGACAGAGAGGTAAGAGAAACCTGCTCGAAAGCTTACAAACTATAGCACTTAGACTAACCCTGTAGCTGGAGCAAGAGATATTGCTGAAAAACAAGTACTTCTGTGTCATCCAAAAATGGATGGCACAGAGTGATGAAGGGAGGGGGAGCAGGATGGCACAGAGTGATGAAGGGGGGGGAGCAGCATGACACAGAGTGATGATGGGGGAAGTAGGATGGCAAAGTGTGATGAAGGGGGGGATGCAGGATGGCATAGTGTGATGAATGGGGGAGCAAAAGCAGCATGGCACAGTGTGATGAAAGGGGGGCAGGTGAAGGGGGAGCAAAAGCAGCATGGAGGGCACAGTGTGATCTTAAGGGGAATAGCATGGTGATAAAGGGGCAAAGTAATGTGTGTGGGATGACACAGGGGGCTTGTGGAAATGTAATGTGTTCGATGGCACAGGGTGCTTGTGGAAATGCAGTGTGTGTGTGTGTGTGTGTGTGTGTGTGTGTGATGGCACAGTGGGCTTGTGGCAATGTAGTGTGTGTGTGTGTGTGTGTGTGTGTGTGTGAGGTAGGTGGTGGATAATTAATGGGTGCTATTTTGTTTGTGGGGTGATAGTGGGGCAATTTAATTTTATAGTGGGGACTATTAATTTAAGATGGGGTGGTTTGGAGGCTATTAATTGAATGTAGGGCTGAGTTTGGGGAGCATGAGGTCTATTTATTAAATGTGAATATGAATTATTTAATGGCAGTGACGGTTGCAGGAAATAGGTATATTTATTATACGTAAATGCTATTAATTTATTGCTGGGGCTGATTGGAGGGAGGGGAATAGGTTTATTTATTAAATTGGAATTCTATTACTTTAATGTTGGGCCTAAGTATTAATTGTGGGTCCTATTGATTTAACGCCGTGGCTGGTTGGAATTTTTTAAATGCACCCATTTTTTTTTTAAATAGGGCCCCCAACATTCCAGGATCCATGCAAGCCGCAACTAAAGAAACCAGTAGCCACAGGTGGTGAAAGTGACAAAAACAGCATCAGAGAACAGGATAGTCTGTTAAATGTTCTGATTTTAGTTGGACAATCCTGATTTTTGGTGACTGTTCTGCCCAATCTAAGGGGCAGGTCAAGACTGTGTACTCTTTATATACACACTATATTCTTTATATACTACATTATGGTGCTAGCTGTCCTTCGTGGGCTTACCACACCCTCTCTAGTGGTTTGGTTACACCTCTCTAGCGGCTGGCCACACCCCCTCTGGTGGGCCTCGACCTTTGTATTCCCCCCTGTGAGCCACTCATGTCCCAGTCCAACATTGCATCCAAGTCTAACATGCTACATGTACTGATGCACACCTTTGATATATATTAATATTCCACATGCATGCCCAGTTCTCCGGAGGTGGCACATGTCCATAAGTTTTGTTCTACTCTTAATTCGGGTGTTATTTTATTTGTACATGCATAGTGTAGCAAATCACATTATTACATGGTGCAAATGTACTTACAACTCTAAATTAGGCTCTTAATGAAGTTGACAAACTGGAACTACCAATCAAAAAAATAATGCTAATGCTAATAGGGGAAGGTAAATGTAAATATATACAAGAGGCCAGGCCTACTTTACTCACAGGTAATGGCATCTAGAGAGATTAATAAGCCCAAAGTACCATCTCCCTTAGCATAGATGATGATCAAATTGTGCACATATGCAAATGTGAAACTGCAAAGGAAATGTAGACAGAGCTTTTGAAAATGCACGAAAGAACAAATAGTGTGATTAAACTATAAGCTCCAATGGGGCAGGAACTGTGTAATTGTCGGTGCTATAAAAATAATTGATGATGATACAATTCTTGTATCGTCATCAATTATTCTACTTTCAGAGCAAACAATGACAATGAGCTGAGAGTAGAATCAACAATAAGTTTGAGGCAAGAACTATAGTTGGCAATCTAAAATACATTACTTTGCATGCAAGGCAACAGAACCCTATAGCTCAACTGCCTGGTTTAAAAATCTGGACTGATTCAACATAGGATGCAAAATATTCAACAGAAAGCAAAAACTGTTCTAAGAAAGGATAAGAAAGCATAACAAAACAGCTATTGAGGCTGCCTTTAACACCAGTATGTGTGCATTATTTGATTCACAATAAATACTTCTTCTCTCATTTTGATCAAACTAAGACAGAACGAGTTACCTCAGCTAATGCACAGTATATAAGCTCAGAAGAAATAAGGGAAGGTTACCTTCACTGCTCAGTCAGCCCTATACTCACCAGAAATATACCAGTAAATTATGTACTTGCCTTGGAAGCAACTTGTTATCAGTGAAGAAACCCACAAAGCAAGGCAATGTTGTGACGGAGAATTACAGCTGAATAATCACAAAAGGAAGTCATGCTCTTCCAAGAAAAAGAAATCATTGATGAATTGTACAAGCTCATCTGCAAAGCAGCAGCTAACCCTACCAAGCAGAACAGACATGTGACCTGCAGCCATTTGTGGCACCAATGTCAAGTATATAGGAACCCCGAACCAATAAGGTATCAAGATTGATCTGTGCAACCAGATGATAAAATACACTAGCTCCTTGAAAGGGACAAGGACGAGGAAATCTTAACATAATCAGCCGTAGCATTTAACCACCAGCAAGAAAAAGGTATTTTATTACATTTATTGATGTTCAGCCAACATGTCAACATGCACAAATAGTAGCGCAATAGTCTACCTGCTCCACTGCAAGGATGATGTACCAGAGATATTGAAGGGACAGGATGCAGGCACAACATATGTATATGTTGAAAGTTGACATAATTTAGTTTAAATGAGTCTGCATGGATTTTTCTAATGTAAAGAGGCCAACTATATATACTGGAGATCTATGCTGTTTCACAAGGTGTTTAGGAGTATACACGATTGTAACCAGATTAAATTATTTCCCTCACGCCTTCACCTCACCCCTACAACTTTTTCTTCTTTTTTAAATTATTTTCTTTCTGAAATATTTGGTGTATTTCAAGTTATTTGTTAAGAAAATTACATCCAATTTTTTTTTTTAATGGTCTTTTGCATGTAACTAATGTAAACTGTCTCAGAATTGTGCTTGATAAAACCTGTGAATGTCAATTGAGGTCAATAAAATATTTTAAAACCAGACAAAATGCACACAACGCTAAGACTGAAAAGAAAACAAACCTGAAGAATTTTTCAAGGTGATTTATCAGACTGTTCCAGTTGCACAACTGTGCACTAGATTTAGTAAAAGTATATTCTCCAATAACTTTATTAAAAAAAAATCCCACACAATGGTAATCCTTTCTTTATTGAATAATATAACCTGTTTAAAAAGTAGGCAAGAATATATTTGGCTCTCCAGTTTATATTTAAATTTGTCAATTAGGAGATTTGGCACAGACTTGTGGCAACTGCCAGTTGAATGTATTTTCCCCATGTAATCTAAGAAGTAGTCTAATTTTCCTTTATTTGTAATAGGTAAGCAAGTTTGACATTTGCCAAACTGCTAATGTTATTTATTTGAAATGTATAGGTGAAGTCTAGCATATCTTGATACCAATAGAGACTAGTGCTGTGTATTTCAATATTTCATATGTAACCTAGTAGTTAGGTCATTTAACTCTTTTGGCGTTACAACATGGTTGAAAGTGCATTCTCTGGAAAAGGAGTATTTAAAGTATTGTTTTCTGTAAGTTTTGCAAGTATGCTCTGGGAATGATAGTAGTAAAATATCAATTTATTAGAAAAAGCCATTGTGCAAAGTTGTAGTTTAGAGCAGGTTACGAATGTAGCCTTTCTGGTTTGAGTTCTAGTTAGTTTTTGACACTTTGATTTCTAGATCAGACAGGGGTGAGCTTGCCATGAGGTGAACTGTATGGAATGAAATACAGAATGTCAATGGTGCAGCTATAAATGTCTAAATTAGTGTTTTCTACATGGTTGGTAGAGCTTATGATGGAGAACATGATACGATATTGTCTTTTAAAGTGTAGGTGTTATGTTGTTTTGTGTTGATAGGGGCAGCATTGCTGTTGCCTGGTTAGGAGAAAATGGGGTTCTTGTGGTCTATTTGTTCTGGCAGGACCACAGAGGAAAGCTAAGGGTTCTAAGCCAAGATAGCAAGATTCAATACCTAGCCAGGCTACAGTGCACAGAGTAACGAAACTAGTTCCACTCTAGATGGGAGAAAAATTGTAAATGTTTATGTTAGGGAGTCCTCTCCTGCTTGTTTTCTTGGTTTGTTAAGGATGGCTACTGTCACTCTTTGGACCTGCTATTCCAATTTCAATAAAGTTGATTAACCATAGCAGGTTTATGCAAAATGCTGACATCTAGCCTTAAGCAGGTAGTGTTTGAAAAAAAACATAGCTGCTTAGGGACTAATTCATTTTAACAGTGATATTTCTGTCCAGCTACGATAAAATGTCAGGTTTTCAGGTAGCTAAATCCTTTTTAACATCCAAGAGGAGGGAGGGAGAATTTTCTTCAAATAAGATGCTATATTGTGAGGGGATGAGAATGCCTAGATAATGTATGTTTTACTGTTGCCATTGAAAGTTAAAGCTGGTCTTTAGGGTTTGTGACTTAGAATAGTACATCTTATTAGAGATGAGCGGGCTCGGATATCTGAAATCCGAGCCCACCCGAACGTTGCCGATCTGAGCCGGATCCGAGACAGATCCGGGTATTCCCACCAATTGCAAAACTGAAACCGAGGCTCTGAGTCATAATCCCGCTGTCGGATCTCGCGATACTCGTATTCTATAAATTCCCCGCTAGCCGCCGCCATCTTCACTCGGGCATTGATCAGGGTAGAGGGAGGTTCTGTTAGGTGGTCCTCTGTCCTGCTATATCTCATGCTGTGCTGTGCTGTTCAGTTCTGTGCTGTGCTGTGCTGTGCTGTGCTGTGCTGTGTTCTGCTCAGTCCAGTGGTGCTGTGTCCTGTGCTCTGTCCTTCAAAGGGCATTGTTATTTCCCCATTATTCCCAAGTTATAAAAATGTTTAAAAAAAGTTATAAAAAAAAAAATTATAAAAAAAAAATGAATAAAAAATATCCAAAAACAATCCTGCAGTATAAGTCCATTGGTACTGATATATTACAAAGTTCACTGATTCAGCAGTATAAGTCCAGTGGTACTGCAATATTACAAATTTCACTGATTCTGCAGTATAATTCCAGTGGTACTGATATATTACAAAGTTCACTGATTCAGCAGTATAAGTCCAGTGGTACTGCAATATTGCAAAGTTCACTGATTCTGCAATATAAGTCCATTGGTACTGCTATATTACAAAGTTCACTGATTCAGCAGTATAAGTCCAGTGGTACTGCAATATTACAAAGTTCACTGATTCAGCAGTATAAGTCCAGTGGTACTGCAATATTACAAAGTTCACTGATTCAGCAGTATAAGTCCAGTGGTACTGCTATATTACAAAGTTCACTGATTCAGCAGTATAAGTCCAGTGGTACTGCTATATTACAAAGTTCACTGATTCAGCAGTATACGTCCAGTGGTACTGCAATATTACAAAGTTCACTGATTCTGCAGTATAAATCCATTGGTACTGCTATATTACAAAGTTCACTGATTCAGCAGTATAAGTCCAGTGGTACTGCTATATTACAAAGTTCACTGATTCAGCAGTATAAGTCCAGTGGTATTGCTATATTACAAAGTTCACTGATTCAGCAGTATAAGTCCAGTGGTACTGCAATATTACAAAGTTCACTGATTCTGCAGTATAAGTCCATTGGTACTGCTATATTACAAAGTTCACTGATTCAGCAGTATAATTCCAGTGGTACTGCTATATTACAAAGTTCACTGATTCAGCAGTATAAGTCCAGTGGTACTGCTATATTACAAAGTTCACTGATTCAGCAGTGTATAAGTCCAGTGGTACTGCAATATTACAAAGTTCACTGATTCAGCAGTATAAGTCCAGTGGTACTCTCCTGTGCCGCATATAATTTTTAAAGGCTTTGCCGAGTGTGTGTGGCTTAGGGGTACGCTCTCTTGTGCTACATATAATGGAAAACAAAAATTTGGAGGATAAAGTAGGGAAAGATCAAGACCCACTTCCTCCTAATGCTGAAGCTGCTGCCACTAGTCATGACATAGACGATGAAATGCCATCAACGTCGTCTGGCAAGCCCGATGCCCAATCTCCTAGTACAAGGCATGTAAAATCCAAAAAGCCCAAGTTCTCAAAAAGTAGCAAAAAGAGAAACTTAAAATCATCTGAGGAGAAACGTAAAGTTGGCAATATGCCATTTATGACACGTAGTGGCAAGGAACGGCTTAGGCCCTGGCCCGTGTTCATGACTAGTGGTCCAGCTTCACCCAAGGATCTAAGCCCTCCTCCTCCCTCCCCCTACAAAAAATTTAAGAGAGTTATGCTGTCAGCAACAACAACAAAACAGCAAAGAACTCTGCCTTCTAAACAGATGACATCACAAATCCCCAAGGCAAGTCCAAGGGTGTTGGTGGTTGTGAAGTCTGACCTTCCCATCACTGTACGGGAAGAGGTGACTCCATCCAGCATTTGTAGCACACCCTCTGCATATGTTGGAAGGATCACCCACAGTGTAGATCCAGATTTGGATAATCAAGGTGTCAATGTTGTACATCGGGAGGAGGCTATTGATGTAGCTGGCGCTGTGGAGGAACTTGATGATGAGGATGGTGATGTGGTTATTGTAAATGAGGCACCAGGGGGGGAAACAGCTGATGTCCATGGGATGAAAAAGCCCATCATCATGCCTGGTCAGAAGACCAAAAAATGCACCTCTTCGGTCTGGAGTTATTTTTATCAAAATCCGGACAACCAATGTATGGCCATATGTAGCTTATGTAAAGCTCAAATAAGCAGGGGTAAGGATCTTGCCCACCTAGGGACATCCTCCCTTATACGTCACCTGAATAACCTTCATAGTTCAGTGGTTAGTTCAGGAACTGGGCCTAGGACCGTCATCAGTACAGGGACACCTAAATCCCTTGGTCCTGTTGGATACACACCACCAACACCCTCCTCGTCAACTTCCTCCACGATCTCCATCAGATTTAGTACTGCAGGCCATGTCACCAGCCAGACTGAGTCCTCTTCTATACGGGATTCATCCAAGGAATCCTGCAGCGGTACGCCTACTACTGCCACTGCTGCTGTTGCTGCTGTTAGTCGGTCTTCTTCCCAGAGGGGAAGTCGTAAGACCGCTACGTCTTTCAAAAAACAATTGACCGTCCAACAGTCGTTTGCCATGACCACAAAATACGATAGTAGTCACCCTATTGCAAAGCGTATAACTGCGGCTGTAACTGCTATTTTGGTGTTAGACGTGCGCCCAGTGTCCGCCATCAGTGGAGTGGGATTTAGAGGGTTAATGGAGGTATTGTGTCCCCGGTACCAAATCCCGTCGAGATTCCACTTCACTAGGCAGGCGATACCAAAGATGTACAGAGAAGTACGAGCAAGTGTCCTCAGTGCTCTTAAAAATGCGGTTGTACCCACTGTCCACTTAACCACGGACATGTGGACAAGTGGTTCTGGGCAAGCAAAGGACTATATGACTGTGACAGCCCACTGGGTAGATGCATCCCCTTCCGCAGCAACAGCAGCAGCTGCATCAGTAGCAGCATCTACACAACGTCTGCTCGTGCCAAGGCAGGCAACATTGTGTATTACAGGCTTTAATAAGAGGCACAACGCTGACAACCTATTAGAGAAAATGAGGGAAATTATTTTGCAGTGGATTACCCCACTTAGACTGTTTTGGGGATTTGTGGTGTCAGACAATGCTAGTAACATTGTGCGGGCATTGCATATGGGCAATTTCCAGCACGTCCCATGTTTTGCCCCCACCGTTAATTTGGTGGTGCAGCATTACCTCAAGAGTAACAGGGGTGTGCAGGAGATGCTTGCGCTGGCCCGCAAAATTGCTGGACACTTTCGGCATTCTGCCAGTGCCTACCGCAGGCTCGAGGCACATCAAAAAAGCCTGAACCTGCCCTGCCATCACCTCAAACAAGAGGTTGTGATGCGATATAACTCCACCCTCTATATGCTGCAGAGGATGGAGGAGCAGCAAAAGGCCATTCAAGCCTACACCGCCACCTACGACATAGGCAAAGGAGTGGGGATGCGCCTGAGTCAAGCGCAGTGGAGACTGATTTCCGTGTTGTGCAAGGTTCTCCAGCCGTTTGAACTTGCCACACGAGAAGTCAGTTCCGACACTGCCAGCTTGAGTCAGGTGATTCCCCTGATCAGGCTGTTGCAGAAGCAGCTGGAGAAATTGAGGGAGGAGCTGGTAAACCATTGCGATTCCACCAAGCATGTAGCTCTTGTGGATGAAGCCCTTCGTACGCTTTGCCAGGATCCGAGGGTGGTCCCTATTTTAAAGTCAGAGGAATACATTCTGGCCACCGTTCTCGATCCTCGGTTTAAAGCGTATGTTTTGTCTCTGTTTCCGGCGGACACAAGTCTGCAGCGGTGCAAAGACCTGCTGGTCAGGAGATTGTCCTCTGAAGAGGACCGTGACATGCCAACAGCTCCACCCTCATTTTCTTCCACATCTGTGGCTGCGAGGAAAAAGCTCAGTTTTCCTAAAAGAGCCGCTGGCGGGGATGCTGATAACATCTGGTCCGGACTGAAGGACCTGCCAACCATTGCAGACATGTCTACTCTCGCTGCATTGGATGCTGTCACAATAGAAAAAATGGTGGAGGATTATTTTGCTGACACCATCCAAATAGACATGTCAGACAGTCCATATTGTTACTGGCAGGAAAAAAAGGCAGTTTGGAAGCCCCTGTACAAACTGGCTCTATTTTACCTGAGTTGTCCCCCCTCCAGTGTGTACTCGGAAAGAGTTTTTAGTGCAGCGGGGAACCTGGTCAGTGAGCGGCGAAGGAGGTTGCTTCCTCAGAGCGTTGAAAAAATGATGTTCATAAAAATGAATAATCAATTCCTCAATGAAGTACAGCACTGCCCTCCAGATAGTACAGAGGGACCTGTGGTTGTGGAGTCCAGCGGGGACGAATTGATAATGTGTGAGGAGGAGGAAGTGCACACTGTAGGGGGAGAGGAATCAGAGGTTGAGGATGAGGACGACATCTTGCCTCAGTAGAGCCTGTTTAGTTTGTACAGGGAGAGATGAATAGCTTTTTTGGTGTGGGGGCCCAAACAAACCAATCATTTCAGCCACAGTTGTTTGGTAGGCCCTGTCGCTGAAATGATTGGTTTGTTAAAGTGTGCATGTCCTATTTCAACAACATAAGGGTGGGTGGGAGGGCCCAAGGACAATTCCATCTTGCAACTCTTTTTTTGCCAATATGTGACCATTCAACAGTCGTTTGCCATGAGCACAAAGTAAAACAAAATTAAAACAAATTCAACAAATTAAACCAAAAGTAAAATGCCGTCATAATCAAAAACAAGAGATATTGACGTGCTTGAACTACTGTAGTGTTTATAAGTTATAAACACTACACTTGAAAGCTTGAGCCTTTAAATGAAAAAGTCACTCTTCATTGCACGAATATTTGCAACAGGGACAGTTTTTGTGTTAACAAAGTCAACAAATAACACTTCGACTCTGTCTGTCTTTCACATACTTGATGGGATCTCAATGATGAATGCTCTGTACCATGGTCGTCTAAAACAAGAGTTATTGACGTGCTATAACTACTGTAGTTTTTATAAATTATAAACACTACACTTGAAAGTTGGAGGAGGTATTGTGGCCCCGGTACCAAATTGGGTACCGGGGCCACTCCATTATGCAGTCCAGATAGAGGCGTATCAGATATTAAACAACGTTGACTGTTGCTGCCAAATCATAAATTAATGAAAATGACCTGTCCTCGTCAAAAACAAGAGGTATTGACACGCTCGAACTACACCCTGTATATGCTGCAGAGGATGTAGGAGCAGGCAGCTGTGCAGTGGAATTCAGACCATTTGAAGGCGGAGGTATTGTGGCCCCGGTACCAAATTGGGTCCCGGGACCACTGCACTATGCAGTCCAGAAAGCTACCTCGGTGAAACGTTTTGGACTAAAAACAATATTGTGAGGTGTGAGGTGTTCAGAATAGACTGGGAATTAGTGGAAATGATTGTTAATGAATGTTATTGAGGTTAATAATAGCGTAGGAGTGAAAATAAACCAAAAAAACTTGATTTTAACACTTTTTATGTTTTTTTCAAAATAAATCCGAATCCAAAACCTTAAATCCGAACCAAAACCTTTCGTCAGGTGTTTTGCGAAACAAATCCGAACCCAAAACCTCAAGCAAATCCGAATCCAAATCACAAAACACGAGACACCAAAAGTGGCCGGTGCACATCCCTACATCTTATACCCGAACATCCAACTATAGTCCTGCATAACACTAGAAGTGGATGTAAGTGAGAGACATGGCTTAGAGAAGGTCAACAGGAAGTCATCAGCAAATAGACAACTCAAACTTATGATGTCTCCATAGTCACAGCAACAGCTCAATCACCAGTGCAAATATAATAGGTGAAAGCGGTCACCCTTGTCTGGTGTCATTACGAATGTCAAAAGCATTAGAGGAAGACCTGTTGACCATGATCTGAGCTGCTTTTTTTCCCAAATGTACAGTGACATCTATTTGTATATTGTGTCATACTGTTCTTGCCAGCTTTGGGGTATCTTGAAAAATCAGCAGCACCTTCGTATGTGTTCAATCATTTTTGCATCTTGTGCTCTCCTTCAGGAGTATCCTCACACCTCTCCCACCACAGTAGGGAAAACCCATGATCTGCTCAACATTCTGTGCAAATGCATATCCCCTTGCACATCATTGCATAGTTCCTTGTGTTTTTTTGGCTTTGTAAATTACCCTTATTAAGTAAACTATTAAAACTTGGTCTGATTACCAAGTTCGAAAGTCACCCTGGTTATGGGGTTATAAATAATATGTGGTAGATAATAAAAAAAATAGTGTGATAGTTAATTAAATCATTGGTCCTGAGTCATTAAGGAAAGTAAGGCAAAAACAGGAGTAAATTTGATCCTGGACAAACTATATTGCAATGCAAGGGGTACAAATTAGTTTATTATTTTGCACATGATGAAAATACTAGGGATGAGCGCGCTCGGATTTCTGAAATCCGAGCCCACCCGAACGTTGCGGATCCGAGTCGGATCCGAGACAGATCCGGGTATTGGCGCCAAATTCAAAAGTGAAACTGAGGCTCTGACTCATAATCCCGTTGTCGGATCTCGCGATACTCGGATCCTATAAATTCCCCGCTAGTCGCCGCCATCTTCACTCGGGCATTGATCAGGGTAGAGGGAGGGTGTGTTAGGTGGTCCTCTGTGCTGTTTAGTTCTGTGCTGTTTAGTTCTGTGCTGTTTAGTGCTGTGCTGTTTAGTGCTGTGCTGTGCTGTGCTGTGCTGTGCTGTGCTGTGCTGTGCTGTGCTGTGTTCTGCAGTATCAGTCCAGTGGTGCTGTGTGCTGTGCTCTGTCCTTCTGAGGTCAGTGGTGCTGCTGGGTCCTGTGCTGTGTCCTGTTCAGTCCAGTGGTGCTGTGTCCTGTGCTCTGTGCTTCTAAGGGCATAGTTATTTCCCCAATATTCCCCTGTGTTTAAAAAAATAAAAAAAAGTTTTTTTTATAAAATACCAAAAACTACTTTAATATTTTTTAATTACCACAAAATTTTCACAACCAATCCTGCAGTATAAGCCCATTGGTACTGCAATATTACCAAGTTCACACATTCAGCAGTAAAAGTCCAGTGGTACTGCAATATTACAAAGTTTACACATTCTGCAGTATCAGTCCAGTGGTGCTGTGTCCTGTGCTCTGTCCTGCTGAGTTCCGTAGTGCTGCTGGGTCCTGTGCCGTGTCCTGTTCAGTCCAGTGGTGCTGTGTCCTGTGCTCTGTGCTTCTAAGGGCATAGTTATTTCCCCATTATTCCCAAGTTTGTAAAAAATAAAAAAAAAGTAAAAAAAAATAAAAAATTTAAAAAAAAAAAAAATATATAATAATTATAACCAAATTTGCAAAACCAATCCAGCATTATAAGTCCATTGGTACTGCAATATTACCAAGTTCACACATTCAGCAGTAAAAGTCCAGTGGTACTGCAATATTACAAAGTTTACACATTCTGCAGTATCAGTCCAGTGGTGCTGTGTCCTGTGCTCTGTCCTGCTGAGTTCCGTAGTGCTGCTGGGTCCTGTGCCGTGTCCTGTTCAGTCCAGTGGTGCTGTGTCCTGTGCTCTGTGCTTCTAAGGGCATAGTTATTTCCCCATTATTCCCAAGTTTGTAAAAAATAAAAAAAAAGTAAAAAAAAATAAAAAATTAAAAAAAAAAAAAAATATATAATAATTATAACCAAATTTGCAAAACCAATCCAGCATTATAAGTCCATTGGTACTGCAATATTACCAAGTTCACACATTCAGCAGTAAAAGTCCAGTGGTACTGCAATATTACAAAGTTTACACATTCTGCAGTATCAGTCCAGTGGTGCTGTGTCCTGTGCTCTGTCCTGCTGAGTTCCGTAGTGCTGCTGGGTCCTGTGCCGTGTCCTGTTCAGTCCAGTGGTGCTGTGTCCTGTGCTCTGTGCTTCTAAGGGCATAGTTATTTCCCCATTATTCCCAAGTTTGTAAAAAATAAAAAAAAAGTAAAAAAAAATAAAAAATTAAAAAAAAAAAAAAAAATATATAATAATTATAACCAAATTTGCAAAACCAATCCAGCATTATAAGTCCATTGGTACTGCAATATTACCAAGTTCACACATTCTGCAGTATCTTGTGCTACATATAATGGAGACCAAAAATTTGGAGGATAAAGTAGGGAAAGATCAAGACCCACTTCCTCCTAATGCTGAAGCTGCTGCCACTAGTCATGACATAGACGATGAAATGCCATCAACGTCGTCTTCCAAGCCCGATGCCCAATCTCGTAGTACCGGGCATGTAAAATCCAAAAAGCCCAAGTTAAGAAAAAGTAGCAAAAAGAGAAACTTAAAATCATCTGAGGAGAAACGTAAAGTTGCCAATATGCCATTTACGACACGGAGTGGCAAGGAACGGCTTAGGCCCTGGCCCGTGTTCATGACTAGTGGTTCAGCTTCACCCACGGATCTTAGCCCTCCTCCTCCTCCCCCCCCCTACAAAAAATTGAAGAGAGTTATGCTGTCAGCAACAAAACAGCAAACAACTCTGCCTTCTAAAGAGAAATTATCACAAATCCCCAAGGCGAGTCCAAGGGTGTTGGTGGTTGTCAAGCCTGACCTTCCCATCACTGTACGGGAAGAGGTGGCTCGGGAGGAGGCTATTGATGATGTAGCTGGCGCTGTGGAGGAACTTGATGATGAGGATGGTGATGTGGTTATTGTAAATGAGGCACCAGGGGGGGAAACAGCTGATGTCCATGGGATGAAAAAGCCCATCGTCATGCCTGGTCAGAAGACCAAAAAATGCACCTCTTCGGTCTGGAGTTATTTTTATCCAAATCCAGACAACCAATGTATGGCAATATGTAGCTTATGTAAAGCTCAAATAAGCAGGGGTAAGGATCTTGCCCACCTAGGAACATCCTCCCTTATACGTCACCTGAATAACCTTCATAGTTCAGTGGTTAGTTCAGGAACTGGGGCTAGGACCCTCATCGGTACAGGGACACCTAAATCCCGTGGTCCAGTTGGATACACACCAGCAACACCCTCCTCGTCAACTTCCTCCACAATCTCCATCAGATTCAGTCCTGCAGCCCAAGTCACCAGCCAGACTGAGTCCTCCTCAATACGGGATTCATCCGAGGAATCCTGCAGCGGTACGCCTACTACTGCCACTGCTGCTGTTGCTGCTGTTAGTCGGTCATCTTCCCAGAGGGGAAGTCGTAAGACCGCTAAGTCTTTCACCAAACAATTGACCGTCCAACAGTCGTTTGCCATGACCACCAAATACGATAGTAGTCACCCTATTGCAAAGCGTATAACTGCGGCTGTAACTGCAATGTTGGTGTTAGACGTGCGCCCGGTGTCCGCCATCAGTGGAGTGGGATTTAGAGGGTTGATGGAGGTATTGTGTCCCCGGTACCAAATCCCCTCGAGATTCCACTTCACTAGGCAGGCGATACCAAAAATGTACAGAGAAGTACGATCAAGTGTCCTCAGTGCTCTTAAAAATGCGGTTGTACCCACTGTCCACTTAACCACGGACATGTGGAGAAGTGGTTCTGGGCAAACGAAGGACTATATGACTGTGACAGCCCACTGGGTAGATGCATCCCCTTCCGCAGCAACAGCAACAGCTGCATCAGTAGCAGCATCTACAAAATGGCTGCTCATGCAAAGGCAGGCAACATTGTGCATTACAGGCTTTAATAAGAGGCACAACGCTGCCAACATATTAGAGAAAATGAGGGAAATTATCTCCCAGTGGCTTACCCCACTTAGACTCTCATGGGGATTTGTGGTGTCAGACAATGCCAGTAACATTGTGCGGGCATTAAATATGGGCAATTTCCAGCACGTCCCATGTTTTGCCCACACCATTAATTTGGTGGTGCAGCATTACCTCAAGAGTGACAGGGGTGTGCAGGAGATGCTTGCGGTGGCCCGCAAAATTGCTGGACACTTTCGGCATTCAGCCAGTGCCTACCGCAGACTAGAGGCACATCAGAAAAGCTTGAACCTGCCCTGCCATCACCTCAAACAAGAGGTTGTGACGCGCTGGAACTCCACCCTCTATATGCTGCAGAGGATGGAGGAGCAGCAAAAGGCCATTCAGGCCTACACAGCCACCTACGACATAGGCAAAGGAGTGGGGATGCGCCTGAGTCAAGCGCAGTGGAGACTGATTTCCGTGTTGTGCAAGGTTCTGCAGCCATTTGAACTTGCCACACGAGAAGTCAGTTCCGACACTGCCAGCTTGAGTCAGGTCATTCCCCTGATCAGGCTGTTGCAGAAGCAGCTGGAGAAAGTGAGGGAGGAGCTGGTAAGCCATTGCGATTACAGCAAGCATGTAGCTCTTGTGGATGTAGCCCTTCGTACGCTTTGCCAGGATCCGAGGGTGGTCACTCTTTTAAAGTCAGAGGAATACATTCTGGCCACCGTGCTCGATCCTCGGTTTAAAGCGTATGTTGTGTCTCTGTTTCCGGCGGACACAAATCTACAGCGGTGCAAAGACCTGCTGGTCAGGAGATTGTCCTCTGAAGAGGACCGTGACATGCCAACAGCTCCACCCTCATTTTCTTCCACATCTATGGCTGCGAGGAAAAAGCTCAGTTTTCCCAAAAGAGGCACTGGCGGGGATGCTGATAACATCTGGTCCGGACTGAAGGACCTGCCAACCATTGCAGACATGTCTACTCTCGCTGCATTGGATGCTGTCACAATAGAAAAAATTGTGGATGATTACTTTGCTGACACCATCCAAGTAGACATGTCAGACAGTCCATATTGTTACTGGCAGGAAAAAAAGGCAGTTTGGAAGCCCCTGTACAAACTGGCTCTATTTTACCTGAGTTGTCCCCCCTCCAGTGTGTACTCGGAAAGAGTTTTTAGTGCAGCGGGGAACCTGGTCAGTGAGCGGCGAAGGAGGTTGCTTCCTCACAACGTTGAAAAAATGATGTTTATAAAAATGAATAATCAATTCCTCAATGAAGTACAGCACTGCCCTCCAGATACTACAGAGGGACCTGTGGTTGTGGAGTCCAGCGGGGACGAATTGATAATGTGTGATGAGGAGGAAGTACACACTGTAGGGGGAGAGGAATCAGAGGTTGAGGATGAGGACGACATCTTGCCTCAGTAGAGCCTGTTTAGTCTGTACAGGGAGAGATGAATAGCTTTTTTGGTGTGGGGGCCCAAACAAACCAATCATTTCAGTCAAAGTTGTTTGGTAGGCCCTGTCGCTGAAATGATTGGTTTGTTAAAGTGTGCATGTCCTATTTCAACAGCAGACCTCTCAACTGCAGCTCATCCCTCCTCTGCGGGGATAATGTCTCCTGTGCTCTGACACGTCACTCTGTGTACTCTCAGCCTCAGGATCTGACACTACAGCTACCATGCCTCTTGTAGCAGCCCTCACTCCAGGGCCTCTTCCATGTGCAGTGTCCCCCTCTCTCTTGGGTTCACTATAGTGGCATGGAGTTCTCCCCCTCATCCAGGGCACACATTCCTTGCCCTGGCTCAGTCACCACGCTCAGACTTCCAGGCAATGCTGGGGGAGCCTGGGAGCTTCCACCCCAGGTCCCCAGCTACAACTCTCCTCTCCTGTGTCTTCTCTCTCTTTCTGACACTTTAAAGATCGTGCCTTTAAATGAAAAAGTCAGTCTTGATTGCACGACTATGTGCAAGTGCAACAGGGACATTTTTTGGGGTTTACAAAGTCAAACAGTAACACTACGACCCTGTCTGTCTGGGGTCTGTCAATGACGAATTGTCTGGAGCATGTTTTGAGGAGGTATTGTGGCCCCGGTATCAAATTGGGTACCGGGGCCACCCCACTATGCAGTCCAGATACTTGTTTGGTGGAATTCAGACCAGTTGAGGGTTTTATTATTATATTGTGTGGACCACTCTATCTATACCACACTACAACTCTATACCACTCTATTTCCTACTTTAATTCTATTTAATTCTATTTCCTACTTTAATTCTATTACTAATTAATTACCATAAAGAGGAACCAAAAAAACCAATTTTACCAAAAGTATAATATGACTTAGACTTACAAACACTACACTTGAAAGATCGTGCCTTTAAATGAAAAAGTCAGTCTTGATTGCACGACTATGTGCAAGTGCAACAGGGACATTTTTTTGGGTTTACAAAGTCAAACAATAACACTACGACCCTGTCTGTCTGGGGTCTGTCAATGACGAATTGTCTGGAGCATGTTTTGAGGAGGTATTGTGGCCCCGGTATCAAATTGGGTACCGGGGCCACCCCACTATGCAGTCCAGATACTTGTTTGGTGGAATTCCGACACGTGGAGGGTTTTTTAATTATATTGTGGCCTCGGTACCAAATTGTGTACCGGGGCCACCACACTACGCAGTCAAGATACTTGTTTGGTGGAATTCAGACCAGTTGAGGGTTTTATTATTATATTGTGTGGACCACTCTATCTATACCACACTACAACTCTATACCACTCTATTTCCTACTTTAATTCTATTTAATTTTATTTCCTACTTTAATTCTATTACTAATTAATTAACATAAAGAGGAACAAAAAAAACCAATTTTACCAAAAGTATAATATGACTTAGACTTACAAACACTACACTTGAAAGATCGTGCCTTTAAATGAAAAAGTAAGTCTTCATTGCACGACTATGTGCAACAGGGACAGTTTTTTTCTTTACAAAGTCAACTAATAACACTTGGACCCTGTCTGTCTTTAACATACTTAATGGGATCTCAATGACGAATTGTCTGTAGCATGTTTGGAGGAGGTATTGTGGCCCCGGTATCAAGTTGGGTACCGGGGCCACCCCACTACGCAGTCCAGATACTTGTTTGGTGGAATTCTGACACGTGGAGGGTGTATTTATTTTATTGTGGCCCCGGTATCAAGTTGGGTACCGGGGCCACCCCACTACGCAGTCCAGATACTTGTTTGGTGGAATTCTGACACGTGGAGGGTGTATTTATTTTATTGTGGCCCCGGTATCAAGTTGGGTACCGGGGCCACCCCACTACGCAGTCCAGATACTTGTTTGGTGGAATTCTGACACGTGGAGGGTGTATTTATTTTATTGTGGCCCCGGTATCAAGTTGGGTACCGGGGCCACCCCACTACGCAGTCCAGATACTTGTTTGGTGGAATTCTGACACGTGGAGGGTTTTTTAATTATATTGTGGCCTCGGTACCAAATTGTGTACCGGGGCCACCACACTACGCAGTCAAGATAGATAGATGCGTATCATAGATAAAGTACATTCAGTGGTGTGGGGCAAATTAAAAAATATTCAAAATGCACTGACATTATCAAAAACAAGAGGTTGTCACACGCTAAAACTCCAACATGTATATGATGGAGAGGATGGAGGAGCAGCCGTATGTGTAGTGTAATGCAGACCTGTTGAAGGTTTTTTATATATTTTATTGTGGTGCCCAGTGCCCACTCCTCTACGCAGTCCAGGTACATTTATTGGTGCGAATCAAACAAGTTGATGGTTTTCTTATTATATATATTGTGGTGACCCACTCCTCTACGCAGTCCAGGTACATTTATTGGTGCGAATCAAACAAGTTGATGGTTTTCTTATTATATATATTGTGGTGACCCACTCCTCTACGCAGTCCAGGTACATTTATTGGTGCGATTCATAAAAGTTCAGGGTTTTTAAGATATTGTGGTGACCCACTCCTCTACGCAGTCCAGGTACATTTATTGGTGCGATTCATAAAAGTTCAGGGTTTTTAATATATTGTGGTGACCCACTCCTCTACGCAGTCCAGGTACATTTATTGGTGCGAATCAAACAAGTTGATGGTTTTCTTATTATATATATTGTGGTGACCCACTCCTCTACGCAGTCCAGGTACATTTATTGGTGCGATTCATAAAAGTTCAGGGTTTTTAATATATTGTGGTGACCCACTCCTCTACGCAGTCCAGGTACATTTATTGGTGCGATTCATAAAAGTTCAGGGTTTTTAATATATTGTGGTGACCCACTCCTCTACGCAGTCCAGGTACATTTATTGGTGCGAATCAAACAAGTTGATGGTTTTCTTATTATATATATTGTGGTGACCCACTCCTCTACGCAGTCCAGGTACATTTATTGGTGCGATTCATAAAAGTTCAGGGTTTTTAATATATTGTGGTGACCCACTCCTCTACGCAGTCCAGGTACATTTATTGGTGCGATTCATAAAAGTTCAGGGTTTTTAATATATTGTGGTGACCCACTCCTCTACGCAGTCCAGGTACATTTATTGGTGCGAATCAAACCAGTTGATGGTTTTCTTATTATATATATTGTGGTGACCCACTCCTCTACGCAGTCCAGGTACATTTATTGGTGCGATTCATAAAAGTTCAGGGTTTTTAATATATTGTGGTGACCCACTCCTCTACGCAGTCCAGGTACAATTATTGGTGCGAATCATAAAAGTTCAGGGTTTTTAATATATATTGTGGTGACCCACTCCTCTACGCAGTCCAGAAAGATACCTTGTTGCAACGTTTTGGACTAATAACTATATTGTGAGGTGTTCAGATTCAGAATACACTGTAAATTAGTGGAAATGCTTGTTATTGAATGTTATTGAGGTTAATAATAGCCTAGGAGTGAAAATAAGCCCAAAAACTTGATTTTTAAACTTTTTATGTTTTTTTCAAAAAAAATCCGAATCCAATACCTTAAATCCGAACCGAGACCTTTCGTCAAGTGTTTTGCGAGACAAATCCGAACCTCAAAAATAACGAAAATCCGGATCCAAAACACAAAACACGAGACCTCAAAAGTCGCCGGTGCACATCCCTAGAAAATACTGACATTTTTCATGTAGCACACAAATACTTGATAACTTTATTTTTACACTGAAATTTAAAGTTGATCTAGGACATGCCCTACCCCAACTATAAATTTGTCCCCACATTTTAAATTTACCTCCCCTCCAATGCCACATAGTTTTGCCAAGGTGCAAAGTTACTCCTTTTTTTGCTTTGCCCTCCTTAATGACTCAGGCTCAAGTAAATAATAAAGTGGATAAGGAAGAGTTTGGAATATTTTAAGTATTTAGTTCAAATAAAATATTATAACATGAAGTGCGTGTGTGTGTTTTTTATTATTAGACATGTTTATAGAACTAAATGTTCCAGCGTGCCCTGACTGTCAGGCTATGCTGGAATAAAATACTTTTAATGACTTCAAAAGTGCACATTGTTTGTAAGGAATTCCGTCTCATGCTGACCAGGCTGTGGTTGGTATTACATTAAGACTATCAGGTCTCATGTAGTGGATAGAACACCAGCTAAGATTGGCACAGCAAGAGAGCGGAGTCTAAGTTGCTATTGGTATTTACTAGAGCCCGCCGCAAAGAGGGATGGATTTGGCTGCGTAAAGTAACCAGACCGTGGTCCGCAGAACTAGCACTTAGCTTGGTGGGCGGAGCACTACAGGCATGTAACTTTGGAGACAGAATAGTCCGAAAAGCAAAGGTCAGACAGATGCAGGTAAACTGAACAGAGTCAACATGCAGAACAATAGTCAGGAAAAGACAAACGTAAAAACCAATCTGTCAACGCAGTACAAGTATCACAAAGTCAGGAACAAGCTGGGTCAATAATCAGGAATCCAGAGGTAAACAGAATAACACGATCAGGAGCTCAGAATATCAAAGCTAATATTATGGCACGGAATGGCAGGCAGAGATTTAAATATTTACTGTTTGGGAATTCAACTCCCCGCCTTTGTGATTTCAGCGATTACCTGATTCCAAATGAGTGAACTTGTCACACTGTGAAGTGAAAGATAGATACTGAGCCCAGCATCTAAATGAAGGATTCCTGACAAGGGAACCCCACGTTCTTTTTCCCCCTGCATTAATGGTAACCAGTTCAGACTATACCACTGGTGCTGGTTAATTATTTAGGGAGGTAAAAGCAGTTTTTTGTTTGTTTACTTATTTATTTATTTTAAAACTCTTCCTTTATTCAAGCCTCTATAAATAAATTCAGAGAAGGCAAATTTATAAGGGCATTTCTTGCTGTACATGGGCACTCCCTCTGCAAAAGGACTTGAATTCTACACCAGTTTATAGCTGGTTGAAATTGTCCCCAAGCACAGGCATCATGGCCACCTTTCCAAATCCTCAACCAACCCTTGTGTTAGAATGCCGCCGCCCCCTCCCCCCACGATTTAGTGAACAGTGGCCCCAGGCCAGTGAGCACAGGGCTGGTGCCTATATGGGGGACACAAAAAATTGATGCTTCCTTAACCAAAAGTCTACCAGTTGTGCAATGAAATGTACAGGACTCATTCTATCCTGCATAAGCTGTGGGGTACAGGATCATTAACAAAATTGGGACACCTTGACTACCAATTTTGTCATGGCAATGGTTCCAGTGTAATGTAGAGGAATCAATAAAAACCCTGCTCATTATACCCAGTGCTTGAAGTACAGATTTAGAAGTATGGTCTACCACCATATATCACCATATACCAGCCCACTTCAACCAATGATTATACCAGAAGAGTAAACAATAATAGACATGCACAACTTACAAATAAAGCTTGAGTGAATACAAATCCCAAGTAATTTCCCATGCTGACTGCTTGTGATTGGTTGTTTATTATGTTTTTCGCCATTTTTACTATGACAGATCAAGAAGAAAAAAAAATAAGAAAATAAAATAGTATTTTCCCATTTGCTATATTTTTTATTTAAATAAAATGGTAAGCAAGAGTTAAACTACACTTTATTTAAAAATGGGAATGTTTATTTAATTTTACTCTGATGGTACTGTGGTAGGGGTCTTAAGGATTCAAATAGATTATTCTGGGAATCTGAGGTGGCAAAGGTGTCACTACAGGGGTCAACCTTGTCAACTGACAGCTAATTGTTTTTATTTGCAACAGTGGGCGAAGTGGAAATTTAGAAGTTCTGGTATGGAACTTTCACTTTGAAATGACTGGCCGTGCCCCCAAAGGTTTAGGGATTTTGATATAGTGAAATTAATTTTAGATGCATTTTAACACTATAGTATAACATAAACCATATTAAATTATTCAAGGCTATCCACCCTGTGTACCTCTACCTCATGTCTTCTTTGTGTACTTACATTTTCCTTCATATCTCCATTATAATATAACAAATCTTCCCAAAATATCTACCTTATATCTTACATGTTACCCTTTATCTTTTCCTTATCTGTTCACTTTCTCTGTTCCTATGTGCTTCTATCTTCATTGCAGGTATCCCCCTCTCTCCCTCCCTACCTGCTCTCCCCTGTGCCTCACATCCTGTTTCTCTTGCTCATACCTTACTCTTTGATCCTCTTTATCTATTCCTGTTTCTGCTCCTATTATTCCCTCTCACTAGTGCATTTACACTTTTGCCCCGTCATCATCACACTGCAGTCTCCTTGATCACACTGTGCCTCCTTCATCACACACACACCCCCCCCCCTCCCTGGCACTGTGCCCCCTTCTTCATTACACCGTGCCCCCTCCTTCATCACACTGTTTCCTCGTACATTACACTTTTGCCTCTTCATCACTGTGCCCCCTCCTTCATCACACTGTGCCCCCTCCATATCACATTGTGCCCCCTCCATATCACATTGTGCCCCCTCCTTCACTACACTGTGCCCCCTCTATATCACACTGGGCCTCCTCCATTTAACACTGTGCCCCCTCAATAATTGTGTCCCCTCCATTACACTGTGTCCGCTCCATCACTCTGTGCCCTCATTCTTCACACTGTGACCCCTCCATCACACCATGCTCTAATTCATCACACTGTGCCTCCTCCATCACACTGTGCCCTCATTATCACCATGTGGCCCTCCTTCATCACCCTTTTCCCTCCTTTATTATCCTGTGACCTCCATGATCCTGTGCCTTCCTTAATCACCTTGTGCCCATTCATCATCATGTCCTTCTTCATTATCCTGTGCTCCCCTTCATTACCATGTCTCCTCCTTCATTACCCTTCGCCCCTCAATCACAATGTGTCCTATATCATCACCCTATTTCCCCTGCTGTGACCCCACGTTTCTACTTACCTTTCTATGAGCTTCTTTCTTCTGTCTTCTCTTCTTCCTCCCTTCTCTCTTCTGTCTTCTCTTTTTCCTCCCTTCTTTCTTCTTTCTTCTCTTTTTCCTCCCTTCTTTCTTCTGTCTTCTTTTCTTCCTCCCTTCTTCTGTCTTCTCTTCTTTCTCCCTTCTTTCTTTTGTCTTCTGGCTCCTCTGTGCATTGTTCCTCACTGACAGTGTTGGGACATGATGACGTCATGCCGAACACTTTCAGTGAGAATGGACCAGAGAGAAGCAGTGAGCTTCTACAGATGCAGCTCCCATGGACAAGCGGGAAAGGCAGATGGAGCTGAGAGCCCCTCCAGCATGGCGCTCCCCTTCCTTGCTTTCCCAAATAACCGCCAGCCCTGGTTGCTCCTGAAGTGGAGCGGAGAAGTGCCAGTATGCCATGCCAGCACAAACTACCTCACTTCGAGCACTGATTTGCAACATACCCAATGTACTCTCAGATGTAGCAAGGGTCATGAATTCCATGCCAGAGTAACACCATATTAATTCTGAGTTTGAGCACTTCTTCCTGCCTATGCAGTCTTAATAATAAGCACATAGTCACATGATGAAGGAGCTTATCTCTGCATAGGTAATGTGCTATTCTAGAAACATGGCCCTTGGGTGGATAAAGAGCAACATCAGCTGACTTTTCAGCATTTGCCAAAAATGCATTTTTCATTCACAATAAAATAATCTACAATGATAGTACAAATCCTTTTAGCAACTGGGCCACGACCTTTATGAGTCAGGAGCTTAGTTATGCGTGATGAGTAAAATAGAATGTCCTGCACTATGTTCTGCCTGCTACATGACATTGTTACTGAAACACTTTCACTTTAGTAGTAAGTTGAGAAGCCTCCAAGTCACTTTTACTAGTAGCAGGAAATAACTAAGTCATTCTATTTATTTCATTCACATCGCCTCCTTCTCCTAGTATGGTCTGGGCAATATCATGTGACAGGTATGTCTTGGTCTTCTCTTTAAGAAAAATTAGAACTTTATAGACGTAACAAAGATGATAACTGGAACGTAATCCTTTATTGTACTTCTATTATTTATTGTTTGGTCAATTGCATGTTGACTAACTTACTACAGATACAGGAATGAATGTTACATGATCTTGGAAAGCTATCACTGTATAATATGTTATTGCAATAAATGTAGATTACCAAAAGGAGATAAAATTTGACGAAATCTCAGTGTCCCATATGTTATTCAATACGATTCTTTCACAGTATCTTATAAAATGTCTCTACTTGATAAATCGCCTCTGTACTGAATGCCAAAGAACTGTGTTTTACACTGTTGAGTTTTTTCACTGCTTGATCAAGACCAATATGTATTAGTTTAACATCTGTTTCCCCTCACTAAGCTATGTGCAGTCTTCATTTTGGTAAAATCTATTTCAATGGGAAAATACAATTGGGATGAGTACATCTATGGTGTCAGTGAGATAAAACCAGATGTTCGTCATTAAAATTTCTTGCTGTTGGATAAATGACACAAGTGGGATCTAATAAGCATTGTGAAGTGCCAGCAACTATCTAGTATTTAACCGATTCCAGGAAAGAACAAACTGCAAAAGAAACACAGTGGTCTATAGTCCTATGTGTACTTATAGTTGCATTTTAAAAAGAGTCTATGTTCACAGTCCTGCCTTATTGAGAACATCACAACTGTATATATATATAATCATCATTTATTTATATTGCGCCACTAATTCCGCAGCGCTGTACAGAGAACTCACTCACATCAGTCCCTGCCCCATTGGGGCTTACAGTCTAAATTCCCAAATACACACATACACACACATACAGACTAGGGTCTAGTGTTTGTTAGCAGCAAATTAACCTACCAGTATGGTTTTGGAGTGTGGGAGGAAACCGGAGCACCCGGATGAAAAACCACGCAAACACGGGGAGAACATACAGACAGACAGATAAGGCCATGATTGAGAATTGAACTCAGAACCCCAGTGCTGTAAGGCCGAAGTACTAACCACTGAGCCACCGTGCTGCCCAATATATATATATATATATAATCGTACTGTTTTAAAAATTCACAAATCTATCCAGTTCCACCTTTTACAACCTTTTATAAATTTTAGACATTTAGATCACAGTTTGAAAGGGAAGCAGAACAAAAACCCCGGAAGCATTTCCTATTTAACCTTGTAGGCAGGCCCGGTGACAGCTCTGGGGGCGTCCCAGGCTGCACCCTACACTCTGAAACAGTAAACCCACCCCTGCTACTTATTACCTTGGCAGGTGGAAGGTGCAGTGGCATCTCCAGCTCCTCAGACTTGCAGTGCTTGGCTGTGATATCATAAGCTTCCCATGCAAAAAGCTGCTGTCTGCTTCTCCTTCATGTCAGCGGATGTCGCTCCATGGGGGGGCGTACGGGGCATTAAAATTACTGGATGAGTGACATTATGTTCTCATCCAGTGCTTTAAGCGACCCGTAATCACCGGCACCCTAGGCAACCGTCTAAGTTTGGCTAATGGTAGTGAGGGGCCCTGCATGTAAGATGAAAAAAATGATTTCCTGAACTCATACCTGGTAATCACATTTATTCCCTGGATCAATCATGCCAACTGCTTAATGTGCTCATTAAATGTATCCAGTAAATTATTAAATATATCTAGGGATTTTGCCACTACTACCTGCTTCTGCAGTGAACAATTCTTCTCTAAATTGTGTGTCAAGCATGGTAAACAGATGATGCTCACACAGGTTATACTGAACCACTTTGCTGCACTTTATTCAGAGATGTCAGGATGGTATAGTCAGTAAGAAGTGTAGTTCCAGCAGTCAAATAAACAAAAGTGTTTTACAATTACCCGCAACTGGCTAGACATCCAGTTTCCTCACTAGACGCTGTTCACTATCTGACATCGGTCGACACGCACACAAAACAAAACCAGCTATTTATGCCTCCTCCCTAGTCCTAACCAAACCAGTAATTGACCACATCCATGTCCTTCATCTGTGAAGCTGTGTTCTATGCGTAGAGAAGTGTACAAGATTAACCCTGTCTGCAGCATGAGCCTCCAGACTCTTAGAATAACTATCAGGCTCTCCTTTAACAGTACGTGGCAAACTGCCCTTTTTGCCACAGTTGGTAGAAAAAACATTGCTCGCTGTGGATGCTCCTTGTTACTTGTACAGTCTGAGTATATAAAGCTTATCAGACAAATCTTTGCATTGTTCTTGACATTAATGATGTTTCCTCTAAGGTGTCTTGTTTCCAATGTAAACAACCCAAGTTGGTAAAGTATTGCATTTTATCTCCCAAACCCATACATCCCAACTGTCCCTATTTTGGCTGGACGTTCCGATTAGCATCCGACAAAAGGGTCGAGTCTTAATGAGAAATTGGGTGGGTTTTCTCCAAATATGGTCATTTGTGGGCAGAGTTTGTGCATTTAATAAATAGGTGGAACAATTACTTCTATATCCATTACCTTCCTTACATTTTTCAACATTGAAGCTCATCTACCATTTCACTGCAAATTTTCTCCAAATTAATCATTTCACTCATGTAGGGACTCATTGCCCTGCTCTGTGTTATTAACCTTCCAAAAGTTAAAGCGAGATTTACTAAAGAGAGGTTTGATGAAATCTCCAGCTTTCAACTTTTTTTCTGGCGATGTTAAAGTCACCAGCTTTACTAAAGGTCAAACCAACCAGTAAACCACCTGAAAATAACAGTCACCACATTACAAATCTCCATCACGATTTTTAACATGATAAACAATGAGATTTGCTAAGCAGCAGTTTGACAAATCACTAGAAAACTTTCAGCAATACAGTCAAAATAAAAGAGGTGTTTGTGAGAGGTGAGCTATTTCCCCATTCAGAACACCATTGACTTATAAATTATTTTATGATTATGGGCACAAAATTAATATACAATTAACTTTTTTTTTTCATTATATTAAAGGGGCAATATTATTATACTATGGGCACAATGAATATATAATTATATTAATGGAAAATAATAGTTCATTTCTAACGAGGGCAATAATTATTTACAATAGGGCAATGAGACATTTAATACATTAACAACATACATCCCATAAACTTTTAATATTCCAAAATAGGGTAAAATCGAATATTAAGAGTTAAACAGTACTTAAGTAAACTTAGTTTCTTTGTGGGGAATTAGCCCTTGAAAAATATGTAAGCAGTGCTTAGATGTGACCTTTGCACTTCAAGAATATACCTCTGTTTGGATGCTGCCACCACTTTTCAGTGACACCCTGAAGATGATTTTCACTTCAATTCACTTTCACTGTTTACCTGTTGCTGTTAGAGATTGGTGCAGGTTAACCAATGGCTCAGCTGAGGAACAGAGAGAGCTACCCACGACATGACCCTAGTTTGTTACTGAAATTAGTACCACCAACTTCTCATGGAAAAGTCCTTGGTTGGTGGGGTGCCCATAGGTTAAGGAGACCAAACTATGCACTGACTTTGGGTCACATGAAAACTATAAGATTCTACAAATTTATTGAGTATATGACATCAAATAGCATCAAAACATACCAGGGCACTCTTACAGACCAATAAAGAAAGGATGAAAATTAATAATTTTCTTTAGAGACATCAATCTGTTTCTGCTTCCTGGAGAATATATTTGCAGATGTCTTTTTCTCCACTTGAATCTCCAGGTCCTCTTTAGTACAAGTCACTGGTTGCTCACTTGGTATCTTTTATATACAACTACTGAGCAGGAATGCCTGTTCTGTCCATAATGTGATCCATTTTCAAGAGTTTCCTTGCATGTACTCCAACTTGAATTGTGATGGTTGATTGATGTATTTCTCGGTTTGTGACAACATGGCGACTTTCCAACAAGTTTTTTTACAGATTAGGAAAATGAAAACACAATAAAATATCAATGTGTAGCCAACTTGGCTTAATTCAGAACAGGAGTATAGGATGGAGAAGTGGACTTTATATGAGGGACCAAGTCCAACTATCCAAGTGCAAGGCCTATACATAACATCACATGTACACATTAATGAATTCATTGTTCTACTCATCTATTTTAGGCTTTAATAAACAAGGTATAAGTAGACTTTCAGTTTTATGCTCCTAAAATAAAATCTCTGACCCAATAGTCTTTGTTCCTCAAATCATTTGAACAAAACTTTTTTAATAAAGTTGAATCATGAAATCAATGATGGGCAGAACAGATACCTCAGTTTTTGTTGGCAATTTCTTTCCTATATTGTCTTCACCTCCTTTACACTTTTTGTGCTCCAAAATAATTTGAAACTCCCAAAATATCTATAAATAATGAATTACAAAAATTGACAGATCACATCTTTCATTTATACTCGCCAAACCATTTTGATCTGCCAGGGTTTTAAGATTCACATGCTAACTGGTTGTGTTTGACGCCTAGGCATTAAGCTGCCAGCAGTAGTAGTATAAAGTTCAAGTTCCCCAAAAGTTCTATTACAAAACTCCCCAAAACATATTGATTGATGTATGTATGAATTAACAACATTGCATAAATGTAGCTCATTGTGATTACTGATAAGACCACATATGGGTATTTTGGACTGTAAGCTGGAAGAAAGAAGAGCAATTAATGGTTAAAAGAGGGTACGTGTTGGGAAGTAATTATTTTTAATAAAGAACTTTGTCTTGGTGCGTGTATTTCATTTTTTTTTGTATGGGTGCATACAGGTCCCACAGGCCCTGGTTGTCAGACATGCGGTTTCTTATAGTTTTGCAGCCATTGGGTATGCCAGCACTTGTAGTTCTACAAGTGCCAGCATACCCAAGCAGTTAAGGGCTGCAGATGCTTGCTGGGACCAGTAGAGCACCTGGAAAAAAATATATTACTTTCAGTACAGGGTTATTTTTCCTGGGGCTAAACACTGCTTTTACATCCCCAATTCCCATATGAAATTGAGCCTGTACTGGTTGACATTATGACAGCGGGACCCCAAGCTGTGGGTTTCCCTGTTACAGTGTCACCAGTCTAGCCTGTCATAGCCTAGTGCTGGTAACGGCTTTTTCAGAGGGAGCTTGCGCTATTTTTCACCCCAAAATTGCTGCATAGTACAGAGTGATCTCAGTCACACATGTCTTGAGCTCAGCATACACTTGTAATGTGGGGGTGTTTGGACCCATTTTGTGTCTGCATTTTACAAAATTACACGAGGCCCATAATCTTCATTCCTCACTACAAATACATTAATATTTCATTAGGTCTCTTTAATCAGATTCCTCGAGCTCTAACAAGTTTTATATTTCATTTCATATGCAAATCATCATCATTTATAGTATGCTGTGGTACTGAAATGGAAGACAGTAACAATGTCATTATTTAAGGTAAGGCTGTAATGAGTAGAATTCTATTTCAGAAAGATTGTTAAGAAAAAAAAGTTAAACAAAACCAAGTTACAGAAAATGTAAAGTTAGTGGAACCTAGAAGCTTGAATTAAACTTGCAAAGTCAGTGTCATTGGTTACAAAATATTGTATTGAGAAATGTTGGTGCTGAGATTATTTAATTGAAGGTATATCACAAAATATACAGCACATGTTAAGTTTAACATAGCAAAATGTATGTTTGTTCCACAGTATTTAGGTACATAAATATGTACAGCATTTTATTTACCTGTGGTTTGGAGTTCCCCTAATTTACAGGAGGTATCTGGGTGTCTAGCTTGTTTCAGACTTCTGTGTTGTTGATGCCCATCCGTGTTCTTCCAATACGCGTAAGTGAGAATCTCACAGGGAAGGCTCATAGACAACTCCACTGCTTGTTTGTTTTGGAACACACAAGTGGAGGGAGCAGACAGAAGAGCAGCATCGAACTGTTGGAACCTTGTGCTATGTGTCTGGCTGGATAGCGTCTTACTTGTGCATTGCATAGAAACAAATATCAGAGATTTAAATTAAAAATTAATTTAATTAATTTTGAATTAATTTTTTTAATTAATTTAAAAAAATATATTAAATATACTTGAACAGTAAAAAAAGGAAAAACTGTTACACAGATTTGTCAATTAACCAATGTCATTACCTGTTTTAAGACTTAAGGAATTTTCAGTGCTAGTGTCCAAAATTACTCCCTTTTAATTGGAATGTTGTGTTAAATATTTGTCCTCTTTAGGTCAAGACACTAACACAATGAGTTATTTACTAACATTGCTCCAAGGTGCAAATTTGCACTAGAACCATAGCAGTCAAGCAGCCTTTTGCTTTCATTGTTGGAGCTATATAAATAAATGATGATGATGATGATTATGATTGTCTACCTTGCACTAGACAGATTCACTCTAGTTCCTGATTGGTTGCTATGATATTAGTGTATTTTTGCAACTGTCTATACCACTAAATCATAAATACTCCTTTACAGAGGTTTTATGTGCCACTATAAAGGGTTTTGATTTTTTACTTCATTTGTTTTAATTTTGCAACTTTTAATTGATATTGTATTCAATGCAAAATCAAGTATATAACATTATGGACCGCATTACTTCATTCTACAATATATAAAAAGAAAATGCATCATTTTCTCCATAGCAGACTATATACCATGTAATAAACGGATGTTCACTTTACTTTTTTTACAGTTGAATTTACTTAAACAGTTGTGATGGGATAGGACTTACGCTGTATCGCCTCAAAGTACAGTAGTACACACTGTATGACGGTTTTGGCTAGCTTTCTTTCAGTAGTCACACATACATGTAAAAGAACATTTCATGGCATAACCACCTGTGGAGCAGGTCACATCTGTGATTTGTTAACCTTCACAGGATTGGTGATGCTAAGAGGAGGGGTCTGATAAAATACTTTGCTGATTGCATTAAAAAATGAAGTTGCAGTTAGAACTTTGCTGCTTTACAGTCCTATAATGTCTTCCAATTCAGCGCAGACCTGTCCAGCAACACAAATATAATTAATCAATTTCCTCTAGCTTTCTGAAGAAATTAAATGGTAAAACGAGCCCAGATGAAAACTGTGAGTGAGGGAAATTTTAAAGTATAGAATCTGTAGCCCAGGGGCATAGGAGCTGTGTATGAACTCAGGTTGTGGAAAGAGTGAACATGCCACTGAAATTCAAGATTTCTACAAGTCTCTGTGATAAGACCACTGTCTTAGCAATTGCTCCCTCCCCCTTCTGCCCATATGGAATTGTTCAACTTCTTCCTCAACTTTGACTTGATACCGCTCTCTGCTCGCCTTCCCTTTTAAGACCTGTGAAGACAATGACTGCTGAAGTGCAGGAGTAAAATATTCTGAACCTGACCATGTTCATTTAGATGCATAACATAATTTCTATGGATAATCAGAAAAACAAGTTGAAATTACTCTGTACATACATGGTGTTTCTTTCTGTGTTGGCTTTACAGCTAGAGGGGTTAAACAATGTTATTCAGTGAGACAATTTAAACATTAATCAAAATTTAATTTATATGCTGAAATGTGGTTCTTCTGGGACTAGTCATTTGTATCATATCTTGTGTTTCACAAAATCAGGTATGTACAATCTAAGGGCATTTTGTCCGATATACTATACAGATGATATACAGTGCTTCTACTTAATAGTGCCACCTTACAATGCAGGCCAATCATGGCAGTATAGGGGGTGACATAACATACATACAACTGATGTCTCTTAATGCACATTTGTTCAGGGATAGCAGTAGCACTGTAGCACTGATGTTTCCTTTCATATTTTTATACTATGAGCAAAAAGAGCATACACACCTAGGGCCCCATGACTCCATGGGGCCCTAGGCAATCTACTGGATTTTACCCCTTCAAAAATCTGTTTGTATTTGTCTTGCCTTAAGCAGTTAGCTAGGTTGTCTAATGGATGATCCAGCTATGTTTGTAGTCATTGTTAAATTATTCTTATTATTATTAATATTATTATCTTTTATTTATAAGGCACCACAAGAGGTCTGTAGAACCACACATTTGGGGTTACAACAAACAACAAAATTACATTATTACAACAATTCATGTATTAAAGTTACATAATTACATAGTGCATAAAAAAGCACAAGTAAAGAGGGTCCTGCTTGTGAAAGCTAGCACTCTAGGGTGGAGGAGCAGACACACAGGGGTTGATACTGAGAGGAGGAGTAGGGTTGGGGGTTGCGGAGACAGAAGAGATACAAGGAAGGATGCTAGGCTTGAATGAAAAGATAAGTTTTTATTTTTTAGGGCACGTTTAAAACCTTGGAGACTAGAGGAACTGGGCAGCTTAGGAGAAGTTCTGCTGGCGGGAGTGGAATGAGGTGATCAGTGTTGAGGTGAGACAGTGGTCATTGGCAAAGCAAAGAGGATGGAAGGGAGTGAGGGTAGAAATGAGGATTGAAATGCAGGAGGGGAGTGGGGTGGCTGAAGGCTTTGTAGGTGAGGGTGAGGAGTTTGAACTGGAATCTGTACTGGAAGCCAGTATAGCTACTAGCAAAGAGGGACGGCAAGGGTATAGCATTGAGAAAGAAAAATGAGTCATACAGCAGTGTGGAGGACACACTGAAATTGAGAGAGATGAAAGAGCCGGTGGCCAAAGAAAAAAGCTTGTATTAATAGATGCAAGAGGTAACATGAGTGTGAATGAGAGTTTTAGGAGAAAGCAGCAGGACTGGGAGAGAGACTGAATGTGGGGTTTGATGGAGATGCACCCATCACCATCAACAACACGGAAACTAGGCCTCTGAGACCTGCAAAGTTATGTCTCCTAAGAGGCGTATCCTAAAGATATGTGTAAATCACAATCAGATACATATCTAAGGGGTATGGTTGAGTTGTGTCACCGTGCCCTTACTCTACAGAGCTTACACATGAACGCCCCTGACCCACCCCTCCAAGCGCAAGACACTCAAAAGTGGTCATAAGATTTGCAAATGTACAGTATGTCAAATCTTATGCGACTTGCAACTGGACATAGTGCAAATGGACTTATGTAAATTCTAAATTAGGCCCAAAGTGTTTACTGAAATAAGAATGGTGCCCTGCGGCTGAACGGTGAGATCCAGGGACACTGGGCATTCAGCTAATTATACATAAAAATATAGAATATATACTCTTTATTTAAATATACTATATTTTTTACTTTAAATGTATTTCACAGTTACTGAGTACTATATAAACTGAAAGTCAGCGAGACTGCATAGCATTGTTTTTATCAGTTGAAGCAGCAAAAATGTTATAGGATCCGCCACACTCTACTAACCATTACTAAAGTAAGTACTGAAGCCTGCCTCTAAGCTTTAATCAGATTTCATATATATATATATATATATATATATATATATATATATATATATATATATATTAAATTTAGTTCAAGCTTTAATATAAGAGGCAGGCTTCAGTAATTACTTTAATTACTGATTAGTAAAATAGAGGATCCTCTACCATTTTTGCTGCATTATATATATTGCATATGTAGGTAATGTAATCAAAAACTGGTGTCATAGCATCAATGTTTTTTGTTGTTTATTTTTTTTTGATCATGCTTTAAATGTGCGTTATCATTGCTAGTTTTAATATGCAGAATTAATGCTAGTTGTGATGTGCGGTATCAATGCTAATTTTAATGTGTGGTATCAGTGCTAGTTCTAAGTTTGCATATGTTGTATGTGTACATAACATTTTTCATTATCTGCATTTTTGTAAAGGTTATTTATGGATATATCTGTTTTTGGTTACATTATTTAGTTTCATTATTTATAATTTATAATAATAAAGTACCGCTGATTAAGTAACACTAAATGAGCCTCTTTTTATCTTATGGAATATATATTGTACGATAAACACCCTTTAAGGCTGGTCCGTTACTTATGGGCCAGTGCTGTGTACAGTGGAGGTGGGAGGGGGGTTTAGCAATAGATTATATAATAATGTTCTATTAAAGCACTGAACCCAGGGGCTGATTTATCAAAGAGCAAAAAGTCATTTTGTTTTAAAAAACTGATGTTTTTGCCAGCAAAATGTCTTGGTTTTGCTTCGCAAAATACTAATAGGGTTATCGCTGGCGATAACCCCCTGTTGGGAGAACCTATTTATCAAGCACTATTAATAGATCATCATACAAATAGCACTACACTATTTGTATGATGATCTATTCGCCCACATACACAAAAATTTTGCTATTTTTTTAACAATAAAAATTAAAAAGATAATATTAAAAAACTTAACATACACTTACCTGAATAAAAGTGATTGTAATTTCTTTCTTTCTTTCTGTTTTTATTTCTTCTTGTTGTCCTTTCCTTGCTCTTGTGTTCAATAATGGCTTCATTATTTTATTTATATTATTGATTTAAATATTTTATTTATATATTTATATAAGTATATATTTATATATATTTATTTATATACTAATTAATTAATATTTACCTATTCATGGGAGCCTCCTAGTGAGATTGAGGTTTCCATGTATATGATTGATTGGGGTTGCCCAATCATATTCAGAGGGGACTGGTCCTGGGGAGAGGAGAGGGAGGGCACAGGGCATCAATTTGATACCCTGGCCTCAGTGATTTGCTGCTACAGGGCTACCGTAGGCTATGGGAGAAGCCCTGTAGCACTATCCAGCGATTTTGTTTTGTATATGCGCTGCCGCATCGAGTGTCATGTGATGCGGCCGTCTGTGCACTCGATAGCATTCTGACGGCACCACATTCACAAACAGACGGCGGCCCAAAGGAGGTACCAGACCGAGCGGCCCGGGGGGCATATGCCCCCCTGCTCCCGGCCCAGCCCGCCCGGTTACAGCAATATGGTTCCATTCTGGGTTATAGCAATCCTCTTCCAGCATTTCAGTTACAGCGATCCTCCTTCAGAATTCCAGTTACAGCATTCCGTTTAAGGTCTGGTCTAGCATTCCGGTTCCAATCCGGTCCAGCAATCCAGTTCCTGTTTGCTCCCCCCCTGCTAGTGTATCCACCATCTGCATCAGTCCATTCACTATATGCAGAGGGACATTATCAGGCCACCCAGCTTTGTCTATGTAGTCACCAGTCCAGCTCCAGGCGTGACATCAAGGTAGATTAACTTTGAGCAATCTGTCTCTTGCCACCAGAAGATCATTAACCACATGCACCAGCGCTGTTTCAGTACTGTACAGTATTCCCTGTATTTTACTCTACAATTTAATTGTATTAGGTCCTAATGGAAACCCATTGCTAGAGCTTTTTAACATCACATTGTGCAATAATGATGATGATGATGATCACACAAGCACTGAGGACTTTCTACTGTTTGTTGAAAAAATGTTTGCTAGTAGCATAAGGTAAATTATTATTTCTACTATTCTACAAATTAGTAGAAGGTAACATGGCTGATTCTGCCGACTAAAGGGTTAAAGTGGCCTTTTCTTCTCACGCACTGTATTCCAAATTGAAACAATGACCAAATAATCTGCAATATATGTTTCTGATCAGTCATATAATCCATGCCCCGAGGATCATTTTAACTGCTTAAAAAATAGGTTAAAAAGGCATAGCAAATGAACTCCACAGAACCTTCACTCTGACAGTGTTTTCATTCCAACAAAGGGAAGGATATTAAAAACAAGAAAGCTAACTATGTTGAGAAAACAAAAGAAATCTATTAAATAGAGGATGTGTCCTTCATTAAATCTTTAACTTGGATTTTCTTACTTTCCAGCATCCCGAGGATATCCAATATTAAAGCAGCAGGCAGCGGCACATTCTTTGGTTAAGTTCTATTTTGGTTTTACAAATTACACCGGCTTCTCCGTTTTCATCCGAATGACATAATACATTGTGGAATCCTTCAGTAGTTTGTGAAACTATTTTGTTAGTTTTAGAATATGGTATAAAAGTGCACTTTTGTTTTTTAACAAGATGACTTTTAAAGGTAACTCCACCCTAGAGACACAACATAGCCCGCTATGGCCATTGTCCATGGCTGCAACCTGGGAAAAGTTTTGAAGCATGGGATTGTCAATACAGTTGACTAGATGGCTGTTACAGCTGTTTTATCAGCTCCATCGACAACGAACCAGTACCCTCCGTATACTTGTAAATTTCTTCCAGCTGCCAGATAGTAGAGGTCACGGTTACAGGCACTTATGGTGTAACTTCTAAACCATGTGGGCCCTGAGCATGGGACCCTCATAATGCTACCAGCAGGGGAGGGAAAGTTATTTAGAAAATATGATCCCAGTAAGGCATTTTCCTTTAACACTTTTTTTTTTTTTTTTTTAAAGAAAATTGCATTAGCTAAAACAATAACCACACTACTTGAGCATTCCTAAACTACATAAGAAAACCAAAGTATTTCTGCAACGGCTTTAATAATTTGCCGTCGGATTAAGCACTAGTTCTGAATTCTGGTTCCAGCACATGTGCATTGAAAAACTTCAAGTAGTTAAAAGTGTAGATGCCCCTTGTACTTTGGTCTTGCCTTTACAGCGTGTTAGCAAGGTGTTGATTAACGTGTCTCGAAGCTTTCCTGCAGCAAAGTGCACTATGAACGCAATGAACGTTCTTGAAGAACTTTATTGTATATTACTGAGCATTAGGGCTTCTAAATGCGGCTGGCAACATTAAAATGTGTGTGAAAATAAGAGGACGCTTGTCAGAAAGGTTGTGTGTGTACTGGTCCATTTGCTTACATTAGTTTTAAACTACGAGCATGAAAGCACATTTAAAAGGCTAAAAGAAAGCTTAAAATTAATACCCACATGTATAGGTCTTGAAAGACATAACCCTTGTGTTTTGGCATTCAATAATGGTTTAAACTACAAAATACAATGAAATCCGTGTGTAGGTCACTGAGATCCATGTAAAAAATAAAGAGTAATGTTTTTTTTTTTACTGCATTGTATCTTATTGTATCTGTACTTAATACTCTGGCTGAGATGACAGTGTAACATTTATATCCTGTAGCTAACAGTTTGCAACAGAATGAAAGAGCCGTTTAGCCCAAAGTTCTATCGGCACTAGGGAACATCAGCTCCTGTGTTTCTATAATTGCAAGTCTGACATGGTAAGAAAAAGAGATTATTTTGTGGACAAGAACTTTGCATCCTGACAGACGGTTGTTATATCAAAAAAGATGAGGCTTCACTATGGCATCTCCTGACTCCCCCTCACCTTTCAATGTCACATTCATATGTGTGCACGTTCCCTCCTGTGGTTCAGTCTTCCCTCACTGTCCTTATAGAAAGAAAAAATGTTCACAATGGTTATTTCTACTCTAGAAGATATCGAAGGTGTCCGTCTCTTGAAGCTATTTTTTGCAAGTACTGTGATTATAGGCATTGCAAAATCATTCTAAATCCCCAACATTATATCATCCTATAAAGTGTTACACATAAGGTTTATCTAAATAATACATAGAACTCTAGGTTGCTAGCTGGTGCTATCTTTTCAACGTATATTTTAGCATATTTCTGCTGATGTCTACGATTTTTGCTTAAGTTACATGCATAGGGAATGAAACAGCTTACTGTGCCTCGTATAGAAAGTTCATGTAATTGGAACCCGAAGCATAAGAACATGTGTCCAGTGTCAATTTCTAGTAGGGGGCACTTAGAATAATGATATGATGAATGGACGCAGTGATGGGCAGAGTTGGGTCATCTTAGTGATCTTTTCAGCAGATGGTTATGACAGATGAAGAGCACAGACCTGAAGGTAAATGGTGTTGAACCCCTACAATCTATTTTGCACGCAGCGGCTAGATTGATTTTCGCTGCAAACCGTTCTTCCACTGCTGAGCCACTCTGTCAGTCTCTACATTGGCTGCCTGTATTTCAACTAATCCAATATAAAATTCTTCTACTAACATACAAGGCCGTCAACAAAATTGCACCGACATACATCTCCTCACTTGTCTCAAAATATCTCCCAACTCGACACCTCCGTTCTGTACAAGATCTATGTCTCTCTTCCACTCTCATCACATCCTCCCATTCTGGGTTACAGGACTTTTTTCGGACTGCACTCACTTTGTGGAATTCCCTCCCTCGCACAGTAAGACTTTCCTCTAGTCTTCAAACCTTCAGGCGTTCTCTAAAAACCCACCTCTTCAGACAAGCTTATGATGTTCCTCAACCACCATCTTAATCTCCCTAGATTACCCTATTACCACCCTCTACAAAGCTAGCACAAGACAACAACCCTCTGAACAACATTGCTACACACACAGCCCACTCTGCACTTTTACCTTTGCATTCTAGCTGGTCCATGGTACAATATGATGTAGCACATGCCCTTGTGTTTCAAACTCCCATTGTCCTATAGATTGTAAGCTTGCGAACAGGGTTCTCTTACCTCTCTGTCTGTATGTATTACCCAGTATTGTCTTATTAATGTTTGTTCCCAATTGTAAAGCGCTACGGAATTTGCTGGCGCTATATAAATAAATGTTGATGATGATAAGTGTGTACACATAAACCTGCATGCTCATTGGGACGTTCTGTTGTTGGTAAAATTGTTGCAGAAATTGCATCTGCAGTAATTTTATCTAGTGTGTACCCTGCTTTACTGTCTGATTGTGTATTGAACTTTCCAGCTGATAGCACTTAATTATATCAAGTTATATATCAACTATATTATCCAGCTGTAGTCGTCTATTCACCTTATTTATCATTTCCATTTGATCTACTGCAGGAAAGAAGATTCCTCTTGGATTTCTAAAGATGCAAACAACAGATGTGGTGTTGTTTGTATTTATTTACATTTAAAAAGTGTGACTTTCGCAGTCAAGACCCTAATCTCTCTTGTTTATATGACGCTTCATTACATTATTATAGTGTGCACAAATAGAGCATCATTAGCATTTACCACTAACATTGTAAAGCAACATCTCTATACTATATATATTATTGTTATTATTATTAATAATAATAATAATAATAATAATAATAATAATAATAATGCACATCTTCCCCCATTTTTTTTAATTTATTTTTTTGCTGCATTGAAAGATCAAAGCCCTTCGTCAAAAGCTCTGTAGCTGAGACCATTAGTATTAGGTTTATATAAACCTCTTATTGCACAGATTTGGAGAATTTATCCCCCTAACAAGGATCACAAGCTAGTACTAGAATCTCCTTATTAAACTTATTGTAGTACACAGGTAGAATAGAAGAGCAGAACATTTTATCTTTACTTGCATGTCAAATTGTCATACTTTGTTCCCGCTGCAAACTGCCTTATGTGTATCTTCTTTTTCATATTATGGCATTATACTAATAATTATACTACTATAATCAGTCTTAAGCACGCCCTTTCCAATATATATATATATATATATATATAGTTAAAGTAATTCTATCGTTTTCAAATAAGCATTGCATAAGCGATTTGTGTTTCCAAAGCACAAAGTAATTTATTTTAGCAGATGCAAAATTTAGCAGTTCAATACATAATTATAATACAGTACAGCCAATACCAAAAGATACATACCGATGCGCTCGCTTGCGCTAGCTACGCTCCTACTGGTACCAGTGGACATTACTTCACTCCAGAATACTGAGGTCAGAGAATGACTAAAGCCAGTGCCAGCACAGCTATATTATATACACTCAGTGTTACAGAGAAAACAATGCAGATGACGTGGCTTGCTTCTATAGGTCCAGGCTTCAGGTGGGTCCAGTGTAAACAGGTCATAGGCTAGTTCAAACAACCCCCTTAGAGGGTGAGGGTCAACATTACAGATGATTCTCCCGCCCAGAAACCAGTTTAAGCTAGTCTATTTACACATTACAGTCAGTATCACTTTAAACATTTATTTCCCTAACATCACTAACTAGAGTATGTAATGTGCGATCTCTTCGGCGAATGAACCGGACAACTGCTGATGAATAGGGGATTAAAATGATACTAAACATGACACAATTCCTGAAACCTGAACCTCAAATAACACTAAAGTATACATATAATCATAATATATAAACTAATAATAAACTAAATATTATCTGCTCATAAAGCACTGTGGAATGGAATCAATATAAATATGAAATATATAAATAACTAAATGTTATAGTGCGAGAGTGTGCGTGCGTATTTTACTGCGTGATTGCGCCATGCCACGTGTACGTGGCATACTGATCGCAGTCGCACGGCAAAATATATTAACCAATATATTTTTGTTCATCCAATTACACGACTTTGACAATATATATGTATATATATATATATAATATACAGTGTAAGTACATGTAAGTGAATGGAATTTGATAGTTCTACAATGAAGACAACAGGAGAAGTATATTACTTTTTATGTGTTGTGAATGGGGAGGCGCCAGTTTATCTAGAAAAATTGTGCCTAGGTCCCCATGGGGTCTTAAACCTGCACTATCACATATGGAGGGAGCTGACTTGTTCACCACCAAAACTGGTGAACAAAAATATGCATCACTTTAGGTGGTAGTGCAGCTTTAAGTTCTCAAATAACATGTTTATCACTTTTTTTTTATTTTCCTTTCATTTTAACAAATTTCCAGATATTTTCTGTTCAGTAGAACATCCAATTTGAAACAAAATCTGAAAAGCATAATTTGATGCACTGAAAAAATGGAGAATAATATTGCCTTCCACTTTCTTTCATTAAATATGAAATTTTTTAACCTCCTTACCCCTGCTAGAAAATGTACTAGAGAGTTTTCTTAATTCTGAAAATACTGCATATAGCACAGTACTCCTCGCTTTAGGGAAACTTTCTTATGGAACCAGCCAGTCTGCGATACAAAAGATGGTCTACTAAGGTATAATAAAATATATATTTATCATTTTCACATTTATAAAAAGATTATTCCTATATATATATATATATATATATCTAATATATAAATGCTTAGTGGCGTCTGTCTGTCTGTGTGTGTGTGGGAAAAAAAAACAAGTTGCAGCACCACCTGCTGGGCAGAGTTATACACTGACCTACTAAATTCTTAGTGTGTGTGGGGAAAAAAATTCAAAAAGGGCTGAAATTTGGTAGGGCTCAAACTCATTTTCGTGAGGTAATTTTACCTCATGAACACACATGTGTAGAGGCGTGCGTTAGTGTGTGTGTGTGTGTGGAAAAAACTATTTTCTCAGAAAGGGCTCATCCAATTGAGCTGAAATTTGGTATACTGACATTATTTGACAAAAAAATTAGAATAGTCAAGTCAGTTAACTTCCATCATCCCCCCTTCCCCTGTGGGAGGGGTAGTAAAGGCTAAATTTACGAGTTGAGGGGTCAAACTCATTTTCGTGAGGTAATTTTACCTCATGAACACACATTAAAAAGGGCGCTTGCGTCGGGAAGTAACGATCTTCCCCTGAGGAGGCCTGGGCTAGGCCCAAATGCATGACAAGAACCTTTTTAAGACCTTAAGTATCTTGATTTGACTAGAATGCATGAGTATCATGCACGGGTTAACTTGTATATATATATATACACAATAGGAGTAATAAACAATGGCGCTCACAACAGTATTGTATAGGTATATAGATAAACACCTAAACACCTCATAAACACCTCTTCCACGTATGGAGGCAGCCTTCCTTAGAGATGGTTGGTAAGTCCAAGATAATAGAGTGTATAAAGTACAGGATATGTCGCAATATGGTATATATATATATATATATATATATATATATATATATATAGTTTAAAATATGTGTTTTAATATTTTTCATTTGGCTGTTGTTTTTTTTAATATGTTTGTATAGGAGCACATTTAAGAGCATCTATCTTCCATAGTGAAAGTAATCATTCCCTGGGCTGAATCAATAATCATGTGACCTGAACCACTCTTGAATAATGCTCTTGAAATGCCTTGATGATGTCACTGGTTCCTGGTTAGTTCACAGGCTACATACTTATGGATATTGGTTGCATTGTATCAAAAATATCTTTTTAGGCATTTTTTTGTATAGATGGCGGGTGCTCTTTCAACATCACCATGGATGAGGTCTAGATTTTTTTTTATAACGTTGCTAAACATTAAGGCCTCCTATGTGACAAATATCTCATCTTAACAATAATTCTGTCAATGATGAAAATGTTAGCTAAATCTTCTACAGCTTGCTTCTTCGCAATCTTCACAATATAGTATTCTGTAGGTCAGGAAATGAAATTCTAGCCGCATGATGTCATTTATATAGCATGTATGCATTAGCTGTCAGGCATACAAATGCTCATCTTACCGTCTGGCTGCAGTTGTACAATGCTTAATGACTCAGTAGAAAAAAATGGCAGTGAAAATCATAGACAACAAACTCTAAATTGCCTTATTAGGGATTTCAGTTTCTGCACAGGAGACTTTCAACAATGGAGCCACTGTGAAACCTCCAAGTGAACAGAGATAACACACAATTGGAGAAGCTATTATTAGGTGCCCATAAGCCACCACCTTGCTACAGAGAAAGCTCACTGAGCTTCATATTAAAAGTAGCATTATAATGAAACTGTCATAAAGATGGAACAATGATATCTGAAAACTCTAGAATGAATTTCTACCAAGCCAGAAATTAGAAGTATAGATAAAAACACAAGTTTCAAGTTGTCAGATTTTAACATGTACAAGTACAAAGTTTTCAAAGTTCTATTAAATTTTGGGTCTGGTGGAACACTGGTAAAAATGTCTACTAATGCAGTAGTGCACTTCACGTTAGAAAAGCCCTAGGGCTAGATTTACTAAAGTGCGGGGTTGAAAGAGTGGAGATGTTGCCTATGGCAGCCAATCAGATTCTAGTTATCATTTATTTAGTACATTTTACAAAATGACAGCTAGAATCTGATTGGTTGCTATAGGCAACATCTCCACTTTTTCAAACCCGCACTTTAGTAAATATACCCCATAGTGTTCACAGCACTCATTGCTCCAGTGACACATTGAGGTGAATGGGGATCGCACCTTTCCTGTCACACAAAAACAAATAAGCTAAGGAAACATTACAACCCAGTTTATTCACTCCTACACACTTTCTTTATTTCGCCCTGTCACCATGGGAGCGATTAAACACTATGAACGCTAGCTCCAAGGCGCCTATGTGACCCTAAGGCTAGCGTATGGTAGACACTGTTACACAGTTGCTGATAGGCTCCATGAAGTTACAGACACAGTTCAAAGAGTTTATCAGCACTGCCATGCGCAGTCAAATTGGGTTTCCTAGTGCCCAATCCATTGCACTATATACAGTATCTATTGCATATATAAAGCAGTGCAAAATGTGCCCTTAAATTGGTCAATTTAATTGCCAATGTATACTAATTTTGATTTTTGTAGTTATGATGGTGAAATGTTTTTTGTGTCCTTAAGAACTTTTAAATGGCACAGTTCAAAATTATTTTTCTATAGAGGCGGTATTTCACTTTTTTTTTTTTTTAAAGACAGTGCCTAAACAGTATTAGAATATTGGACACATCTAGGTGTTCAATCAACCAGATCGTAGCATCATGCCTAATCAAAACAGATCATATTTAAGTTTTATATTTTAGTATAGTCTTTTAGGAGACATCTCACTATGCAAAGTGGCCACATTCTCTGGCAACTCATCTGCATGTGTGTTGTCAGCATAAAAGTTGTGTTTCAACTGTATTTTTTTGCCTTGATTTTAATTTTACACCACCTTACCTCCTACAGTACTTTTATACATGTTCCCTAAAGATTAATTAAAATTTAAAAACAGGTAATGTCCATATATGCTATTAATGTACATCAAAGGCTGTGTATTGCTGAGCAAAATAATATGCAATAAATAATTGAATTGTTTATACTTAACTAATTATGACCAACATGCTCTCTGTCTCTCCTCTGCAGCACGTTGCATGCTAGTAGGGAGGTACTTCAACAACACAGCAAGCAGAGAGTGGCTGACAGCTTGACACCTGATTTTGAATTAGGAGCAAAGCAATGAAAATGAGTAACTTTATACCTGGGCAAAACCATGTTGCATTAGCGAGGGAGGTAAATTTAAAATGTAAGGTCAGGTTTATAGTTGGGATACTGCATGCCATAGGTCAACTTTAATTTCAGTGTAAAAATAAAGCTATCAAGTATTTGTGTGCTCCATGAAAAAGCAGCCAGTATTTTCCTTGCGTGCAAAATAATAAGCCAATTTGTACCCCTTGTATTGTAACATGATTACAGGTGCAGGTGCAAAGTTGCTCAATTTATTTGCTTTGCTCCTAACTCAAAATCAAGCACTTGGTAGCAAATATTCACTGTGTATATTGGTTAAATCATACACAGGTACAGGGTCTTTAATGCCAATGACTGAGGTATCAGATTTTTCATCTGTATCAGATCCTATTAGAACACTGCCCTAAAGATGTGGGAGCAGCTGTCTGTTAATGACTGGGGAAATAGTACTTTACGTTTTAAAAGAGATACTCTGGAATGTCTGGTCAATACAATACAATATAACCTGCCTTGGTTGGTTCATAGCTGACAATTTCAGTTTTGGGGTTTAGCGGTCCTAGATTGTCAGACTAAGGAAAAAAACGTTTGGAACATATTTGTATCAACAATGTTACAAATATCTGTTGAGGTATAAATATCAAAAATGACAATACTTGTATTCAGGGCGGGCTGAAAATTTTCACCGGCGACCGCATCAGCACACAGGCGGCCGCATCACATGACAGGGGATGCGGCCGCGTCATCAATGACGCGGCCGCATCCAGTTTTATGCGATGCGGCCGTCTGTGTGCCCCCCGGCCATGCCTCTCCCAGCCCGCGCCTGCTTGTATTCTCCTGAAGTACCTCAACAATTTAATTAGTTTCTAATAAAATATTGGTTCAACCCACAATATGGTTGACTCCACTGTATGTAGGAGATGGATTCACATTAATTATGTTTTTCCATATATCAGATCTATGTTGACAATTGAGATTCCTGGATACTTATCAACTCTATGCGCTAGACTAAATTTTAAAATAGCAGAGTATTGTATCCTTATTCATTGACCGAGTTTCTGTTTTGTCTCTTTGGAAAATCTTGAAGAACTCTTAAAGAACTCCTGTCTCAGCAAAAATTCTCATTATTGGTTTGTGATATAAAGTTATTTGCGCGTCATTCTTATTTTGAAGAATTGGGCCTTTTACATCTGTGTGACAGCCCCTGTGGTGTTTGTGTATGATTGAATGGAGCAGTAGGATTGTGGACACACTGCTCCAGCTACATCACATCTCTCCTGATGCAGGTTGTGGGGGCAAAGTACATTTCCACATAAGCCAATCCTCACAGGAATATGATATAGGCACAAATCTATAAAAGAGGAGGGAGGTACCAGCAAAAAGGGGACAGGTGAAGTTAATCTTGTGCATATGAGTAGTACATGAATGTGTTACACATGAACAGGGGGAGGGGCATTGACACTGACTTCTTACTGGTACAGTGTGATGTTGTCAACAAGCGATGCTTGTGAACTGTTGAAGAGTTAGAGCTCGGGAACTAGAGGATGAAGAAATCCCACAAGCAATGTCAAAAAGCATATACTTTATTTTGGTAACTTATGAGTTTTCACTTTGCATGGAGCTCTCTTTTAAGACATTTTTGAATAAGTTTCTGTGGTATTGTTTCAAACATATTATAAATTTATATCATCATTGCACTGGGAAAAATAAGTTAATGTTATTTTTGTGGCTTATTTAGGCATATTCAAGTGTCATGGGTGGTAATTTTGAAGCTTTGGTAAATCTTCAAACTTTCTACCTGATGTCTTACGATGTCCTACAACGGATGATGTTTACTGAGCAGAGAGTAGATTTATTTATTATGTAACTCATGACTATAATATTCTCCACTTTTTACTACAGTTTTTCGATATTTCTCTTTTAGAAATGTCCCTTGCTGTCTTAACTTGTCATTAGTATGAAAGGGGCATCCTAAGTAGATTTGAAGGACATTCTAAACCTTATTTCTGGTCTGTAATCCATGATAAAAGTGCAGCATAAAAGCAAATAAAATATCTGCTATCTTTTACCATGGGAGCAAAGGAATAAAAGAATGCTCTGTGACCTAGAAATGCACAGGCTCCACATAATTTAGAAATTGCATCACGACAAGCAGTCTTGGAATATACAGTCATTGCCTCTCAGTTTATCAGAATAAACTCATCAACACATTAGTTTATTAAGCGGCTAAACACTGATTTTGGCAATTACTTGCTTTTAGCTGTGAAACAGAAGCTATTAGAGATGCCACGGAGACTATAATGACTTTACCTACTGCTGATGTTCAGAGAGGGAGAGAAATAGATGCTAGCATCTCTTCTTTATGCTCCATTTAGAATTAGATACAATACACCCAGCAGCTTAAACAGATGTGCAGTGGCCTTAAATTCTAACTTGTAAGGAGGGAATTCACTGATAATAATAATATGCAATAACCATTAAGGTTAGGATGAGGTGAGCTAAAAGAACCCTACAAGCCCTCCAGTGTAAATAAATGACAGCAATAGCCTTTTTAACACATATCCTTATTTATGGAATTGTGGGTGGAGACATGCAAATCACAGCATTTATTACCTTGTTGGCCATCCTTGCATCCAGACCTGCTAGTTTACTGGATACAGCCGAATAGGTAGAGACATATATTGCGAGGCAAGATTATTTTTATAGCAGATCTGTGTGATTACCTACTGTTTTAAGAAGGCTATTGCAGTTCATTTATATACAGTGTAAGGCTTTTTGGTTGTTTACAGGTTATTCTACATGGAGTTCATATAGAGCAATTGTTCCTTATCTTACACTAAGCACAAAACGGTTGTATGTATGCTGGATATATGGCTCTAAATATTTGACTGTATATGTGATATCATCCTGTAGTTCTGGTTGTGTAGTAGGACTACCTTCTGGACATATAAAAATAAATTTCATGTCTCCACCCACTATTCCTTATATATGGATTAAATCCCTATTTTTTTTTTTTGTTTCATTACTGTATATTCTTTTCAAATGGAGCGTTTTACATTTTTTATATACTTGAGTTGGCTGAGGTCAATCACCCTGACAAATATCAAAATATATGTTATTATTATTATTATTATTATTATTATTATTATTATTACTATTATTGTTATATACTATAATATATTATTTGGTGGACCTACGTATTTAATTGTTACATTTACCAGCAGCTTTGCTGCATTTTTTAATTACTGGATCCCATTTATTTCAGAGATTACTGTAGTCGCCCTATTGTTGTGTAAATGATCAAAACCATTGCAGGTACATTACTCCTTAAATGCTCCTCAAAAAATATTCTGACAAGTTTTTGTTCCCGGTTATGCTGGCAACACATGCTGCAATATTGCCGGGGATACCAGCAAAGTGATACAGTAGCTCTAAGCCAGTCAGATAATATTTGGGCATGTCTAAAAATCTAGCTGACATTAACCACTGTTAGTCGGTGTTCAATCACTTGCCAACTGCATTACCAGGCCCCGGTGATTCCAACTTGGCCACCAACATAAGTGGCTATATTGTTGCTGAATAAGTAGGCTGAGCGGTAATATTGGCCTTTATCCAGCACTACATGAAATCCATATGTTATAGACCCGATGAACATTTCCTCTTACTTTGTATGGTCTTTCTAAGTGGAAGGTCACTAGAAATTAGAAAATGACAAATTAGAAGATATTTAAAAAAATAATGCCATGATAAAACAAATTTAAGTTGCAAATACAAAAATACCAATTAACATGTCTTGTTATGTTGCTTAAAAACATTAAAGTTGCTTCTCACCTTTTATTATTATATCTAGAATGATAGATTCTTAAGTTTTAAGTGGAAGGAAAATGTACAAATTCATAACTGTGTTCCTATTTAAGAGATCCATTTGAACTTTAAAAAGCAAAGATTTTCTAATGGGATTCCCTATTATTAACCATGGGCAGACTTGTCATTTGTTTATACATATAAATCCACTCACAGATTCTTAGGAATCTCGATTCCAGTATTTAGTATTTAAAACTAAATTAAGAACAGAAAATACACCAAAATTTTTAGTTGAAAAAAGTTCAAAAGTTTTGTCTGTCATCTCACTATAAAATAGAATTTAGTTCTTTTTGAAAATAAAGTATTTACTAACAGTGGTTGAACTGTTGTGCACTGCAAGCAGGATGCAATGGTATCTTAAATGATGTAGTGACAACAAGTTGGCCATAAAACCAGAGCAGACCCACAGAAATGGGCTCAGTGATTACACTCCGGTGCGCTACATGTAGGAGGAACCGGACAGTAACCTCAAAGCAAGTGTAGTGACAGCGCAAAATAAAACATACTGTAAACACTGTTTATTTGGACTGTAAGGCACATTCACATTTTAAGAAATTATTTTATGTCTTAAAAGTGCGATTTAAGGTCCAAATATACAGTAATATTGTTCTTCATTCAGGATATCTCCAATTTCATTATTACAAGATTCCCTTTCAATAAAATGAATCATATGGGGCATATTAAATTCTTGGTGGAAATGCCAAAAATCTTGCGGTGCACGCACTATTACAGTTATTACGGTAATAGTGCACGTAAATACCGTTATTACGGTAGTTTTCACGCTGAGCCGCGAGCTGAAATCCAGCTATTACCGTAATAACGGTATTAGTTTTAACGCCGCGGAAAACGGCGAGAATTCAATATGCCCTTATGAGTTTGCTAATTTAACTTTTATGTATCATATAATAGTGTAATAATAGTGCAACTATACAACAGTGCAATATATTATACTGTATAATTTATATATGTATCCTCCCATTAACATCTTATAGCTAGTTTTCAGTATTTTTACTAATGTCACTAATTATTCACTTTATACCATGAAGATGCCAAAAATGTATGCCCTAAATACCTGTAGTAACTACAGTAAAGATGAGAAAAATAATATGTTTGGAGATAGTAAAACTTTGGCACTTTGGTGCACCAATCCATTTCTTACTGCCAATGGAAAATTTACTGAAAAGTCTACGAAAATGCCAGAGACTGATTCCCAGACAAGTGCACTGTGTCAGGTACAGTGTACACTGAGAACCTGGCAGACTTGTGCCTATGATGTGAACAGCAATGAGCACAGACTTGAAGCACACACAAGTGAAGAGTGATGCTGGCTCAGTATGTATACCCTTGTATCTCTAGCTGCAAAAGAACCAAAAACTTTTTGTTTTTTTGTAATGAATTTGTGGCTACAGTTTGAATTGTAATTTATGTGAAACTCTGACAAACACAGGCCAAGAGTCATGCTAGCAAATTATGTATACACAGGTATCTCTCGCATCAAGGTAAAATATTTCATTTAAACAGATTCATGGCTAAAGGCTTGAATTGCCATGTTCATTAAACACTAACACAAATTATGGCGTAAGATATTTTAGACTTTTTAACTACACGCCTGTCTCTCCAACAGTTAGCTGATGAAATTATATACATATACTGTATATCTTTGTGTGCTTTTCCATTTCAGATTTGAACCTGTAGAAGGATACATAAAAACTGTGCTATTTCCTGAGAGTCCGTTACTGCTCTCTGGTAGCATTGAGGGTCCGAAGGTGACGTAAATATGCTAATGACCATTTAATACCTTCCTTTATTATCACTCACAAAGGGTATGTTCTAGTTTAGACCAAGCTCTGTTTGAATATCTGCTCGATTTACTCTGATGTTAGTAGTATAATACAGGGATATTCAGTCTCTTCTAAGGCATTACGTATTTTTATTAACAATAGGTATTTTCAGTAACAGTCTTTACACATATAATAACACAGTGTACAAAGCATATTATATTTTACATCAAATACAATGCATTGCCTACTTCAGCTGTTTTATCGATGTGTAAATGTGTCTTATTTCATCTGTTACTAAGTTAACATAGCAGTACTATATGTGTGTATGTATGTATGATTATGTGAGTGTGGAAATAACGTATGTAAGTTAATTATCTGTATGTCCTCTCGGTGTATGTGTGTCTGTATGTATATGTTAATACGGAGAGACAATATGCACAAGATGGAGGGCAGACCACATGGCTGGGGCGGATTAGGAACTTAAACTGGCCTTGGAAATAGTTTTGAAGTGGCTTCATGTGGGCGGGACCAAATCAACTGGAGGTGGGGCAACACAAAGTAGGCGGGATTTAGAACTACTGGAATCTGCTTGTAGTAACATTTAGAAAAACCTAGATGTGATGACTTAAGACACAGTGGGGGGTATTCAATTGACGGCGGGATCGCCGAAAATCCAGCGCTCAAAGAATATTACCGTTAATACGGTAATTACTCGCTGGATTTCAAAAATTACCGTATTAACGGTTTTCCAGTGCAGGATTACCGTATTAACGGTAATATTCTTTGAGCGCGGGATTTTCGGCGATCCCGCCGTCAATTGAATATGCCCCAGTGGGTGATTTCTGAAGCAATGCAGGGGAAAAGCTGCGAGTCCTGAGCTATAAAAATACATGAATCCTTTTGCATGATCTGTGACTGGTTTATGCCTCTGTGATCCAACTTGTTTAGTTGCCTACTAACACATCCTTCCAATATTCCCTTCATAGAAACATATCTGACATTGTTTGATAAGTGTAACTATTACGAAACACTGAGCAGCATATGAGCACCTTATTGTTGCATCTTCCCCCTGACATCATGAGATGCAAAATACCAGTCAAAACTCTCACTTTAATATAGAAAAATGTGTACTGTGTGTTTAAAAAAATGCATTAAAAATAATTCTTATAATAAATGGTTAACTGTGTGATTACCACAAAGGTGAAATGTTTCAAGCATCTGCAAGAAAACGCTTCTTAACAATTGTAACACTTGTGTATGAGCCCTAAATGTGAGCCGGATCTCACCACTCATAGTGCAGGCGACTCGGGCTATTCCCGGGTCGGACCTGGGAATTACCCCACCAAAAGTCCCGGGTCTAAATCCCGGGTTTTCATACACGGGATTGTTCACTAACACCATTCATACTGCGCCTAAACCCACGTCGTCTGGGCTTGCCCTGGCAAAAACCCGGGTTTTTCATGCAGTATGAATGGGGTAAAAGTGATCTGAGAATCTGAGATTGGGACCAATGCAAAGTAGAAGGCAGGCAATGGAATCAATGCAAGAACCCATTAAGTATCACCAGAGCTGGAATAAGGCTCTGGGGGGGTGGGGGGGGGGGGGCTGCAGCACTTAAGACAGTGGAGAAGGGGGGGGTCATCATTATAGATATATTTTAGACAGATACACAGGCAAAACTGTGTGAACTACTGTTAGTTGCACGCACTACTGCCCTCATGAGCAGTATAATGTGAAGCAGGACATACCTTCCAGTTGTCCTTGTGGTCAGACCACATCCTGACTAAGTGAGACAGTCATAAAAATTCAGGACTGTCCCACCAGATTCAGGACAGTTGGCAGACTGTCCTGCTCTCTCCAACCTGTGCTTGTCACTTTCACCACCTGTGGCTGCTGGTGTCTTTAGATCAGTTGCTGCTTGTCTGGATCCTGGAATGTTGAATACCCTATTTGGAAAAAAAATGGGTACATAAAATTTAGAAAACTCCAAACAGTCTTGGGGCTAGATTTTCTAAGCTGCGGGTTTGAAAAAGTGGGGATGTTGCCTATAGCAACCAATCAGATTCTAGCTGTCATTTTGTAGAAGGTACTAAATAAATGAAGGCTAGAATCTGATTGGTTGCTATAGGCAACATCCCCACTTTTTCAAACCCGCAGCTTAATAAATCTATCCCTTGGTGTTAAATTAATAGCACCCACATTTTATAATTAGGCTTCTCACCAGCCCTAACATTAAAATAATAGTACTCACATTAAATAAATAAACCTATATTCCTCCAACCAACCCCAACATTAAAGTGATAGTATTCCCATTTAATATATAAACATATTTCGCTCCCCCTCAAACAAACCCAGCAATAAATTAATAGCATTTACATTTAGTATAACCATCTCCCACAACCATCTCCGACATTAAATAATTAATATTCACATTTAATATCAGCCCCACATTCAATTAATAGCCCCAAACCACCCCAGCATTAAATTAAAGGTCCCATCACCTCATCTTAATTTAATAGACTCCAGTATCAAATTAAATTGCCCCACCATTACCACAAAAATAAAAAAGCACCAAATAAATAATTAAACTCCACCAATAAATTAATAGCCTACCTCCCACCCATGTACTACTAAGACAACACCTATTTCCTCACACATTATAGCAGCCCTCCTCCTTTCCTTCATGCATTATAGCAGCCCCTTCACTATAGTTTTGTATATGCAGCCCCCCTCCCTACAGTATTCTCTGTGCAGCCCCCTTCCCTATAGTTTTACATGTGCAACCCTGCTCCCTATAGTGTTCTATAGGCATCCTCCCCCTCCCTTTAGTGTTCTATATTCATCCTCCCCCTCCCTATAGTGTTCTATACGCAGCCTCCCCCCACCCTATAGTGTTCTATATGACAGCCCCCCTCCCTTCCCTCATATCACATAATATATTAAGATCCCTCTCATTCTCTCATACATTATAGCAGACCCATGCCCTCCTTCACGCATTATAGCAACCCCCCTTGCCCTCCTTTATGCATTATAATAGCCCCCCTGCCCTCCTTCACACATTATAGCAACCCCCCCTGCCCTCCTCTGCCCTTCTTCACTCACTATAGCAGCCCCCCCCCCTCTGTCCTCATTCACACATACCAGCCCCTCTCTGGCCTCCTTTATACACAGCAGCCCCCTCCTCTGCTCCCCGTCATACACAGCAACACCCCCTCTGCCCTTCTTCACTCACAGCAGCCCCTCATCTGACCTCCACAACACATATCAGTTCCCCCTCTGCCCTCCTTCACACATATCAACCCCCTCCTCTGCCCTCCTTCCTACACAGCAGCCCCCCTCTGCTCTCCTTCACACACAGCAGCCCCCTCTCTGCCCTACTTCACACTTACCTTGTCACAGTTGCTGTGAAGATTCCTCTCTGTACACATGGAACGGCACCTGTCTCATGGTACACGTCCCATGTGACCTCTCTCTGTACAGGGACTGGAGGCAGACAGGCAGGCTAGGAGGAGGACTGAAGGAGGATCCAGGGCTACATTAAGTAAGATGGCTGGTCCCTGAGGAGGGACCAGTCACCTAGTAATATACTGACACCTCAGCGGTACCTTCATCTTAATTAAAAATACTGGTCTGTCCACTACACATTTTATTTTATTTTTCCTTTAAACGCAAAAAAAACCCAGAAGGCCTCCTGAGGCCATTGGCCTACCTGGAAAAGTCTTGATAGGTTGTATGGCCAATCCGCCCCTGTCATATGGTGAAGGACATAGACAAAACAGTAGCACATAGTGCAATGGTGGCCATCTTTAACATCACATAACCCACTGACGGCCATCTAGTCTATTGTCTGCATATACCGTTCAATCATCCCATGTCAAACAATTACAGTTTGTCACAACCTGCATCCTGCAGCTCCTGTCTGCAGTTACTTTGTTGGACCTTTTGTATATATTGTATCCTGCCTGTAGTGCCACTGTCCACCAAAGGGGCCACTGTGGTACTTAGACTGCTCTTACCTGCCTCATTATTGCTGGAAGCTTAAACACCTGCTTCTGGCCTATATAAGCCTGCCTGTCCCAAGAAACTTTTGCCAGATCATCAAGTCACTCAACCTGATGGGAAGCAATCCTTTGACTCCTGTTCCTGGTTATTCTTGCCTGTGTGCCTGACCTTGTGAGTTTGTTGTTCATTCCACTGCTGCAGACACAGCTCATCATCTATCTGGTTTCCTGTGTCATATACCTGTTTGAAACTCTGTGCTTCTCAGTGTAACCTGTACAGCTTACTTCCACCGTTACCTGCTGTCTGCTTTCAAGTGTTTCAGCATTACCTGGCTTCTGAGTCTCAAAACCTCTTCCAGAGTTATCCAACCCTGCAACCTTCAGGCTACTCATCTCACCACCTTTCCAGAGGTATCCAACTCTGCAATCTGCAGGCTACTCATCTCACCATCTTCATAGAGGTATCTAACCCTGCAACTCACAGGCTGCTCATTTCTCCACCTCCTCCAGAGGTATCTACCCTGCAACCCTCTGACTACTGTATCTCTCCATCGCGTTACAGCATTGCCTATTCCACTGTTAAGAACTGTGGTTATATTACTGCCTTACCAGTTTTGCATCTTGAACCGGTATTACCTGTGTTTCTAATAAACCACTTCATTCACTTACCTTCTCCGTGATCTTACCTTGGGAACCCTGACACAGTTTTAGTGCATACTCAGCCTTATTTTGCAGCCAAGACTCTTGGGGGTAAATGTATTAACCTCTGGTTTCTTCAACTCCCGCGAGTTCAGCGTCTTCGGCGCTGCCTTGTAAAGGGAAACGTCCCTTTACAAGGCAGCGCTGCTTTAAATTTAAGCGCCGAAGACGCTGAACTCGCGGGAGTTGAAGAAACCGGAGGTTAATACATTTACCCCTTGATGTAATTCAATATGTTGAAGCAGAAAGAATAGTGAAGCCAAATAAAGATATGTATTCCTTAGTGAAGTCATCCTAGTGAAAGAGAAATATTGTATGATTATCTCAGTGTTTTTACAGTTCACCCCCAAAAGCTTGGCAGGGTACAGGATGAAGCAGGCCCATTCGATCTTAAGAGATGTTAATTACAAAAGGCCTCTGTGGGAGGAGACCTGTCCAAGCAAAGGCCTGTGCAGGTCATATTTGTACTCGCTGTCTCTCTAACGGCAAGCTGATGAAACTATATACATATATATCTTGTGCTTTTCCATTTCAGCTGTGAACATAAATGTAGTATTACTGCATTTTTACATAGTTGAGGACATTTATTGTGTTTTCAAAATCTCCCTGGCAATGGTCAAGATATATACTATTATCTGCTTTGGTGGACATATTTATTTCACAAATGACTTACTCCCAGCTAAGTCCAATGGTAATTTCCCCCTGCTCATACTCCTCGATCTCAATGCTGCTTTTTGACGATCATTCTTTTCTTCTAACCATCCTTCACTCCCTAGGTCTTCACGAAACAGCTCTCTCCTGATTTGCCTCCTACCTCTCTTTCTGCTCTTTTAGTGTGTCTGCTTCTGACTTTTCCACCCACCAACTTCCCCTTTCTATTGGAGTCCCACAAGTCTCTGTCCTTGGCCCTCTGCTCTTCTCTCTCTACACCACCTCTCTTGGTGAACTCATTGAATACCACCTCTATGCTGATGACAAGCAAATCTATCTTTCCTCCCTTGACCACTCTCCCACTGTCCTATGGTATCTAACTGTATCTCTACTGTAACTACCTGGATGCCACAGCGCTTCCTGAAACTTAACATCTCCAAATCTGAGATCATCATCTTTCCTCCTGCCAATGTTGCTATCCATACCAATATCTCCTTCTTTGTTGACAACATCACTTTTTCTTCTGTCAACCAAGCCCGCTGCTTTGAGTCACCCTTGACTCAGCCCTCAGGTTTACCCCTCATATCCTGTCCCTCACCAAATCCTGCACCTTCTGCCTCCGTAACATTATGAAAATCCGTCCCTTCCTCTCTCAGGAAGTGTCAGGCGCCGTCCGCACGGCCGCCTGACTGTGTGATCGCGCGTCTGGTTGCTAGGCAACCAGACGCGTCATTTCCGGATTCCCCCTGCCATCCATTTCCCCCGCAGTATGACGCGCCCCGTTGCTAGGCAACGGGACGCTATGTATTCCCGGCGGCAGACATGACAGCGCTCAGCGCTGAAGCTGATTGGATCCTCACATTATTTAAACCCCTTCCTGTCCTCTAGTCAGTGCCAGAGTATCAGGTCTTCCTGCCTCCAGCGTTTCTGTGTACCAGTTGCTATATTGTTCCTGACCTTCCTCGTGCTGCCTGTGACCCTTTTGACCCGGACCGTTTGACCACCCCTATCTGGATTCTGCCTTTGTACTGCGCTCCCTGAAGATTACCGACTCGGCTTGCCTCACCATTCTTCTGGATTTCCCTTTTGTACCTCCTCTACCTGAACGTTGCTGAACCGGCCTGTCTGACACCCCCTTGTATCTCGCTGTGGACTCTAGGAAGGACCGCGACCTGCGTGTCCCTGCAGCGGAGTCCATACTTCCTTGCGGGGGTTCCTGGTGAATACCAGGGGCACGTTAGACTCCGCGCCTTCCTCTGAGTTGCGCCAACAACAGCAGGTACCTTCTACCAGTCATACACCCACTACAGTCGTGACAGGAAGCAACCACAATCCTTGTCCATTCACTCATCATTTCTCTTTTGGACTACTGCACCCTCCTTCTCACTGGTGTTCCTCTATCTCGCCACTTCTGACCTTCAATCCATACAGAATGAGTCTCATCTTCCTCTCCCACCGCATATTTTCCGCTTCTCCTCTGCGTAAAATCCTTTCATTGGCTCCCTATCTGTTTCAGAATTCAGTTCAAGCTCCTTACCTTCACTTACAAAGCCCCTACTAACATTTCTTCCCCCTTACATCTCTTGTTTTGTTAATATACTTGTAAATCAGTTCATCAGGACACTGAAGCATGGGTGGGCACTGCTGAGCTCTTTATTCAGCCATTTGCAGACTCTGGGTACATTGCACACTGGCCACACCCACTTCCCAGCATTCCCCATGGTCTTAGGGACCATCACTAAAGATTCAAGCTTAAACATATAAGGGAGTGTCTACAAACATTAAGCATATCTAATGCAATAACATCACATCTTCTTTTCTTTAAAGATAAGCCCTGTATCCTTCAGTATAACAATTTAACGATATAACATTAAGAACATCATCTAACACGTTTCAATGAGTCTCTCAGGTCTGCGTATTTCTCTTATGGGTCTTTCACACAAAGTCTGTGTATCGTCAACCATGTTGGACCTTTCTTCCATCATGGTTTGTTCACCATTATCAAGTCCATCATACATGTCAGATGAAGGGTATTCTTCAGTCGTGTTGCCATCACTATGGTTGGGTTGAGATCTTAAATCGACCCGATTTCTTCTTACTTCTGTTCCACGATCTGTACGTACAATATAAGATCTTGGTGCTACTTGTGCTTGCACAATACCTTTCTGCATCCAAATGCCTTTCTCATGATCTCGGAGACGGACTTGGTCACCTGATCTTAGATCAGATAAGCTTTTTGCTCGCCTATCATGGTACAGTTTCTGTTTCTCCTGTTGACGTACCTTACTCAGTCTCACCAATGCTGAGTTATGCGTATTAAGCAGTTCATCACTTATCGGAAGATTTGCTCTAATCCTCCTTCCCATCAGCATTTGTGCAGGAGAGAGTCCATTCTGTAGAGGTGTACTGCGGTAGATTAAAAGACTTTTGTAGAAATCTTCTTTGCCGTCTTGTGCTTTTTTCATTAGACTCTTTACAGTTTTTACTGAACTTTCCACCAACCCATTTGACTGTGGATAGTGGGGACTCGATGTTGCATGGACAAATTCCCACTCTTCAGCAAACTGTCTAAATTCAGCGCTGGAAAACTGAGGTCCATTGTCAGTGAACACTTCCATAGGAACACCATGCCTTGCAAAGATTGACTTCATGCAACTGATTACGGCTTTACTAGTAGTTGTAGGTAGAGTCTGCACCTCAGGGTAATTAGAATAATAATCAGTCACGACAATGTGCGTTTTTCCAATACAATCAAACAAATCTGCGCCTACCTTCTGGTATGGTCTCTCTGGCACTGCATGAGGACTCAGCGGCTCGACTTGTTGCTTTGGTCTGTACGTAAGACACAGTTCACATGTAGCTGTTGTCTGTGCTATGTCCTGGTTCATTCTTGGCCAATACATCACTTCACGCGCCCTCCGTTTACATTTCTCTTCTCCTAAGTGGCCTTCATGTATCTTGCACAGCATAATTTTTCTTAGTCGTGCAGGTATAATAATTCTATTGCCTTTGTAAATAATACCATTGACAACCGTAAGGTCAGTGCGGTACATCCAATAATCATGAATAGACAGTGGGCACGCATTTTTTTCTGCTGGCCATCCTTTCAGAATGATGTCTTGTAACACTTTCATTGTGATGTCTGTCTCTGTTTCTTTTCTTATTTGTTCTTGTCTTGCAAGAGACACAGGTAGAGAAGCTACAATCAAATTAACATATGCGTCGATCTCTTTATCCATCAGACTTTCAGAACCTTCACTTTTGTTCACAGCACGGGAAAGTGTGTCAGCAATGTACATGTATTTACCAGGACAGTACAGCAATTGGACATCATATTTCTGTAGTCTTATAAGCATTCGTTGAATTCTCATGGGACAGTCATGTAACGATTTAGCCATGATAGCTACCAATGGCTTGTGGTCAGTTTCCACTGTAAACGCTTGACCATACACAAATTGATGAAATCGCTCACATGCATATGTGATTGCTAGAAGTTCTTTTTCTATCTGAGCATATCTTGTTTCAGCACTTGTCAATGCTCTTGATGCATAGATTACCGGTTGCCATGTATCCTCATGTTCTTGTAACAACACTGAGCCTAGGCCAAATTGCGAGGCATCTGCTGAAATTCTTATACTTTTTGTAGGATCAAAGAATCTTAGTACCGGTTGCTCTGTGATGGTCCATTTCAAGTTTTGCCAACTTTCTTCTTGTTCATGTGACCACATCCACTCATTATTTTTGTCCAACAACCATCTTAGAGGTGCTGTTTGTTCGGAGAGTTGAGAAATAAACTTTCCTAAGTAAGTAATCATTCCTAGGAATCTTCTCACGTCGTCTTTGTTGTTAGGACGTTCCATGTTTATTATGGCTGATATTTTCCTCGGGTCAGGCTTCACACCTTCCTCCGAGACCACGTCACCCATAAAGGTAAGTGTTTTCACACCAAATTCACATTTGTCCTTGTTCAGCTTTAGATTCACCTTCTTGATAAGTTCCATTACTTGTCTCAGTCTAGAATCATGTTCTTCTTTTGTAGATCCCCAGACAATAATGTCATCCATCATTGTTTCAACACCTGGAATGTGTTCAAAAATCATGTGTATCCTTTTGTGATATACTTCTGGAGCAGACAATATCCCATATGGTAGTCGAAGGAATCTGTATCGACCTTCTGGGGTATTAAATGTACACAGCATTGAGCTGGCTTCATCTAGCTTCATTTGCCAGAATCCTGAAGATGCATCCAATTTACTGAACCATTTTGCTCCCGCAAACTGTGACATGATTTCATCTCTGGTTGGTAGTTTGAAATGTTCTCTTTTAATAGCCTTATTTAAATCTCTTGGATCCAGACATATTCTGAGTTGTCCATTTTTCTTTTCAACAATTACTAAGGAGCTCACCCATTCAGTAGGCTCATCAACTTTCTGTATCACACCCAAAGCTTCCATGCGGTTTAACTCCTGTTTTAGTTTTTTCTCTCAGCGCAAATGGCACTTTTCTACAGGGGTGTATCACTGGAGGAACTTGCGTGTCTAGATTTATCTTATGCTCGCCAGGCAGACAACCTAAACCTTCAAACATGTCTCTGTATTCTGTAAACACTGATTTGCATTCATCTTCTACTTGTGATGTCACCATGAAAACTTTCTTTATCAAGTTAAGCTTCTCACATGAACTTAATCCTAGAATCGGTTGTACATCTTTATCCACAATCAGTAGAGATGTTTTGAACTTTTGTCCTTTGTAGCTCAGGGTCACTAGGCATGTACCTTTCACAGGAATTTCCTCCCCAGTGTAGCCTGTAACTTTCACATTGGCTGGATGAATTTTAGGTTTTACTCTAAAAGTCTTATAGTCTTGAAACGATATCAAATTCACCTGCGCACCAGTATCAAGCTTAAAAGGAATGACAATCTCGTTCACTGTTAAAGGAACAATCCATTCTTTCTTGTCTGTACTGCAAAGTTCAATACAATTCACAAAAAAATCTTCAGACGTAGCTTGTTCAACGGCATGCACTTTGTTTGTTTCACTATTGGTTCTACAGCATTTGGCAAAGTGATTAAGTTTACCACATTTCATGCAGGTTTTACCATAAGCAGGGCACATTTTAGGATTGTGAGTATTTCCACATCTGCTGCAGATTTTCCTATTAGATTGCATTTTAGACTGCTTCATTTTAGAGAATGGTGGTTTGCTTGGCTCTGTTTTCTTCACCACATGTACAGTAGTATCAGATTCCTTGTGTAACTGTTTGGCTTGCAGTCTGGTCATTTCTGCAGATCTGCACATAGTCATTGCCTTGTCTAGTTCTAGGTTTTGCTCTCTCAGCAATCTTTCTCTGAGTCCATTATCAGGTATTCCACAGACAATACGATCTCTAATCAGTGAGTCCTTTAAATCACCAAACTCACAGGTTTTGCTGAGTGATTGCAGTTCTGTAACATACTGATCAAATCCTTCTCCAGACTTCTGATCACAGGTGAAAAACTTATATCTTTCATATGTCACATTTTTCCTTGGCACAAAGTAATCTTCAAACTTTTGCATTATAGAAGATAGCACCATATTCTGCCCTTCAGCAAACTGAAAACTGTTATAAATGTCCAGCACATCCTCTCCTATCACATGGAGGAAGATGGATGACTTTGTTTTATCCTCCATTGCATCAGCTCCACATGCAGCAAGATATATATTAAACCTTTGTTTAAATCTTTTCCAGTTTTCAGACAAGTTGCCAGACATGAGCATGCCTGCTGGAGGAGACAGCCTATCCATAGTTACTCACTGTTTGATGTGACCAGAGCACAAGGCAGATATTCAGACACTGCGTGTCACAGCTTTACAGACTTCTGCAGGATCCTTTCACACTCTGAGCTCTAGCAGTCCAGTTAAAACTTCTTCTGACACCATGTTTTGTTAATATACTTGTAAATCAGTTCATCAGGACACTGAAGCATGGGTGGGCACTGCTGAGCTCTTTATTCAGCCATTTGCAGACTCTGGGTACATTGCACACTGGCCACACCCACTTCCCAGCATTCCCCATGGTCTTAGGGACCATCACTAAAGATTCAAGCTTAAACATATAAGGGAGTGTCTACAAACATTAAGCATATCTAATGCAATAACATCACATCTCTGACCTTGTTTCGAGGTACATATCTACTCGGGCCACTCCGCTCCGTCTCTGACCTCCGCCTCAATTGACTTGTTATTACTTTCTCCCATGCTCGCCTTCAAGATTTCTCCATGCTACCCCTAATCTTTAGAACTCCCTACCCTGTCTCACTCGACTCTCCCTTAACCTTCAGTCCTTCAAACACTCACTTAAAACTCACTTTTTCAAGCTCTCCTATCCTACCACCCTTTAACCATTCTATCCATCACCTCTTCTTGCTCGTCTGCCATCTAAATTTTTCTCACAGTTGATCCTACTGTCTCTTACCACTCCTCCCTTTAGAGTGTAAACCCTCGCGGGCAGGGTCCTCTCTACCTATTGTCCCATGTCTACCTCTTGTCTCTCATACATCCTGTCACCTATTTTGCTGCACTCTGCGTAAGTCCCCATAGCATTTCTCACACTCATCTGTGCTACTGACATGTATTGCTTCATCTATTTGATACTTGCTTCTGTATCCGGCGCTACGGAATCTGTGACGCCTTATAAATAAATTAATAATATTAACAATAATAATTGATTCATTTATATACACTTAATGGACAGAGGAAAAGAGTTTGAATTGTTCACTGCCTAATTAAAATATTTACGTAAAAGGCCATCACCTGCATCTAATGGAAAAGCGAACTTGCAAAACTTTTACGGATTTTTGAAAGAAATAGAGCAGATTAAAGTAACATGATGATGATCATAATGATGGCAGTGTAATTATAGACATCTGGCTAATGCTACCTACCTGAACAAATAACACTATATAACTAGACTCACTAGCGATGCATGCAAAAAGACAAGATAAGTGTTCACATTTTCACCCACTGGCCCAGTTCCTTGTTCCCCAACATGTACCTTGCCACTGCTCCCTAGTTTTACTAATAACAGTGCATAGAACAATACCTATGATAGCATGTTTGTCTAGCAGAAGCCCCTAGAATCACATGAAACTATATGATATATATGTTTGAAAGTTACATGATCCACATTTATATGGTCGACACCATAATATAGACAGGGTTGGAAAGCATTGTTAGGTCGACAATTCTAATGTGACAGTGTTGTGAGGTTGACAATTCTAATGTAAATTGTACTGTAAGGACGACAATTCTAATGTAGTCAGTATTATTAGGTTGACAGTACTAATGTAGACAGTATTATTAGGTTGACAGTACTAATGTAGACAGTGTTGTTAGGTCGACAGTTCTAATGTAGAATGTATTATTAGGTTGATCATAATATCCCTAACCATATAATACTATATACATTCAAATTGTCAACCTAATAATACTGTCAATATTTGAAATGTTGACCTTATAATGCTGTTGATGTTTGTATTGTCGACCTAATGTTGTCGACCAAATGAATGTCTAGCCGTCGACCACATACTCCAGAAAACACAGATAGTAAAGTACAACCGATATACAGTATGTTGAAATTCCAACTATGCTGAATCACTTTGCTCATGTCTACATATGTCATGTAGTAGAGTATGTTTATTTTAATACATTTAATAATGCACAGAAAAATGGACATTCATATAATAACAATATCCATTTAGGCTGTAGATTTCTTTTGATATTGTCATAACTTACACATAATAAATACTAGGATTATTTTCCATTTCAAATATTTTCTGAACAGCTAACTGAGGCACTGATCCCTGATAATTGTAATTGCAGTTTTATTACCAGATGTGCAATAAACTAGTCAAAATAAATGAGTACAAAATGTATTATCGGAATTCTAACAAAATATCCATTTAATTTTGTTATATTGTAGGTCTGACATCTAGTACAACACATGTGCCAAACTGTAAGTAATATATCCAGTGTGCACTCATAACCTAACTTCCCTACCGGATAAATAGATTAACCTACAACAGATATCATGGGTGGGAGATTAATATTGTACAGGTGTATTTAACACCTCCCAAATATAAATGAAGATTTATTGTAGTCTGTGCCTGGTTCAAACTGAGAATTAAGGATCTTTATCTGTCTGCTTCGTTCTACAAGAAGTCATTTCTACATAAAGTTAATTTCTGTATTATAACTTACCATAAGGGGTTAATACAGTACTGTAGTCAGAGGTCAAGCTGGGTTACTTCACAAGCAGGCAGCAGGAAAGTAAGACAATGAGAATCAGCATACAACGTAGCAAGGAAATTGGAACACAAGAATTGCAATGATCCAGCAATGCCTGCTTGCAAGAGGTTAGTATTTTGGGGTAGTTATCAGGATTGCCAGCTACGGCTGCTTCTAGGGCACATGATCCCCATAGTGGCCATTGGGGGTGTAAATGCAGCACAGCACCTGTAAGGACCTAGTGCAAAAAGAGTCAGATCATTACATTACCTTTTGGGATATCACTGGCGTCATCTATGTATCCATGAGTTATGTTATATTAAAATCAAGATAGGCAATCCAAAATGCTATACGAGCACTGGTGGGCACCTTGCTGCAGAGTCGCTCTGCACACTATACTATAAGTGATCAGTGCTCCTGCGCAGTGCAGCATTGGATGGTGGTCCCTAAGACTGCTCAACCTCCAGCTTTGTGCTGCTTGGCTGTCAGGGCCCTGCCCAAGATCTTCTCCAGTTTTGTCCAGGCTACCAAGCTGCATGATGATGCAGAGCGCTCCGCAGAGGGCACGCCTCCTCCTGGACAACCCACCAGCTTCTTCTCCATTTTAGAGCTGCCTATATTCCAGATATTTAGATAGGAATTCTCTAATATTGTCAGCATGAAAGTTTTTTCCTCTCTCTCCCCCTCAGCCTGTGAATCTCAAGCCCCCCGCCTGTCTCCCGCACAGCCTGTGAGACTCTCTCTTTTCCCCTCTTTCCCCTTTGTCACCCCCTCAGCCTGTGAGTCTGTTTCCCCCTCAGCATGTGAGTCCTTCCCTCCCATTTGTTGCCCCCTCAGCCTGTGAGTCTCTGTTTCCCCCTCAGCATTTGAATCTGTCCCTCCCATTTATCTCACCCTCAGCTTGTGACTCTCTGTCTCCCCCCTCCTCCCCTCTGTCTCCCCCCTCCTCCCCTCTGTCTCCCCCTCCTCCCCTCTGTCTCCCTCCTTCCATCTGACTCTCACTCAGCCTGTGAGTCTCTCCCGCCATCCTCTCTGGCTAATAATTTAATGTGAGTAGGGGCTATTAATATATTAGTGTGGGCTATTAATTTAATAGGGATAGGGGCTATCAATTTAATGGGGGTAAGGGCTGTTAATTTATTGCGGGTGGGACTATTAATTTATTGGTGGGAGCTATTGATTCAATTGTGGTATGATTGTGGTGGTGAGGGCTATTTAATGGTCATAATGGTACCTTTTAATTTAAGGTACAGCCTAGTCAGTCTATTGGATAATCAGGCACTACATGTGTCAATACTAGGGAGCCCTGAACCCTGTCATGTGTCATTTGCAGAGAGTGCTTAACCCTAGCATGTGAAACCTCCAGAGGGACCAGTTGCCAGCTCTGCTCTGACCTCAAGGCCTTAGAACTAGCTACCTGTTAGGACTTGCATATGATTTGCATGTGATCACTTTGTTCTTTTCCCCGCTTGGTACGTTCATATGCATGATGCCACAATATTCTGGTTCATCTTGTTCACTTTCTTGACATCTGGGGGTGGCCTGTGGAGCAGTCACTGTTGGATGTATGCCCTCTCCAGACTGGGGAGCTCTCTGAGGCACGTCCTCACCTGTTCAGCTTCTTATTGGCAGTGATAGCATTTACATGCCAGCTTCTTTACAGTTCATTCCTGTCTCCTGATCCCTGGCTCTGCATTATAGTGACTTCTGGTTCCTGATCCCTGGCTCTGCATTACAGTGACTTCTGGTTCCTGATCCCTGGCTCTGCATTACAGTGACTTCTGGTTCCTGATCCCTGGCTCTGCATTACAGTGTCTCCTGGCTCCTGCTCCCTGGATCTGCATTGCAGTGACTTCTGGTTCCTGATCCCTGGCTCTGCATTATAGTGACTTCTGGCTCCCCATCCCTGGCTCTGCATTATAGGGACTTCTGGTTCCTGATCCCTGGCTCTGCATTACAGTGACTTCTGGTTCCTGATCTCTGGTTCTGCATTATGGTGACTTCTGGTTCCTGATCCCTGGCTCTGCATCTCGGTTGGTACTAGTTCCTGACTCTACCTTCTGGATTATGGTGATTTCTGGCACAGACTACTCAGCTTGGTTTTCAGACAACCCCGCCTTCGGCAGCATGCTGGTCACAGGTAGCTCTGCTATAGTTGCAAACTGAGTACTCACGGTACAACAATACTTCGATTCACACTGAGCTCTGGGTCTGTCTCAGTAGTGCCACTGTTCTTTCAACTGTTTGTGCTTTTTGTACTGTTTTACTATCTGCATGTCTGCATAACTGCCTCAAGTGAACACCATTTATACCACAAATTGTTTGCTATTATGAACCAGTGTCAGAGATACTCCTGCATTGCCAGTTTGCCAGAGATACTTATGCATTAACAGTGACTGTCAACTGACAGAGATTTTCTGCTGCACCATGTACGTCTATACTTGCCTATATATTTACCTTGTTACTTTTGTGCTTCAGCTATTATCCTGCATATGATTATTGCCAGTCCAGTACTGTGACTCTGTTGTTATTCCTTGTCTGCTGCTGAGTTTTAATTAACCATCTTTAACCACAAAACAACCTCATTCTTCCTTCCAGTGTATCCCTAGCACAGCCTCCAGAAGCTGGGGAGGGTACCCAGCCAGCAGAGGGTATGTGATGGTTCACCAGTCTCTTGTCTATTTGGAGTTCTTGGACTGTGTCTGCTTTTCCCAGACTATGAAGGCCCTTAATAATAATAATAATAATAATAATAATAATAATATATAAAAAGACCAAATAATGTCTGTCATTTATTTATTTATTATATTTCACTTTCAAATTATCCATGTTACCTCTGATAAATATTGTAGTTAATGACTAAGAGTGAGAAAAAAGCTGAATTTCTGCCAGAAATGAGATGATTGGGAAAGTCCTGAAAATGTGTCCTCAGGGCACAAATGGTGTTAAGAGCACTTTGAGTCTATTGAAAGCTTTTGCTAATATGAAAAATGCTCACCCCGTCACTCCTGTATTGGCAGCACTGCTGTGCTTTTCTCCACTCAGAGTAAATAATACGATTACAGAGAACGTGGAGAGGTAGAAAGCTGACGTTTCAATCCTATTTTGTATCTCTGGAGCCCCGCTTAATGTAATATTATAAGTGCATCACCAGTCAAAAAAAATGCAATCATTTATTTTTCTTGCTGTTGTCCTCCTGTAAGACTGCCCTCCTGAGTCCATCACTTCCCCACCTTTATGATGCCATAATACTATACCAAACCTTTTTTTAAAAATTTAACTGAATTCCTACAACTAATCTTAGAAGAAAAATAATGTATGTTTTATGTCTATTGTAGTAATGTCAGTACTCTCACAAGAAATGTAAGTTACTGTACTTACTATTATTACTACTATGAGAAGACACATTTGTTGCTACCTGAGAGCTCTGTATTTGGTAGCACATCTGTAATTGCTCTGTTGATTCCAACATACATTGGGATCATTTACATTGGCCTCTCCTGGTGGTAAATGGTCCCAAATTGGCCAAATCTACTATTAACTTGTTCTCCAGCTTCACAAATGTTCTAATAAAAAAGCTGGACATTTTTTTGACAAACAAATTAACATGGTAAATTTTGGCTATAATACTTTAAGAATACAGACTAAGAGTGCTCACCCCCGTCCCATGTCCCTATATTGCCTTTCTGATAAGTGCTGGGTTTGAGGGTTTGAGTACTACTACTGTACCTATTCTTGGTGTGGGTATAGACAGTGAGGCACACCAAAGATAGTCCAGCATTTTACATGCATTGTGACTGAGGTGGAACACACTTTAGTTTTCACAAATGACAGTAATGTGTTATCATAAAAAAGGAAAAAATCCAATGTCTGAGGTCCTTTCTCAGATAATTTCCTCCTGAGTCTTAGTTGCTCATTATGAAATAGTTTCCAGCAATAAGGAAACAGTACAGATGTCTGTTTTCCACTGGTCTCTTGTCTGTGAGTCTGAAGCTCCTATAGACAGACTATAGTGCACTATAAGCCCCTTCTAGCTAACTACTTAAAGAAGTCCTTAAATACAGTTCCATCCTCTGTTAGGTATGCTTGATAGCTGGGTGTAAAATAGAACAGAATCTGGAAATAAGGCTGAACCATGTACCAATCGATAATAACCATTCAATGTGTCAATGATATATATATCACATATTATAGTAAAGTAGCTTAAGCAGACCTTCAAGGGTTAAAATAAACCCTATTTAGCACCTAACCCCTGTATTTATCACACATAATATGTGCTAATCAGTAGATAGCCATGTGAAAGTTATAACCCATACATATATAACCATTTTAGTAATCAGGGCAAGGAATACATTACAAGCAGGCCCGGCGCTCCCATTAGGCAAGGTTAGGCACTTGCCTAGGGCGCCGGGCTCTGGAGGGCGCCTGAAGGGGGCCACAGATTAAAAATTTCTTTAAAACTGTGCGGCGACCGCTGACCATACCTTTCACGGCCGCCGCACAGCTTTACATACATCCACAGGGAGGGGGGAGGGACTATTGCTCACCACCACTGCCGCCTCTCTGCTCCGTCTCCTCTCCTCCACTCACTGACTGACTGTCGGGCGTGACATCATCATTACGGCCCGACAGTGTCAGTGGGTGGAGGGGAGCAGACGGAGCAGAGATGAGGCAAGTTAGAAGCAGGTAAGAAAAGACGCACATTTTCAAAATCGGCGCCCCCACCCTGCACACTTACACACTATTTTGTAAGTGTGCAGGGTGGGGGCACCGATTTTGTAAATGTGCCTAGGGCGCCACGGACCCTAGCACCGGCCCTGATAACAAGACATAGAATATGCCCAGTATAGGAATCACTTTTGTGTCACAACTCCACAAGAGTTTACAGATCAGTGAGAGTATGAAGTGTGGAAAGTGTTATAGCAATGATCAGTGGATTATACCAACATTTTTAAAACATTATAATAATATTAATTTTAAGGATTTACATATGCATTAAACATTTTACAATCATAAATTAAATAATAGAACTTAGAAATTAAAATATGAGTATATGATTGTGATATATTAACTGGCAAATAACAGCAATGAAAGACAAAGGAATGGAAGGAAAATCCTTGATAAAGTTTTTATTTCGTTTTTCTTTATTTTGTGTGCTCTTTTTACTCAGACTGGGTATGGAAAATATCATTAAGGTTAATAAATTAGGTATCGTTTACTTGTATTTGCAATTTACATTTTCAAGAGGGGCCCGTAATTTTTTATTTTTTTTGCAGGTCTGGTACCCCTAGGGAATTCATCGCCATGCGGCCAAGGGATGAATGACACTATGGCAAGGGGAACCCATACTGTGGTTTTCCCTGATATAGTGCTACCAACCCATGCTAGTGCTGGTAAAGTTATATTTGGTGTAGGGATGTGCACCGGCGACTTTTGGTGTGTTGTGTTTTGTGTTTTGGATTCGGATTTTCACAATGTTTTGGGTTCGGATTTGTTTCGCAAAACACCTGCCGAAAGGTTTTGGTTAGGATTTAAGGTTTTGGATTCGGATTTTTTTTGAAAAAAAGCATAAAAAGTTCAAAAACCAAGTTTTTGGGCTTATTTTCACTCCTACGCTATTATTAACCTCAATAACATTCAATAACAATCATTTCCACTAATTTACAGTGTATTCTGAACACCTCACAATATTGTTATTAGTCCAAAACATTGCAACGAGGTATCTTTCTGGACTGCGTAGTGGAGTGGTCCCCACAATATAATAAGAAAACCATCAACTGGTCTTAATCGCACCAAAAAATGTACCTGGACTGCGTAGAGGAGTGGTCACCAAAATATAATTTAAAAACCCTGAACTTGTATGAATCGCACCAAAAAATGTACCTGGACTGCGTAGAGGAGTGGTCACCACAATATAATTTAAAAACCCTGAACTTGTATGATTCGCACCAAAAAATGTACGTGGACTGCATAGAGGAGTGGTCACCACAATATAATTTAAAAACCCTGAACTTGTATGAATCGCACCAAAAAATGTACCTGGACTGCGTAGAGGAGTGGTCACCACAATATAATAAGAAAACCATCAACTGGTCAGAATCGCACCAAAAAATGTACCTGGACTGCATAGAGGAGTGGTCACCACAATATAATAAGAAAACCCTGAACTTGTACGAATCGCACCAAAAAATGTACCTGGACTGCTTAGAGGAGTGGTCACCACAATATAATAAGAAAACCCTGAACTTGTATGATTCGCAGCAATAAATGTATCTGGACTGCGTAGAGGAGTGGTCACCACAATATAATAAGAAAACCCTGAACTTGTATGAATCGCACCAAAAAATGTACCTGGACTGCTTAGAGGAGTGGTCACCACAATATAATTTTAAAACCCTGAACTTCTATGATTCGCACCAATAAATGTATCTGGACTGCGTAGAGGAGTGGTCACCACAATATAATTAATTAAAAAAACCTCCACGGGTCTGAATTCCCCCAAAAAAAATTCCGGACTGCGTAGTGGGGTGGCCCCAGTACCCAATTTGATACTGGGGCCACAATATAATAAATACACCCTGCCTCAACTGGTCAGAATTCCACCAAACAAGTATCTGGACTGCGTAGTGGGGTAGCCCCGGTACTAAATTTGGTACCGGGGCCACAATACCTCCTCCAAGTTCCAAGTGTAGTGTTTATAACATATTAACACTACACTAATTCTAGCACGTCAATACCTCTTGTTTTAAATAATGACAGGGCATTTAACTTTTGATTTAATTTTTTGAATTTGTTGACCTTTTCTTTTACTTTTTGAACATGGCAAACGACTGTTGAATGGTCACATAATGCCAAAAAAAGAGTTGCAAGATGGAATTGTCCTTGGGCCCTCCCACCCACCCTTATGTTGTTGAAATAGGACATGCACACTTTAACAAACCAATCATTTCAGCGACAGGGCCTACCAAACAACTGTGGCTGAAATGATTGGTTTGTTTGGGCCCCCACACCAAAAAAACAATTCATCTCTCCCTGTACAAACTAAACAGGCTCTACTGAGGAAAGATGTCGTCCTCATCCTCAACCTCTGATTCCTCTCCCCCTACAGTGTGTACTTCCTCCTCCTCACACATTATCAATTCATCCCCGCTGGACTCCACAACCACAGGTCCCTCTGTACTATCTGGAGGGCAGTGCTGTACTTCATTGAGGAATTGATTATTTATTTTTATAAACATAATTTTTTCAACGTTGTGAGGAAGCAACCTCCTTCGCCGCTCACTGACCAGGTTCCCCGCTGCACTAAAAACTCTTTCCGAGTACACACTGGAGGGGGGACAACTCAGGTAAAATAGAGCCAGTTTGTACAGAGGCTTCCAAACTGCCTTTTTTCCTGCCAGTAACAATATGGACTGTCTGACATGTCTATTTGGATGGTGTCAGCAAAATAATCCTCCACCATTTTTTCAATTGTGACAGCATCCAATGCAGCGACAGTAGACATGTCTGCAATGGTTGGCAGGTCCTTCAGTCCAGACCAGATGTTATCAGCATCCCCGCCAGCGGCTCTTTTAGGAAAACTGAGCTTTTTCCTTGCAGCCATAGATGTGGAAGAAAATGAGGGTGGAGCTGTTGTCATGTCACGGTCACCTTCAGAGGACAATCTCCTGACCAGCAGGTCTTTGCACCGCTGCAGACTTGTGTCCGCCGGAAACAGAGACAAAACATATGCTTTAAACCGAGGATCGAGCACGGTGGCCAGAATGTATTCCTCTGACTTTAAAAGAGTGACCACCCTCGGATCCTGGCAAAGCGTACGAAGGGCTTCACCCACAAGAGCTACATGCTTTGTTGGATCGCAATGCTTTACCAGCTCCTCCCTCACTTTCTCCAGCTGCTTCTGCAACAGCCTGATCAGGGGAATGACCTGACTCAAGCTGGCAGTGTCGGAACTGACTTCTCGTGTGGCAAGTTCAAATGGCTGCAGAACCTTGCACAACACGGAAATCAGTTTCCACTGCGCTTGACTTAGGTGCATCCCCACTCCTTTGCCTATGTCGTAGGTGGCTGTGTAGGCCTGAATGGCCTTTTGCTGCTCCTCCATCCTCTGCAGCATATAGAGGGTGGAGTTCCAGCGCGTCACAACCTCTTGTTTGAGGTGATGGCAGGGCAGGTTCATGCTTTTTTGATGTGCCTCTAGTCTGCGGTAGGCACTGGCTGAATGCCGAAAGTGTCCAGCAATTTTGCGCGCCACCGCAAGCATCTCCTGCACACCCCTGTCACTCTTGAGGTAATGCTGCACCACCAAATTAATGGTGTGGGCAAAACATGGGACGTGCTGGAAATTGCCCATATTTAATGCCTGCACAATGTTACTGGCATTGTCTGACACCACAAATCCCCATGAGAATCTAAGTGGGGTAAGCCACTGGGAGATAATTTCCCTCAGTTTCTCTAATATGTTGTCAGCGTTGTGCCTCTTTTTAAAGCCTGTAATACACAATGTTGCCTGCCTTTGCACGAGCAGCCATTTTGTAGATGCTGCTACTGATGCAGCTGTTGCTGTTGCTGCGGAAGGGGATGCATCTACCCAGTGGGCTGTCACAGTCATATAGTCCTTTGTTTGCCCAGAACCACTTGTCCACATGTGCGTGGTTAAGTGGACAGTGGGTACAACCACATTTTTTAGAGCACTGAGGACACTTAATCGTACTTCTCTGTACATTTTTGGTATCGCCTGCCTAGTGAAGTGGAATCTCGACGGGATTTGGTACCGGGGACACAATACCTCCATCAACCCTCTAAATCCCACTCCACTGATGGCGGACACCGGGCGCACGTCTAACACCAACATTGCAGTTACAGCCGCAGTTATACGCTTTGCAATAGGATGACTACTATCATATTTTGTGGTCATGGCAAACGACTGTTGGATGGTCAATTGTTTTGTGAAAGACTCAGCGGTCTTACGACTTCCCCTCTGGGAAGATGACCGACTAACAGCAGCAACAGCAGCAGTGGCAGTAGTAGGCGTACCGCTGCAGGATTCCTCGGATGAATCCCGTATTGAAGAGGACTCAGTCTGGCTGCTGACTTGGGCTGCAGGACTGAATCTGATGGAGATCGTGGAGGAAGTTGACGAGGAGGGTGTTGCTGGTGTGTATCCAACTGGACCACGGGATTTAGGTGTCCCTGTACCGATGACGGTCCTAGCTCCAGTTCCTGAACTAACCACTGAACTATGAAGGTTATTCAGGTGACGTATAAGGGAGGATGTCCCTAGGTGGCCAAGATCCTTACCCCTGCTTATTTGAGCTTTACATAAGCTACATATGGCCATACATTGGTTGTCCAGATTTGGATAAAAATAACTCCAGACCGAAGAGGTGCATTTTTTGGTCTTCTGACCAGGCATGACGATGGGCTGTTTCCCCCCCTGGTGCCTCATTTTGAATAACCACATCACCATCCACATCAAGTTCCTCCACAGCGCCAGCTACATCATCAATAGCCTCCTCCCGAGCCACCTCTTCCTGTACAGTGATGGGAAGGTCAGGCTTGACAACCACCAACACCCTTGGACTCGCCTTGGGGATTTGTGATAATTTCTCATTAGAAGGCAGAGTTGTTTGCTGTTTTGTTGCTGACAGCATAACTCTCTTCAATTTTTTGTAGGGGGGGAGGAGGAGAAGGGCTAAGATCCTTGGGTGAAGCTGAACCACTAGTCATGAACATGGGCGAGGGCATAAGCCGTTTCTTGCCACTCAGTGTCGTAAATGGCATATTGGCAACTTTACGTTTCTCTGCAGATGATTTTAAGATTCTCTTTTTGCTACTTTTTGAGAACTTGGGCTTTTTGGATTTTACATGCCCTGTACTAGGAGATTGGGCATCGGGCTTGCCAGACGACGTTGATAGCATTTCATCGTCTATGTCATGACTAGTGACAGCAGCTTCAGCATTAGGAGGAAGTGGGTCTTGATCTTTCCCTACTTTATCCTCCAAATTTTTGGTCTCCATTATATGTAGCACAAGATACTGCAGAATGCGTGAACTTGGTAATATTGCAGTACAAATGGACTTATACTGCTGGATTGGTTTTGCAAATTTTGTTATAATTACTTTTTTTTTTTTTTTTTTTATAATTTTTTTTTTATTTTTTTAAACACTTGGGAATAATGGGGAAATAACTATGCCCTTAGAAGCACAAAGCACAGGACACAGCACCACTGGACTGAACAGGACGCAGCACAGGACCCAGCAGCACCACTGAACTCAAAATTGACAGAGCACAGCACACAGCACCACTGGACTGATACTGCAGAATGTGTGAACTTTGTAATATTGCAGTACCACTGGACTTTTACTGCTGAATGTGTGAACTTGGTAATATTGCAGTACCAATGGGCTTATACTGCAGGATTGGTTTTGCAAATTTGGTTGTAATTAATTTTTTTTTTAATTAGTTTTTGTATTTCTTTTTATAACTTTTTTTTAAATTTTTTTAAACACTTGGGAATAATGGGGAAATAACTATGCCCTTAAAAGCACAGAGCACAGGACACAGGACCACTGGACTGAACAGGACACAGCACAGGACCCAGCAGCACCACTGACCTCAGAAGGACAGAGCACAGCACACAGCACCACTGGACTGATACTGCAGAACACAGCACAGCACAGCACAGCACAGCACAGAACTAAACAGCACAGCACGAGATCTACCAGGACAGAGGACCACCTAACACACCCTCCCTCTACCCTGATCAATGCCCGAGTGAAGATAGCGGCGACTAGTGGGGAATTTATAGGATCCGAGTATCGCGAGATCCGACAGCGGGATTATGACTCAGAGCCTCGGTTTCAAGTTTTCATTTGGCGCCAATACCCGGATCTGTCTCGGATCCGACTCGGATCGGCAACGTTCGGGTGGGTTCGGATTCAGGAAATCCGAGTGCGCTCATCTCTAATTTGGTGTGTTCCCATGATTTTGCCAATATCTGCCATGGCTGGCAGCAGTGGAGCTGGTTTGGCCTTCGGCTAGGTGTTTTTTTTTCCTTATTTGGCAGACTTACAGCCCATAACTTATAATACATTTAATGCACATCATACACTTTTTTTTTTAAGGTCATAATTTTTATTTAACAAGCACTAGTGACAAACAGAATTGAAGAAATAGATTGGTGGTTTCTATAAATGCCTTGTCTACTGTTTCTGGATTATATCTTTTTTTCTAGAAATTGGCTTCTAAGTTGTAGACCTTGGGTAGCAAAAGTGTCTAAGTCAGAACAATTCCTTCTGATTCACCCAAATGGAATATTTGATAGCCATTGAGGATGATGGTTGCTTGTTGCCAAAATGAAACTATTTACATTGACTAGTGTATTGTATGTTTTTGTCTTTAGCTGTTGATTGTGCATTTATGTTGACAACCATCATCCTAGACTTTAGAAAAGCACCAAATGTAAAGACCAAATTGGTTAGCAGCTGCATAACCCCCCAAAAATGGACACAATCTTCACTCATTTCCAAACACCAACCCACAGGATTCTATCCTTGCGGTAGGCGCGTTACAGGAATCACAGACAGAGAAGCACTAAACGATTAGACTATTATCTGTACATCTGAGTGAACATACAAGGAACATTAAGAAAGGCTTGGAGACACACAGTGTCTCACAACATTACAAGCTAAAACACAATCAAGATCCCACCTTTTTATCCCTTACGCCTATCAAAACAGTTAAAAGAGACTGAAGAGGAAGTGATTTTGTGAAGAAAATTAAGGAAGAAATTAAACACATTTTCGAGTTACAAACATTGGCCCCAAATGGACTGAACATTGATTTTGAAATCCTGGTCTGTATTTAGAGGCAAAGGGGGAGGTGAAGACCCACCTCTGAGGCCTACGGTCAAACCACCTTACCACCAGTCCAAACCCTTCCGATCTTGGAAGCAAAATGGGGTGATCCAGGTTAGTACCCTGCCCGAATAGGACAGGGGAATACCTGGTACTGTAGATGGCCAGAGCTGTAGGAGTTTTCGACCATCCATCTTGCCCATTGCCTATCTGATGTGTTCTAATCCAAGGAGGCCATTAATACATTTAATAACATCCACCTCCCTATTATGCATATTATAATGGATTGCTTACTACATGCAATACGGGAAATATACAGATAATTAAACTTAGTTGTGGCTCATTATATATGCAGAACAATGAAGTTAATATGTAGAACTTAGTTTTTGTTCTCTCAACATCAGTTCTCTCTCTATATATGTATATGTATACCCATGTGTTGGTGTTTTATTTTAATTTGTTATAATTTTTTTATTCATTGTTTATTTGTAATCTTAATTATTTTTTTGCCTTCATGTCTCTATTGCTAATATCAAATTTATTCATTTATATATAAGTCAGTCATTTTATAATATCCCACCTTTACAATCCACTTTATTTAAGAACTTACACCTCTTTTAAGACAGAGTTCATGGTAATTTATTAATATATGCATAAAGAATTTAAATATGAATATTACAACCAATCCCAGTAATTAGACTTGCCTACTGCCTTTATATAAGATACAGCAATTAGACACTAACGATACATCCCTTGAGAAAGTCACAGAAGTGACAAAACCGGTCGGGACGAATTGCAAACAGGAAACAGAAAGGAGGTAGCATGTGTTCCACGGTGGAACGCACACCATCAGTCGATCGCACAAGAGGGTTTCTCAACTAACGGCACAACCAAGGCTCGGCTACCTCTATCAGGAACACTTTACATGGAAACCTAGCCTCTGCCTCAGCTATATCGCAAGTACTCTGGGCGGCATTGTGCCTAAAATCTTCATTTGTATTGTTTATGTTTTGGAACCTTTTGCTCTATCTTCTGGGACATCACCAATATAGATTATCTATCGGACAAATAGAGATATTGCATGTTTGGAAGATTATACTATTAAGACTTATTGAAATCTATGGGAAATTTCCCTAATCTGTGCCCCAGTTTGTATTTTGTATTTTGTTCTTTTGATTGCAATTTTGATGTATATTGTTGATATGCTTTTTGTTTAACTTTTCAGTGGGAATATTGAAGTAAACTATTTCATTATTTATTGTAAGCATTGGTCATATAGTATATATACATCATTTGTCTACACCCAACTGTCTACTAGTGCTGGATTACCAATATTAGGATTGAAGAAGTAACAAGAAAGGAGAATCCAGTTTCAGTCACAATAATAAAATAAAAGAACCACATGTAGTACAGCAAGGAAACAAATAAACAAACAAGTAAAATTCAATACATTAATAGGACAAAAGGTGGATGGGGTGGGGGTGGTCATCAGTTGTAAAAAGAAGTGGGAAAATAAGCCTCATAAGTGAAAGAAGAGAAAGGGGTATAACTTGGTGTCAGGGAGAGCAGTAAGGAGGGTAGCAGGATTATCAGGAGGTAGTTTGGGGGGGAAGTGGAGAGCGTCACATATATAACCAGGCGGCCCAAATTTGATGGAACTTATCTTCTTTATCATGCAGGTGGTAGGTAATTTTCTCCATGCCTGCTATAAACCAGATGTAGGATTTCATTGAAGAGACATGGGGACTCCCAGTGCATTTCTACGATTTAGCTATCAGACAGCATGCATCAGCCAAGACGTGAGAGTCCAGCTTGCCGAGTGAGTATCGGTATCTTGGATAGAGTAGTAGAGAAGTAAGGACCATGGATGCTTCCTGATAGGACATCAAAAGAGGGAGGACAGAAGGTACTGACTTTTTCCTAGAAGGAGGAGATGAGTGGGCAAGACCACCAGATATGTAAGAGAGTACCTCTATGTCCGCAATCTTGCCTACAAGAAGGGGCGGTAGTCAGATACATTTTGGTAAGTCTATCAGTGGTAAGAGCATCTATAATAAACCTGGTAATCATTTTCGTTAGGATAGGAGAACAGGAGGGATGGATAAGTGGCGCTTACAAGTCTCCCAGGTCCTAGCCATGAATGATAATGTAGGAAAATAGTTAATAAGGGCAGCCCTGGAAATCTGTGGTAAACCCCAGATGCAGGACAATGTTGGTAAATTAAGATAAGTGGCCTTGAGTGAGAAGTGGGGGGAGCAAAGGCGGCCACAATATAACTAAGGTGAGCCACCCAGTAGTAGGCCCTGAGGTTGGGAAATCCTTTACGTCCACGAGGTGTGAGTTTCTTAAACTGCATTAGCCTAACTCTGGGAGACCTGCCACACCAAACAAACTTAGCCAGATGTCATTGTATTATTATTATTAATTTTTATTTATAAGGCGCCACAAGGCGTCCGCAGCGCCGTACAGAGACAAACAAATTACAATACAATGGGAGACAGCACAGTACAGTAAACAGTAAGCACAGCAACTCAGTAAGCTCAATGCACAGCTAGAGAGGGCGGGGAAGGGGGAAGGAGGATCCGCAAACGACGGGGCCCAAGAAGGAGGGCGCGGAAGACAGGGAGACCCCCAGGGAGGAGGAGGGAGCGAGAGTGGACGTGGTGTGGAGGACCCTCAAGGAGGAGGGCTAAGTAGCTGGAGAGCAGAGTTAGAAGTGGTGGAAACAGGAGGAGAGATGGCCCTGCTCAGAGGAGCGTACAATCTAAGGGGAGGGGTGGACAGACAGAGAGAGGGAGAGTAGGGGGACGGAGGCAGAAGATAAGGTAGGAAGTTAAGTGGGAGAAAGAAAGGCTTTAAGAAAAAGGTGGGTTTTTAGGGCCCGTTTGAAACTGCACAGATTAGGGGAAGTTCTGATGGAGGGAGGGAGCTTGTTCCAGTGGAGGGGGGGGGGGGGGCGCGGGCGAAGTTTTGGATACGCGCGTGGGAGGAGGTTATAAGGGGGGAAGAGAGGCGACAGTCAGAGGCAGAACGGAGAGGGCGGGATGGAGCATGAATAAAGAGGAGGGTGGAGATGTAGGGCGCAGTGGAGTTGGCGAGGGCCTTGTAGGTGAGTGTGAGGAGCTTAAAGTATTGCGGATAGTTTGGAGAAAGTAACCCTAATGGGGTAAACAGGTAAAGTAGCTGAGGGAGGTAAAAAAGCTGAGGGAGAAACAGGTAAAGAAACAGGTAAAGAAGCTGTGGAAGAACAAACATTAAATACAATGACCCCACCCAGCCATGAGATGATCAGGGCATGGCAGGAAAATATATCTGAACTGATTTTGTTAAAAAGGGCCGGGCAGTTATCCTGTTATCCCTTCACTCATGGGGGTGTTGATGTAGACCCCTAGATATTTTAGACTTTTCTTTTGCCATTGACAATGAAACTGGGAGGTAATATCCTGACAGTCGCTGGGCTTCCATGATACTGAATAAGTTGGAAAAAGACATCCTGGTTTGCTGAAGTGTCAGCAGGACTTTGTCTGCAAAGAGAGATAGTTTGCTTTCCAGGTCCCCATGTCAACACCTCATATATTCGGAGAGGCCATAATAGTGGCTGCCAGGGGCTCTGTGATAAGGGTGAAAATTAAAGGGGAGTGGGGACAGCCTTGCTGTATGCCATTATTAATGGAGAAGGAGTCTGAAGGACAACTATTGACCAAAATCCGTGTAAAGGAGTGACCGAATAGCGCCTGTACACCAGATAGAAAAATCCTGGACAAGCCAAAGTGCTGCAACATATGGGTCATGAATTGACAGGAAATCCTATCAAAGACCTTGTAGGGATCTAGATATAAAATATGTGCAATGTTACTAGTATTAAGGACATGAATAAGGTCAATGGTTCTCCTTGTGTTATCTACCAGGAATAAAGCTCACCTGGTCATTGTGGAATAGGGAGTGGAGTATGGAATTTAACCTGTTGGCGATGTGATGTTAAATATTTTTGTGTCAAAAAATACAAAAGTATTATAGGAGTGATACCTTTATTGGCTAACCCAAAAAATTATTATATTTGCTAGTTTTCAGAGCACAGAGGCCCCTTCATCAGACATGTTTTCAAATGAGTGACTGAGGAAAAGGCACAACATTTAAGAGCGGTTACATCAAGAAATTTGTACGGGGGGGGGAATACATCATTAAGATAATCTAAAGTAATAAAACAAAGGTGTTCATTTCAAACGGAATAGTATATGTCCTAGGAGTTCAGAGATCTGGAGTTACTCTCCTGTGGGGTGTGAAGTGTGTCCATGTACTGGGTCATAAATCCAGGTGTTATATTGAGTCCTTGAGTTATTGATTGGAATGTTCTTATCAGTTTGAATTCCCATATTTTTCTCTCCCTGTCATTTTTAAAAACAAGTACCCCAAAGGGGTTCCTAATAACCAGGAGAATGCAGGCTGAAATTCTAGTGAGTCGAGTGGCCAATAATTTGTCAGCCTTTATCATCATCATCACCATTTATTTATATAGCGCTACTAATTCCCCAGCGCTGTACAGAGAACTCATTCACATCAGTCCCTGTCCCATTGGAGCTTACAGTCTAAATTTCCTTACACAGAAACACAGACAGACATAGAGAGAAACTAGGGTCAATTTAATAGCAGCCAATTAACCTACCAGTATGTTTTTGGCATGTGGGAGGAAACCGAAGCACCCGGAGGAAACCCACGCAAACACAAGGAGAACATACAAACTCCACACAGATAAGGCCAGGGTCAGGAATTTAACTCATGACCCCAGTGCTGGGTGGCAGAAGTGCTAACCACTTAGCCAACATGCTGCCCCATTGATTCAGCAATTACAACTTATTGGCCACTTGATGAGATAGGAGGAGGTTAAGTTCTCCTCGGAGAGAGATTATTTTTTGGAGAGTAGCAGAGTCCAGACTTTATATATGTTGTGATTCCAGCTGCTATAGAAAGGTAGTGCGGTAGATTGTTTTGGCTAGTCTCTCCTTCTTGGAGTAAGAAGCTAGGGCCAGAAGATGTCCACTGATGACGACCTTATGGGCATTCCAGAGGGTCGTTGTAGAAATGTCAGGGTAATCAATTGTCTCAAAATATTCAGACAGGAGGGATTTGCAGTTAGTTACTATGCTACAGTCATGAAGGAGGTATTCATTAATTCTCCAGAAGAAGTTGAAGAGACGGATTGCTAAAGAAGAGAGGTTGTCGGAAATTGGACCATGATCCGACCACATTATTTGGTGAATGTGAAAATTAAGGAGCTTAAGGGTGAGATCATGTCTGAGCAGGATCATGACGATTGTGGAGTAAGTATTATGTACAGCGAAGTAAAAAGAGTAATCTCTGGCAATAGGCTTCAGAGATCCACCACGCATCATATAAATTGTGGAATTTCAAAAAGTCCTGCAGGGCCTTAGAGTTCAACATATCTCTCAGGCAGGGTGTTCAGGGGAAGTAAACCTATCCAGGCTTGCGGTAAGAGTGGCATTGAAGTCGCCCCCCACTATCATCTCCCCTTTCAGACACGGGACAGTAATGTATCTAGGTGTTTAAAAAAGTTTTGCTGGCACTGATTCATGGCGTAAATGTTCACTAGAGTGCAGGGCAGATCTATCCTCCTTGTCCCTATGGGTATCAAGAAGGTCAAAGTTGAGATGTCGGGCAAAGAGGATAGCCACTCTGCATCTCTTCTGGTTATAGTCACATGCATGATAGGTAAGGGGGAATCATTTGGATCTAAGTTCAGGGTGGAGGTGCTTGATGCAGTGGGTTTCCTGGAGAAAAACCAGGTCCCCCTTCAGGGCCTATATGGATGTATAGAGTTTTCCACGCTTTTGGGGAGTGCTATGTCCCTTCACATTGGATGATACAAGACAGGGGAAAGTCAGCAGTGAAAGAGCAGGGGAAAAAAACATGAATTGAGTGTTAAAATTCCAGTGGGCTGAGAGAGAGAGGGGGTGTAACGATCTGGGATGAAAGAGCATGGTGAGAACAAAGGAGAAATGAGATATCGAGGGGAGAGGGGGAAAGGTCGGATGTGGTACAGAACACCCGCCTATGATGCTGGTGGGAAAAAGGAACGATCCGGAGACCAGCTGAGAGCAGAATGCTCTGTGGGAGATGTAGATGGCATTTATGAGTGTTAGAAAATTATAATGGGTGCAAGCAAGGGGGAAGAGATGAGCACTTGCTCCATGGTGGGCTCTAGGCGGAGCATCATGTCAATAATGACAATGGGGTGTTACAAGCAAGAGAAAATAATTTAATGTTAAATATAAATGCAGATCAAAACATAATAACAATTACAGTAAAACAAAAATAAAACATATGGAAACATAGTAAAGCATAAAAAGAAAGACCTGTATTCGGTAAATAGAGAAGGGAACTGGAACGGCCAGTAAAGGCTGCAGAAGTGTTGATTGACAGACGCTGTAGTCAAGGGTCCATCTGTAATAAAAATAAAAAAGAGACACCGAAGCAACGACATGTCAATAACACAATGATAAGGTAGTTTGTCAGCGCTGCAAATTTCATACAGGAGGGGCCCCTTCAAGTGGAAGTGTCAAATGTCCAACAGGAGCAATGGAGAGATAACAAGAATCTACAAGACCATATACCAGAATATAGTCTCCAAGGGACTGAGGAATTTAAGGTCTGAAAAGTGAAGCTTATGAAAAGCCAATCACATATCAAGAAAGGGGCTGGAGAGGTGAATCCTCAAGAAGAGGATCTGTAAATAGTATTGGATATTGAAGCTGTACACCATTCACCCCTGGGTGCTCTCTGAGTTCGAGGAGTGGCAGCCAGCAGCTCAGTACCAGAAGGTTGGTAGGAGCCTGGTGTAGGTCCTAGAGCAAGGCCCAGCCATTGTAGCAGGGACTAGACTTCGGATAGAGATCTATCAGAAATCTGTCAGGATAAATTTGATCCATCTACCCATATCAGGGCAGTTGGATCAAATTGATCCATCTTTCCCAATAATCTATGTACTCCTGGTGCTCCTGTACAGAGGACAGTTCATTTCAGATATGCAGAATGTCTTCTCCTATTTCTGTCTGGGAGGTCACCACAGCTTCCAATTTCTGTTCAAGTTTATCAGTACGATCTCCAATAGAGGTTATTATTATTATTATTATCATTTATTTGTTAGGCGCCACAAGGTGTCCGCAGCGCCGTACATAATACAAACAGTAAACCATACAGGGTTAAACAGTACAGAACAGTAAACACAAAGTACCAGTGCTTCAGAAACTCCGGGACAGACAAATGGAGTAAGGACGGAGCAGAAGAACAGGTGTGGAGACACGAGGGAAGAAGTGCCCTGCTCAAACGAGCTTACATCCTAAGGGAGGGTAGACGAAATAGACACAAGAGGGAGCGGTGATACCAGGGGAGAGAGGGAAGAGCGAGCAGAGTAGGTGAGGGTTTAGGTGGATGATTGGTAGGCTTTAAGGAACAGGTGAGTTTTTAAGTGCTCGTTTGAAGGAGCACAGCTTAGGAGCGAGACGGATGGAGCGAGGGAGGTCATTCCAGTGTAGGGGGGCAGCTCAGGAGAAGTCTTGGATTCTGGAGTGGGAAGTGGTAATGAGAGTGGAGGAGAGGCGACGGTCATTGGCTGAGCGCAGGGATCGGGCAGGAGTGTGAATGGTGAGGAGGTCAGAGATGTAGGGGGCAGTAGACTGGGAGAGAGCTTTGTAAGTGGTGGTAAGGAGTTTGAAGAGGATTCTGTAGGGGATGGGGAGCCAGTGTAGGGCAAGGCAGAGAGGGGAAGCAGAGGAGGAGCGGCGTGAGAGAAAGATGAGTCGTGCAGCCGCATTGAGTACAGAGCGGAGGGGGGCGAGATGAGAGAGGGGGAGGCCAGTGAGGAGAAGGTTGCAGTAGTCGAGGCGGGAGATGATGAGTGCATGGATGATGGTTTTGGTGGCATCTTGTGAGAGGAAGGGCCGGATGCGGGCTATGTTGCGAAGTTGGAGTCTACAGGCTTGGGCAAGGGATTGGACATGGGGGGCAAAAGAGAGAGAGGAGTCAAGGGTGACACCCAGGCAACGGAGTTGGGTAACAGAGGAGATGGTGGTGTTGTTAACAACGATAGAGAGGTTGTGGTGGGAGGGGAGTTTGGGGGGAGGAAAGACAATGAATTCATACCTCTGCACGCAATGAATGAAGAGCAGTTTGTACTTCAGCATGGATTGAGGACTTAATTTTTTTGATGAGAGTCCTGTCTAGTTTTAGGAGCCGTGTCAGCCTCTTCAGAGTCATATTCAGCAGAGGTTTGTGGAGAATCCAATCTATCAGGTCAAGAGTCGGGAGTCGTTTGTTTTGCAAAATACTGAGCAAGGCGTTTAGTATGGTGCTTTTGCCTTTAGGAATGGTGGAGAAGTAAATGATGCTGGGGTCAAAAGCAGGTGTAAGGGGATGTTCAGCAGACGCGGATGAAGTAGAGGAGTAGAATACAGAGAGCGAGCCCATCTTGGTGGGATCCCAGAGTCACATGAATCCATGTTAGTACATCAGTGTAGAATAATCCCCTCCCTCTAACAGCATGTGGTGGACGACTAAATCAAAGAAAGCTGCTGAAATAGGAGGACAGTCCAGGTCAGTGAGCACCAAGTAGGGCAGAGACCACATGGACAGAGGGATAGAACCATAACCCCAAAGTGTCAACTTGGATGGGGAAATTATAGGGTAAGAAAACCGTGGAGGCAGAATTGCATAGTAACATTTACGAAAACCTAGATGTGATGACTTAATACACAGTGTGTCATTACTAAAGCAATGCAGGGAAAAGGCTGCCAGTCCTGTGTTATAAAAATACATGAATCCTTTTGCATGATCTATGACTAATTTATGCCTTTGTGCTCAAACTTGTTTAGTTCAATACTAACACATCCTTCCAATATACCGTTTATAGAAACATTTCTTACTTTGTTTAATAAGTTTAATTATTATGAAAAATGTTGGCACAATCATATGTGATTAGTCTGCCCGAGCGGCATATGAGCACCTCACCTACAATGTCGCATTTTTCCCTGACAAGATGAGCTGCAAACTACCACTCAAATCTCTCTCTTTTAATAAATAAAAATGTGTACTGTGTGTTTCAAAAAATGCTTTAAAAATAATCCTTATAATAAACAGCTACCCAGTGTGATCAACACAAAGGTGAAATGCTTCAAGCATCTGCAAGAAAACACTTCTTTGTAACTATTGTGTATGAGTGCAAAAATGTGTCCAGTGAATGGTGGTGGTTTGAATTAATAACAGTGCAGGGATGGTTGGCAGACAGGATTAATGAAATTGTCAGTGCAATGGGGCCTGGCCATATGTTCAACAAAGTGATCTGAGAATGGGACCAGTGCAAGGTAGAAGCAGGCCCGGCGCTCCCATTAGGCAAGGTTAGGCACTTGCCTAGGGCGCCGGGCTCTGGAGGGCGCCACAAAAATGTAAATTACTTTAAAACTGTGCGGCGACCGCTGACCATACCTGTCACAGCCGCCGCACAGCATTCAGATGCACGGGGGAGGGGGGGGCGCCGATTTTTTCAAAATGCCTAGGGCGCCATGGACCCTAGCACTGGCCCTGGGTAGAAGGCAAGCAATAGAATCAATTCAAAAACCACTAAAGTATCACCAGTGCTGGAATAAGGCTCCTGAGGGGCCTGGTACACTTAAAACAGGGGGGTTATCATATTAGATACATTTTAGACAAATACACAAGCAAAGCTGTATGCTCTACTGTTAGGTGCACGCAGCTCTACCTTCACGAGCAGTGCAGTGTGAAGTGGGACATACCTCCGAACTGGTCTTGTTGTCGGATCAAATCCTGACTAAGCGAGACAGTCACCCTAATTCGGGACTGCCCCAACAGATTCAGGACAGTTGGCACACTGTCCTGCTATTTCCTACCTGTTCTTGTCACTTTCACCACCTGTGGCTGCCGGTTTCTTTAGATCAGTTGCTGCTGGATCCTGGAATGTTGGGTGCCCTATTTGGAAAAAAAATGGGTACATGAAATTTAGAAATATCTAACCATCCATGGCACCACCTCTGAAAGTCCTTGTACTGACTCACCAAGTTTATTATGAGAAGCAGAGCCCCATCTGCATGAAGAGCAGCCTATGTCAGGATCTGGCAGAGAACACAGCACAGACAGCAGGTTGCTAGAGTGTCATAGCAGCTGTCCAATAATCCTATTTAAGGATGAGTTGGGTATGACTTACAAGCCAGCCCTTGCTAGATGTAAGCCCCTACACCTGGGAAGTGAGTGCATTTTATTTTACCTGCATTTTAATGGTGTTTTAAAGCATATAGGGCAGTGTAGGTCCTGCACATAAGGAGGTGCCCTAGATGTTGGGATGCAGGCTTAAATGTTTTAATTAAAATATGAACTAATACCTCATGTTTTCAATTTGCTAAATACATACAAATATGCAGAGTTAAGGATAAGCGCTGACAACAACTGTCTTTATTTTATATACATATATGGGCATTTATATTGTCATGCAGCTGGTACTATATATAATATGGGATATACCGCGCATGGACTTACTGCCATGCAGCTGGTATCATGTATAATATGGGATATATCGAGTGCAGGCTTATTTTTTTCTGCTAGAGTGCTGTGTCTGGATGTGGAGACAGGCAGTTGTGGGGAGATACAGATGCGCAGCCACTTGATCCCCAGACTGGGTCCCTAACAGAGGTGACAGCCAGAGTGGGTGAGGGAAGTGTGGCCATCACTCAGGCCATGCAGTTGGCTCATGAGCACACTCTGATCCCTTGCTTTTGGAGCAAAGCAAGCCTCCAGTTTGTGTTGGGAACATGGAGTGGTGGAAACAGCCATGCAGGGGCTCAAAGGCTTCCCCAGATGTCTGTGGGGACTTAGCTGTACAGTACAGAGGAGGGGGAACGATGAGTTTAAATTTCCTCAAGTGGGTACGGAGCTGGAAAGGTAGGCGGACTATTAATATAGCTGCTAGGCCACAACCCTCATCTCACACTTTTAATGTAGAAAATGCTTTAAGAGTATCTTACGAAAATATACAAAATGTACATATTATGCAGTCTTAAGATACCTGCAGCTCCAAGCACAGAGTAAAGTATATATTGACATAATTTACACTTAACCTTTAAACATATATTGCATCCAACTCTGCCTTAAGCCCAATGTGAGGAGCAAATATAAACATTTTAATGATAAAGTGGGTGGTACTAAAGTGGTTGTAGATTGGACCTTGATGTGATTTTGATACTGTTTCCACCAGGTGCATTATCCAGAGAATCCACACACCCGTAAAACTAGATGAATTTTATTGGGGTGTTGCCAGAGAACATAAAGAGTACATGCACCTTAAAATGATTTAGGTAGACGAGTAGGAGCATTAAAGAAGTGGGTCTGCAGATTTTGTGGCTTGTAAATGACCCTCAGTGTGACTGTAAAAACATAGCAATTGTAAGCTCTATTCATTATCATGACATACTAAATTGAACTTATCAAAGATATTTTATTTATATAATTGTCTAGCTATAAAATTATGCCCTAGATTTTCCCTGTAGTCATTGTGTTTTATTTTACTATATGACAACTAACCAAGCATATGTATGGCACTTAGTCATATAAACTGTCTGGCTGCTCTAATCAAAGTGCTGTCATCATCATTACTGCTGTTAAAGACATGCTAAACACAACAAGCACTATGCATAAAGTAAAACGTTCCTCACTAAGGCGTCTATTTACTAATGTCCGCATTTTATGAAAGGTACTTTTCAACCCTCATCGCATAGACAACTGCTGATCCTCCGAAGTTAAAACTCACCTTTCACTTGCCTCTTCTCAATGCGATCCTCATTGCGATCTTCTTTCCTCATCTCAATCCCTGTGCGCATGCACCGACCGAAAATCCCGGAAACTGTACAGAACTCAAGGAACTTGAGTCATGTGACAGGGAGGGATCACATAATCCCTCCACACATGTGCTGTCCAGCTCTGCTCTTCGGAGCAGAGCTGACAGATATGAAAAGTTTCAATTACGGAAATGTACGCCAGCTTGAGCTGACGTACATTAACATGAAAATAATCCGAACATTTAGCATTTTCGGATGTTGATAAATAGCGGTACTGAGCAGTCCCCATACACTTTTATTGGGATTACTCTGTAAAACGAACTGAAATGCAAAGCAGAAGATATCTACGATATCTGCTGCGATGCAATGTTCATAAATCTAAACTACAGTTAATTTTGCGGTGAATTTCACAGGGAAATATTGTTTAATCTGGGCCTATGACCTCTCTGATCAGGTAACTCCGACACAAGTAGCCTGCAGGGCATTCTGGGACATATAGTTTACAATCAGGATGAGAGCTACAGGTCGCCAAAGCCTGAGATATCTCATCAGACAGATAGTGCTAGTTATGAAATTTACAATATGTATCTCTTTGCCCAGATGTACCATTTATCTCAAGTGTACGTAGCAATGATTGATTTATCAACATAAATCTCCGTTTACTGTACAGAGAAAACGAAATCAATGTAACTCAAGAGGGAGTTATTGATTCTGCAGCATCCTGATTTGATTCTAGAGTCATTCCTTTAATTGAAATGATACTTTCCGATAACTGCTAGGAGGCCTCTTCCCTGCTGACTTTGATACAAAGTTACTCAATCTCATACAGACACCAATTTACCTGCTTTTGGATAAAGCAGTAATAAACAGGCTATGTATCTTTCAGCAGATATCACGAAGAAAACATTTACATTCTTGGTTTTACTTCTGAACTATTTTACGTTCCTTCTTTTTCATGTTTCAATTTATTGTGTGAAAATGACCAACATGGAGATCGGCTTTCTGTGCAGTTCTGTAGAAAGCGATGAATCATCCTATTACCATATGTGAGTGTCAGGCAACAGTGCTTATGAGTATATAGTTCATTCTATTACTACCCATGACCAATTGTGTTCAAAGCAACTCACTGCAGCTACGTTGTGAGACTTGTATGGAATCATAACAATAGTAATCATTTCCTAAGATGAAAGCACAATGCAGCAATATGTTTTAGCCCCATTCTTTGCTACCATTAAAGTTTGTTGCTCTTATTTTAGAGTTTGCATTAATGCAACATTTTTTTCATAGATGTAATTTAAAAGGTAAGAAATAAAGTTCCAGATAATGGCATATAATTTGTTTGGAGAGCTTTTGGGGAGAGGCAACAGATATATCTGAAAACCAGTAGTGTACGTGAAATAAGTATTATACATAGTAACATAGTTTATGAGGTTGAAAAAAAGACACCAATCCATAAAGTTCAACCTATTTTGGATCATCTGCGATCCCTTTCTTATATTTGAAATTTATTAAGATTATGCAACCACCAACCTGTTTCAATCAGGGAAAATCCCTCCAGACCCAATATTGCAGTCCTATTTTTTCCCTATATACAAAACTGTCCTTCATTTTAATTAACGGTCGTATCCCTGGATACACTTTTTCCGCTAAAAAATTGTCTAACTCTTTCTTAAACATATCTATTGAATCTGCCATCACGACCTTCCCTGACAGTGAATTCCATATAAAAGCGATTCAAGCAGTGGTGATTAGATCAAAAGCAATAATGCAAAGATGCACAGAAGGACAAGGTGGGAGTAAACAGGAGGGCCCAGTTTGTGAAAGCTTACAATATAGAAAGGGATGTTTTGCCTGTTTTTTTTATCGGTTTTAAAAGAAATCAGTATGGGTATGGGTACAGTACGCCACCTTTGGTCTTTTAATGTCGGCATTGTGATTGTTGACATTGTGAATATCGAACTATCACATTGTTTACATTTTCAAGCTGTCACCAGAATGGAAGTGTCAGTTCTTAGCCTGCTGACATTTTTATGTCAACAGGTTAACTCCTCGACATTTCCAGTGTCTACATTTAGTACCCAACCCGCAAAGGAATTGCCTCAGGATGGGGTCGGGTAGGCAAGTGTGAAAAGGTGAGTTTTGAGGGAGTGTTTCAAAAATTTGAGGTTGAGAGTGAGTCTGATTGGGCAAGGAGTTCCAAATGTGAGGAGCAGGACAGACAAAGAGGCGGAGGTCATCAGCAGAACTGAGGTTGGAGGTGTAGGAGGGGGCAGGGATTGTAGAGGGTTCTGTTGCTAATTTGAATTGTTTTCTGGAGGGAATGGGGAGCCACTGTAGATCTTTACAGAGAGACACAGCAGAACAGGAATGACAGGAAAGGAGAATTAGTCATGACTCCACATTTAGGACAGACTGCAGGAGGTACAGATGGGTGACAGGCAGGCCAGAGAGAAAGAGGTTACAGTAATCAAGGCGGGAGTTGATAAGAGCATGAACAGGAATCTTTGAGACATCACGGGAAAGGATTGCACAAGAGACTGGATGTGGGGAGAGAGGTTAAGGGCAGAGTCAATGATCCATAAGCAGCTTGCATGAGGAGGAATGGAAGAGAGCGACATCATCAGCTGTGAGAGAAAAGGGAGGAGGGAATGTGACATTGGGCAGTGTAAGGGTGGTAAGCTCAGTTGTGGTTATGTTGAGCTTGAGGTAGCATTCAGCCATCCAAATGGAGATGGCAGAGAGGCAGTCAGACAGGAGGGAGAGGAAAGAAGGGGAGATGTCAGGAGAGAAGGGTAGATTATAGTATCATTGGCACTGAAGGCTGAAGGAGTGAATTAAGTAATAAAGATAGGAGATGTAAAGAGAGCAGAGCAGTGGGCCAAGGATAGAGCCTTGGGGGCCCCAACAGATGAAAGGAAAGGGAGGCGTGCACCAGAAGAAACGATGCCGAAGGAAGGATCTGAGAGGTAGGAGGTTATGTAAAGCAATCGTTATTTTGTTACAAGCTATTTGATTGCTCAAAATATATTTATGACATGCCCCTATTGTATGTTGATGTGATTAAGCAGAAATGGCATGGCGCATATGAGATAAGAGACTGTCATTCCAACATAAGTCAAAATAAGCATTTTTTCGTTTAAGTCTATGAAGGATAGAACACACCAAAGCATGTATTAATTTACTGCATTTAGTGTACATGTAGGTTCCTCTATAAATTGAACAAATACAGGCGGTCTGGATGAACCCTAAAATGGCTTGTCCATTTTGGGCAAGCCCCCTTAATATAAGTTGCTCCCCTGTGTAACAAAACTGCCTGGAAAGTTTTAAAGTTTAAAGTAACTGCATAAGTTTTATTATTATTATTATTATTATTATTATTATTACTATACTACATTCCAGAAAATAATAAATTATTAACCAAATGGTTTATTACCTATATATGATTATTGTTAAAAGTTGGCTCTGAACACAGAATTCTGTAGAAGTTTAAAATATTAAATATGCAAAAGCATAGAACAAATATAATTTCATGAAAGCAGATATTGGTCTAAGATGACAAGGAAACCTTTCACACATTTATAGTCAACTTGTCAACTCCAAAAGCATCAGGGATACTTCAACAGTCTCTTTGTGGTGACCACCCATGTTATAAATATACACTGTGTTTCTCAGCGAAGAAAAGATGTTATCTGTGTGTTTGAGGTGCAAATAACAGTTCAGAGTAATCCACAGGTTACTGTGAGTCTTTTATACTGCTGAGATGTGACAGAAAGGAATGCTATCAAGATGCACCCATTCACTGCAGGGATTAAACACATGGCAGTTGTTTGAGACTAGCCTGAAAAAGCATTGTTCTGAGAAAATAAAAAGTTAAGAAACGGAATATAATTATGTGTCCATGATTTGAAGTTTCGGCAGTATCTTCTCAGTGGACAAGATGTGTGTGTGTGTAGAGGGACCTAAATAAATGTAAAAAATAGCAAAATAGGTGGAGGGCTCACACACTTTTTTGTGTGATAATAAAGAATAGGATTAATGGAAAAAGTGTCCATTACGACCATCCTTGATTATATTTTTTAGAAAAATCCAAATCAAAAATATTTATTTCAAAACATTCGTAAAACAAAATGACTATCCATTGCAAAACATATGCAAGTTATCGATAAACAAAAAAATAACAATATATTATTGCATTAACCATAATATATAGCAATCATTGATAATGGTATGGACCGGAATGTATAATAGGGTTGATATCAGCCAATATATCAGTCAATATATGTAGCATGTAGACCAATGTATTAAGTCTATGTGCTAGTGTTACACATAAATATAATCAGTGCAGGAAAAGCTACTCCTTGCTGTAGGGGTTCACTATTTCAAACACAATTTAACCCCAGTAATATTTAATGGTAATTATATTTTCAGTAAGATATAACCCTTAATTTAAATTGAAGTGCTAAAGGCTTACTTATCCTTTTTCTATGTGTATAAGATCTTCATCAGGGTTTTACACTGACGGTAAGTCAATGATATCCATAATTTTCACATGAGTGGGGTTCAAGAAAAACAATAAAAACCCAAGACATCACCTTAATGGACATTAAAGTACTAGTGGAGTAAGTGCATTCTATCATGTCTGACATTGAACACTCAGGGCCTCATTTAGAGTCGGATGCAAAGTCCATTTCAGGCACATCCTGCACATTTCCACTGATGGGACACACGCAGTAAGCAACAGTTCCCTGCAGTTCCATCTGCTTTTCAGACGCAGCGTACACTGGGACAGCTTGCGTCTCAGTACTTGGGAAAGGGTGGAAGATGAAGTTATGTAGGCGTGACCGTGAATAATTCAGATACTATGGGAGTCTAGCTGCAAAAACTACCCTAGTCGGATCTAGACGCAGGTGGAACACCCGTCAAAACAAGACTGAAAAAGTGCGTCAGGAATTAGGTGCCGCAAGTAGTAAGTTAGTTTCAGGAACTGTTCGTAGCTTGGTAGGGTATTACGAGTGGGACACAACTGGGGTTGCATGCCACTCATAATACCCTACAAAACTGCGGCACACTCCCACTCCTGCTCTTTCATGTAAGTCTTAGACGCACATTATGTCCGACTCCATAAGCTTTTACAAAGGTATTTTGTTATATGAGTTAATGTAACACAGTCTGACTTTCCCTGCATACATTTCCAAGGCAATTGATAATTTAAACAGAACAAATGTTTGAGAGATTTAGTTATTTTAAACATTTGCCCAACTGACCTTACCCTTCAGACTGCCCTGGTGTTATCCTGAGACACACACATATTCGGGCCCTTCTCTCAATAGTTTGAACAATATGGGAATATATACTTTTTCATATATATATTCTCAAATTGAAGACGTATTTATTATGCAAATGGCAATTAAATAAAATGATTGTTGCAGAGTTCATGTAAACCAGAATTTCTCAATGACACCATAATTCTAGCCACAAGCATTCTGATAGGAATAAGTTCTCTCAGAAATAAATGGTTAGCCCATTGCATCTATGTACTGACACAATAGAATGTATTACAATCTCCTATTTTCATTTAGCTTTTCAGATTAATTTTTTTAAAATACGCTTTATTAGTAACATCCTATGTTTAAAAGCGTTACAAAAATTCTTGAAAGGTACATCAGTGACATAATATACATAAATATAAATACAGGGTATACAACACTTGTTTACAGTGCTTTCACAGTATGAAGTTAACTGTGTATTAATCTGGTATCGTAAAGATGTTATTTTTAACATTTCAAACAGTGGGGGAGGGGGTATAAGACAGTGGGGAAGAATTTTCAGATTTTTTCCATTCACAACATGTTATATTTTAGGATGCATATTTCTTTGCCGTCATGTTTAGTACTGCTTTTACATATTCACTGTCAGGTTTTATAGTCCAAACAAAGTGACTTTTGACTTGTTATTTCTCAAAGGCTCTGTTTGTGTATGATTTATGCTTACCTAAATGAATGCATTATGCCCTATTTCACTCCTTTGTAACAGGTTGCAATGTTAAGAGGGAGGCGCTTCTCTATCTTATATCATCCTTGAACAACAGAATGTGAGTGACAGGCTTGCTTGCTCTGTCTGTAGCAATGCACTGTGTGGAGTAGTAGATTCTCACACAGGGTCTTTAATGTCATATCATCTTAACTGACTGAAATGTCAATTTTTTGATCCATATGAGATCCCACAAGAGCACTAATCTAGGATGTGGAATGGAGCTTCAGCTGTCTCAGCTTATTAAAAGAGCTGCAATTGAATGTTAGATTGACAATAAACAAACTTTTTTACCATCAATTATGAACAATGCAATTTTGTGTTTCAGTAGTACTTTGAACTACATCAATTCATCTATATGTGCAAGTAGTATGCTAAATTTTATTGTATTTCAAACTATTGTGTTCCAAGATCATTCCTACCTGAAATGACACTAAGGGGCAAATGCATCAAGCTGCGAGTATCCCGCAGGTTTGAAAAGTGTATATGTTGCCTATAGCAACCAATCAGATTCTAGTTATGATTAATTTAGTACAGTCTACAAAATAATAGCTACAATCTGATTGGTTACTATAGGCAACATCTCCACTTTTCACACCTGCCGGAAATTTGCAGCATGATACATTTACCCCTAAGTGTATGACATCTTAAAATGACCAATGATTTTAGCAAACTAAATTTCTCGTTTAACAAGACCAACACATGTAATAAAGTATCTTGCTAGCCATTTTACAGTTCTAAATATAATAAACTACTAGGATGATATATACTGTATATGTAACCCATGTTAATGAAAATGTTAAAATTACTGTAGAAAAACAGTGTTTCCATTAGCAATTAGTGTCCATGCCAAATGTGTTGAGATAAAAAGCAGAAAGGAGAATAATTAAAAATGAAGAAAAGATAAGGGTCAGGTGACAGGGAGCATGAGAGGGTCAGACAGTAGAGAGAGTAGAGTAGAGGAGAACAAGAGAGAAGGGGAAGGACATGTGAGAGGCAAGGAAGAGAAACATTGAGGAATATTTAGCAATAAAGCATATGAAATTAGAGTATAAAGTATTGTGATAGACTAAGAAGACAGTGATTGATATAATAGGAGGATAAGCTATAGAGAGATCTCAGACCACAAGAATGAAAATGTGTGTGCCGGGAAAAGGTCAATTGTGAGAGATAGTGTATCAATCCAGAGACTAGTAATAACAGTGTGTGTAATTTGCCTACAGATGTCTATATAACTGAACTACAGTAGTTTCCCTTTCTGTTTAAAAAAAAATAACAGAATTTTAAAATAATTTACGCCAAGAAGAGACAGTTAAATGATAATAACCTTTTACTTCACTCATGGTAGTAAGATAATGAACACATAAATATATAGGGCCTGATTCATTAAGGAAAGTAAGGCAAAAAATTGAGTACGTTTTTTTCTGGACAAAACCATGTTACAATTCGAGGGATGCAAATTAGTTTATTATTTTGCATATAAGGAAAATATTGGCTGTTTTTTCATGTAGGACACAAATACTTGATAGCTTTATTTTTACACTGACATTTGAAGTTGATCTACGACATGTCCCACCCCAATTATAAATCTGTCCCCACGTTTTAAATTTACCTCCCTCTCCAATGTAACATGGTTTTCCCAAAGTGAAAAGTTATTCTTTTTTTTTTGCTTTACTTTCCTTAATGAATCAGGCCCATACTGTCTGGAGCGTGCACATGTTTCTACAGACTATTGTGTCATCAGTCTCTTATGAAACTTTAAATGTTATGATTCAACAACAACATCCTGTAATTTTGAAGAAACAAAGGGGTAAATTTATCAAGCTGCAGGTTTAAAAAAGTGGAGATGTTGCCTATAGCAACTAATCAGATTCCAATTATCATTTATTTAGTACAGTCTACAAAATGAGAGCTAGAATCTGATTGGTTGCTATAGGCAACATGTCCACAAACACGCAGTTTGAGAAATTTACACTAAAGTGAGGTTTAAATTATATGGTTTATAATTACTTTGCAGATGGTTTCGACAAAAGCCAATCTAATGTGGCAACAATATTAAAAGTGGAAACCTTCTTCTTTTACTGTAGCTTTTTTCATTAATTCAATACATATTGGTCAGTGTTATTAAATTATCAAAATTGCACAAGGACATTCAATACACTGATTATACTGGACACCTCAGAACTGCAACAGTTAAATACCTCAACTGTCAATAAAATAATGGCCATTCAAGGGTAAGATATATATTTAAAACTCTTTAAATATATTGTAGTAATAAATATTTTATAGCATAAGACCAGTGATTTTATACATAGTGTAATAATATTAAAGTAATGTTATCTAAAGAAGAATTATTAATCACATAACAATCAAATTTGTCATGTGTAAGTTTAGGGTTGACTAGTTATAAATGAGAGATTAATGTGACCACTCCCTATAGCAATATTCAATCACCCCTGGTACTTATCGTATTTCCCCATGTATAAGGCGCTCCCATGTATAAGACGCACCTTAATTTTGACCCCAAAATTTGAAGAAAAAAAAATATTACGGTAGTTGTCAAAAAAAGGCAGGGAGAGTGTAATGCAATCGCCTCCCCCCCCCCCCCTGCTGCCACTGTGCCCCTGTCCCCCTCCTCCTGGATCTCCGCTGCCACTGTGCTCTGTCCCCCTCCTCCGTGATCCCCGCTACCACTGTGCCTCTGTCCCCCTCCTCCGTGATCCCCGCTGCCACTGTGCCTCTGTCCCCCTCCTCCGTGATCCCCGCTGCCACTGTGCCTGTCCCCCTCCTCCTGGATCCCCCCGCTGTCATTGTAATGCTGCCCCGCTCCCCCTCAATCCCCCCACTGTCACTGTAACGCTGCCCCCCCTCCCTTGCATCCCCGCTACCCCTCTATAAGACGCACCCAGGTTTTAGACCCAAAATTTTGGGGGAAAAGGTGCGTCTTATACATGGGGAAATACGGTATATATCAGGTAGTTACCCTAAGTGTAGTATAGATTCAGGTGGGGGAACTAACCGCTCAATAATAGCTAGTAAAATGGAGTTACATCTAGTCCTAACCATAAGTTATACATTAATAGATTCATGACAGGCTGGTGATTTCCAGCCCTCAGACATTACATGTATGGTAATGTGTTTCCCACACCCAGGTTTTAATGTTTTGTTCCAATAAAGGAGATGGAGACTCCTCTTTCTCTACACATATTACAATGATTTATCATGGTTATGGTAAATTTTGATACACTCTCATACATAAGCAACTGACATTTTAGCTATTAAAAATGACAAAGTGATTATGTTTTCCTTAAGTAATGATGGACATGAATACAACACTATGTTGTATGGGTTTTCTGAAGGTAATTATGATGCATAGAAAATAGCACAAAACATAATGCATGCAAACAAATTAATGTATTTCCTCTTTGGTGACAGTGTATTTAATAGCTACATTTGTCAATGTCTGCTGTCTCTTACACAAACATGAGAGATTTGAAATCCTTCAAAGTTGAAGGGGCGGAGAAAATACAAACTGTCTACAAATGTGAATTTTCCATCTCCAAATGCTTCAGAAAAAACCAGGGCACCAGTGTCAAACTCATCTGAGAACTCATAAAAAATGCATTGCACAGAGATGTAATGTCTTGACAGAATCTCTTTCAAGTGTATAACTACAGTCACCTTGATAGTACATTCTCCCGAGATCAATTTGGTCATTCTATGTGTGTCTACTCTGCATGTCTTTTTCGAAATGCAGAGGGTGTCTGGAGAAGCACACAGTTAATATTTAAGTGTTAAAGGCAGAGAGGGATAGATAGATAGATAGATAGATAGATAGATAGATAGATAGATAGATAGATACATACATACATACATACATACATACATACATACATAGATACTTAAATTACTATAGAGAAAATTTCAGGTTTATTTCATGTAAACGATTAATTCCATTATGCAAACAAAAATGAATTACAGTAATGTTTCTGCACTTACCTTTTTGAGCATCCTTGAGCATTCCTGAGCCTCCTTCTAGTCTCCCGCAAGCCAGTGGTCTATGCTGCTATCTTTTGTCATATTAGTGCAAGGTGGTTGCTTTGTATGCATATTTATATACTCACCCAGTATTAACACAGACATGATAAGACATCTCCACTTCCGACATTTCTCCTCTATCTTGAGCCTCCCACGTAGCATATAAAATGTCTCAGTCAGGCACGGTTAAAGGCAAATGTGGAGGAGGCTACTTCAGCTCCATATCCTCTCCCCACTGAAAACAGGGTTCATTGTAGGACTGAATGGGATTAGCCTTTTCCATCATAATGGAATTCAATTTTGTTTACTCCACTGAATCCCAATTGGTAGTCAGATTTCATTGAAGAAGTAGAAACGAAGGTGCTATAAGCATATATAACAGGCTGATAGCAGGTTGCGGAATGCGGATCAAACCCAATGGGGAATGTGGATGAAGGTACATTAACTGGCCCAATCCACCAGGGTATGGACTGTGCATTGTACACTGGGACCCAAGGGGCTATGTTCTACATTGTACACTGACCAGTGACTGGGCTCAATATTTTACATTAGCCACCAACTAAATAGGGTCTGCTTTATACACTGGAATACCAGGTGTTGAGATTTATACTGTAAACTGAACACCATGGACTGGACACTACATTGTAGACTGGTCACTAGGGACTGACCTCTTCATTGTACACTGGGTCACCAGGGGCTGGATCTGTAAAGCACTCTTGCTCTGAAGATACTGAGCTCCATATTGTAAACTGGCCACCATGGACTGGGAACTGTATTGTACACTGTGCACTCCTTTATACACCGGTCATAAGACCTTTGTATAAGCCACACAACCAACATAATTAAGCAATGCCAATGTTTTGCGTTACTTCACTTGTTATAAAATTTCTTCCAAATGACAAAATTGGAATTCTGACATTTCTGCTAATGTCTTAAAATTGACTTTTTTTTACAATCAAATTTAAAAACACTCATGAATGTCTTTATTATATAGGAAAAGTAAGCACATGCCTTGGTGTAGAATAGAAGGGCTGCACAACTACCAATGTAGAGCATATTCACTCACAATAGGATAGCACCAACTGTAAATATGGCTTTGCAAACAGTGCAAGTAACTTTTGTGATTTTGGTGTCAGTGACTCCAAATCTACCATTGAAACATATTTATGTTAATTATTTGACATTAATACTCTAAATCTGATCAACTTAACACTGTATCCACACATTTATGTTAAATCTACTCTTAACTTTAACCATTCCCAGTTTTATGATTTTCATTTTGATAGTAATGATCTTAAAATGACTTTAGACACTGCTGAATTTGGGCATAATTTTTTCTGTCAAAAGTTGTGTAACTTCTACACTTTGTTTTTCTATTGCCAATTTTGTGAATGATCTATCTATCTATCTATGTATCTACTATTATATATGTGTGTGTGTGTGTGTGTGTGTGTGTGTGTGTGTGTGTGTGTGTGTGTGTGTGTGTGTATGAAGGGAGAGATGGCTCTACTTGATGTAAAACCATACTTTTAGACTCCTTAATAAACACATAACATGTCATGTTCAATGAAGGTAGTGCACCCAGGAATGGAAGAGAAAACATCCCTGTTCTGACATATCATTTCCTCAGTCTGTTGTTTCTGCTTAATAGACAAAGTTGGCTCTATGGGCACTTCAGACTTTGACAGTACTCACTACCCGAGAAGAGGTGTCCTCATCATACCAAGGTTTAAGGAGATTGACATGGTATATTTGCTCCTCTCTTCTCTTCCCCAACTGATGGACCCTGTAATTGACAGAACTGACAGCTTCTAGGACTTCATATGGACCTTGCCAGTGGGCAAAAAGTTTGCTTTGCTGGGTTGGAACCAGGACTAGGACCTTGTCTCCGGGCTTGAAAGATCGAACTACAGCACTTTTATCATAACTTCTCTTCTGTCGCTACTGAGCCACATTTACATGCTTTTGTACAATCGGCTCTATCTTTTCTAGCCTCTCATACATTTGGGACACATATTCTACTTGATTTCCCTCTCCCTCCTTTAACATATCCAAAATACCCCTGGGCTGTCTCCCAAACAATAACTCAAAGGGACTTAACCCTGGTGAGGCCTGAGGTACCTAATGGATGGTAAACATCTAATAGAGAATAAGAGTATCCTAATCTCTTTTTTCCCATGCCACAACTTCCTGAGCATGTGCTTTAATGTGTGGTAAAAGTGCTTCACTGTTTGTGGATGGAACACGGAGGTGTGAAAAGCTGTCACCCCTAACAACTGACACATGTCCTTCATCAGCTTGGACATGAATGGGGTGCCCTGGTCTGTGAGAATTTCCCAAGCATGGGAACATCAATACATGTTCTCTAGCTATGGTGCTGAACTTTATGTTCCACAGAGAATCTGCTTCTGGATATCTGGTCACATAGTCAAGCACCACTAGTATTTATTGGTGCCCACAAGCGGATTTCTCCAGCAGTCCCACAATATCCACAGCTATGCGTTCAAAGGGAACTTGTACTATTGGTATTGGGATGGAAGGTGCCCTCTACATGGGTTTGGGACAGGTTCTCTGTCAAATGGGACAGGACCGGCAATACCTTTTCACTGCCATGTGCACACCAGACCAGTAAAACCTGAGCAGAACTCGTTCCCATATTTTATCCTCTCCCAGGTGTCCCCCACAGACTTGTGTATGTGCTGCTAACACTAGGGGTACATGGATCTGAGGAACCATTAACTGTTCTACTTTTACCTCCTGTACAATAACAACTCTATACAGAAAGGTTTTTTTTACAACAAAATACCTTTGGCAGGCTGGGCGGCTTTTGCTACACCATTCACCTCAGTCACACTTTAAAAGCATGTTCTAAAGTTGCATCATTTAGTTAGTCACAAGCAAAGCCCTGCAGAAGAAGCAAAATTGGTATTGCGGACCTGTCCATATCCTCACTGACAGGCGGGGTGGACTCATCCGTGACATGACCAACCAAAGTTAGTTTATACTGTCCATTCTTCCTCGCAGGTGGATGCTTTTGTAGAACTCCTGTTGTCACCCCCAGTATAGCATTCCAGCTGGACCCACTCACGGAGGACCTCTTTAAACAATGGGAAGTCTCATACCTGAATGAGTGGATATGGGAGTTTAGATGCTATAGCAGCCACCAGCATAACTGTTTGGTTTTTAAGTGTGACTGGCAGAAGTGTTTTCTCATACGCCTCAATCTTCCCAAGTACGCACAGGACCTTCACCTTGGGCAACCAAATAGTTATGGTTTCAGGCAAGGCAGAGCTGGAAACCAACGTAAGTTCACTCCCAGAGTCAACCAATGCCAAGACAAGGTTTTGGTTGATAAGCACTGTCACCCGGAACAAACAAGGACTTCCTGATGTGGGACTCATGGTACAACAGCTTAGGAAAGCAGGGTCAACATGTGCAAGAGAACAGTCCATGGGTTCTGGTAGTTTAGGACACTCGGCCCTGAAGTGGCCTTGCTCACCACATTTAAAGCACTTCGGATTAGACACCATTGTGACTGGCCCTCTCTCTGTAGCAGTTTTGCCATTGGGCCCTGTAGCAAGAATTGTCAATCTTGGTATTTGGCGTGGCATCGGCTTTGGCACAAATGACGGTTCTCTGGTCCTTTGCTGTAGTGCACAAAACATCTCTACCACTGTGGCAAGCTCTTCATAAGCTTGTGGGTCTGATTGCAACACCCACCTTTGCAGACCGCATCTAGACCCCAGATGCAGTGATCTATTGCCAGAACATCAATAATCTGAGTAGGCAAATTCTCCATCTTTTTTTAAATTTTGGAGAGCTCAGCCAATTCTGCTCTGACTGACTTGTCTTTATCATAGTGCTATTTGTGATTGTTCTGGGCCAAGCCTGGCCCCGAAACTCCAATGCAAGCCAATATCTCAGACTTTAGACATGAATAATCAGAGGCCCGGTCCTCATCCAGATCCATAAAAGCTTGCTGAGCTTCGCCAGTTAAATATGGCGCCAGTCTCTCAGCCCACTTTGCTTTTTTTGCATCACTCTTAAAGGACACCAGATATGCTTCTATGTCATCAGCTGGTGACATTTTCTGCAGAGCTGGACCAGATGGTACATTCCTGTCACGCCTCACCTGGACTAACTCTTCCATTAAGAGCCTGGTGTTTTCCTCCTGTGCCTCTGCAACTCGTAGTACACAAGATTGGTGCTCTTGCTGTGCAGCAGCTACATTTACCAGGGCTCTCAAAACTTCCTTGATGTTAGGTAGTAGACCCAGGTTGGGTAGCAGAAACTTGCGTCCCTGAGCATCCCACTTCTGGTGAAACACACACAAACAACTTTTTACCTTTTTACTTTGTTTTAATGTCAGGATGGTAAAGTATTTGACACCATAAATATTCCACTCAGTTTCTTGTGACCCTAAACACTAAGTAAACAGAGACCAGCTCTCCAGTCACCGGCCAGCTTTTACAGCATGGGTCAAACTGAACAGTAAAACAAACAGGTTTTTATACCTGACACTCCTCTCACAGTCCTAGCTTGATGGACAGGTGACACTCCCACCTTCCCTTTAAAAAGGAGCTTTCACCAGCTGCTCTGTTTGCTCTGACTACAGCCACACCTTGTCAGTCTGCTATGGGAAAAGACACTTCCAAACTATGTAAGTTAAATCAGACTTTATACTATTATTTTGTCCCACATATGTCTTCCTTGCAGCCTTTCTCTGCAGATCGCCAGCTAAGTGCCTCCCTTTGTTACAATAAATACATAGAAATATACATATAAACATAAGTGCCCATATAACACCAAGCATCCTGCTGTCACTCTCCATAAAACATATTAAAAGGAAAAACCTTATATGAACTGCAGCATTTGTTTTGATTGACTCTCCTGACTTTTTTGGAGAAATTGCAAATGCTACTATTACCATAGGAGATGTCACTGTAGCCACCTTTGTGACTGGGGCAACCAGGTCAACAACATGCTGACTAACTGCAGCTAGCACAGAAGTTTCTTTAAAAGAAGAAGTAATGATCAGACCCACCATAAAATCATTCTTCCTAACCACAGACCTAGTACTGACCTCATGAATGCTGACCAGAAGAAAGCTATCTTTGTTGCTTACCCCCTCTAGCTGAACAGAGGATCCTTCTAAGCAGGCCACACCACAGGTCTTCACCTCCCCTTAAAAATATATCCATGGGATTCACTAACATTCCAGGCTCTTTCCAATCTCTTTTCCAATCCCACATCAGCAAACTAGCAAAATTTTAAAAGGAATATTTCCTGGGGATAATTATGGTAATTCTTATAGTTCTAAATTGATGTGTCACAATTTCTATTAATGGTAGTAAAATATAGGCATTTTTGATATTAGTCTGAGAGAAAGAGGTTAAATTAATCATTTCAAAGCTGAACTTCCAGCCTGGCCTCAGGAATAAAATGTACAGTTATATCCTCTCAATAAACCTCCTTTACAAAGCATGTATTAGCTAGGATTATGTCATTGCCAATTTTTTATGCAACTAGTAAAGTATTAATTTTAATATGAAGAACTGAAGAGTACATTTATTAATGGGGCAAAGGTACATTGCTTAGAAATAAAGTTCACAAACAGCCTAAAAATACATTTTAACATTTAGTACATGAGCTACTTAATACAGTTTCAAAAATATCTTGTTCAACTATAAAGTCGTTATGCTAATAGCAGTTTGTTCCATTCATGTTTATGATTTGCCTCCATGATCCTTTATTCCATTTACTTAATTTTCCAGATTATGCTTTGTGCCTTTCTTCTAATATTTGCCATTTTGCAAAACTATTGTTCTTAGCTTATTAACCATTGATTAAAGGAGATGTTCTATGGGGATGTAAAGTCATTCTTAGAAGAAAATTACAGGAGGAAGATTCTAGCATGTGACTGATCATGAACCATGGCTAAACTATCATCTGCTACCTTCTTTAACTAATATCAAACTACCTGATGCCTTCTTTGATCCTGAATGCCCTTTCAAATGTCTATTGTCAGATCGTTGTCAGAGAGCAAATGGCTTTACGACTGGCAGATACAACCTTTTTTTAATATATTTTAATATTATTTGTATAAATACTTTTTTCAAGCCAGTTTTAGACAAAGCAGAGCCCGTGGTGGTGCATGATAAAATTTGAATGATACAACCTGAGCCATTTCATCACCTCTCCCTGCCAGTTCATCAGCCTCGGGCCAATTCATGACTTCCCAGCCAATTCATCATGCCCCCCCCCTCCCCCAGCCATTTCATCACTGCCCTACCATTTCATTGTTACCCAGACATTCCATCACCCCCCCAGCCAATTCATAAATCCCCTGCCATTTCATGGCCCATCTAGCCATTACATCACTCCCCACAAGTCAATTCATTACCTCCACTGCCATTTCCTCCTCCTCCCCTACACATTTGATCACCCGCACCACCAGACATTTCATGTCACCAGCGGCAAACTGCACTTAAATCCCTCATTATCTAGTATCAGCCAGACATGTTCCTCAGTGTCCTCTCAGAAGTCTTCTCCAGCCATTATATCTCCTCCATTGTGCCAGGCAGCCTGGCAGCAACTGCTGTTAGCTGTCTGTCAGTGGGGACCTTGGTTATTATTCCAATCTAGTGAAATGGGCAGCTAACAGAAATCGGATTTGCTGCTAAGCTGTCTGTCTGCATAGTAGAAAATCCGGCGCTCCCAAGATCCTGTGCTCTAGGCTCAGCCTATTGGTTGATCAGGCTCTTCTGATAACATGGCCTACTTGTTAACATATGGGACTATGTGTTTAACCTTTTATGACCCCAGGTAGTTTCCATCGTAATGGCCTGAAAAAATTTAATGTTTCTGTGTTGCATTGGCTTTCCTGCTAATAACTTTATTTGTAGGTTTAACAAAGTCTAAAATGTAAATGGATTTTTAACTTGGTAGTATATTTAATTAAATATCTTTTATTTTATGGACATTTGATCTGAAAAAAGCAAACAACATAACAAAACAATCCACTTTTCCTAAAATCTTCCCACAGAACCTCTATAAAATAAGCGCAAGCCCAGGTAACTGCAAACTTTACAGCCTCATTTACATGATTATGGGGATGTCCAATATATATGTACTTTTGTTTTAACGTACGATATAGTGACAGAAGCAATGATCATTTCTTTTCTTTATGTTTTAATTTGTAACCTTTTTCTTGCTAACATATAGAATTATGTTTTACTTTTTTTTTATCATGGTAGACCTTGATGAGTCACCTGAGACTCCAATAGGTCTTGCAGCATTTTAGCGCTAAAAGCTCCATTGCAAACTGGATCTAGTAGTATTTGGTACAGAAATTACTGTTAGAGTCAATTTGCATGGATCTAGTAGCAATGCTTTGCATGGAAGACCCCATTCACTTTTCACTTAGGGCCAAGTCCCCTATTATAATGGAACACAGCTACACTGATGTGTCCTCACATAACAGACAGTGTAGGCACCCTACGTCTCCAGAAAAATAAACTACTTTACTTGATTCGCAATTTCCTTATTGTAAACATATTGGAAAAGAAGCTGAAAAGATTCTGTTACGATTTTAATAACAATGTGGTCAAATTAGTAACAGCTCAAACTCTATGGAGACAACATACACAAGGAGTCTATTCATCAAGATTCCCAGATGACTACATTTTTTATTCCTGTGTATCGCAGTTGTAGAAAATATTTAACGCACAATTTATTTAAAAAATGTAACTGAGGCAGGTGTGTGATGCTCAGCTCCCCGGTGATATTGGCTGGCAGCGGTAAAAGGTCCTCGGACCCTCTGTGCATACTTGAGATGGACTGCTGGCTTGGGCATGCAACTGAACCCGGATGTGGCTTCCAGTTCCAGATTCTACAAAAAAAACATATATTAAAGTTTAAAAACTAAAAAATACAATAAAAAATATCTATCCTTCCCCAGAAACAAATGCTTTATTTTAATAATATAGATTTTTTTCCATGTGGGCACCCCCTGCCTGCTAAGGCGATCTCAGGATCAGCAGAGAGCTTTGCATCAGGAAGTATTGCAGGAGTTGGACAGCATTTGATACCTGTCTGCGATAACAGACATTAGCCTTTACTGGCTGCAGGGAAAAGCCCTAAATCCTGTGAAAAATACCCTTTTTGCAGGATATAGCGCTTATCTCCCTTTAATAAATAGAACCCCAATAAATAGACCCCAAAATGTGAAATCTCACTCTAGAATGTAGTGACTCTTATCAGGCTCCATTTATTAATAATTGGAAAACACAAAGAAGAAAGATATAACTTTAGTTACAATAAATTGAGGAACAATTGCCCAACCACATTATTAACACAGTGGTTTCTTTTTGATCAGACCATTTCCTTAGTTGCAGAATACTTTCAACTCTACAGCACAAACATATCTAGTGAACGCTGAAAAAATATTCCCTTATTGACTACAGTCTCTAAGCTGTCTTCTGTAGTTCTGAAAAAGTTCCTATGTGTGTGTGTTCTTTTTTTCAAATAAACCAACTTATATTTTAGGCCTACTTTTAAATTCCACCTTCTCTTTTAAAAGCCAGTTGCTAATTGGAAACTAAATATTTAGACCTTGTGTTACTGATTAAACTGGACAATGAAGGAAAGCTGGAACATTTAAAATGATGGGGTCCTGTGATGTAATCCATCGTGGCAAATACAATTTATAGGCTATTTTATCTGGAAGCTCTACATTTTAGGCCAAATTTTAAATAGCTGTTAAAGGTAAATGTTAAATTCATATTTTAAGCATGACATTGGGTCCTTACTCTGCTTCTGATACTCGTTTGTCATATGATTGTAATCAAGAAGTGGACAAGGGCAGGACAGAGTGATAAAAAGTGCGCAGGAGGAAATCATTCCACTTTCATTTTTTGGAATCGATTCCGCTGGACTCAGACTTGTCCTATTAATCAGGCTTCCTGCAAACATGCACCTACTGTCCCTTCTAACGCAAGCATTAAATAATAAGCTCCTATATTGGTTAGACTTTTCTTTACAGCTTCTACCAATGAAACAAGTATCTTGTGCCATTCAGAAAATAGTTGGGGAAGTTTCTGTACCTTGACAGAGCTTTATATTAAATACATATGTACAAAAAAGCAAAGCACTGATTTTGGCAATATTCCCATTTTTCCTCTTGGTTGTGGTGCTGTTGATATTACTGTCTACAATGAGCTGTTAACTAATATAAATGTATGAACTGATACATGTTCTATGAAAATATCAAACATCTCTCTACTAGCTAATAGTGTCTTCTGGTTTGCGGTTTCTCATTTTGGATGTTCCTGCAATCACAGGTTAATCAACACGGCTGAGTGTTAAAGACAACTTTCATTTATTTGTTTATACAAGTCCAGTAGCAGTTGTTTATTTTTGTTATCCTTGTATATGACACAATGAAGCATTATTTAATCCGCCTCTCCTTGAGAGGTGTACCAAGTCAAGACACATGTTCACATAGAAGATCATTGCTCTCTATGGAGGGATACCAGTGCAGTGCACACAGCCATATTAATAAAGCAAATTCTCATTTATTCCTGTTCTGAATCTCTTGCATGGCATCTATACATGGAGATCAATGCTCTCTCTGTGAGTATTTGTTCTCTCTGCCAAAAATAACAGAATGGAGCAGAGATAGATTAAATGATACTCTTTTGCCCTAACACTGACACACACGTGTACTAATAGTAATAGGTATAATACCTGTGTGATGCTAGCCATCAATTTTTTACCATAATCATCATCACCATTTATTTATATAGCGCCACTGATTCCGCAGCGCTGAACAGAGATCTCACTCACATCAGTCCCTGCCCCATTGGAGCTTACAGTCTAAATTCCCTAACATACACAGAGAGAGAGAGAGAAAGAGAGACTAGGGTCAATTTGTTAGCAGCTAATTAACCTACCAGTATGTTTTTGGAGTGTGGGAGGAAACCGGAGCACCCAGGAGGAAACCCACACCAACACGGGGAGAACATACAAACTCCACACAAATAAGGCCATGGTCAGGAATTGAACTCATGACCCCACTGCTGTGAGGCAATAATGTATCATGATGTATAAAAAAATGTATATTTTTACTGTACATAACCTTTGTTCATTAGGGCAGCAGATATATATATTTTTTTATTTTGATATTGAAAAAAATATTGGTTTTTTTTTATGAATAGTAAGTGTGTTCTACTATATGTGCTTTGTAGAGTCTTCTGATTACTGATGGTTGTTTGTAGAGGGAGTTGTGATTGATTTCAGTGGATGAATATTGAAAGATATTTCATTTGTAGTCATAGAAAACGTTGGAAGAGCTGAACATAAGGAAAATGAACATTCTACATGTGTTTTCTCCCTTTAATATGACTTACTGAGGAACAGATGTGTTTTCAGAAAGATTTAAAACACCTAGTATCCGTACAGGAGCTGGAGTTGGTTATAATGTAATCTTGCAATAAGCAAACACATTTTTGTCCCATTTCTGTTGAGTTAAGGAAGTTTGTTTACATTATCTCTCCAGATTAGGTGACACCTAATAAACATCAATTCAGATCTACCTTTCGGAAGCCTTTCCTATAGTAATAGGATCTGCATCCTGTGGTGCAAATAAATGGGAACAGAGTTCATCCAAGAAATCTGCAAGAATCTGCTTATGTTTAAAAGGTAAAGGAGCAACAGATGAAGACTATTGGCCTGGATCCTGCTCAGTAAGACCCGTAACTTTACCACAACACCCAATTTTTTATATAGCGAGATTTATGGACACTATGGTCATCTCTTGGGGCTGGTAGGCTTGGCTATAGTCATTTAACTACTGAGGAGGAAGCGCTGAGAAGTTGCTGCATGACAAGGCTTTTTTTTTTACTCTTTTTCCCACTATATAAAGTTTGGTCCATTCAGGGGAGTTTGAAATGACAACAGATACAGTGAGATTTGCTCTACCAAGATTGAAGTGACAGTGATGCTTCCTGGGTCACTATAAGCAGAGCAAGAAGGAGTTAATGACATTAATCCATACTTGCCAACTCCCGGAAGGGGCGTGGCGGGAGGGGGCGGGGTGAGGCCAATCGCCCCCGCGAAACCGTAATTGGCATTGCAGGGGCGGGACCAAAATGACGCAATTGCCTCGCCACGCCCCCTCCCGCCCTCCAAAATGGCGTGATTCACCGAGAATTCTCGGTGATATCCGGGATCCGGGAGAAATGCTAGCTCGCCCGGGAGATTGACCCGAATTTCGGGAGTCTCCCGGACTTTCCGGGAGAGTTGGCAAGTATGCATTAATCTTGTGTGAAACAAAGATATATGAACACAGTATTTTGCCAGTCAAAAATAAGTCTCTTAAAAGCGGTTATAATATTATTTATCGGTACATAGCTTTTAACAGGAAATGTTTCCTTGTCACACATGAGTGTTTCAAAGCTCTTAAATTGTGATAATGAGGAGAGTTATTAAAGCCAGGACAGGGTTGGTTAGAAATGTACTGGAATCTGTTGACATCTCTGTTCCTCCTTTGGGAACTTCTGCGGCCTCCCTGGTGGTAGCAGCCACTACCCCAGCTTTGTGTAGATGGGAAACGAGTATCTAGCAGCGAGCAGGATGCCAGATATATATACCCAGCACACCGCTACTCCAAGCTGGCTGATAACCACAAGCACCCCCATGCAACAAAAAGCAAAAGACTTCTCAAGAAAAGCATGGTGGCACAGTGGTTAGCATTCCTGCCTCCAAACGCTGTGGTCTGTGTGGAGATTGTATGGTTCCCTGAGATTGTGTATGATTCCTCTGGGTGCTCAGGTTTCCTCCCACACTCCAGAAACATACTGGTAGGTTACTTGGCTCAAATAGCTGCAGTCTTAGCTTTTTGACCCATTAGATTCTATGTCTGTCACAGGGTGGGAACGAAATACTTTACTTTTTAACAAAGAAGTAATGGACTGTAAGGTTAATAATGACTAAATGTATTAAATATATTCTGCTCCTATATTTACTAATTTTACTGGAAAATGCAAAAGTTGTTTTTCTTTTCTTGCTTCAAACAAATTTGTTAGTTACTATGTGCTTTGATGATTCATTTTTTTATATATTGAACTTCTCTGCATTCACAGCTCTGCAGTATGTGCTGTGTGTGTTGCTTTTGGTAAGTAAGCAGAGTTAATCATGACCAAAGATCTAAGTAAGCTGCATATATAAACAAAGGGGTATCTTTACTAAACTGCGGGTTTGAAAAAGTGGAGATGTTGCCTATAGCAACCAATCAGATTCTAGCTGTCATTTTGTAGACTGCACTAAACAAATAACAGCTAGAATCTGATTGGTTGCTATAGGCAACATCTCCACTTTTTCAAACCTGCAGTTTAGTAAATCTAGCCTAAAGAGCTCAGTGTGACTATACATACGCTGGTCACACTGATTCGGACGTTGACAGCCAATTTGCTCACCCAGTACAATATGAACCCAATTGGATCCAGTGGTATTGTGTTCAGAAAGGTAAATCTTACTGGCAGCTGATCAGTGTGGCCTCTGCATACCATTATCTGTGAAAAGGAAATATTTTTCCCCTTGAAATTTGATTGTTCTGCCTTTACATGTATGACCAAATTGACCACTGAGCCATCGCTTCTGCTCACTTTAATACAAGCATCTGCTTGGAGATAAATAGGGGAGAGCAGTGTAGTGAACGCCAGCAGTCATTAGGTAAAAATGCTCTTTATTCTGCCTAATTGGTTCTTAAAGATTTTGGCCTATCTTGCTGATCGACCAATAGCTTTCCAGTCATTAGACTGGCCACTCATTGATGACAGCAAGTCATACTAGGAAGCCGAGGGACATTTTAGTGGATAGGCGCAATGTTATGTCATCGTCCAAAATTGATTTGGTTCCAAGGGCCCATAGTGGGGCAAACAATCAGTATATATATGTAACATACACCTTCTTTTATTCTAATTCTTTATTCAAGACGTAGAAAATTGTTCACTGCGTCACTTGTGACATCGAGAGTATTTTAGATGATGATACACTTATGTTCCCTTATACACAGTGGACTGATGTGCATGTTATATTCGTTTGACAAGACAGGCCAAGAATGGGGATAAACTAAAGCATATTCCTTACATGCCTTACAACTGTAACCTTAGACATATGAATGTGCAAGCAATTGATAGGATCAGACTTGTGTCAGGGAATTTAGTAAGAATCTCAGTAGGTTTGAATGACCAAAGATACATTATTGATAGTAAAGTATAAATGATTACATTTAGAGAACAAGTTTCCCCTGCAATACAGATGGTTCTTCTAATATAAACGGGTTGGGTACTAATTAATAACTGCACAAAATCCGACAGCAGTTTCCCCGATAGGACACCTCAGTGTACAATGTAGAATAAACATTGTACACGTAGCTCTACCTTAAATGACCACCTTAATAGCAAGAATGTCTGTGTCGCAATTGAAGATCAAGTCATTATTACACGGCGGCATGTTCATTGGGCGCAGTTCTTTGCAGGAGATATTCCAAGCTGTCGATGTCACCTCAAGGTAGGAAACATGAAAATCGGAGTTGTCCTATCGGGGAAACTGCTGTCAGATTTTTGTGAAGTTGAAGTGACTACCACCGATATAAACCATTCAGTCTCTTATATAGCAAAATATATTGTTGATATTCTGTGTTCATTTGATAAGTGCATGTGTAGTACAGGGTAAATTATGTCTAGGACAGCATTTGCAATTACTTTAACTGAGAACATAAGCATCATGGATACATAGCTCAAATCAATCTATATTATGACAATAGTGAGCATTTGCAAACACATGTGGATTAAGGTCAATATGTATCTCAAACAATTTACAATTCATCACATTAAATATTAACATTTAAAGTAACATTTCCTTTCACTAATATCTAGAAAGAGAGATGACAAAAAGTAAATCCCACAAAATGTAAAAGGATAGTCTCCTTTAGAATCATGGATCTCTTACTCATTTACCAACCACATAAAAGCAGATCTGCAATGCTTCTTTATTAGTGCAAATAATGTCTGTTGGGACATTTTAACATGCTGACCCCCATTCTGGAATTTGGAACTGCCCTGGAAAATCAATCTACATCTGAGTTGAGGGTTTATGGTTCCACCTAAAAATGCTCATGGTGGAAACAAACATCACTTCAAAGTGCAACCCACTAACATGTTACATGATCCTCTTTATTAATTTAATATTAAAAGGTAGGAAAACCCCACAAATGCAGCCCTTTTCGACCTCTTTATTTTTGAATGTTGATGTAAAGTGTACACACTTGTGTCTAATCCATACCTAGCCATTAGCCCATTATCTATCCAACAGCTCCCATCAGTTGGTGCATGTTGGCAAACTAATTCATTTGTGCATTTGCACAAAACTAAGCATGTGACATCATAAGAGTATTTGCGGTGTGGGTTTGCACTGATATACATTAACCTCAGTTTTACCTCTTTCTTATTATAAACTCAATATATTTTTTTGACCTTATATGCTCAGATCTCAAATTTAGACTTTGCATTTGGTTGTTTCGTAGAGATTGTTTTGTTTTTATTTTCCCCATGAGCATTTTTATTTTTTAATTGCATTAGCCTAATGATACTTTGTGTGCTTGTTTTTATGCTGAACACTGTTACTTTATTTGGCTCTTCTTAACATGATTTATAATGATAATCACATGATTCAGTGTGGACAGGAGTCTATGTTAGGAGCTGGCTTGTTTAAATACACACTGTATAGAATGTTGTATATTTTGTCATGTGTCACTCTATAGGTCATGAACATTCACCTTTTTACATTATTATATTCTATTGACTTTGACATATAATAGTTTGTTTATACTTTCATTTTTAGGTTTTGGATCTTCATGTTTTTTTTTCTTTTCTTTTGTGAAATTTTACACACAAATTTTACACAATATCACATTTTTTTTGTGATATTTTGTTTTGTGCACTTGATACTTTGAAGTCATTTATGGCTGGATGTAGATGTTCAATCCGAGAGCATAAAATGACATTTTGCTGTAAGCCATCATGGAATTTAGAACTTTGAAAAAGTTGCACTCGCAGCCGTCTATGGCTGGAAATGCAGCCACTTCTGAGTAGGTCACATGTTCATATACGCCTGTTAACAGGCATACATGTTGCAGGTACTAAACTCCTGGAGGTAAATATATCAAGCTGTGGGTTTGAAAAGGCGGATCAGATTCTAGTTATCATTTATTTAATAGTTTCCACAAAATGACAGCTGAATTGGTTGCTATAGGCAACATCTCTACTTTTCAAAACTGCAGCTTGATACATTTACCTCCTGCTGTAAACTTATGTGCTTATGATCAAGATCATGAGCATAAATCCTTGCAGTATTTAAAAAGAAGATTAAAGAACTTTAAAAAAGCCCCCCCCCTCCCCAAAGAGAAACCATCATTCATAGCCTGGTCTGGTTACTGCTTATGCATGGGAACAAACTACATGGAGTCTCCCACAAAAGCTGCAAACAGCACCAGTCTATGCCAAGCTGGTCTGGTCACACTATAACAGTGAGATCCTCAGCATGGGGATTACCTGACAGAGTGTGCCCCCCCTGGTTAATTGCAGAAAGATCCCCTGCTTGTCATTCACATTGCTGCTCTTACAAGTACCAATATTCTCTGGCAGTCATGGGTATGCTGCTATTTACAAGCATCAACATACCCAAGCATATAATGCTACCAGGGCACCCTTTGATTTGTAATGCTGCTATTAACCAAATACCCACCTAGGGCCAGATTAAGGGCCGCAGGGGCTTGGGTCTGAAAATCATGAAGAGCCTGGTGTGAGAAGTGACGTCCCACCGGAGGTGTGGTCAGTGATGTGTGGGTGTGGCCAGATGTGTGTGGGCACTTTACATCTTTATATGTGCTACATGAAAAAACAGTCAGTATTTAACTTATGTGCAAAACAGAATACTTATTTGCACCCCTTGCATTGTAACATGGTTTTGTCCAGGAGACTAAAATAAGAAGTTTCTTAAGTTAAGATCCTTAATGAATCAGGCCCAATGTTTTTATATATATTTATACTTGAGCCGCGCATTTCTCTCTTACAACATATACACTAGGACATATATATATAGTTTTAACATTGTTGAATCTATAATGTATTATCTGTATTGTATGTATGCATTTATGTATTCTATGTTTGATTATCTTTGTAAAGTAAAATACTTGTATCTTTAAGCCTGTTTTGTATGTTTAGATAATTGGAATGTACAAGATGAATGTTTATATAGATAATGCAGTATAGTGAGGTAAATGATAGATTGGTATTTATTTATCGATTAAGACATAATGGTGGGATATCGGACGTGGAAGTCAATAGATGTGTAATATTTAGGCAATATAAATATATATAGCCTTGTCAAACACAGGGATCACATAAGTCGCTCTTACGGACTTCTAGTTGGGATGCGCAAGCATAACAACTGGGATACATTGTTTATTTGTTTGTGCATATATATATATATGTATGTTAACCCGTGCATGATACTCATGCATTCTAGTCAAACCAAGCTACTTAAGGTCTTAAAAAGGTTCTTGTCATGCATTTGGACCTAGCCCGGGCCTCCTCAGGGGAAGAGCGTTACTTCCCGATGCAAGCGCCCTTTTTAATGTGTGTTCATGAGGTAAAATTACCTCACGAAAATGAGTTTGACCCCTCAACTCGTAAATTTAGCCTTTACTACCCCTCCCAAGGGGGGAAAGGGGGATGATGGAAGTTAACTGACTTCACTATTCTAGTTTTTTTGTCAAATAATGTCAGTATACCAAATTTCAGGTCAATTGGATGAGCCCTTTCTGAGAAAATAGTTTTTTTCCACACACACACACACTAACACACGCCGCTATGCTTTTACTTTTATATATTAGATAATGCTAAGAATTTAGTAGGTCAGTGTAGTATATAACTCCGCCCAGCAGGTGGCGCTGCAGCTTGAGCACTCTGTCACCCGGTAGTTTTTTCCACACACAGACTAACACACACCGCTAGGCTTTTATATTATAGATATATATATATATTTACAAATCCGTCGGTGCCCGAGACCTGCTATTATCCTCCCTGCTTACTCCTCCCTACATGTCGGGCGTGACATCGTCATCGAGTCACAAGAAAGAAGACAGAAGACAAAGGGAAGAAAGAAGATCAAGTAACAGGTAAGTAAAGAAACAGTAGTAGGGGGCACGGTGTGATACAGAAGGGGGGGCGCAGTATGGTACTGAAGGAGGGCACAATGTGATAGAGACGGGGCACAGAGTGATACAGAAATGGGGCAGGGGGAAAGTGTGATACAGAAAGGGCACAGTGTAATACAGAATGGGGTCAGGGACACAGTGTGATATGGAAGGGGGCACAGTTTGATGGAGAAGGGGGCACAGTGTGATACAGAATGGGGTCACGGACAAAGTGTGATACAGAAGGGGGCCAGGGGCACAATGTGATACAAAAGGGGTGCTGGAGAAGGGTCACAGTGTGATGGATAAGGCGGCAGGGGCACAGTGTAATGGAGAATGGGCATAGTGTGATACAGAAGGGGAACAGTGTGATACAGAAGAGGCACAGTGGCATAGTGTGATACAGAAGGGGGCCAGGGTCACAGTGTGATACAGAATGGGCAGAGTGTGATACAGAAAGGACACAGTGGCACAGTGTGACACAGAAGGGAACATAGTGTGATACAGAGGGGGACACAGTGTGATACAGAAGGGGAACAGTATGATAAAGAAGAGGCACAGTGTGATACAGAAGGGGGGCACAGTGTGATACAGAAGGGGGGCACAGTGTGATACAGAAGGGGGAACAGTGTGATACAAAACGGGTTCTGGAGAAGGGCCACAATGTGATGGAGAAAGTAGCAGGAGAAGTGACACAGTGGCACAGTGTGACACAGAAGGGGGCATAGTGTGATACAAAGAGGAACACAGTGTGATACAGAAAGGGAACAGTTTGATACAGAAGGGGGGTACAGTGTGATGGAGAAGGGACACAGTGTGATACAGAAGGGGGGCACAGTGTGGTACAAAAGGGGCACATGTCATATAGTTATATTTCTTGTATTTGAAATTTGAAGTTAACAAAACAAAAAGATACTATGCGTTTTTGTTTTTCGTGTGTGTACTTGCATTCATATGCTTGTGGAGACATTGACATGTTTGCACACCAACACTGTGGGCACTTGAGTCGTAGTGGGGACAGAAATTGAGATCCCCCAAAGCTTCCCAAAGCTAATCAATGCAAGGGACCTTGCTGATATGTTCAGCATAAAAATCTGGCATGTCCCCGTGAGTCACATTTGTTGGACAAAAAGTGTGCTTATGTCCAATGTGGAGGGAAGAGTGTGTGTGCATCCCACCACCAGAGATTAGTATACTGTCAAAATATATAGCAGGAGCAGAAAGAGGAATTGACTGCAGCTTGCCGGTGCTTTATACACCATACGGGTAAAGACACAGTCGCACCCGTCTGCTGCTGAAGGTAAAGCAGGGATAGTGGATCATGACAGAGCCCACCAGTAGCTCCTACTATAGCCCAGAGAGCAGTGGAGATGAGTATGCCTCGGACACTACGGAGGAGAGAAGTTCAGACACCAGCGGTGATACCCCGTTGTCCACCAGCGCAGCAGAGTACAGGTACCCAGAGATTAGTTCTATGTATGACCATTCTCGACTTTCTGGCAGCTGTATTTTAAATACAGAGGGTCAGAGAGACGACTCAATGTCTATCAAAATGCTATCCATAAACAGTGATGGCTCCAGCACGGATAACAAAAAGCAGTACTGCCTGCACTGTGAGACGCCCCTCTTAAAAATTGCCCGGCTCATGGAGCATGTTCACCGCAATGAGACTAAAGTAACTCGGGCCATGAAATTCCCCAAGCACTCGAAAGAAAGGTGCATGCAATTGGCACATCTTCACAATACGGGCACACACGCTGAGGTAATGAGGGCAGGCCATGGCGTTCTGGTCCCGTGCAAACGTACAGACAAAGAGATGGATGTTGAAGGCATCATGCACTGTGTAGCTTGTCAGTACTTGTGTTCAAGGAAATGCCTGTGGCGACACATGAAGAGATGTAAGGGAACCCCAAGGAGCAACAAGCTCACACCTAGCAAGAACAGTCACTGTGTGCCTTTGCTCAACCTGTTCCACCTGACATCAGTGGCGACTTTTGTAAGCTCTTGAGTGACATGACCCAGGATGAAGTATTTCTTGCAGTCAAAAATGACTGATGCATCATGCAGAAGGGGCAGCATCTCTTCAACTGGGTTGGATCAGATGTTGGCAGGCACGAGTACATCTGTCAGAAGCTTAGAGAAATGTCCAGGCAACTGCTACAGGTCAGAGGAGCTACCCCTTTGAAGACTTTACCACCCATCAAACTTTCTGTACGTAGTAGACGTTGTGAAGCTGGTAGCTGGCTATGATGAGGAGACAGGTACATTTAAGACACCCTTGCTGGCACTCAAAGTCAGACACACTCTGCAAAGGATTACAAGCATTGTGGAGTGAGGAGCCATGATGGAGGGCTGCACTGCTACGGTTGAAAACACACAAAATTTCAGGAACATATATGAGGCAAGATGGACTGAGTTAATCTCATCTGCTGCCATGAAAACTCTTAAGGAGTCCAAGGGGTACATGCCTCAGCTCTTACCTTTCACAGAAGATGTGAAAAAGAGGCACTTGTACCTTGATAAGAAGCAGCAAGCCTACCGAAGTGGCCTATCCACCAAGCCTCCGATTAACCACTGGGCACTACTTGCAAAAGTCACCCTGGCACAGGTGATCTTGTTCAATCAAAGAAAAGAAGGGGAAGTATCAAAAATGTTGCTAACTACTTTCTACTCAAAAGATACTTCAGATCTCCACGAACATGTGCCAGCACTTCATTCACATTGAAATCCGAGGAAAATGAGGGAGAAAAGTCCCCATCCTGCTGACACCAGCCATGCAAGCTGCAATGAAACATCTCGCAGCTAAGCATGACAAATGTGGAGTGGATAGCTAAAATGTCTACATGTTCGCCAAATCAGCTGCCTTGTCACATTTCAGAGGCTCCGATTGCATACGACTGTTTGCCGAGAGTGTAGGGCGAAACATCTCCATATGGTGTCTTCCACGAAGCTTTGAAAGCACATTGCCACTCTCATGAAGGTTCTCAACCTAAACGACACAGAGCTGGATCAGTTGGCAGACTTCCTTGGGCACGACATCATGGTGCACCGGCAGTATTACCACCTCCCAGAAGGTACTCTCTGACTCGCCAAGATCAGCAAACTGTGAATGGCTCTCGAGAGTGGCAGATTTACTCGTTCATTTAAATATCTATTTCGACATGTCGGATGATGAGCAATCCCCATGACAGAGGGGCAAGTAGTCAAGCGTTTGGTCGACACTTCCACGTCAGAAGAGAGGCGGTGTATGAACCTGGCAACATGGGACCAGTTCCCAGCCATTGCTTCTACAGGTAGGTGTAGCACAGATTTTTGGTAGGCAGAAGAACTTTGCCTTCTCCGTGTTTTGCAAAGTCATAATGGACCACTCTAGTTCCTTTCAGTTTGCAAAAAAATGCGTAGAAATTCTGGTACAGAGAGGAGGTCCAGGCAGTGGAGAAACAACTGATGAGGTTTTTACAGACATGCCAGGGGCCCGGAAAGCGAGACTGTGTTGCATGCCTCATGGCTGAACCATCCATACTGAAAGATTGGAACTAGTCAGGGGTGAAATTCTACATAAAGGGCCGCATAACAGCTTTAAAGAGGGATCAAACTTGAAATGATGTGCAGTGGTTGAACAGTAACCTCCATGGCTAGGTGTCGGTGTAAGCGGGCATGCGGATGTCCTCAAGATGGTCAAAATACATGAAACTTTGCCCACCATTGTTATTGTTTATTAATTTATGTATGTGTTAATGTGGATGTCCTCAGACAGTCAAAATACATGGCACTTTCCCCATCTTTCAGTCCGTGTCAGTACTTTATGCAAAGTCAAAGTGTAAATCTCATGTGGTAACTCTGTTGACAAACCGCTCTTACACATACCCTTATGATTACTCTGTCGACAGGGCATTAGGAAAGGGATGTCCCTACATGTCATGTTCCAGACATGGATCCTCACAATGCAATGAAAACAAGTGTGTGTGTGTGTGTGTGTGTGTGTGTGGCAGGAAGGTAGGGAGCGCGGGGCCTAAAGAGAATTTTTGCACCTGGGCCCACAGATCACTAGTTCCGTCTCTGACTGCAACATATGTTAGCACCATATAAATAAAGGGTAATAAAGGTTACAGAGCTCCTCGATGACTTCTACTATCCATATCACTTACAGTAGGGAGTGCATTTTCACAAATATTATTTATATATATATATATATATATATATATATATATATATATATATATATATGTATATATATATATATATATATATATACATACAAGTTAACCCGTGCATGATACTCATGCATTCTAGTCAAATCAAGCTACTTAAGGTGTTAAAAAGGTTCTTGTCATGCATTTGGGCCATAGCCCAGGCCTCAACCACCAACCACTCCCCACTGTCACCCCCGGCAACCACCAACCCCTCCCAACTGTCACTTCTCCTTCAAGAAATATATATATATTTTTTTTAAAAATCTTTATAAACACTTTTAACAATTAACAAATTAAAAACATCTTAGTATACCAAATTTCAGCCCTTTCTGAATTTTTGTTTTCCACACACACACTAAGAATTTAGTAGGTCTGTATAACTCCGCCCAGCAGGTGGCGCTGCAGCTTGGTTTTATTTTTTCCACACACACACAGACAGACTAACACACGCCCCTAGACATTTATATTATAGATATATATTAGATCAGGGTTTTTTGATCACTAAATAGTTATCCATTTATAATGTTAATCATGTTTGTATTTTATGGGTACCTATGCCTTTTTCACCTGAGCAGTGTAATCATACACATTAGGGTATATTTTAACAAATATTTTTTTTCATCTTTCACGATTTACTGATTCACTGTACCAAACAGATTATGTATTGTAACAAAGGGAGGCATTTATCTGACAAGATGCAGAGAAAACAAGCAGAATAAAACATTGGCACCTTGGTTATGCACCTTGGTTGAGATTAAACCAGGTAAAAACTTATGTGTAGTTTAAAGTTTTGTTAACTTACATGATTTCCTCTCAGCAAACAGACAGGGTGTGTCTGTTAGTGCAAACAGAGCCAGTGATGGGCGTTTTCTCTTAAAGAGAAGGTGGGTGTGTCACCTGCCCATCAAGCTAGGGGGGGAGGAGTATCACGCATAAAAGCTTGTTTGTGTCATTTGTGCACAGAGACCAACGCTGGGGAAGTTGTCTGGTCTTGAGAGAGCTGAGTTATGTCTAGCTAGCGTTTAGGGCAGGGTTGTCCGACACGCGGCCTGCGGGCTGCATGCGGCCCAGCACGCCTGTAAATGTGGCCCAGAAGGAGTTTTGGTTGTGGAAAGGGGGCAGCACTGTTAATGGAAAAAAAAATCCTGCAAAAAAAAAAGAAAAGAAAATACTTACCTTGCGGTCACGTCAGCTGGTACTCCGGCTCCCTCCCTTGTCTCCTCCTCCGTGCAGTGCTCGCAGTGAATGTTGGGCGTGATGTCATCACGCCCAACATCCATTGCAGAGTGCAGCACAGAGGAGTCACCCGCGCGAGAAGAACAATCAGCAGCACAGAATTGGAGAAAAGAGAAGAGGACAGGAGAACAAGCCGATTAAAAGGTATGTTAAGGTGGATTTTTTTTATTTCAAGGGACGCTGACCAGTGAATAAAAGTCACTTGGTCCTGGAGCATCATGGACCTTATCTCCCTGCTACATACTTCTACTTGTAATACTAATGGGGCATTATATATTATTCTCTTTGGCCCAGTATAAGTTGTTATCCCTTAACTAACATAGTGGTGTAATTAGCAAAACAGGTCACAATTTGGGGTCACAGTGGTGTATATGTCAGGTACCGCAGGCCTGGTATACAATGGCACCCTGATATACAATGCCTGGCTTAAATGCACTTTATTAATGTGGTATCAAAACAATACAAAAAGTGATTATAGTATAATAACTAGAGAGGATTTTTTGAACAGGGCGATTGAAAGGTAAGTATAGGGGGATTTGAAGAAAAAGTGATATATATATATATATATATATATATATATATATCTCACCTTTTTTTCTCATATATATATATATATATATATATGTTAACTATGTTTTCTATGGTTTTTTGGATTATCAGCTATCGTTATTGTTAGTGTATCTTATGTGCGGCCCAAACCAACTCGTCGTCTTCCAATGTGGCCCAGGGAAGCTAAAAGGTTGGACACCCCTGGTTTAGGGTCTCCAAGAATTGCTGTTAAATCTGTACGGTGTCCAAACATTTACCATCCTGACAATAAAACTACATAAAAAGGAAGAAGTTGTTCGCGTGTGCTTCTACAGTAGCGGGCTCTTGCCACAGTATGTATTGCACTATTTCATATTAAATTAAAGGGGTCATATATCTGATATAATATTGATTGGGATGTTTACTATTCACTTATAAATAGGTGTCCAATTTATGATCAGATTCTTATATGGTGAGTTTAAATATCAAGGGAGCAGAGGGTGGAAGAGAACCATAAAAACTAGCCATTTACAGTCAATATTTTTAGAACAGTGCCCCATTTATAAGATACTCCCCAGAGAGAAGTGGTCTCTGCATGTTTAGCTCCTGATATCCAACCATCCTTTCAGTTCTCAATTATGCACTATGAAAAGCACTGATACACAACAATGAACTGTTAATAAATCACCCTCAATAAAATTACACCTGTGGAAATTTCAGAATAATAGAACGCTTAAAATATATAACAAACACTAATTCACTGCTAATAATCTGAATATTCTATTTTTTTTCTACATTTATGCAGCTCATATGCCACCACACCACCCATGCTAGGGGCGCCGACCATATATTATTATTTATATACTGCTAATATCATCATCATCATCATCATCATTTATTTATATAGCGCCAACATATTCCGTAGCGCTTTACAATTGGGGACAAACGTAATAAACTAATAAACAAACTGGGTAAAACAGACAAAGAGGTGAGAAGGCCCTGCTCGCAAGCTTACAATCTATGGGACAATGGGAGATTGACACATGAGGTTAAGTATACATTTTGCATCTTGGCCCAGCCAGACTGCAAAGGTAGGGTGACTCATAAGCTAAATGATCCTGTTACACAACAATGTTGGTCCGGGGGTAGTTGTCTTGTGTGAAATTGTGTAACAGGCTAAAGGTAGTGAGGTTAAGATGGTGGTTGAGGAATATTATAAGCTTGTCTGAATAGGTAGGTTTTCAGAGAACGCTTGAAAGTTTGTAGAACAGAGGAGAGTCTTATTGTGCGAGGGAGAGAGTTCCATAGAGTGGGTGCAGCCCGAAAAAAGTCCTGTAACCGGGAATGGGAGGATGTAATGAGGGTGGATGAGAGACGCAGATCTTTTGCAGAACGGAGTTGCCGAGTTGGGAGATATTTTGAGACAAGAGAGGAGATGTATGTTGGTGCAGCTTTGTTGATGGCCTTGTAGGTTAGTAAAAGTATTTTATATTGGATTCGGTAGAAGACAGGCAGCCAGTGTAGAGACATACAGAGTGATTCAGCAGAGGAATAGCTATTTGCAAGGAAAATCAGTCTTGCCGAAGCATGCAAAATAGATTTTAGGGGTTTGAGTCTGTTTTTGGGAAGACCAGTAAGGAGGGAATTGCAATAGTCAATGCGGGAGATGATTAGTGCATGAATTAAGGTTTTAGCAGTGTCTTGTGTGAGATATGTGCGGATTCTGGAAATGTTCTTTAGATGTATGTAACATGATTTAGATATAGAGTCAATGTGGGGAACAAAGGATAGGCGTGAATCAAGGATTACACCTAGGCAGCGAGCTTGTGGGGTGGGATTTATGGTCATGTTATCAACAGAGATAGAAATGTCAGGTATGCTCTTGTTGGCGGGTGGGAATATTATTAACTCTGTTTTAGAAAGATTAAGTTTGAGTTGACGAGAGGACATCCAAGATGAAATGGCAGAAAGACAGTCAGTTACACGGGACAACACAGATGTCGAGATATCAGGAGAGGATAGATAGATTTGGGTATCATCCGCATAGAGATGATACTGAAAGCCAAAGGAACTTATTAGATTTCCAAGAGAAGCGGTATAGATAGAGAACAGCAGAGGACCTAGCACCGAGCCTTGTGGTACTCCAACTGATAGGGGAAGCGGAGCAGAGATGGCTCCAGAGAAATTAACAGTGAAAGAGCGATTAGAGAGGTAAGATGAGAACCAGGATAGAACTGTGTCTTGAAGACCTAGGGATTGCAGCGTTTGTATGAGAAGAGAGTGGTCAACGGTGTCAAATGCAGCCGAGAGATCAAGGAGAATTAGGAGAGAGTAATGGCGTTCAGTCTTAGCAGTGATCAGATCATTAACAACCTTGGTCAGCGCAGTCTCTGTGGAGTGTTGAGAACGAAAGCCAGACTGAAGAGGATCCAACAGGTTGTTTGCGGAAAGAAAGCGTGTGAGGCGAGTGTAGGCAAGTCTCTCTAGAAGCTTGGAGGGGCAAGGGAGCTGAGAGATGGGACGGTAATTTGAGAGAGAGTTTGGGTCGGAGTTTTGTTTTTTTAGAATAGGAGTAATCACTGCATGCTTGTATAGTGATGGAAAGATGCCAGTAGAGAGTGAGAGATTACAGATTTGAGTTAGAGGTGAAATGAGCACAGAAGACAGGGATCTACCAATTTGCGAGGGAATAGGATCAAGAGGACAGGAGGTAGAGTAGGAAGATAAGAAGAGCGTAGAAATTTCCTCTTCATTTGTGGGGTCAAATGAAGAAAGGGTGTCAGAGGGTAGGGGGAAGGAAATGAGCTGATGGCTTGTTGAGGAAGAGGATACCATTTCTAGTCTGATCTTGTCAATCTTGTCCTTGAAGTAGGAAGCAAGATCCTGAGCACTGATAGTAGATGGAGGGTTCGGGGTGGGAGGATTGAGAAGATGATTAAATGTATTGAAAAGGCGTTTGGGGTTAGAAGCCTGAGCATAGATAAGAGATTGAAAGTATGTTTGTTTTGCAGTGTCCAGAGCATTTCGATAGGAGTGGTAGAAAGAAGTATATGTGAAGAAGTCATTAGAGCTTCGAGATTTACGCCAGTGACGTTCTGCTTTACGGGACAGTTTTTGAAGATTTCGTGTTGCTTTGGTGTGCCACGGTTGACATCGAAGTCGACGTGTAGTATGAAGTGTCGCTGGAGCCACTTGATCAAGGGCCGTTGCTAAGGTTAGGTGAAAATGAGGTACTGCCATCTCAGGGGATGAGAATGTAGAGATAGGGGAGAGAAGGTGTTGGAGAGAGGTGGAAAATTGTTGAAGATTAATAGAATTAAGATTTCTACGAGTATGAGGAGGCTTGGTTGAGTTAGACAGTAGAGAGGTTAGAGCAGTGGGGGTGAGAGTGTAGCTGATAAGGTGATGATCCGAGAGGGGGAAGGGTGTATTAATAAAATTAGAAACTGAGCATAGTCTAGAGAAAACAAGATCAAGGCAGTGGCCATCCTTATGAGTAGATGATTCAATCCACTGGGAGAGGTCAAGTGAGGATGTTAGAGAGAGTAGTTTGGAAGCAGCTTTGGAAGGTGGGTTATCAATAGGGATGTTGAAGTCACCCATGATGATGGTGGGGATGTCTGAAGATAAGAAGTGAGGGAGCCATGTAGAGAAATCCTCAATAAATTGTTGGTGTGCTCCAGGGGGACGATAGATCACCGCAACACGTAGGGAGAATGGATTAAAAATGCGAATAGCATGTACTTCAAAAGATGTGAACGTGAGCGATGGGACATTTGGTAGAACTGTGTATGTGCACTGTGGGGAGAGAAGTAGTCCAACCCCACCTCCTTGTCTGCCTTCAGGTCTGGAGGTGTGGGTGAGATGGAGGCCACCATGTGAAAGTGCTGCAGGTGAGGCAGTGTCTGATTGCATGAGCCATGTTTCTGTTATTGCCAGAAGGTTGAGGTTTTTTGAGAGGAAGAGATCATGAACGGAGGTAAGTTTGTTACAAACAGAGCGTGCATTCCAAAGGGCACATTTAAAGGACTTGGGAAGAGAGGGGAGACAGGTGATGTGTTTGAGGTTTGCTATAGAACGGTAGTGTTCTGATGTATGTGTGTGTGAGGAGTGTGGGGGACCTGGATTAGGTGATATATCACCAGCTAATAGAAGCAGAGTGAGCGAGAGATAGGCAAGGGGATTGTAAGATGTGTGGCCTTTTATTTTCTGGCGACAGGTGGAGGCTGTACTTGTTAGAGATAATAAATAGGACAACAGTTCATGGGTGTTAAATAGAGGTGAGTGGAGTAATGCAGGTGCAATATGAACAAATGTTTGTGTTGGTGGAGGGGTCAAAGATGACACAGTCCTAAAGATCATGCCATGAAATGAGACTAAGAAAAGCAATTTGTGAAACATTGTGATAAAAGGGGTAAAAGCAAAAAGCAAGGGTATTTTAAGAATTACCTCTTAGCAGTATTCCATATAAATAGACAAGTAGTGCAGAAATAGGCTGTGGCAGATGTTGCTTATTGCTGGGAGTAAAATCAAGTCAAATGTAGTCCAATGTTTGTCCAACTGTGTTGTCTAACTGTGCATTTTCGTCCACTTTGTGAGAAAATCCCACTTAGTGTAGAAATCACACACGTCTAACCCCACATACGTCTCCCCATAGAATGAAGCTAAGATGTAGTCAGTCTAATTTAGGAATACACTACAGATGTGCTAATTGGTCAGCTAATCAAAGGAAAAAAATATTCTGGCAGATTGACTATACAGAAATTATATAGGTTCTTATGACACTAGAATGGGCAGCAAACGTATACTTATACCAGTCACCCTCTGTGTTTCAAATGCAATCATAAGACCTCCTATTATTCCAACTTAGCAAATACTTGTACTACATGGAAAATATGTCTCTCGTAGTTTGTTTGTTTCAATCCAACTCAGTTACCCACCTTTCTATTTGTTATACATACAGTATCGGACAGGGTTCCGAAACCCAGTCCTCAGGACCTCTGCCATTAGTGCATGCTTTCTAGGTGACAAGGGAAATAATTATACCACCTGTGGATCTGTTACAATGTGTCGGTCACTAATGAATACATCTGTGCTAAAGCAAAGAGATGTGGAAAACATGCACTGTTAGTGGTCCCTGAGGACTGGGTTTGGGAAACAGAGGTAAAGGAGTTCAATTTCTTACTAACCTTCCATAAAACAGTACATTGTACATGGTATTGGTGCCAATTGCCAAGTTTGGGAGGTGAGGTCTGCAGGCCCCCAAGGGTATTAATGCTATATAGAATATAGAAAGGTGGGGGGGTTATTAGCTCTGCTTAATCATCACTGTAGTAAGGATCAAAATAAATCCATCAAGCAGTTAATTTTCATGCTCCCATATTTAAGGTCCCTTAAAAATACAGTAAACTAATTTGCAAACTATTAGTCAGGGTGATGTTCTTATTTGAATTTTTAAATAGTAAATGTTAAAGGCTGTTACATTGAGAATTTATAATAAAATACTAACAGCTCTCTCTACGACAGAGGTTTAGGCACATCAATGCTTTTTCTTGACATATTGTTAGAGAAGACGCCCAATGCCAGAGAATGATGAAAGTGTTATACAGCCCAAGGGAACTTTTACTTAATGTCTCCCATGAAACCTATCAATAAGCTTCATTGTATTGAATAACAATAATTGGCTATTTTATTAAACTCACAAAGGATTAAAAAGATAAAGATGCAGCTGCTTTAATCATCCCAACAAGCCAATTTAATTAGTTTATTTGTCCAACTATTGATTGAATGCAAATTATGAGAAGCCTTAGATTGCCCGAGACAGAAGTAATCCCAAAAATTAATCTGGAAGCCCTCCAACAACTCCTAGCTCTCCCGTAGTGCTATTGAGAAGGTCGTTGAATTAACATTAATCATTTTCTTGATAATTACATACTTCTGCCATTCTACAGGCGGTGCCTGTTCTGTCAATAATTACAAATGTAATATTTGTGTGAGGTTCTGTAGATAGGTCAGGGGAATCAAATAATTTTCCACTACAATATCTGCTTTGGAGGCTAGGAAAAAGCTAAAATTAATTTACACTAACCGTTCATTTAGAAAGTGCTTCAAAATTGTAAGAGCGATAGAAGGTCATGTTATGCCAAGTAACAACAGGAATAGCATACATAAAGGAGAAAAGCTTACAAATACGCTAACAACCTATGTAGACTTGGTTTTAAACCGTGGGCAGCCATATTGTGTGCTGAACCAATATTTATGTAAATGTAACCTATCAATACACCAAGAACTAGCTACCACTTAGGCAAGAGACACTTATGTCTCATGACAACAAAATGGCTCCCTTTACTGTGTATAGGTGATGGGTATACTTTATCTTAGTAAGGATAATTTCTGAAAGTGCAAAAATGCAATTGCTATTTTTATGCAAATGTATCTATCAATACACAAAGGGCCTGAGTCATGTAAGGAGAGGAAGGCAAAAAAAAAAGGATGAAATTTGATCCTGGACAAACCATGTTACAATGCAAAGGGTGCAAATTCATTTATTATTTTGCACATAAAGAAAATACTGGGCTTTTTGTCATGTACCACACAAATACTTAATAGCTTTATTTTTACAATGAAAGTTCATCTAGAACATGCCCTAGCTCAACTATAAATCTATCCCCACATTTTAAATTTACTTCCCCCACCAATGCAACATGGTTTTGCCAAGGTGCAAATTTGCTCCTTAATGACTCAGGCCCAAAGAGCATAGATTATCTAAATGATGTCATCAGTGAGTAGTGCAGAATCTTGTGATAAGGGAAGATAGACAGATTAGAGTGTTCCTGACAGAATGCAGAATAGACGTACTCATGTTTCATAATATACCCAACTGCAAAAAGACTTCATACTGCGAGCCAATTTTGTTAATTGAAGATATATTTAGGGGGAAACTACTTGATTAATGATCGTCCTCAGACTCTCATTTTCCCCTGCAAAAATACTATTTTTACAAGTGCTCTGAAGATGCCATTAGTCATGTACATAACCTATATTTTCGATGGGATATCATTTGCATCATCTAGGCACATTTGTGCCATCTCCTCTTGGATGTCTTCACGCTTTCTCAAAATCAACATCACTAAAACCGTGCTCATTGTCTTATCTCCTTCCAGATCTTCATTCCATCTTGAGCCACTGGAATGACCTCCCACACTCCATCCGACTGTCCCCTAATTTGTGCACCTTCAAACGGGCAATTAAAAATCATCTGTTCCTCGAAGCCTACCAGCCATCCACCTAACCATCTCTCCATGCTTGCTCTCCGCACATCTCCTACACTGCCTCGCTTCTTCCTCCTCTTGCGATTGATCCCCTTGTGCCTCCTGACTGTTTGCCATCACTTTACGATGTAGATTCCTATGAGCAGGACCCTCTTCCCTCCTGTCTCTCTACCTGTTCTTCTGCTTCACGGTGTACGCTTAGTGTGGAGCTATTGATTTACTGGTATTTTTTTGTTTATTCTGTAAAGTTTTACCCTGTATGGTCCACTGTCTATTTTCTGTATGGGGCTGCGTAAATCTTATGGCGTCCTATAAATAAAGATTAATAACAATAATAATAATTTCTAAGTGCACACATACTAATATGGAATAATATTATTAAAATGCATGATACATGTAATAATGGCTGATCTGATGTTCTCTTTACTCTTTCCTTTGAAATGTAAATAATGGTTTGAATTAGTTTAGGAGAAACATTTAAAAGAGTAATTAGCAAAAGTCATGAAGTGATAACAGGTAGACAGTAGGCAGTTTCCCCCATGCACATAACCATGTGGATCTGCAGTCTCACAAATAAATGCTTAGAGCACAGAGGCATTTACACAGAGGAATGTTAGTGTGCGCCTGTATATATGTCATACCGACAAATAGACACAATTGTATGTAATGAAATGTGCTGCCGGGTCTCATTTCTACACTTTTGTACATTTTGTATTTTTAATGTGCTACTCCTGATGAAAATAGAATTAAAACCTGTCAGTACCCGTAAATGAAAATCAGAGGAGCGGTCTTCCAGCTGTGATCTGAGAGAATGACAGTGAGAATTACAATAAATACTGACAATCAAAGGAGAAGCAGAGAGAAAGTATTTGCCCCAAAGAGCTCTTTGTCTAAGTGGATAAGTGTAGGCTCAATGAGACATGCTGGGATCCTGAAAGACACCCCTCCCGTCAGGAAAGAATTGCTGTAATATGATGTGAAGACAATCAAACAGAAATATTGAATAACCTCACGTAAACACATCATCATCATCAGCTATTTATATAGCGACACTAATTCCGCAGAGCTGTACAGAGAACTCACTCACATCAGTCCCATTGGAGCATACAGTCTAGATTCCCTAACATACACACAGAATGAGAGAGAGAGAGAGAGACTAGGGTAAATTTGATAGCAGCCAAGTAACCTACCAGTATGTTTTTGGAGTGTGGTAGGAAACCGGAGTACCTGGAGGAAACCCACACAAACATGGGGAGAACAAACTCAACACAGATAAGGCCATTTGGGAATTGTACTCATGACCCCAGTGCTGTGAGGCGGAAGTGCTGCCGCTAAGCCACCGTGATGCCCATACAAACACATAGAAACGCTTATATTTGATGTGTGCTTCATATGCGCTGGACACAATCCAATGAGTTTGCGAATGCATCCAGACTCAGAGCTTTCCCAGTCATGACTTCTTTACTCAAGCTAATAAATTCTTAAATCTTTTTTAAAAAAGCATTTCTCACACATTAAAAATTCATAACTAGCACCATTGTTAGACATCCTGGTTGCTACTGAGATAGGGGGACAAGGAGTGTGAGGTTCCCCTGACATTATTTATAGTGGAAACCAGCATAAGAATAGACAGGCAGGACCGGCCACTCTATAGCAGTTAAACCCACAGGTGTCATAGTGGGGACCAGGCAGAGCTGGAGCCTCTATAGGGAGCAGGGATGGGGAGCAAAACATCATTGTGATTCTTTTCCTGGAGACTACCATTGCTGCACTGAAAAACACTCCAGCACTGTAACCCATATGATGTACTGAGGAAAAAAAGCCCTATTGAGCCAAACACTTTTGTTAAATAGAGGCCAATATTTATTTTAATAAGAAACTCTCCAAATACATGTTCATTATTTTATTATAAAATAAAATCCTATTTTTCATCCATTCGAATCCAGTGGGAAATTCTTTTTTCTTTGAAATCCAATGGGAAATTCTTCTGTCTTTGTAATCCATTGTGTGAAATGAACGGCCTCCGCTCAAAGACTGACCTTAACCAAGAGCCTTATTATCCATTCAGCCAATCACAAGCATTTTCCCATAGTAGTAGCTATGGGAAGTCTTGGTCACATCAGATCGCAATTATTCAGCTGTTGGCATTGAGCAGTTGGCTTTTCAGGGGGTTTTTTCTGCTTCTCTCATTGGATTGCAAATATATTAGAATTTCTCATTGGATTACAAAGAAAGAATTCCCCATTACATTATAATGAAGAACATAAAAAGAAGATTTAATGAGGATGAAGGTTTGAAGAGTGTTATATACAGTTAAACCCTGTTTTCAATATTTAATAATTTTTTGCTTTTGTAAAACTACATGATCCTTCATACACAGGGAGGCATTGACTGCAAAGGTATACTGGTGCTTGTGGTTCCAAAATTATCAGCAGTCACTTCCAGTCCATGTCTTTTTTCTCCTGACAAACAGACCTTTCCACTGAACTTGGAGAAATATCATGATGAGTAAAACTTTGGGTGCAAAAAACGGCAGTACTTTCAAAATGTATTCCTAGAATGAATCAGCCCTATTGCTTGTGTTTTTTATTATTATTATTATTATTATTATTAACTTTCATTTATAGGGCGCCACATAAAGTTCGCAGCGCCGTACACATGGCAAACAACAAGACAATACAGGGTATAACAATATGATACAGTAAACAAACAACACTACACCTCTCTGCTAGGCTACTGGGGTGCAAGGAGTGTATTTAGCGCAGCCTGAAGCCTGTACCCATTAGAGTGGCGCAACTAACAGGTTTAGAGCCACAGAAAGAGGTGCAAAGACCATGGAGGAGTGGAGTCAAGGGGCAGAGAGCCCAAGGAAGAGTTGCACACTGTAGCTGGTGAGTAAACGTTATAGGTAATGAGAACAAGAGGGAAGAGGGCCCTGTTCATTAGAGCTTACAATCTAAAGGGAAAGGGGCAGACAAACTGTGACACATGGGGGGTGATGTACAACATTGATGTTTTTGGTTTATTGAGGGGGAGAAACAACTGGACGTTGTGTGATGAAAGTTCAGATAATCCATTGAGCGTAATCCTACAAGACAATGACTGAAGGAGATGTGGCCGAGGACAGGTCACTGGGATATGTAAGTGGAGATTAAGTAACATTAGTAGTGTGTGACGGTTGTGGATCTGTTTTAAAATATTTAAGAAAAAACTCACAATTCACTATTAGTCCTATATTGCAAACCATCCCCGTTTGTAGCATATTCTGATATCTCTATTCATCATTAAAATACACATCAATCCTTTCCCTAATTTTATTTCTTCTTTTTATCCTCCCTCCACTGAGGTTGAATCTTCCACTGGTCACTGGCGGATCTGAGGGGGGGGGGGGGGGGGCTTCGGGGCAATCAAGGCAATCTGTCTGTGGCCGCACGCTATGTGCTGGTCCGTGACGGCAGAGACAGGCAGACAGTGAAGACTAGCCGGCTGCTCTGTTTGTCTTTTAAACACAATCAGAGTGGACAACCAGCATTCTGCTTGTGTCTGCCGACTGTGCCTGCACAGAGTGTGCAGCCGAAGGCCGCCACACCTGTCAAAATAGGGCGGAGACTGAATCCCCCCCTCCCCCCCCCCATTCTCCCCTAAAACAAAATTCTAGATCCACCCCTGTCACTGTGGTCTGTGGACTGACAGCAGGACCACAGGCATTACTCTTATTGCTGTTAAATGTAAGAATGGTTATAAACTTGTTTAATAAACCTGGGTGTTAACTCAAGTGCATCCTTTTTTGCATTTCCATTATAGAATTTTCATTGTAATCAATTTCCACAACTGAGTAGTCAGAGCTGCTCTTAGGAAGCACAATTCCATTAATTTATCCCAGTTTAGACAAACAACAAATCAGAGTCAGAAAATTACATTTTTGACTGATAAATATAAACATTACATTTGATAGGGTGCGAGTGAAATTCAGCATAAACCCATTATGCAGTGAATCTATTAAATGACAAATGAAATGTAACATGGTATCATATTAGCTTAGTGTAGGATGGTGCCACACATTTCAAATTAAATTGAGCTGTTTAGAATAGAACCAACGAACATGCTATTGAGCTGAGTTATAGTGACATAAGAGACCAACTTAGTTGTTAGTGGTTTCTGGCCCAAAGACAGCAAACCAAGCAAAATACACCTTTAAAATTAAACCCACGTGTTGCTTGAAAAATATAATGTTAGACAATGTATAATCTAAGTTACCTTGCCTGGATAGGTAGTGTAAACAATCCTTCTTGTAAAACATATTTAATGGTTTTCAAACTATTTGAAATTGTGTTTACATTCTTCCAAATTAGTTTCTAACCAGTTCCAGCTCCACATAAAGTAGCATAAAGTTATTTCATTTTCATGTTAACAGACAGAAAATACCCCCTACCTCTATGTGTAGAGTAACCGGGCTTCTGAGAGGGCTCTATAATAAAGACCAGTGACAGAACCAAGACACAATCATGATACATTTCAAAACATACATACTTAATTTAAAGGGATAAACATATCTTATGTGAAAATTCATTTGAATCCAATTTTCACTGTTTCTGTATAGTGAGGAGGGAATATCATTATCTAACCCCTGCACAGGCTGCTGCAGGAGTGTGTAATATGTACAAATGGATTATCACGTAACGATGATGGCACAATACCTCCACCCGAGTCTCCTGGACTGGTCCTCAGCAGGTAGTAGATAATAGATCCTCATGATCCTCCTAGTAGGGGGAGCTGCAAGCACACATATAGCAGTAAATCAGATATGCAACTTATTCTCTAGTAAGGATGATTGATCATAATGTTTTAACTATTTAGCAATATTTTGTCATAAAACAATTACAGCAAAACTTACACTGGAGATTAAAAGTATCTTTTAGTTAGCTAAACAGGTATTAGATACCAATGTGGTTGGTCTTTTCATAGTGCCCGGAACCTGAAACAAAGCTGGGTTTACCTGGTTGGTAAGTGGACAGTGTGTCTATCATTTCAGTTTCAGTCCTTAACTTGGTTTACTCGCGGTAAACGGTGTACGAATCCTACTATTAGTTAAGGCTCTGCAGCAATTCTATTCCCACTTGTGAACAATCCATAAGCAGCACAAAATGTATTTGATGTTGGTAAACACAAACAGTAACCGTAGTTATTTCAGTTTATGCAGTGACATGTAATCCTGCTGGTCAGGTGTGCACTTAGAGTAGGTTTCCAGTTGTCCGTAAATAGCCCCCCCAGACTGGGAATGCTCCTGGTTCGGTCCTCCGCTGTGTGTGAGCCCGCCTTCCTCCTATCTGTCTGATAGATGTTTCACGGGGGACGCCCACCACAGGACAGGTGAGCCATTCCAGGAGGGCATACAGCAAGACAGAAGGGTATGCCTCTCCAACACAGTGCCAGATGGCAGATGGTAAATTTGGGGGAGGAGAAAATATAGTCCAGCGCTCGAAAACAAACAATATACAAATCAGTATGTATCAGCATATACATAAATAGGAGACTGTTGTGCACATTATAGCTATACTGGGATAAGCTCAAATGCCAACGTCAAGGCATCTCCTGTGGGTGAGTACATAGCATGCCTAATATGTGAAAGAAAAGTATGTTCAGGGTGTCACAATTCAAACCTTCCCTGAGCCTCCATTTTCAAAGCATTCAGCACCTGAGAGGAGGGGGCTGACTCCCAAATCTTAATCTAATAGTGATGGGGGGTAACGCCAATACCAACTGCTCTCACTGTCATGCTTGCACAAAACTGCCAAAATGGCTTAACCAGTCTAGCTTTCCAAATGGCACCCCAGAGTACTTTAAGCTTACACTCATTCTGCCGTGCACTCTCTCTTTCTGCCTTAGCATCTCCCACCATACACAAGGGGTCCATAGGCATGCTAGTAAGGGAAGTGTTTGTTTAGGTATTGTACCATAATGACAGTGCCCCAGAAGACTAGATGTCATGAATGGATGACGTTTCAGTGTTTGAGTGCAAATATTCTTCCACTGTGATTTGCAGTTAATTTCAATAATTCATTTTAAATTGATTATTATTATTATTTTAATGATGTGGTTAATATGGGGACTATTCATTTAGTGGTGAGAGGGGTCATGGTGGGGCCTATTCACTTAAAGAGGGGGGCACTTTAAGTTAATGTGTGGCTGAGTTTGGGGAGTAGGAGGACTAGCTATTCAATGTGAATCCTTATTATTTAATATTGGGGCTGTTAGTGGGAAATAGGTATGTTTATTAAATGCTACCAATTTATTGTTGGGTCTGGTTCGGGGGTAGGTTTATTAAGGAATTGTGAACACTATTAACATAATGTTGGGGATGGTTGAGGGGAATTAGTTATATTTATTTCATGAGAATGCTATTAATTTAATGCTATGGCTGTTTGTATGAAAATGGGTCTATTTATTAAATGTGAATATTATTAATTATTATTAATTTAATGTAGGGGCTGGTTGGAGCTTCCTATATTTCATCAATCTTTTTTCCAAACAGGGCCAGCATTCCAATATCCAGACATGCACCAACTGGCACCAACTGTGCTTAAAAGACCGGCAGCAGAAGGTAGTGAAATTTGCAAAAACAGGTAGTAGAGAGCAGGACAGACTGCCAACTGTCCTGATTCTGGTGGGGTAGTCCTGATTTTGGATGACTGTCCTGCTTCACAATGCTCTGCTTGTGTAGGGTGATCTTTGTGTACCTAACAATAGTGCACGCAGCATTGCATGTGTATTTGTAAAGGGTAGCTATGCCCCTTGCACGCTTGTTATGTAATGCCTGTGGGGAACAAAACAAATGTACACAGATGTCCTACCTTGTTCACAATGGACCACCTACTATCTGCATGGACCCACCCAAGCTGCTCTCCACACCACCGCGGTCTAAGAAGGAAAACAAACAAATTCCTGGGGGGTTGGGATACAGAAAGAGAGGGAGTGTTCAGCTTGCCAACACTTCAAATTGCTCTCGGCCTTGGCAGGGGGTTATGGATATTCAGGACAGGGAAGAATTCCCCCCAAATTCCCTACTCATCATGGTATGAGTGAGGGCCCTGCCAAGAAAGAAGTGAAACCGAGAAATGTTACTCACCAGGGTAAAATGTTTTCCTCCTCTTGATAACTGTCTGCCCGCTGCCACTTGGAACATAGAGACAGGGATGACAGGACAACAACAATCCTCACAGAGATAGCTCCATAGCTCTAATGTGACTCACACACCAGTGTTATGCTACAACTTAACAATAACAGTAATCAAGCAGCACCTGATCCTATCAACAGTCTAAGTGATTGGCCAAGTGCCCAGTTTCACAAAGGGGTCTGCTCCCATTTCCAAGTCTAACCCTAATTGCGCTAGACCTTGTGCCCACTATTTGTCCACAGGCCTAGTGTCTGACTTGTGCCATGGACCTTGTGCCCCACCTGAAATTTATGCTTATCTGGCACAGGTGAGAATATGTCTCCGTAGTCGATCCCAGACTTTTGTTTGTAACCCTTGGCAACAAGGCAGGCTTTATAGCAGACAATGGTTCCATCTGCATTCACCTTTTTACAAAAGTTCCACTTGTTCTTGATCATATTGTGGTCACTTGGCCTGTCAACGACAGTCCATGTATAGTTGCTATCCAGAGCTTTTAACTCTGTATCTATAATCGACTTCCACTCTTCCCAGTCTACTTGATTTTGCCTCTTGTTGGTTTTGCGGTTCACAGAAGGCTATGTTAGCGAATTCCTCACAATATCTCTTGGGGGAATACCTTTGTTACTCCTTATAGAACTTCTGCTTTCCGATTGGATTTCTGCATTAACACTTTCAGTTCAGACATGCTTTCTGCTGCCTGTACATCCAGTGTTACAAACATTTCCTGTGGTGGTTGTTCCACTCAATGGCGTGATTTTGTGAAACACCACATCTCTGGATTTATAAGGCATTTACTGGTGATGTCCCAAAGTCTGCATCCTTTACTCTCTTGGCAGTATCCGAACATGATACTCTCAACTGATTTGGGATCTAACTTTTGTCTTCTTCAAAAACATTTCTCCAAGCCTGCATCATTCAACATAGTCCATGTTCGTTCAACAATTGTGCGGTTTACTAGTTCACTCAGACCATTTTGTTCTGGCATGTAGACAATTATTAGTTGGTGCTGTATGCCATATTTTTTCAAGAATTCAGCTAAACTCTTGTTATTATACTGTCCGCCATTGTCGGATTTTAAGACTTTTAGTTTCAGACCTGTTTGAGTCTCTACCAGGCTCTTGTATTCTGCAGTTTTGTTGACAACTTCACTTTTGGCTTTTATGAAATAGAAACACACATACTGGGAGCCTTCGATCACTTGTTTAGGTGCTTTTGAGTAGCTATATACATATACAGGATGCAGCTGCCATTGCTGTGTCGTTCTTCTTCAGGCAACAACGGTGGTAATGGCACAAAGCCAAACTTCCGGCTGCGCAGTACCGCATTCAGGACATAGGCGTCCTGCCACACTTCCTCCTACAAAGGGACTATCTGGGAACAAGCTGCCCAGGAGACAGAGCGCTCCCATTCTAACACTTCTGGGGCAGACGTCCCACAATGCCCTTTTTTTTCTCTGTCTGACGACTGACTGGCAAGATAGCAGCACACAGCGGCTTAAATAGCCCCGGCTTGTTGCATGGTGAAGCAGCAAGCCTTGATCGGCTCACAGTGGTACTGGTCTGGTGTGTTCGTGAGTTGCTTCCTAGCTTCAGTAACAGAGACTTCACCTTTCTTTGGTAAGTATATTTATTCCTTTGTATGTTCCGTACATAATTATATAGATCGTCCAATCTGAAAGCTATCAAAACTATATCATGCAGAACAAAGGTCTAGCTAGAGAAAATTGTGCAACCTCTTGAGAAGAAGACGCTTTGCTTTCCATGCTCTGGTTCTCCATGTAAAATGTTTCATGTTTGCCTCCTACAAACTAGATAGGTATTACAAGACATGTATTTGTAATACGCAAAATAAACATTAATAAATATATAACTGATCGAGGATATTACATTACCGTAGTGTCAACAATTACATCAATAAGAGAGAATATTACACCATATTATATAATTCTATATTGCTCTCTCTCTGCTGACTTGTCACAAGATAAACCTCCTCATGCACAGCAATAGCAACAGTGACAGAGTTTAAAAAGAGCTAGTTATCCAAAACATAGACTAGACAATGTAACAAAGCAGAGGTTTATCAAATCAAAAGCCATGTTTTTTTCAGTAACTGAAAAGTTAAATTGTATTGTGTTTATATGTCATATTATATTTAAAACTGTCTTGCTAATAGTATACCTTTAATGTCACAATTAACTTTATTATCTACATGTTATTTCATTGTATAAACATGTTAATTGGACATAATATGTAAGGTCGGATCACATGTTGGCCAAATAGGAATCTTTATTACTTGTTTCACCTGCATGTGTTCAGCCACTTTACCTTTACAATGTTATATCTGCCTCTTTTCTTGCACAAGATGTTTCCATATTTCCATAGCAGAGAAATACCTTACACATTTGCCCTGGATTTACCCCCCTCAGCTTCAAAGCTACTGCAATTCTTTATTCCTTTGTGTTACTCATATCCCATTGTTACTTTTAAGTTTACATTGCATAATATTTTTTTGTGGTGTAAATGTGGAGATTCCAAGCGGGACCCTGGAAACAAAATATTGTAACATGTGCCAGGATTGATTTTGTTTCTAGAACATAACATTGGCTTCAAGAGCTGTTACTGTGGGATAATGCTACTTTTACTACTATAGGAGAAAAAGATGAAATAGTGTCAGACGTTTCTATTTATTGTCAGTCTTCAAGCAGCCCAGACTCTTTATCCTTTTATAGTATCTCTCTTCAGATGCTACACTAAAAGCACCCGTTTCTGCATACCTTAGAAGATTCACCTTGTCTCTATTCCACACGAAATGCAAATCATTTGTTTTGGGTGCAATTAAATAAGATAAAATGCAATATCTTACTTATAATGGTCTAGTCCTCTCTTCTGCTGTACATCGGGTTATCGCCAGTGTGTAGATAAGTATGATTTCTTTTATTTTCCTTAACTCTACTTTATGCTTTAAGTTAGGTATAAGTAATTACCGGGAACAGAGTCTGGTATACATGTTCAGCTTATATGCATGGTTGAACTAGTACTACATAGGAAACACTATGTGCACAAACATTACAATATAGGGGCTGATTCATTAAAGAAAGTAAAGCAAAAAAAATTGGTAACTCTGAACCTTGGCAAAACACTGTTGCGATGGAGGGGGAGCGAAATCTAAAATGTGGGGATAGATTTATAGTTAGGGTAGGGCATGTCCTATATTAACTTTAAATATCAGTGTAAGCATAAAGCTATTGTGAAGGAGAATATATGTATATATATATATATATATATATATATATATATATATATATTGTGGCAATGGGAGTGGTTTTCCACAGGCCTCTCAGAGTGGAATTAGCTATGGAGCTAACAGTCTGCAGGTAAAAGGCTGCAAATCAAGTCATATACAGGTGTAGCACTGTGCTTATGTTAAGTTTGTACAGGTCTGAGACGTGTGATAAAGTAAATGTAATATGTGATTTACTTACATGCTTTAATGTGTTTGTATCCACAGCTAGCAGCAGAGCTGATAGGGGTGGCTGTGCTGAATAGGCGTTACAGAACACCTGAGGAGACTTCCTTTATAGACAAGGTGGGAGTGTCGCCTGTCAGTCACCCAAGCCTGTGGGTGGAGACCTGTGTATTTAATCTTGAGTTGTGCACTTGTTAGATGTGACTGACGCTGAACTAGTTGGCCAGTCAGTAGTGAGCTGGTCTGTGTCTAGCTAGCGTTTAGGGTCACCAGGAGGTGCAAGTAAAAGGTAGTTGCTTGCTGGTGTCATCCTGACAGAAGAAGTGTTATTTATTGTGATGCAAACAATAAATATATTTGATTTAAAACAAGAAGTTTTCATGTTGCTGATATCTGCTGAGTGGTTATGCAACAGAAGGTGACAAAAGGGCCATGAGAAGGGTGCGTTTTGTTGCAATATATATATATATATATATATATATATATATATATATATTATATTAATTACATTTTTTTTGCAAGATGTCAAATATACACTATATACTTGGCAGCATATAAACAGTATATTCGCCTTGAGATAATAACTTGAAGTATAGATTCCAATAGTGTATGTCGCAGAATATATACCCTCCTGCCATTTTGGTGCCCATCTGGCACCTTTATCAAGGGCTGCCACACGTATATAAAGAGATAGATACACAGAGGGAAAGAGAGAAGCAAAGTAGCAGAAACACAGCACAAGCCATTGCTGAAAAATGAATCCCCTGTTGTGAACAAGTAATCCGTATAGCACATACAACCGACTACAGTAGTAACTCCATCAGCTACTCTGGGCCCAGTCCTCCTTCTTCCCAGTATCATTCTCCTTGTTAATGACATCCTTTCCTTCCCCCCTGTTATATGCAGCAATAAATGTGTTCTTTACACTTTCCACAATAATCTCATTCTGCAAAATGAAACCTTGTTTTGCATTGCTTTGCAAAACTAGGCGCATATGTGGCTCTAACCATTACTTAGCAGGGAGCATACTTGTTCCACCAAATACCTCTAATCAGCCGGTGCAAATGTCTGCTCCTCCATAAATACCGCCGTCTTCCTCCACAAACCAATGCGCTTTGGTGGATATCTCATATTAAAGTCATTTTATCGCTTACCAATAAAACTTTGTCCAATGCGATTGTTGTGGTTCCAAAGCACAAATATATTTAATTGCAAAATATAGCATGATTTACAGCAAGCCATTATTATGCATTAAATATATTACAATAAAGCAGGAAAGTATAAAAACACAGAATATATTACATTTTACTTATAGTGCTCCACCCAGGCCCAGGGATACAGTCATGGTCACATGTAGTCAGGATCAGAAAGAGAGAACAATGGGCCAGCGGGCTTATATATAGCTTCAGTATAGAAAAAAACACTGATGATGTCACTATGTTTACAGATAACACCTAGTGAGGTCTTCATTGGTCCAGGGTTAATGATATTCCAGTTCCCTGCTGGTCATAGGTCAGTTCATTTGATCCTTTCAAAGGGTGAGGGGCAACTTCACCCAAGTGTTGTCTATGTTTTCCCACTGCATAGCCAGTTCAAACTGATTTACACTCAAAGTACTTTTGAGTATTAATCTCATATTGCTTATATCTTGCAACTGCTAGATGCGATTGCTACGCTGTGCAAACCGGGTTAATGCTGGTGAAATAAACTTTAATATGAGACCAAACTCTTTACCTTTTAAAACACCTGAACCATAAATACCTTTACTATAGTATTATCTATGCATAAATAAACAATCTGATACATTTTACTAATAAATAAATGAGGATTGGAACCTTAATAAATGTGTATTACTTACAAATGTAAGTGAGAATGTAAATGTGTGTTTTATAAACCCGTGCGATTGCATCGTAACACGTGGCGTATTAATCGCAATCGCACGGTAAAACAATATTAATCAATTTGGTTTACTTCATCCAATTATTTGATTTCTACACTCAGCTCAAGCCCTTCCAAAGGGGATTTTGCTATATCCCAGTCATTTTGCAAGTGGTAAAGGACCTCCACAGTGTTTTGTAGGTAACTTTTGCAAGTATACCAGTATTAAAATGCACCAGTAGACATCCAAATGCATCCATAATTGCTTGCATTAAAATGGTTTATTGCAGGTGCTGCATAAAGGTTGATTAATATCTGCTAGTAGATTGTTAGCATATGTTGTTAGATTGGGGCACCCAGCTCACCCCTGTTACTCTTTCCTGTTTCTCTCCCATTTCTATTTCTTTCTACATTAGTACCGGAAGAGTGTGCAAGCCAATTAGGAACACTTTCGTCCTTATGCACAGAATTAAAACATTGCATCAATGGCAGGGAATCCATGGATTAAAATTGCAGGTGGCTCTATTGCCCTTGAATGGTGCTAAAGCAAGATGGCGACCTTGCTGGGTGATTTATTGCAATGCAAATGACTCTTTAAATCCACCATTGCTCTTCATATGTGCAGAAGGGACATTTTATAACTGTTTAACCCAGGCTAACCCCAGAGCTTTCAAGGCCTTCCAAAGATTGGACTACTCAACAGAATTGAACTCTTTATATCAAGTGATAGAAATGCTTATTAGCCAGTGTTACTATGAGTTTGTGAAAAAGCATCTTAGATTAATATGAGTAGTTGACAAAAAGCCCAATTGGTCTGGGTTGAGTTTCAAAATAACCATGGTGTTGGTGGGTGAATTTCAGTACCCGCATATTACTCTACGTAGAAACATGAACAATTTTACTTCAGCTAATATTTTACCTTAGATTTTTAAATAAAGGTAAAAGGCTAGACTAAACTTTGTTTTGATCAGATGGTCAAGTGTATCATACCAAAATTAAATTTCTTCTAGATTTTATGTTTATACTTGGACACTTATTGACTTGGGTCCTAGAAAAGCCACTTCACAAGTTAATGATGTTGAATCTTTCATTTGTGGTCAACAGACTCCTAGGTTTAACCTCGCCTCTCTGGTTTCCTGCAGATGGGTTTGTGACAGCTGTTGTTTAATTTTCAATGCTATTAATGGACAGTATGCTGGAGAGCTTATAATGGTGTTTGAAAGGACAACCAGGCTGCGGTCTTAGAATCTGCCATACATTGTTCTTAGGAGTCACTATGTATCCTTCACTAAAACGTAAGTTCACGGTCTTCACTTTTACTATGTCAATGACCTTACAGTCTAGGAAGTAGGTACTGCAAGTTATCAGAGCTCATTGGCCCCTGCCAATCCAGTAAAGCAGGATTCCAACCTACCTCATTTGTCTTTCATTCTGAAAGCATTATATAAACTGGAAAGAGGATCAAAAAAGGAGATATCTTTTTAGTGAGAGCTTATTTAAGACTTTCATATAGTATAGAGAAAGTCTGCATAGCCAAAACAATGAGGTTTTCTGCTATTTTTAATTTTATCACCCTGCCTTTTTTAATAAAATGAGTTGGAGTTTCTCTTAATAGAGGAAAATGTATCCATACATTGGTTTTTAACCCATACATTAGGGCTCAGGCTTTAATTTTACATGTCATGGACGTGTCCTCTGCTATAATCATTTTGGAGAGATGTAGTCTGCCTACTATTGAACTTGTGTAGAAAACCACCTTCAACTGGTAATCGCCCCTGCCCCTTCAGTTTTATGTTGAAGTGTTTGACAAACCTAAGTCTAATAAATAAAATAAATATTTTATAATAAATATGAAAATACAGTTTTAGAATTAGCATATAGTGCTTTTGAACAGGGCCATCGACTTCCAAAAGTCCCTAGGCAAGAACGTACTCTGATTTCTGTGTAAATGTTGTACGTTTATATTAAGTGTTTTAACCAAAATGAGATTTTTCTAAATATTAACTATATTAATTAATGACATTTTAATTCATGTCATTTAACAAAATGTGATTTTCAAATGAAGGATTTAAACAAAAACATCACCATATTAAATATCAGGGTTTGAGTTATTTTTCATCATGGGTCCCTTTGTTTTTAACCCTGACAAAGAGTCAATGCATATGACTTGAGACAATACTTTTACAATAATGCAAACACTCCGTTCTATGCACAATATGTGAAAAGGTAAATGTTAGCAGTGTTCTGACTTTCAAAGATATAATTCACCCAACAATCTACAATAGAACATACAGTAGTAAATAAATATATATATATATATATATATATATATATATATATATATATATATATATATAAATAATCTGGCTTATTTTTACTTTAAGTGCTTTTTTTCCATAACTGTTTATAGTCCATAACTGGTTTTTGTATAAATAACCAGAGGGACGAAGCTAATAATATAAATATGTACTACAAAATAGCAACTAAGGCTCGCAAATCACATACAGTAGATCTATGAGAAATGTAGAACTAAATTTAAGAATCATGTAAAGGGATACAATTATTATTATTATTATTATTATTATTATTACTATTCATATTACTACTGCTTCGTATTTACGATTTTAGGGATAAGATATTTGTATGTTATTGGGAGAACCATACCTAAAATATGCCACATTTTAAAGATTACCCCAGTCTTTCCCAATACTGCCCCAGGTATTCTACTCCTCATTAAATTGTTTAGCAGTGCTCCTCACAGTGTCTGTAGGAGGACATCCATAATGATTATGTTTGTGTGTATATGACAAGTTTAGACGACAATAATTAATTTGTTTTTATCAATCATTCCGGTTTTCAAAACTTTCTGCATAATAGGTCTCCAGATAATAGATGTGATGCCTGTAAATGGATGCGATTCATTGCATACCAGTACTGCACATCCCTTTTAGAATTATTAATAAACACGTAATACAATTCTCTCAAATAAATTCAGTGCTTGTGTGTCAAAGCAATTGTCAGGCCAGTGGGGGTTGAAACAACTGTCGGAGTCATTTTTTCCTGGAGCCAGAGACATTTAAACTAATGACTTAACAAAGGAATTGAGTTATAAGAGTGAAGTTATGAGCACCAACCCTGTTATTACAGTATGATTGTAAATTGAACATGAGGATTTCAAGTTCATGCACTGGGAAGATCTCAGGCATCATCAGCCACACAGTCTAATTAGACCTTTCTTAAGTCAATTATAACCAATTTATGCACAGTTGAGTAAGTAGACTATATATTCTCTATCATTACATTATATTTCAAATTAGCTTTAATTTGGAGATTAACAATCAAGAAACTAAATCTCCTGGTTCATTAGTGACTTCCCCACTTTCGCTATTACGGTGTATGTAATCTCCTGCTGCCAGAGGGCACATGATACATTGGGGATCTTTTTGAACAGTGCTGGTAGATTAGTTTTTATCCCGAGGAGGAATAAATGTGAATAAACCAGTAATGACACTGCATGGCAGAATGGGTTTAGACATGACTGGGATTTCCACTTTCTCAAACTGTTTCAATTACCAGCAATTGAGAATACGGAGCCACCTGTAAACACATCTGTGTGCACTAAAGTGGTGCAAGACACCATAAAGCTATCATTACAATTACATGATTATGATTATAGAATCCAAGGAACCAGAGAGTTTTGTATATAATAGTGTTTCCTGACACTACTGTAGGTATGAAACACTGCACCCACCTCTGGTCTTTAGGGGACTATGACTGTCATTAGGAACTTGGATTAGTGTGGAGCTATGTGGAAATTATCAATATAAACACATATTTGAAAATATATGTATCACTGCAATGCAAATCACTGTATAATCATGGATTTTAGAATCATAAAGTATTATATCACTGTTGACAGCATGTAAGATGAGTTTGTGTTTCTCTTGGTGTTCATGTTTTGATGGTACTGGAATAACTTAGGGCTCTAAACTGTTATGGTCCCAGGCAGAATAATTTGAAAACAATTATGTCATACAATAGAAGGTTGTCATAGAAGTAGAGGGCACAAAAAGGAACAAAGCAATGTGACATGATGGGAGATGTGCTTAAACTCTCTGTGCTCAGTTATTAAATTCAACAAGTTTGTATGTCTATGAGCAGTGTACAACTAGGTAACCCTCTATCCTGTGAAGGACCTTGTGTCCCACACACATAAAATACATAGAGGTAATTGCTCACCATTTGCAGAGTCTCTCAGGAGACATCCAACCTCCTCCCCGGGTCTGAGAGACTGCATGTCCAGTCTGACTGCTTTTAAACACCCCTATGCTGATGCAGTGCAAATCAGCCTACACTGGAGGCCCATAAAACCTGGAATGAGCCTGATGAAATGAGCCCACCCTCTCACTCCATTCATAACACCAGGGACCCTTGCCATATTTTCCTGCAGAACGGAAACGCACTTTGGGAAGCTTTTCCCACACACACATAAACAATCTCCCTGGTGTTTTAATGTACATAAGGCAGAAAGCCTAGGACACTTACCTATGCCATTCAACACTAATCCAGTGACTTTGTCACAATTTAATATTCTGTAAATCTGGAGACAAGAAACCACTGCAAACATCAGCTCCAGCCATAAGTCATAGCTATATCAATTGGAGGGTGGCCTCCAGCACCCCACACCCCAGCTCTGGAGATCCAACCGCCCTTCCCCTGACTCTGCATATGGCCTCCCCACAAGGGGGTGTTCTGCACTTCAACAGCAGCTTTAAATGGAGTGTCCCCATAATTGTTCAGGCTCCACCCGTGCTCGATAACCTGGCTTTGACCATGAGTGGAGCCCATCTGGCTCTGACCCATCTGCAATCAAAAACATTTAGGACAATAGCAAAACCACTTTGCATTTTACTTGTGACTGCAGTCTAAACCAACATGTTAACACAGTAGTAAAAATACACTGCATTCCACTTCGTCTCAATTCAAAAGACATGTTAGCATAATAGCATAACTTACTCTATATTTTACTTGGAAGGGAAATTCTCACATCCACGGTATACTGTCCCCAGCCTTCCCTGGCCTCCTTTTATGTCCCTTTAATCCTCTAGGTACGGCCCCTTTCCTTTGCCCTGTTGCATCTCATTGGTCATTCACTAACCCCTCATGTTGGATCCCTAATTCTACTCCCAACCCTCCCCTAAACCCTTTCCACCAATCGCTAGCAGTGATAACTATCGTACAATGTTACAAACGAGGATACCGGGCCCACTAGTGGCACTAATCATCCATCAGGCTTAGTCAGTTCTCGGTTTTCTTTCACAGAAAGTCATACAGCAGCAGTAATTAATATTCTACATGAGGCAGGGCTCTTACTTCACTCTCCCTAAAACTGTGAAAGGTATGTTGTTGATTTCACAGCTTGTATCTCCTAACAAACCCTGGTGTTATCAAAACACCATTATTCAAGGCCACCAGACTGAGGTCTTATCACTTCCAATAATACCAGACTCATACTCATCTGTCTTCTACCTTTACCTCCCATATAAGGTAGGCTCAACCCAACCATTCTGGGAGCTAAGGCGCCGCAATAAAACACCTCTGTCCTATGAAATTCAGCATTTATTTGTCTGTCTTCTACCTTTACCTCCCATATAAGGTAGGCTCAACCCAACCATTCTGGGAGCTAAGGCGCCGCAATAAAACACCTGCTTATGTTTATCTACCTCTGTCCTATGAAATTCAGCATTTATTTGTCTGTAAAGGAAAGGGAAAACAATTATGATGAGATTGATGCACAAATTATCATCATCAACATTTATTTATATAGTGGCAGCAAATTCCGTAATGCTTATAATTGGGGGCAAACACAGTAATAAACAATACTGGGTAATAACTCAGAAAACATAATTGACACAAACTTTGCTGAAAACTCAGTATGTGTGCATGTTTATATATTGTAATAATAATGCATTCCAGTAAATTAGTTAAAAGAAAATCTGTTTCTAGCTACATTAAATGCATCTAACACATTGGGCCTGATTCATTAAGGATCTTAAATTAAGAAGTTTCTTATTTAAGTCTCCTGGACAAAACCATGTTACAATGCAAGGGGTGCAAATTAGTTTTCTGTTTTGCACATAAGTTAAATACTGACTGATTTTTCATGTAGCACACAAATATCAACTTTAAATTTCAGTGTACAAATAAGCTATTAATTATTTGTGTGTTACATGAAAAAAACAGTCAGTATTTAACTTATGTGCAAAACAGAAAACTAATTCGCACCCCTTGCATTGTAACATGATTTTGTCCAGGAGACTTAAAGAAGAAACTTCTTAATTTAAGATCCTTAATGAATCAGGCCCATTGTGTATAATAAAAATCAATAATATCACCTACTGTTTCTGATTTCCCATAAGCCTAATTATATTGTAAACTCTGGGGCAGAGGTATATTCCTTATATTTATCCTATGGTGATTAGTTCACTTGCATTTATTTATCTGTATTGCATTTTACTCCTTATACTTCATTCTGGAATATGTATAAAGTATAAAGCATTGCATATCTCATGGTGTTATAGAAAATTATACATACATACACTGATCAACCACAACATTAAAACCAGCTTATATTGTGTAGTTCCCCCTCGCGCAACCCACGCACCTCTGACCCATTGAGGCATGGCCTCCACAAATCCTCTGAAAGTGTCCTGTGGTATATCTGGCACCAAGAAGTTATCAGCAGATCCTTCAAGTCCCGGAAGTTGCGAGGTGGGGTTTCCATGGCTCGGACTTGTTTTTCCAGCACATCCCACGGATTCTCGATTGGATTGAGAGCTGAGGAATTTGGAGGCAAACACCTTGAGCTCTTTGCTGTGTTCCTCACACCAATCCTGAACAATTTTTGCAGTGTAGCAGGACACATTATCCTGCAGAAAGAGGCCATTGCCATCAGGGAATACCATTGCCATGAATCGGTGTACTTTGCCCACAACAATGTGTAGGTAGCTGGTACATGTCTAAGTAACATCCACATGAATGCTAGGACCCAGGGTTTCCAAGCAGACCATTGCCCAAAGCATCACACTGCCTCTGCCAGCTTGCCTTCAATCCGTGGTGCATCCTGGTACCATCTCTTCTCCTGCTAAATGACGCACGCACACCCGGCCGTCCACATGGTGTAAAAGAAAATGTGATTCATCAGAAAAGTCAACCTTCTTCCATTGCTCCATGGTCCAGTTCCAGTGCAAGTGCTGATGTGCCCATTGTAGGTGGACAGTGGTCAGCATGGGCACTCTAACCGGTCAGCAGCAACATAACCCCATAGCAATGCACTCTGTGTTCTGACACATTTCTATCATAGCCAGCATTAACTTTTTAACTTTTTATGCAATTTGTGCTGCAGTAGCTTTTCTGTGGGATTGGACCAGACAGGCTAGCCCTCTCTCCCCATGCCAATCAATGAGCCATGGGCACCCATGACCCTGTCACTGATTCACCAGTTATCTTTCCTTGGACACATTTTGGGAGGTACTAAGGTACTAACCACTGCATACCGGGAATACCCCACAAGGCCTGCCGTTTTGGAGATGCTCTGATCCAGTCGTCTAGCCATCCCAATTTGGCCCTTGTCAGAGTTGCTTAGATCCTTACGCTTGCCCATTTTTCCTTCTTCCAGCACATCAACTTTAAGAACTAACTGTTCACTTGCTGCCTAATATATCCCCCCTTTTGACAGGTGCCATTGTAACAAGATAATATTATTCACTTTACTTGTCAGTGGTTTTAATGTTGTGGCTGATGGGTGTATATTTTCAGTATACTATTTCAAACAAGCACCAGACAATACAATACCAGCTGGGCATGAGAATGAGAGGCCAGCAGGCCGATCTACAGAGTGGCTTGCTATGAGGCGCTTTATATAGTATATGGACAATAACTGTCATTAGAGAGGTAGTTTAGAAAAACACTTAATGGATAGTGGTAAATAAAATACTTTTCATTTTCTGCAGTAAAGTGCTGGAGAGATGAAGCTGAAAGTAGGGAAACACACACAGACAGAATTACTATCTAATAAGGATGATCAACTTGCAAATCACTAAATAAATTGAGTCCCTTGTTGCAGTATTCTTAGCACCATTATTCTACCTAAGCCAACTTTTACTGTGTGCTGTATATTTAACCCTGACCTTGGTGGTTTCAGTGTCTGGAGGCCAAGTAAGGTAAGAGTTGGTAAAAGATTAGTATCTAATCTATTCTTACATTACAGCTGGAAAAGGGTACTATTTGGAACTTTGTGTAACTGTTAGGCACATTGCTACCCAGCAACATTACATTCTAACATTTCAAATTCTAACTTGATACAGTCAAAATTAAATTACACAATCTAGACATTGTAACATTTATGCAAAATAGGAACATTTAAAGGACAACTAAACCCTCAAATTAAAACTTCACATATGATATATTACAATAGAGGTAAGACACATTGTTCGGTATTCACCTAACATTCTACTGCAGCTTGTTGTAAATTATTGTCTCCATCATCCACTACAGATAGCTGAAGCACCACACACGTCATGATGGAATCTGATATAGGTCTAAAAGCTGAGATTGAGCTTGCTGTGACATCACTGGCTCAGCCCCTGTGTATAAATCCACCAATTCACAGTGCTAGTCTGTAGAGCAAGTCTGCCTAGCTGTCAGTCACAGCCTATTTGCTGGCTAGATAAGGCACCTCCCACTTTACATGGAAACCTGCTGCAGAAGTGAAAGAGAGCATGATGGACTTATTTAGTTAAGTATAAACACCAATAATAATAGTTGTATTATTCAGCTCAGTCATACACAGTCTTTGTTATATTTGAATTTCAAGTATTGGCATTACTTGCACTTCCAGGCTGAGTACAGATTTTTATAATCCCATCCAAACCCTTTACTATATTTACTCCTTTGATCTAGATTTCTTGACTGGCAGTTATATTTAGAAAAGGTTCTTTGCGGTAAAAGCCGTTCTGTTTAGTGTTTCTTTTTCTTCTTGTGTGTCATAGTTATCAATAGTCCTGCAACATCTTTATCCCCTGGAAAAAGTTATGCAATTCTGTTGTCATAGGAGTGTAATAACATTTAAACTACACAGAAAGACATGCTGCAGACTTAGGGGTATATTTAAGAAAGCACGGTAGTGCACTATCATGCACTTACCGTGTAAATTAGGCCATGATGTGCTCTCCGCAAATTTATTAAAGGTGCATCGCAGCAGATATCATGGATATCTGCTGCTTTGCACTCCTGATCGTTTTTGCGAGCAGTCACCATTCAACAGAATGGTGACTGCTCCTGGCCGCAATCTAACAAGTCCCGAAAAAATCTTTTTTTCGGGAACTTGTTGTGTTAATGTGCTGGCGTACATCATAGAAAATGCTGCTAAAACTTCTGTTCTTTGATATGTCCAGCTCTGCTCCGGAGAGCAGAGCTGGACAGCGCATGCGCAGGGAGTGATCTTGTGATCCCTCCCTGTCACAGCCTCAAGCTCTCCGGTCCGGCACATGCGCAGTTGCATGAAGAAGAGAAAATACACCGAAGAGGAGGAGATCCGTAGCCAGCCCGACCGAAGAGGCAGTGGTGAGTATGGGTTTTTTTTAACACAGAAACAGCAGTTTTTCGGAACTGCTGTTTCTGTGATCCATTTTTCATAAATTTGAGAAATACATCAATCCTTATCCGTGCGATAAGGATTTATAAGTATTTCTCACTTTCCCCGATAAATGATAAATGTGCCCCTTAGAACATAAAAAGGATTAGATTGTATCAAACTGCCACAGATGTACGGTAGTGCATTGATAAGACAGATTTGCAACGTATTTGTGTACCTGCACCTTAATTAAGTTGCCTTGTGACTTTCTGTTAATATGTCTCATTTTGATGTCTTGGGAGACAGACACATGAGCTAGGAGGAAGAAAATGAATAGTATAGAGAGCAATAGGAAGGAACAATTAGGAGTGAAAAGAGTGGTTGACGATTGAGCGGAAAACAAAGCTTGAGGTGAGAGAAACAATAGAGAATAGAGAGAAAGAATAAAGGAGGACAGATGAGAAAGGTGAGAGAGATAAACCTGGCAAGGTTGGTAGATGAAAACAAGTGCTGGTAACAATGGGGCTTTGTGGCTGTGTTATTACTAGGTCAGAAACATAACAGCGATACTGTAAGACAGCTGGTATTTTTCCAGAGAAGGTGGCAGCCCTACCTATAACCCTTTGCACTCTAACCACTGAAATAAATCTACCACAATCAGTTTTACTAGTTTTACAAATGAAAATCTGATATCCTTACAGCATGATCAGTTCCAGAAAGGCTGCATTCTTATCCGGTCAATTTACTACAGGCTCGAGCAGATCCGGAGTTATATTATCAAAGATGAGCGAATCAACAGCGAGTTCTAATTAAGAGCTCTAGGAAAATACTAAAAAGTCTTACATATGAGGATTATCCATAAGGGTAATTTAACCAATAGTTTATTTTAGCAGTTTGACTTGAATCACTGATTTGTAAACACAGAATGATTCTTATTATTTGTATTTAAGTTACAAAAAATAGAAAGGAGAAATGTTTGAGATCTGGCTTTTCTCAATAAATATATGAGCAATTTCAGTATGTATAGATTAAGTGGCTCATGCAGAGGTGGACGTAAGATGCACATTTCCATACTGCACATGCAAAACAAAAATGATGATGCTGGAGAGGCTGAACAGCGGCGACGAGCAGTGGACAGGTACAGTAAGGTTATGTTCACAAAACTCCAACACAATTAGACGTGGATGCATCCGCAGATACACCTCTTAAGTGGCATATGTCTTGGGTGCACTGGAGGGCTGGGGAAACAATACCCAATGATGACTATTACTATAAGCAGTATTAGCCAGGTGCTTCTGATTGGCTGATTGCAAATTAGCCCTTCTTGCAGTACTTAAATTATTAGTGTGCAGTTATATTATATGAAGTTGCAGTCAACTACTCGCTTTACTTTATTGACATTTCCATTTGTACTACTACAGAAAAGAGGTTCCCAATTAATATTTAAGGGGGAAATTTAGCATTTATTACAAATACTTTAAAGCCACATCGCTACTTTCGTTAGGCTTAAACACTGGGGGCCTGATTCATTAAGGATCTTAACTTGAGAAACTTCTTATTTCAGTCTCCTGGACAAAACCATGTTACAATGCAAGGGGAGCAAATTAGTATTCTGTTTTGCACATAAGCTAAATACTGACTGATTTTTCATGTAGCACACAAATATCAACTTTAAATTTCAGTGTACAAATAAGCTACCAAGTATTTGTGTGCTACATGAAAACACAGTCAGTATTTAACTTATGTGCAAAACAGAATACTAATTTGCACCCCTTGCATTGTAACATAGTTTTGTCCAGGAGACTGAAATAAGAAGTTTCTCAAGTTAAGATCCTTAATGAATCAGGCTTTGTCTTTTGTTCGTCTGGTGCAAGTGCTACCGTTTTAGAACTGGATGCGTCTTGAGATGTGTCCGACTGAACATATGTATGTAAATATGCCTTTATCAGGCATCTTTTCCTACATATGTTTGGAGCGCAATGAGACCCTAAGGGGTATATTTACTAAACTGCGGGTTTGAAAAAGTGGAGATGTTGCCTATAGCAACCAATCAGATTCTAGCTGTCATTTTGTAGAATGTACTAAATAAATTATAACAGGAATCTAATTGGTTGCTATAGGCAACATCTCTACTTTTTTAAACCCACAGTTTAGTAAATATAATCCGAAGTGTGTTTGGAAAGACCTAACCCTATCAATCACAATAAGTTTGTTGAAATAAAACCATTTTTTTAATCATTCCCGCTTTTATGTCGAACATATACATACATGAGCAATTCAACACGTCTGATAGGTATAATGATGATGGATGTTATCTGAAGACCTTCATCGCTGTCCTTTTAAAATGTAACACAAAAGATATGCTGACACACCTCATGTATGAAGCTTACTTGATGCTTAACACAAAACACAGTAACTATGCCTAGATCGTCCACCCAGCACTAATCATGGTGCGCACCTAATCTCCATGCTCTCCACTGCAAGTGTGCTTCCGCCAGAGTTCAATGACATGCACAAAATGAGTCTCATTAAAAGCATACAATGACACCCAAACTCCACATGCTCCGAGCGGATGCAAACATGAAGTCATTTTGTGGAGTGAAAATGACCATGTGCCCTTTCATTGCAGGCTGTTCCACAAAATGAAAAATTGTTGTCACACTGCTCCGAAAAAAGTAGGTACACTGGTGTGCCTACCCACTTGGCTGTGCAGTGAGTACATAAATTGCTTATATTTAAATTACTCATACTTACCAACTTTTTAAACCTCTGCTCCAGGAGATCCTGGAGCAGAGGTCATGTGACAGGGGGTAGGAATTGGTGGCATTCCAAAGCAGGGGGCCAGGATTGATGATGCAAAAACACATCATTAAGCACCACCCCAATGCCTACTCACCCGGGAGTCCGGGAGGATTCCTAGAAATTCGGGAGCCTCCCCGAAATTTTGGGAGAGTAGGGGAGTATGACATTACTATAAGCCCACAAGAAATATTGATGTGAAATCTTTCAAAAAGTACCAGCAGGGCAAAATTGAAGAAAACATAGTTCATAATATTGTAGTTTGCATTTGCTGGCGCAAATGTTATGCAGCCGATCTTCAAATTATTTGACACAGACTGAAAATATATTATTACCAATTAATATAAATTGCACGGTCAAAAGAGGGGATGGCTAACAAATTGTAGCCCGGGAGACAAGTCTTGACTCAGTAGCCTGTTTTAATTGAAAAAAATGCAGGTGGCCTAGTGACCCAGCCCAAGGTAGCACACTATGGGACCTGCCCAGAGGGCCCCCATGCAGTCCAGACACTCCCTAGTAGCATAGACATTGACTGTATTGAAGAATGCCGGATATCATATTCAGGTGAAATCTTTGCTAATATTTAATTGTGGAAAATATTATTTGAAAAAAATCATGGCAGAACATGCATGGACTTGTAGTCCCACAACAAGCAAAGAGCTGCCTAAACAGGCTACATTGCACATTGCCAGGCACACCAGTGCATACAGAACCCGTTCACTGCTGCTCTGCCATGCTGAGCTTCAGAGCACAGACAATACTTTCCAACTTTCCCATAACTCGGACAAAAAACAAACTTGTCATTGGTTTATGATTTTTATTACTTCTAAGATTTTTAGAAAATAATATATAACAAGGGTTTCTGGGGAATCGTTCACATTATAGTAGATCTCAATTGCTGGATATTTTTTATATTTTGGAACAGAGGCTTTAATTGGAGAATGTAAAGGGGAAGTGGCTGTTATTTATTTCAAGTTTCTGGTAGGTAATACTTCTATTTTAATATAATTATATATTTTAAGCAGGAATAGGTATCACTCTGCTGCTACAACTGACAAATTGCTTTACTTTTAAAGACCTTTCCTCTCCTTTGTAGTGAATGTGCTTGGCTAGCCGTGGCTTCAGTCCAATCATATGCTGCCTGCTCCCAGGATATCATACCACCCCTTCAAATCTTATGAGGGTTAAAAGGCCGCGTAAACCTTTAATAATGTATGTCAGTGCTGTCCATGCAAACCATGGGGAAGCCTATTTAAAGAGGATCGTGTCCGTAAATGTACAGATGTAATCCTTCTATTGCCATCGCCATAGCACTCTTATTTCATAGAAAATATGGTTTATTTTTTTTAATAAGAATTGCAGAATAAGTATTCTTTTAAACTATTTTTTATATATTTTTTAACATATTTATTTTATGTCTTTTATTGCAAGTGTAACGGGAAGCCCAAGGCAACTCTTCAAGTTCTACTGCTCATGTGTGAAGTGGCAAAGCCGGATGGAGCATGTGCAGGTGTATGCAGGACTGGCTAGCACAGTGGTGAGACTCCTCTTACCACTGCCAGACAGTATCCACTCAGATATTAACTGTGATAAGAACCAATAGAAATTCTTAGTTACCGCTGCATAATATTGAAGAGAGCCAGGGGAGGGCTGGCAAACTTTAGCCCAGGGGCAAGACTCAACTCAGCAGACTATTAAGAACATTTTAAAGGGGAAAAAACGTAGGTGGCCCAGCACCCAGCCCAAGGTAGCCCACTATGGGACTGGCCCGGGGGGGGGGCAGATGCCCCCCACCCCAGCCCAGCCCTCGCCTTAAGGTTTCTATGCCTCCTGTTGTTCATTTTGAGCTACCCTCTTCTATCCTCTATCTTTTTTAGCACCCCCCTCCTCTCCCCTTTCTTTCTCTTGTCTATGCTACTCGCGATTCCTCTTTCTTTATGCTATGTGCACTGTTCCCTGTTCCTGTGTCTTACCTTATGCCCCCCATTTTCCTGCTCCTGCGTCCAGTCTGTGATCGCCTCACCTTTCTGTGTTTTGTCTATTTCCCATTAATTTGTGCAATAGCTTCGGCAGCGAAGAAAATAAATGCTACTGTGGAACTGATTAAGCGTGCCCTGGCTGACAGGTACTTGTAGTTCCACAACTTCCAGTCAGCCCTTGCAGCCACTAACAAGTAGCTCAAGTAGTCAGTGACTGTCAGGACCTGCTGGGACTTGTACGATAGCAATTGATATTTTTTTAATTTTTTAAAAAAAATACATATATTTATTTATTTATGTATTTACTTAAAGGGGTGATTCAACATTCATTTTAAGTGTCAATTTCTATGAACTTTATGTACCTGCTGAAATGCCGTGCCCATTAAATTAATATGAAATCTGACATCATTCACTGGTTTCCAGACAATCTCGACTGCCTGAAACCAGTGAGATTATTTTTGGAGATTTCCATGGCAGTTTTGTAAATTGCCATTTAATAGATTCCCTACAAGGTTTTTTGCTAATATTTTCTGCTGTTTTAAGAAAAACAAATGTCTGCAACATAGTTGCACAAAGTAAATAAAGCAGTAGAAATGACTCCCTCGTAATTGTACTGTAATGAGAGGGGGAAAACTGAAACATTTTTTAAAATTCAATTGAAACATGTCAGCTGAGGTTTTCATATCACAGGAAGATAATTTAGAACTACTTTAGAACATGTTTGTTTGTTTTTTTCCAAAAATGGCTGCAACAAAACTAAGAACAATTTGCAAATCAATGTATATTATAAATGCTATTTGTAACATACATTGATTTGCAATATATATATATATATTGCAAAATTGTGAAATTGTGCAGAATTCCCTTTTTAATATTTTGTAATGCCCTTTCTCCCTCTGAATTTCACGCACACAACCGCAGATACACAAACTCAGTTGAGACCTACGCACCTCGTCTGAATTGTATTGTCAGGCCCTGTGATCCTGCCACTGATTGAGCAGCCACTTACTTGTGAAGGCAGGTATACCTAATAAACCGGTTCTGGTTGTGTATGTTTCATGTAGACAAGAGAACTTATGTCATACAAGTTAACCCGTGCATGATACTCATGCATTCTAGTCAAATCAAGCTACTTAAGGTCAGAGCTGGATTAAGGCTCTGGGGGGCCCGGGGCACTTTAGGCAGGGGGGCCCCTATGATGTAACATGGTTATCATTTTAGACAAACACACAGGCAATGCTGTGTGCACTGCTGTGCACTGCTGTTAGGTGCACGCAGCTCTGCCTTCACAAGCAGTACAAGGTGAAGCGGGACATACCTCCCAACTGTCCTTGTAGTCGGACCCAATCCTGACTACGCTGAGACAGTCACCCAAATTCAGGACTGCCCGACCAGATTCAGGACAGTTGGCAGACTGCCCTGCTCTCTCCTACCTGTTCTTGTCACTTTCTCCACCTGTGGCTGCTGGTGTCTTTAGCTCAGTTGCTGCTTGTCTGGATACTGGAATGATGGGGGCCCTATTTGGAAAAAAAAATGGGTACATGAAAATTAGAAAATTCCAACCAACCCCAGCATTAAATCAATAGTATTCCCATTTAATATATAAACATATTTCCCTCCCTCGAAACAGCCCTATCAATAAATTAAATGGCATTTATGTTTAAAAAATATAACCATTTTGCACAATCATCCACTGCATTAAATAATTCATATCCACATTTAATAAACAGACCTAATTTTCCCCAAACAGCCCCACATTCATTTATGAGCTTCTAAACCACCCCAGCATCAAATTTTAAAGGTCCAATCACCCCATCTTAAATTGATAGCCCACACTATTACATTAAATTGCCCCACCATCACTCCACAAATAAAATATCACCCATTAAATAATTAGCATCTACCTGCAATCCAAGATTAAATTAAGAACCCCCCTTCCCTCCCACATTATATTAAAAAAAAACCTTCCCTCACACATTATATTAACATACTACCCCCCTCACACACACACATTATATTAACATACTACCCCCTCACACACACACATTATATTAACATACTACCCCCCTCACACACACACATTATATTAACATACTACCCCCCTCACACACACACATTATATTAACATACTACCCCCCTCACACACACACATTATATTAACATACTACCCCCCTCACACACACATTATATTAACATACTACCCCCCTCACCCACACATTATATTAACGTACTACCCCCCTCACACACACACACACACATTATATTAACATACTACCCCCTCACACACACATTATATTAACATACTACCCCCCTCACACACACACACACATTATATTAACATACTACCCCCCTCACCCACACATTATATTAACGTACTACCCCCCCTCACACACACACATTATATTAACATACTACCCCCCTCACACACACACATTATATTAACATACTACCCCCCTCACACACACACATTATATTAACATACTACCCCCCTCACACACACATTATATTAACATACTACCCCCCTCACACACACATTATATTAACATACTACCCTCCTCACACACACATTATATTAACATACTACCCCCCTCACCCACACATTATATTAACGTACTACCCCCCTCACACACACCCACATTATATTAACATACTACCCCCCTCACACACACATTATATTAACATACTACCCCCCTCACACACACATTATATTAACATACTACCCCCCTCACACACACACACACACACATTATATTAACATACTACCCCCCTCACACACACATTATATTAACATACTACCCCCCTCACACACACATTATATTAACATACTACCCCCCTCACCCACACATTATATTAACGTACTACCCCCCTCACACACACATTATATTAACATACTACCCCCCTCACACACACACACACATTATATTAACATACTACCCCCCTCACACACATTATATTAACATACTACCCCCCTCACACACACATTATATTAACATACTAACCCCACTAACTTTGTTTTATCTGCACGCTGTATGGCCTTGTTTCTCTTCACAAATGGGACGGCACCTGTCACGTGGTGCACGTCCCTGACAACAATAGCAGCCACACATAGGGGAAGGGGGGAACGGATTGTAAGAATCTGCAGCCAATGATAGAACGTGGCTGGTCTCGGAGGAGGGGCCATCCACCAAGTAATAGAGACTTGGGCCATTGCAGGGACCGGCCCAAAATAGTCTTTTTTATTCTTCCCGCCCCAGCCCGCCTCAGAAAATAGTACTGATACTGCACATAAAAAACCCAAAAAAAAACACTGATAAAATTACATCAGTTTTAACTTATATATATATATATATATATATATATATATATATCTCAAACTTATTGACATGTTAGAAATGTTTCTTTCTTTTTAATGTGCGGTATCATTGCTCTTTATGTATGTGTATGTGTATAAATGTATATATATGTATACATATAAATACACATACATAAAGAGCAATGATGCCGCACATTAAAATGAAAGAAACATTTATAACATGTCAATAATTTTGATATATCTATCTATATATATATATAGATATATATATATATATATATATATATAATATATGTATATACGTAGGCACACACAACAAATATGTTATGGGATCCCCTATTTTGTCAGTAATTATTAAAGTAATTATGCCTCTTCTATTAAAGGTTCAATTAACATATACATACACATATTATTATATATATTTATGTGTATATGTATTTATGTGTATATGTATTTATGTGTATATGTGTAATATATATATAATATATATTACACATATACACATAAATACATACATACTCCAAGTGAAAGTGGGACTTACCTAGGAACCCACGTTCAGCACAGCATCCCAGACAGTCTCTTCTGGTATTGCATGTGAGGAGCTGCTGCTGCACATGCGCAGCAGCTCCATTTCGGCCATCTTAGAATAGCCTGATGTACAGCAGCACCGCGACTGCTGTACATCAGGAGAGCTGTCAAATTTTGCGGGGGGCGGTGCGCCTGCGTCAGGGGGGCCCCACAGCCGCAAAGCAAAAGCAACAGAATCGGATCACCAACTGACAGGTGATCCGATCAGATGGTGGCCGGCGGCGGGGGTCCCTCAGAGAGAGGGGGGCCTGGGGCACGTGCCCCCTGTGCCCCCCCCCCTTAATCCGGCTATGCTTAAGGTGTTAAAAAGGTTCTTGTCATGCATTTGGGCCTAGCCCAGGCCTCCTCAGGGGAAGAGCGTTACTTCCCGAAGCAAGCGCCCTTTTTTAACGTGGTTTTGTCCACATGTCACCACCTCATCATTTTTCTCCATCACCTCATCCTTCATCTTCATCGCCACATCCTTCATCAAGCTACTTGAGGTGTTAAAAACTCCCCACTGTCACCCCCGGCAACCACCAACCACTCCCAACTGTCATTTCTCCTTCAAGAAATATATAGGTCAGTGTATAACTCTGCCCAGCAGGTGGCGCTGCAGCTTGGTTTTGTTTTTTTTTCACACACGCCACTAGGCATTTATATAGTAGATGAAGCCTTTTAACAACACAACTGTACATTGCACATTATACTAATATATGTTATTAACATGTGATTCTTTTTGGTATTTGCTGTTCTTTTTTGGTGCAAAAAAACCTAATAAGACATCTATAGATAAGGTTATAGAGATAAAAATGACAACATATTACGGAAGAGATAAAATGGGTACATCTATTAGCAAGTGGTTCGAAACAGTATTGGAACATGTTGACATAAATATGAATTGTCAGCTTCTCTAACAAGAGACTACAAGATAATGTGTTATTTTTTTAACAAATCAAATGATGTCCCTTTAGCGAGGTTGTAATGATAAATGAATAAATCCAGTAGTAAAGAAAAACCTGTAGAACAGCAATAAGGTAATATATCTGGGTTAGTGTGACAGTCGGCCATCTGTCGCTGTAGACGGAGGTGACTTACTGAATATAGTCCAAATCGCCTGCCAGCTAAGGGGTTGACTTGTGAATCAAATTACAGCACATACAGAGATTTGGTGAGTTTTTTGCTGACAATTCTCAGTTTTTGGCATGAACACCAAAGAGTCTTGCACACCAAGATGACATAGCAGCCTTAATTAATCTCTTTCCCAACAGAGAGCTCCTAATCATGCATTAACTTTGTCTGATTAAAATTAAAAACGCATCTTGTAACGATGGAAAATGGGATATGGACATATTTACAACTTGAGATTTTATTGGTGCTGTCATTGTCTAGTGGCTGAAATATATTAAAAACTTGGCTTTGAGCACATTTTCCATTGTACCTTGTTGTGATGTGCCATTAGGCCTTCGCTGTCACATTAATCTTTTCTTGTCTCTAGGATGATTATGGAATAATAAGGTGTTGATTAAACTGAATGTATATGAACATTTAATTTCTGTAAATGAAACTTTAATTCGCTGATAGACGTCCATGCAGTAACTTGTGCAGCACACACTGTACACTTAGCATATATAGAGTGTGTGTGTGTTTGTGTGTATATATATATAATACATATATATATCCTGATCAGCCACAACATTAAAACCATCTGCCTAATATTGTGTAGGTCCCTCGTGACGCCAAAACAGCTCTGACTGGTTAAACATGGAATTCACAGGTTCTATGAAGATGTCCTGTGGTATCTGGCACCAAGACGCTAGCAGCAGATCTTTAAGTCCTGTAAGTTGCGAGGTGGAGTCTCTATGGTTCAGACTTGTTTTTCCAGCACATCCCACAGATGCTCAATCGAATTGAGATCTGTGAAATTTGGAGGCCAACTCAATACCTTGAACTCTTTGTCATGTTCCTCAAACCATTCCTGAACAATCTTTGCAGTGAGGCAGGGTGCATTATCCTGCTGAAAGAGACCACTGCCATTAGGGAATAACGTTGCCATCAAGGGGTGTATTTTATCTGCCACACTGTTTAGGTTGGTGGTACATGTCAAAGTAACATCCACGTGAATGTCAGAATCCTAGGTTTCCCAGCAGAACATTGTCCAGAGCATCACACTGCTTTCGCCGGCTTGCCTTCTTCCATAGTGCATCCTGGTGCCATCTCTTCACCAATAAGCAATGCACATACACCTGGCCGTCCACATGATGTAACAGAAAACGTGATTAATCAGACCAGCCATATCTCATTGCTCTATGGTCCAGTTCTGGTGCTCACATGCCCATTGTAAGCATGTTTGTCAGGTTGCTGGGGTAAGCATGCCCCATACGCAGAAAGCTATGATGCACTGTATGTTCTGACACCTTTCTACTATAGCCAGCATTAACTTTTCAGCAATTTGGGATACAGTAGCTCTTCTGTGGGACTGGACCAGACAGGATAGCCTTCACTCCCCACGCATATCAATGAGCCTTGGGCACCCATGACCCTGTCGCCAGTTCACCACTTGTCCTTCCTTGGACCACTTTTGGTAGGTACTAACCACTGCATACCAGGAACACCCCACAAGGCTCTGACACAGTCGTCTAGACATCACAATTTGGCCCTTGTCAAAGTAGCTCAGATCCTTACGCTTGCCAATTTTTCTGCTTCCAACAAACCATCATCAATATATATATATATATATATATATATATATATATATATATATAAAATCATATATATATATATATATATATATTATATATATCATCATCATCAACATTTATTTATATGGCACCAGCAAATTTCGTAGCGCTTTACAAACACAGTAATAAACAGTACTAGGTGAAACAAACAAAGAGGTAAGAGGGCTCTGCTCACAAGTTTACATACAATCTATAAGTCAATGGGAGTTGGATACATGAGGTTAAACCTACATGTTGCATATTGGTAAGTTACAGCCGAGTCAGCCAGGAGACGGACCTATATATAAATATTCTGAGGCCTGCATTTGGGAAAAAGCCAAATAGGAACAGGCCCAGGGTTTCAGAAATGCAGTGACAGTAATCTGTTCACCTTGCACATAATTGTCTTTCTTATTTTGTACATTACTAATCAATTATTTACATAATATAAATAATTAAAATATTTAAAGTTGGGCTTAGTTTGGGCTAAATTCCACCCATATATTATAGAAAGGAGATACAATTTGGGTTGGAGTCCAGCTAAGATGGTGGTGGAGAAAATGAATGAGGTGGCACCAAAATTGCCGAAGCATCCCAAAAAGTGTATAGATTGTAAGCTTGCGAGCAGGGCCCTCTTACCTCTCTGTCTGTATGTATTACCCAGTATTGTCTTATCAATGTTTGTTCCCAATTGTAAAGCGCTACGGAATTTGCTGGCGCTATATAAATAAATGTTGATGATGAAGTGTAAATGTGGTCATGTATGTGCCTGGATGTTAGTCACCTGTATGACCTACAGCACAATATAGACGAGCACGTCTACCAGTGCACATAAGTGTTCATGTACAAACCTGTGTGCTAGCCTCCAACTGCGCACAATGAAAGATGGTGATCTTCAGATAAAAGAAGTTTATCCTGGTTTTAATGTATTTTAGTAGAAGATTTTATTTATCGTAAAGGCAGCTGGAAACAGAATCATGTTTCATCTTCCCATCTCAAATAAACATATCATTTTATTTCAAAAACCCAACATAAAAGAATGAACTGTGAATATAAGTGAAGATAAATCAACAACTTCTCCTCAATAACAATGACAATTTCTAATAACAATGACACAGCCAGAAGTGATCTATGGTCTGAACGAAATTCACTTCTTACAGGTAGAAATGTCAACCAAACCTTACATCCAAAAGCTTTGTCCTGCCAAGGTAATGACATGGATATCTAAAAATCTGCCAGTCTTTTCTCACCCACTGCATTTCTGCACACATATTACTGAGCTAGTAGACGCCTGCCAAGGCTCAACAAGGACTTCATTAAAATGTGCCAAGAACATGCAGAGGATAGAATATAAAGCTGCCCTATGAAATGAATCTACAATATTCTATGTGACCTCCAGTGCTTGCATAAGCTAGTAGTAAACAAAGGCATTTGGCATCCTGTTGTCCAGAGGTTAAGCAACATGGCACAAAATGAGCAGCTAATTAAAACACATTTGAGGAAGGTAAAAAAAAGAGCCTATTATTACTTTGGTAATATATCATATTAATAAGAGTCTACTTATTATGCAGGAAACATTAGCCAGGGAAGCTAAAGCCTTTGAGAGAACAAACAGTTAGCTGATCTTTCAAGTGGAACAGACTTGCAATGCAAAACTATGTTTGACATATTATATTTTCAATTTTACCGATCCAGTGTCCAGAGCTCATACTTTTTGCCAGATTTCTGCAATGACGGCCATATTTAGACTAACACACCAATTAGAACACAGACAGGAACAGTCGAGGAAATGCAGATACTGGTGTAGGTTTGCTAAGTGTCCTTTTTGGGTATGTACAAATGTGTCACTTTCTGCTGAGTAACATGAATGGAGAAATACCTGAATTCTCATATGTGGAGATTTGAGCCTTGGCTGCAAAGTTAGGAAGATCATATAACGTGGTCATTTTTTAGATTTTGAAATTCAGGATTATTATTAAAGTCTGGAAAAATAAATACCTTTTGTGGAATAGAGACATCATTGAGGTTCATTGATTTTGAGCTGTTAACAGAAAGCCTTGCATAATACTAGATTAAAATGAACATTATAAACATATTATTTTTAGATAATGCATGCATCCCCTTCACTCTATGGGGTCTGTTCATGAACCATCGTATTTTTCTCACATTAGTTATCATTTGTTATTTCATTGATAAGAAATTATATGACGTGTCTATTTATTAATATTTTTCAGCCAGGACAGCAGTCTCTGGCTCCGAGAGGAGCCTGTGCCGGCGAATAGTTTATAGTAAAGTTATTGCAATTAAGATCACTTTACTTATAGGTTCCTATGGAAAGGCAGAATTTGGGGTGGGGAGAACACAAAGCCTGCTGGGGAGGGGTCCGAAGATACTCTCCCCATAGACTACAACAGCTGTCGCGGAGCTTGATAAATAGTGCATAATCGCAGTCCCCATAGACACCTATGGGAACTGAATTTGCGAATAATGAGGCTGGGACTGCAGCAGACAATGGAAATATCTGCTGCGGTCCTATAATTATAAATAACATCATTATTGATGTGATTATCCCCCCAAAAGTGCAATTTTTGTGGGATTTTAATGTTGATAAATAGTCCCCTGTCACAATATACACGTGGGGTACCTGCTAACGTTGACGCAGCTCAAGTAGAAGGTGCAGAGTCTAACGTGCCCCTTGGTCTTCTCCAGAAACCCCCGCAATGAGGTATTGCGGCAGGAGACGCGCAGGTCGCTGTCCTTTACTGAGCCATATAACGAGGTACATGAGTGGTCAGGTGAGCTCAGGGGCGGATTGGCCATAGACCTTACCGGGATGTGTCCCAGTAGACCGATGGCCTAGAGGTCGCCCGGAGGCCACCTTGTTTTGCAGGTTAAAAGAACATTTTTCTTTACAGGCGGCCGCCGGGGAGGGATTTGGTAGAGATAGAGAAGCTGGACCTTTCTAAGTGATGGCAGTTTTCTCTGAAGGATTGAATGTATTACACATATTTAGCTATGCAGAAACATATTCACTCATTTCACTTGTGTTAATATCAGAAAGTGACCTTAATTGCTATTTAAGGACATATGCATACATACTAAAGCAGTCCAAAAATGCCGCTAGTGAGAGAATAAAATAACTAAGCCTACAATGAAAGTTCATTGATGGATCACAAGGTCTGTTTTACTATAGTGTTATTGGCCCATCAGCATAGGGGGCCATTATTACACTTCCTAGGAGCGAACAAAGCTCAATCTCAGCCCACTGATGGCCTAGAATGTGGAACACATGTTTTAAATAGGGGAGTCCCCACTTACAGTTGAGTTGCTTGTCCAAGATGATCCTAAAATAACCTGGGTTAATTTAAAAATGAGAAAAAATTGCATATTAACCGCAAACTTAAATCCCTATTGTTATTTCATGTGAGAATGGTAACAAATGTAATCATTGTCCTGAGTCCACTAATGATGGGGTCACTTTCAGTGACCCCATCATCATCATTTTAAAATTTGCCATTCAGGAGACTAGTCCCATACATTTATATCTACTTTATCTGCACTGGTTGTAACTGGAGAAAAGATGTTACATGACATCATCATGTCCCATAATTGTCCTTGTGTGATTATTCTCATCCATGATATAGTAGCTGTGTTTACTGACCAATGTCGCTCCAAAGTGTAGCTGTCAGGATTCCAACAGAGATTTTTGCCTCCACTTGGGTAGATCCTTTTCTTGGAAGAAAATATGGCATCATTACTTATATAATCAGTGGACTGACAGCGGATTGTTAAAAAGCAATGATGTATGGATTTCATTACTTTTTTCCAACAAGCTCCTTTGTGGTTACAATAACACAGAACATGATATTAATGTCTTTATAATTTAAGATATGTCTTAGCTATGCACTGTTAGACTGTGTAATTGCAAGGAAATTAATATGTCCCTGAGCATTCTGGATGTTCGGTGTTAAGAAATTTTTAACGTGTTTTAAGTTTGCATAATGTTGCCAGTGCCACACATTATCTCTAAAACACATTATAACATTATAGGAAGACAGTCAATCCTTACATTGTCCCCTAAGACCAGTGAGTGCTTTTACCTCTTTTAAAAGATCCAATCACAATATAGGAGAAGAGGACATATGAGGTAACTCAGGATCAGATATACAGTTGAAACGGGGCCATGTGACCCCATAATCCTTTTCCTTTACTTTGATTTATTTACAAGCACCAAGCACACACTATATTCCTGATTTAGACTTATTACCTAGTGAATACTCTTGTATTTTTTCACTTTTAAGATGTATTTTTGCACAGTAATACAGCTGTAATAACACGAGTATCAACAACATATATATATATATATATATATATATATATATATATATATATATATATATATATAAATTAGTGACAGACACTATGTTATGGCTGTTTTTTCATGTAGCACACAAATACTTGCTAGCTTTATTTTTACCTTGAAATGTAAGGTTGATCTAGGCAGGGCCGTCTTTCCCATTGGGCATGCTGGGCAGGTGCCCGGGGGCCCTGCAGCCCAGGGGGGGCCCTCAGGAGGCAGGAAAAAAAGAAAACCCTGAAAAAAAAGAAGAAAATACTTACCGTGCTGTCAGCTGGCGATCCGGCTCCCTCCCTGGTCTCCTCCTCCGTCGCGCTGGCAGTGCATGTCGGGCGTGACATCATCACGCCCGCCCCGACATCCATTGTGGAGCGCGACGGAGGAGGAGACCATGGAGGGAGCCGGATCGCCAGCTGACAGCACGGTAAGTATTTTCTTCTTTTTTTCAGGGTTTTCTTTTTCCTGCCTCCGACGGGCCCCCCTGGGCTGCAGGGCCCATATATAAAATCATTATTTTTTTATTTTTGTATATATAGGGGCCCCGGTGCACTGCTGTGCCCGGGGGCCCAAGAGGTTCTTAAGAGGGCCCTGGATCTAGGACATGCCCTACCCCAACTATAAATCTGTCCAAACATTTTAAAGTAACCTCCCCGTTCAATGCTCCACTGCAACATGGTTTTGCCAAGGTAATTTAAACGAAATTGAGCAAACGTGTTTGAAGGGATGTTCCCTGTTTTTTTGGGAATGGACAGACTTTATCTTACAACAAAAGGATTCATTTTTGTTAATCCCCACATTTCTAGCTAAACTTTGACCAATCTAATAAAAATTCAAACACACTGAAGTATAATTGATTAAACCACTTAGCAACTGAACGACTCTTCCTACATGGCTGCGCTGGGGTTGAGAACATCTGCCGCAAACCGGCAATGTCATTGAACAATTATATTATTATATTATAGCATTAAAACACATGCTCTAGTAATCAAAAAAGGAAAAAAACACCTCCTTTACTATGAAGAAAAAGCATTAAAACAAAGGAGTTAAAAAAAGAAGTAAAAAATTAAAGTACACAAGCACATTTATATGTAAAGTATGTTTTGTCCCACAAAAGAATACCAAACTGTAGTACATCCCTCACTGGGGCCCATGTGGTAGGTGTGTGTGTGTGTGTGTGTGTGTGTGATACACATTTTTGTACTGAGCATGCTTGAAGAGACAGGACGATGGGGGAGGAAAAGGACATGCAAAATTAATCTCTAAACTATTTACAGTAATGATCAGTACACGCAAAATAATAACACGCAAGATACCTAATTAATTCACCCCCTTAGAGTCCATTAGCATATCCAAATAAATACATATTTTGCATGCATGCACAGAAGCAGGCAAAGCATTGCAGACACTGAACAAATATAAAGACCGCTCCAACCCACCAGCCATGGGTAATGAAGTCAGAATTAGGATTAGATATATCACAGCAACATTTCTCGCAAATCGAGTTTCACAGCCAAACTGCCCATTCCGCAGAGATACAGAATGCCAGCGATACTATCCTCTAATTCAACTGTTGCGTCTCACGGAATGAATAGAGCTGGGAAGATGATGGTCAGTTCATTTTGCTGTGTGGTGTGGTGTGGTTGGGGTAAGCGTGGGACCACTTAAGGCCAAATTCCACCTGAAAAACATACCCAATTTCACAGGTAATTGCACAATGGGATAATTATTTTGCAGAAGTTTTGAAAATTTTGCTTAACTCTAATCATAACCAGGATTTCACGTGGGTGTGTATCTGTGCCACTCCTTGCCCCAGTATCTGTGCCACTCCTTGCCCCAGTATCTTTGCCACTCCTTGCCCCAGTATCTGTGCCACTCCTTGCCCCAGTATCTTTGCCACTCCGTGCCCCAGCTCAGTATTGCATTCTGTATAGAACGGAGCCTGATCCTCTTATGTTCAACCAGCTACACAAAGAAATACTCTTTTACAAACAACACTATCTTCATGAATCTCCAAGGTCACACAGTAGAGACCGATTAGATTTAACGCTGCACCAATCCCTTTTTGCTTCATTTATAAATAACAGCATTTAGTTTAAAGTAAAATGTGTGCAAAGTAATTTCTGCATAAAATTCTTAATAATTTCTTCTAATTTATAGTGCAGGGTATTTTATACCATGTATTGTCCATGGTCCAGAAAATATATGAGAAACATTTATGAACAAATAGAGATTGGTACTATGGTGTATTTAAATAGCTCCCATGGTGTTTAATAACATGTACTGTATAATGACCACTGATACCAGGCATGTCAGACTCAAAACCCCAATAGGGCCAAAAAATCAAAGTCTAAGATTATGTGGGCCACAAGAAAAAGAAAAAGTCTCATATGCAATTTCGTCACCCCCTTTCATTACACTGTGCCCCCTTCATGATCACACTGCACCCTTCATGCTGCTTATGTTCCCCTTCATCTGTTTCTGTTTCACACTGTGCCCTCCGTCATGCTGCTTTTACTCCCCTTCACTTACCTTTCTATTGCCTTCTTTCTTCTGAATTCTTCTCTTCTGTCCAGGCTCCTCTCTGTGTGATCCTCATCATCATCATCATCATCAGCTATTAATATAGCGCCACTAATTCTGCAGCGCTGTACAGAGAACTCGCTCACATCAGTCTCTGCCCCACTGGGGCTTACAGTCTAAATTCCCTAACATACATACACACAGACCGAGAGAGACTAAGGTCAATTTAATAGCAGCCAATGAACCTACCAGTATGTTTTTGGAGTGTGGGAGGAAACCAGAGCACCAGGAGAAAACCCACACAAACACGGGGAGAACACACAAACTTCACACAGATAAGGCCATGGTCAGGAATCAAATTCAAGACCCCAGCGCTGTGAGTGGTCACAATTAGTAGATTATTAGTAGCAATCAGCAAAGCTAATGGGGTTCAGTTTCAAGGATGATGCACAATTTTTGGACAAAAGTTTCATTTTCCTTAAATCAATTTACAAATATTTCATTAAAGGCTCAAAAAAATGTTTGAAAATATCTTAAGGGTAAAAAAAAATTATTTTAAAGTATATTTGTTCAATTTGTCTTTATTTTTTAAAGTTTGAAGAGTTTAAAGGGCAGATTTCTTCCATATATTAATGGGTTTTTCATGAACCAATCTGGTGGCTGCAAAACACTAACATCTGTGTGAATATTTGCCAAGGACCCCATATTTGTCATTAGCCAGATCTAGGGCCTGATTCATTAAGGATCTTAAATGAAGAGGTATCTTATTTCAGTCTCCTGGACAAAACCATGTTACAATGCAAGGGGTGAAAATTAGTATTTTGTTTTGCACATAAGTTAAATACTGACTGTTTTTTCTTGTAGCACACAAATACTTGATACCTTATTTGTACACTGAAATATAAAGTTGATATTTGTGTGCTACATGGAAAAACAGTCAGTATTTAACTTATGTGCAAAACAAAATACTAATTTGCACCCCTTGCATTGTAACATGGTTTTGTCCAGGAGACTGAAATAAGATACCTCTTCATTTAAGATCCTTAATGAATCAGGCCCCTAGTCTCTAGGAGAGATTAGGGCAGGCTGAAAATAATATTAGTAAATAACAAAGCCAGTAATCAGTCAGAAAGATACAAGAGCAATACACAGTGCACTCAGGAACACAGTAACAAAGCCATAAAGAGGCACCATTGCATCAGTACTATACTGTACATTGACGTTTAAATCAGCGGTGAGCCACAAGTGACTTCTGTCAAAATACAGAATGAATCTAAAAGAGCACAGCCGTCACTAAAACAATTACTGCCAACCGTCACTCATGTAAGATCCAGAAAGCCAAACGGGAGAATATGGTTCAAGTCCCAGGAGACACCAGACAGTTTTGCAGCTATTTTGTGCAAATGAACAGTCTTTGTCACATGACCAAAGGTTCCAAACAAGGGGAGCAGGTAAGGACATTACTCTATTGCAGCAAAAGACAGATGGCATATTGTAACCCAAAGTCATTTCTATAGCATTTAAGTAACGTTTCAATAAACATTTCCAAGCAAAATGCAGTTTTTCTTTAAAGTACCTTCTTCAGACGATATATAAATTCTGCCTGAAAAAGAAAAGACCTTTGGAAGTAATACCCAATTAAGCATAACTTAAACAGGCAATTTAAAGAATGCCGGACGAGAAAAATGGATGATTTCAGCATTTCAAACATTTTTAATACAGAAAATACGGAAAAAACGTTCTTATTTTCTTTAGCGGAAAATTAAGTTTGAGGATGTGATTACCATCAGACGCCTATACACAGGACGTGGAGCAACAAATGAGTATTTATTAGCAGAGAATGTCAGTTTCCAGCAGGGACATAGCACAAAAGAGAATGAAGGTTAAGTCCAGACCCCTAACAAAAAGTGGCTTTTTAACATAAGTAATCAGTCAAAAGATGCCTAGTTCAAGCAAACAGTAATCAGAGTATGGAAATTGTTCTTGGTCCAAAGAGTGACTGCAACTTCTGCAAGGGAATTTAAGATGAAATATGATACGTAATTTAAAGAAAGATGCATATGTAGTTTATGTTAAGGTTCCTTATGAATAAATACATTTTCCTTGGTTTAGACAAAAAGAACCATTACAACAGTCTCATTTTTATGCCTAACTAATCGCTCATGTTGTGGAGGTCAGGTAAGGAATTTGGCTCGTGTCCACTGCCAACTACAGAAGTTTTTTTGTTTTTTTTTAACTTCCTTTTGGCTTTGGTATACATAGATGAAATATTAAACCCAAGTATTCCTCAACAAGGCTAATAAGAATGGGAAGAGACATCAAGAAGTGTGGAGGAATAAGAAGGGTGAGGTGCAGTGATGAATGTTTTAACAATGTGCTAAAAAGTTGTATATGGTTTGAATAGTATTATATTTTTAGTATACTGTTACTTTATGACATGTTTTTATGGTGCAGCCTTCCTATTAACAACAGTTGAATCTGTAGGATGGCTGTATTCAGTTTCAGGCACTAGAGACTTGACTCCTATTCAAGGGTGGCTAAAACTATAAGGGATAGTCTACAAACATTTATCTAAAAAGTTGAAGTTCTCCTTTAACGAATACAACAGACTTTTGTACATTAAATGTTGTGGGCCTGATTAAGATATGCATAATGAATGTAAATTGCTTCTTTTTTTTTTAATTCGGTGATACACAGAAGCAGATCTGAAGAAACATCTCTTGTTAAAAACTGGGTCTAGGTGCATTTGCTTTGATAGACATAATACACTGCAGGATATATCCAATACATATGTATAATATAACATCCCAAGAGAACACACAGTGGAAAAAAAATTCAATTATTGTCACATGTTAATAATGTAGTCATTATAATCAATCAAATCACTCAATGGGGGAGATTCAATTCAGCGTAAGGTGTCTCTGGAGCGTCTGCGGAGATACCTCGCACTGAAGTTATGGCTGGAATCTCTGTTTATTTTAAATGAGCGGAGATTCCTACCCTAATTGCCGGCATGTGCGCAGCTGGACATTGTGGAGATGACCGGGCGCCACATCGCCAGTAATTGGGTCTCCTCCAATGAATGAATGACTATGAGTCCTTTCTTATTTCATTTTTCCCTATAAGATACATTTATCAGGATGCTATTCATGTCTACTATACATAAAATTAATTTTTACAGTTACTCCTGACTTCACATGTCCTAGCATGCATACAATTACACGTGCCCTGTAGCTGGTGTAAGTGATATGACAGAAAATTACATATCTTAGAGATGGCTGAAGTTGAATTGAACGATGCTGCGTGCGTTCGAGCACGGCACGCCCTTACTGTACATTGACTACATACATAAGCCCATTCCCCTCCCCGTTATGCCAAATGAAGTCATAGCCTGAAGTTAGTGGCGCACTCAAACGTTCTTGCGCCCACAGGTGCATGGTCCAGTTCTGGGCATACGCAGAGTGAATTTGCGCAAAATAGGGCATGTATCGACATTTATGTTCCTTAATGAATCAGGCCCTGTGTACTTATATCATAATATAAGCAAATTATTTTCATAGGTATGACATTTATTTGCTCTTTGATACATAGTTAAAAGAGTTTGCATGAGATGATGATCTTGTCAGTAAAAGATTTTGGAACAATGCTAAACAATATGTTGTAACCATTTATTACTAATATTACAATTTAATATTACTTTTATTATTATTATTTCTTACTATAATTATTAGTTTTACTATTAGTATTTATTATTATTATTATTATTATTACTATTATTACTTTGATCTAGTCAATACAAAACTAATAGTGCTACCACTAGTATGGTAAAGTCTACTCTGTCTCATCCGGGTATCCCACATGTAAATAAACTTTAAAAAAAAATAGAAAATAAAACGTATCACTTATTTAGCCCTGTCACTGTGTAGGACCTTGAGTGAAATACACACATTTGTTTTTGCCAAAACTCAGGAGAGATAATCAGTTTACAGTTCGGAGCAAATTAATGGGGATAGACTAAATAAAGCTAGGGAATGTGGCCATGCTCCCCACAAAAATACATAAAATCATTACATTTCTTTTAGTAGAATATAAATAAAAATGGTATAACAGGATATTATATGTGTTAGATAGTCTATGTAACTGACACATTATAAACAGGGGCTGAGATGTGATCTAATGAGGCAAAGTATGACATCTGTCTTACGCACAGGGTGTTGGGGGCAGCAAATCTAGATTTTTGTATCTTACTTGTATCCCCCCCATGCTTTATGCTGGGGGAAGGATGTGAAGAGGACCCCTCTCCCTGGGTTACCAAAAGCATTAAAAGAGAGATAGGAGGAATGTCAACGACATGGAAGAGCTAGAGGTCAGGGCAGGATGGTGATAGTGGAGAGCAGCATGACTGGACACCATCTTGGAGAGTGTCTACATATGTCCAGGTATCCTGAACTAAGGAATGTGCCAGGTGGTGTTTCCCCCAAACAGTTGTGTGTGTCCCTTACTTAGTAACCACTGTCCACGAGTCGGGTGAGGGTTTCCCAAGTTGGCCCTGGTAGGAATCTAACAATACTACTGCACGAGGACCATGTGCAGGATTGGGGTGTAGACACAATGGTAAACAATAAAGTGACACCCTATCTACACACACACCTATCAGCATACAATCACACCCCAGAATGTGTAGGATACATATAGATTAAACATATAGGGACTGATTCATTAAGGAAAGTAAAGCAAAAAAAGGTATAACTTTGCACCTTGGGAAAACCAGGAGATAAATTTAAATTGCACAGACAGATTTAAATTTGGGGTAGGGCATGTCCTAGATCAACTTTAAATTTCAGTGTTAAGTATTTGTGTGCTACATGAAAAAACAGACAGTAATAAACTAATTTGCACCCCTTGCATTGTACCATGGTTTGTCCAGGAACAAAGTTACTCTTTTTTTTTTTACCTTACTTTCCTTAATGAATCAGGCCCATATAGTACATGCAGTAATGTACAGTACATATTTTTATTGTGGTGTTAAATTTGCAAGAAAAATTCTGCTAAAATAAATTAAATAGATATGACCTGGGTGGAACTAAAAGTAAGTTTAGAATTTCTCAATAAATGACAGAATCAAGTTGTGTCTTGTAAATCTGATTTGATCCGCTTAGCTGGACAGCGTGACGTTGTTTTGGTTCTAACAAACAGTAAATGGCAATTAACTTTCCTGGAACCTTAATAGGTACATCAGTTGCTCAGGAAGGAAAGATTTATAAGCAGGTATAATTGTTTCCATCCTGTCTAAACAAAAAAAAAAAAAGCTCTATATACTGTATGTCCTCAATGTGCTGGGCCAAGAAATGAATGACTTAGTCTCATACAAATACTACACAAAAGAGTCAAACACTTGTCGCCAAGAAAGTGTAATAGACACACAGGCACAGCTTTATCAGTTACACCCTATAGTGCAAAATTGTGTTATTTCTAGGATTTCAGCAAGTCTGGAATACTAATATTTTTAATGGCACTCAAGCAACAAAGCATATTTGTCTTCTCGGTTTGGTTAAACGCTACTAATTTATGCCGGAAGAGTCCCCAAATATAATAAATTGCTTCAGTCTAAACCTGTCCTGTATAAAAGCTCAACTGAGAACAGTCCTACATACAGTGTGGTGCACAATGAGTGATAGAGAGCAGGAAGATAGGCACCTCAGTGACACTGATAACAGAACTGGCAGTAAAGATTACATGACAAATGAAGCTAATATAGGAGGTTAATAATAGAACAGGCTTTTCATTGCAAAACTCCTGCTGGTTGGAGTATGCAGAAACAGATCTGAATCTGCCAATCGCATCTATAATTTCTGCAATCATGACTCAATTTATGTTCATTAATTACAGTGGCAGATTTATACCACTGATAACTTTCATACATGCTTAACCTGCTGTTTGCTAAAATTGATGTTGGGGATTACTGATATCTTGGGATTGTGACCTGAGATGTGTTTGACATTCTGCAATGGAAGAACATTGACCGGCGCTGAATGTGTTAACAGATAACCAATCTATGACTCACTTTTTTTTACTTCTTAATCTAAGCCCTTTAATTGTGGGGTTTTTAGTTGCACATAATCGCTCTTGGCAGAATAGAGTAGAAGCAGATAAGAAGCCTTTAAATTCTATTTCTTCATTCAAAATACATTATAGGAAGTAGTGCTGAAAGTAGCAGACACAAATTGAAGCTTGACCCAGACAAAACAGGACAACCTGATTCTTCTTGCTGGGCTCCCGAGAACTTAACCCCTTCCTTTCTCTACTGGGGAGGCTTTTACAGGATTTGAGGGTGTCACACATAAACACAGAAACATATATACAATAGGATAGACAGGTAGAACAGTGAATAGGACAAAATGACAGGCTTGATAGGTTTCTTGATGTAAATAAGTCATTTACACTTTCGAGTAATCTATTTACTGCTGGACTTAAAGTTATTTTCAGTCACCTACATGGAGGCAACCATTTTGTAAATATTGGTTCAGTCCACAAAATGGCTGACTGGTGGCTAAAATCCAACTCATCTTTGATGGATAATGTTTAACAGTGAATCACAGGGAAAAAAATATGTATAAAATCTATTATTTTTTACAGTTACAAAATGAATTATTATCAGTGGTAGAATTAAACTTGTTACTGTTATATGACTTACTGTGATGGCTTATTTCACATTAACACACAGTGTATGGTGGGAATAACCCCCTCACACATGACTAGTGTGGAGTAAATAATATTTACCACAGTACAGGAAATTCATAAACAGATACATAATGTGGCAATGTATGATAGTTAAATATTTATATGGTTAAGCTTTAAATAAATGTCAGACTTTTCCACTAGTGGTGCTCTGGTGTGGATGTTGTTGGTGGAGACTGCTCCACCCCTACACAGAAAGAGGCGAGATCCAAAACCAGGACAAGACCCTAGTAACAGAGCACTGACTTAGGAATGATCTTTGTTCTGTGGAGAAAGGGAAAGGAGTTAGGAATAGTGAATGCTGGAGAGGTTCACAGGAAGTCAATTAAAGTGCAATTACATTTAGCTCTGCTATTCTCAGTAAAGTTATACCACTTAGGATTTAGCTTTATAAATTACATTAAAAACTTCATGGATACATTTATCTTTCCATTATCAGAAGTGTACCATGCCCAATGCCTAATAATGTGTACCAGGCCAAAGAATTGTCTGCAACCAATATGGCTGTAATCTGCATTTAAGTGTCTGTTGTGAAAATAAGCTCAATGAGCCTGAGTCACTCAGGAAAGTAAGGCAAATAAAGTAGTAAATGCTTTCTTGGACAAACCATGTTATAATGCAAGGGGTGTAAATTAGTTTATTATTTTGCACATAAGTTAAATACTGGCTGTTTTATCATGTAGCACACAAATACTTGATAGCTTTATTTTCAGAATGACATTTAAAGTTGATCTAGGACATGCCATATCCCAACTATAAATCTGTCCCCACATTGTAACTTTACCTCCCAGTCCAATGCAACATGGTTTTGCTAAGGTGCAAATTTACCTTTTTTTTATGCTTTGCTCTCCTTAATGGATCTGAATGTTTCTATATTTCGGTATTGTTACATTTATTAAAACACCAGGGCTAGACAGATTAATTTTCCAGTAAACCAGGAGGACAATGAATGTCATGACCTCCTGCTAACGAGGAAACCAGCAGCATGCTAGAGAGACTGAGCTGGTAACACTATAACAAGGAAATCCTTAAATAAAGGACTATCTGAGAGTCTTATTATATCAAGCTCTACATCTGTAAATGGGGTCCATAATTAGTACCTGCCCTGGAAGCAAGCGCTAATCCATTCCTGCCACAATACCATGGATACGCTCTATGAATGTTGTCTGCATCACTGTAATGTGGGTTTAAAGAGTTTACACCACCAAGGTAAGAAGAGAATAAATGTGCAGTTTATGGGGTAGGTAATCACTGGGTGAAGAAAACCCCCATCTGATCGCTGTGTGTCCCAACACACTGGTTGACAACTATAATCTTATGCCGACTGACCTTGTGCCTTTCAGCATGTACTCCAAAAATACACCACACCCCAGCACATCCTCACATTCATTTTAAAAGTGTCCAATTAAAGAATGCAAATCAGCAAATGTACGATAATCCTTGATAAGAGGTTTACTTAATTTAAACAAATGTTATGTTATATTTTTCCACCTTCATTGGAGAATGAGCATATTGCTTTCGGTGCCTGCAAATTAAATTAATTTTAATAAAAACTAAGGAGGAAAAATCCCACCGTGTTAGGAAACAAACCGGCTCTCTCCAGTGCATCCTTTGACAGTCTGAAAAACATTCAGTGAATAGAGGACGTTCTCTCTTGACATCCCTGCTCTGACGGCACAAGGGCAGACTGACAGCCCAGATGTCTTTGTTTTACACAGGCACATTTATCATGGTACAGAGACATGCTGTACCTGCTCCCGTTCCTCCTCGGACACCTATACTGAAAGCTGCATTAATTGGATATGTAAATGTGCTCATTAAACAATGTCTGCAATGAAAGCTGAATTTATTTCACCCAGCATTGTTTTATCAACATAAGTGCCAAGTGTACCCATTCCTCCAATCAGCAGCCAGCTCTTAATTACTTACTTTGCTGGATTGGATGTTTCTTTGCTAGAAAGTTTTTATTTATTGACTTATTGAAACAACTACTATACTGTATTTTAAGTTGTTAATAACATTTTACACAACAAAAAAAGAATAAAAGACAGACAGCTAGAAACAGACAGTTGGCTGTATATTGTTTAGAGCCCAGGACAGTAATAGTCAGAAGCTTAAAAAAAAATGGCTGTTAATAGGAACTCATTTAAGTTCTCAGTAGTCATTCATGAAAGTTTAAATTGAAGATGCTACTAATAAGGGAAGGTATATGACAATATACACAATAGGTCAGACCTATTCCACCCCCAGATGACTGGATAAAGAAATATCTAGAAGACCAAAGTCCCATCTCCCTTAGCATAGAAGAAAATAGTGCACATATGTAAATGTAAAACTATGGCCAGCATATGCCGGACTATATAAGGCGTCACCTAGACATGGTAGATCACCTATGTGGCATTGGAGAACAAATAAAACACTTCCTTGTAGCTATTTCAGTGGTCACCCAGGCAGCTATGGCAAACCTGTGATCACACTCGACCAGACAATAAGCTCCTGCAAGCTTCATCATCATCATCATCAACATTTATTTATATAGCGCCAGCAAATTCCGTAGCGCTTTACAATTGGGAACAAACATTAATAAAATAATACTGAGTAATACATACAGACAGAGAGGTAAGAGAACCCTCCTCGCAAGCTTACAATCTATAGGACAATGGGGGTTTGAAACACAAGGGCATGTGCTACATCATATTGCACACTGGACCAGCTAGAATGCAAAGGTAAAAGTATTGAGTGGGCTGTGTATGTGGCAATGTTGGTCAGAGGGTTGTTGTCTTGTGTTAGCAGTGTAGAGGATGGTAATAGGGTAATCTAGGGAAATTAAGATGGTGGTTGAGGAATATCATAAGCTTGTCTGCAGAGGTGGGTTTTCAGAGAACGCTTGAAGGTCTGAAGACTAGAGGAAAGTCTTACTGCGCGTGGGAGGGAACTCCACAAAGTGGGTGCAGCCCGAAAAAAGTCCTGTAACTGAGAATGGGAGGATATGATGAGAGTGGAAGAGAGACGCAGATCTTGTACAGAACGGAGGTGGCGAGTTGGGAGATATTTTGAGACAAGTGAGGAAATGTATGTCGGTGCAATTTTGTTGACGGCCTTGTATGTTAGTAGAAGAATTTTATATTGAATTCGTTGAAATACAGGCAGCCAATGTAGAGACTGACAGGATGAACACAGGTGGAAAACAGAAAGTGCAAGCTATGACAATGTGCACTCAGCAATTAAAGACACAAGAATTAGAAGTAAGACTAAAGTACTCAAAGGAATATCAGATCTGGTATGAAAGAGGATGACCGCACTGCAGGTATTGGGCAGCCTTTAACACCACTGTGATTCCATACATGATATAAACAATCTGGAACCATGAGGCATATGAATGACAATAAAAGCTTCTTCTCCTAACTGGACCAATTTAAGATGGTAAGACAGGGGCAAACGCAGGATTTGTAGAGGGGGGTTTCCACACCACGCCGCCAGTGGGCGTGACCAGCATGCATTGGGGCGTAGCTATAATTTTAGACCGTGCTTGGCTGCTCTCCAGCTCTTCCTATCCCCATAATATACACGGGCAATGCTCCCTGCACTACTGTTCGGGGCACACAGCTCTCCCTTTTCGAGCAGAGCCATGTGAAGCGGGAGCAGGGTCCAGCCACCTCAATTATACAGTGCCCAGGGCTTGGAGGGGGGGTTTCCAAGTACTAGGAAACCCTTCCTCGGTTTGCCTATGAAAGAGTTACCCTAGCTAATACACATGATATGATCTCAGAAGGAACATTCAACAGGAAGATACCAATAAATAAACCTATGCTTCAAAGTAACATTTTGTCAGTGAAGAATTTTACAAAGCAAGGCAATGTTGTAACACTCATGGATGACAGCTGCATAATCACACTCTTGCAGAAGGAAAAATCACCAATGAATTGTACCAGGAAGGAAAAATCATTGATGAATTGTACTTCACTGATGAAGTACGAAGAAGAAGGACCGTTATATGAATTGCGTCCATATTTGGAACCAATATCTGAAACGTCCGAACTCTAAGGCAATAAGGAATCTAAGTAAAGAGCCGCTCACAAACTGTACAAGATTGATCTGTGCAACTAGAAGATGAAATGCTGTAGCTGACTGCAAGGGAAAATAGAAAAAGAATTATTATCAAAAAAAGCAGCAGTAGCAGAGTCGGACATTGTCTGGACTGGATGTGTAGACCAATAAACACTTAGCCCACAGCCAGAAAGAACTATTATCTGCAATTTATTAGAGATCAGTCGATATGCAATAGTCTACCTGCTTTACAGCAATGATGAAGTACCAGAGAAACTCAAAGAGTATCCTTCTCAAGTAAGCAACAAGTTTACTTGCACATAATGACACTAAGGGGCAGATTTAATTTCCTGTGTTGTTCTTTAGAACAACGCAGCCCTTGCACTATCACCGTTACTATAGCAATAGATGCTCATTATTGCTGTTACTACGGTAATAGATGCGCATTATTGCTGTTACTACGGTAATAGCTGCGCTGATTTTTCCTTGCAGCTCTGTAAGTGGCAAGTCCCTGCTGAAAACAATAAATGGTGGTGGTTTATGTGCTGGGCACCCAACCATACTAATATTCAAGGATAGGAAAACAATTAAAAATATATATTGTAAAGTGAAGAACCCCTTTAAACTCTTTATTTTTTATATTTTGTGATATTTGTGCCTTAAGACCATTAAAATAAGATTAATAGTGCTGCTCATAAGATCATGTTTTTATGATCAAAAATATATTTTAATATTCTTTATGCCTTCCCTTTGTGATAGAAATTAATGAATACCCAATGTCGGCAAATGCAGTTTTAAGATAGATAAAGTTGAATACATTGAGTAAACCAGAACTCAACACCATTAGCCAATTTTCAGAATAAACAATAACATTTTCTTTGCAGTTAATTGGTAATTAGACAGAAGCCTTTTGCTTCATACTCTATTTAACTCTATATGTGAATTACCTTTAGTGACATTTTACAAGCTTAAGGGGGAAAGTATATGAAAAATATAACTTCTCGCTTAATTTACTTTAAACAGTATGTACTATTAGGTGTTTCGCCTTCTCGTCTTATGAGGTCAGATTCATTATTAACATTCACAACATCACAAACGCCTGAAGAGAATAATTAAAGGGAAAGACAGGCATTTAATGCTCCAATAATTACTTATAGCCAATTTCATTATTTAACTTTCTGTTTCCAAAATTAAACGGCCATTGTACATGGTAATGTATAAATATGTTTTCTTACTTTTATTACATGTCACATTGCAAATAGAATAAGCCCTTGTCCGGAATGTGAGGCTGAAATCTCTGGAGAATAACTCAATCATTTCATTATTTTCAGCTGTGTGGAAGCCTTGGCCTTCTAGTCACTTAACTTGGTTGATACAATTGTTTTTGATGCTGGAAGGAAACTAGATTGCCTCTATATCAATTTATAACTTGCAGCTTTGTAATGGGTAATTTATTTAAATGCCCACTGGGAACCAGGAAGTATGAGAGAATTTGAGAATTTCTGGAAACAGAAGGACCCTTCAGGTCAAGGGAGAGTAATCTCTGACATACCTGCTGATGATAAACCAGTTTGCCATGAACATTATGCATTGACAGAAGGAGGGATGCTGAAGATGCTGTTTGCTGTTAATGGTGATTATCATGTGGTTCAATAAAAAGCACAGTTCTGCCTTATCCACCGCATTGTAAACTGTCCTCAAAGTGCTAGCTATAAAAACCAATCCAAATAGGAATATGCAAAACACAATATAAATGGGTTCAAACTTGACCTTGTATTTAATAACCAAATAGCAGTATGGCTAGTTAGATTTGTTAATATGTTAAGTAAAACTTATGGTCTTCTTCCTACTTGTTTATATGGTGACCTACAATAAGGGTGCTTTATGCAGCAGCTCAGGACGCAGAGTTAGCTGCCCATCCTTCCATGTATTTCATCATCATCATCATCATCATCATCATCACCATTTATTTAGATAGTGTCACTAATTCCACAGCGCTGTACAGAGAACTCACTCACATCAGTCCCTGCCCAATTGGGGCTTACAGTCTAAATTCCCTAACACACACACACACACTAGGGTAAAATTTTTGCTAGCAGCCAATTAACCTACCAGTATGTTTTTGGAGTGTGGGAGGAAGCTGGAGGAAACCCACACAAACACGGGGAGAACATACAAACTCCACCCAGATAAGGCCAGGTGTCTTTATGATTTCTACATTTTAATTTCCTTTCTTACTGTCCAAATACATTAAACCTGCATTTCCCAGTGATAAGAGGTCAGTAATACCATGGGATGCACACAGCATTAGAAATCCCACCCAGCCCACATGAAGGTGCACACCTGTTCTCTGCTCTCTGGACACATGCGACTAGGGGGTAAAGGTATCAAGCTGAGAGTTTTCCGGCGGGTTTGCAAAAACCAATCAGATTCTAGCTATCATTTATTTAGTACATTCTACAAAACAATAGCTAGAATTTGATTGGTTGCTATAGCAACATCTCCACTTTTCAAACCCGCCGGAAAACTCTCAGCTTGATACATTTACCCCTAGGTGTGCAGAGAGCTATATACATTTGAAAAGGCGCACTGTGAAAATTAATTAATGTCACACCACCATTCTAAATTCCTACCACTACAGAACCACCCTTTCATTCAATAAATCTTCTCTGTTCTTCTCCTAAATTACTGCTCTATTTAGCCTTATTTATGAGTTAAATTAACCATGAGGCAAAAGAGGCATCAGAACTGTTTTTATTACATGTCACTTTTCTGTGAAGCTTTTTATTACAATGCGTGGAGAGCATGTAGAAATGCTTCTTCACCAAAGTGCAGCATGAAGATTTAAAATGTGTCTCATGAAAAGAATATAACAAAGCTATAATAGCCAGAGCAAACATCAATCTCTTTTTACAAAATAAGATTGGGAATTCGCCCCTCCGCACAGAAGGAACGGCCTACAATGAACCCTCTCCAAACCTTCATTGTCCCATTTCCGTTATATCATTTTTGTTCTGCTCTACAAAACCAAGAGCCTCAGTGTGCCGGCTGCATACTAGCAATGAGCACGAAACCTCACTTCTCCCTTCGCACTGGGCAAAGATCTCCTCCTCTGCAACTGATGCCATCCTGCTCTGAAAACCCATGTGCAGTGTCGGAAATCTGGGTGCACTTACAGACACTGAGAAGCCCGGTGAGAACAAAGCTGATCTTACTCCTTTATCATTTTGTGCTTCGTAAACAACCTCCATTGACTCAACACCCTTATGCTAGAATCACATTATACTCAAAACTACCCTTTACCAAAACAAAATCCTTAAACAAACTGAAACACTGAGACTGCTTTAGATGAATAAAATTGTAACAATTGTAATTGACAGATTGGCAGAGTATCACATATGTATTCAACCACTACAATACATTGATAACAAGGGACAAAACACTGTGCTAGACATGTTTCTCTAGTTTGCGAGCGTCTGTGTGCTTTTTTCTCTTGTGTGTCCGTGTGTAAGCTAAGTTAGGGGACATAAGCACTAACATTAAAATTATGTATGTAACATGCTTATTTAATGCAGTTATGGACATGTAAACAGATGTGAGAATAAAAATCATTTTACTACATTTCACCCAACATGTTGATATTTTATGTAAGTTTAACTTGAGCTACAGGGCTTTATTTGTAAAATGGACATACATTGTAAACACAATCACTTGCACTCAACAAGCATTTACACATGTGTTTAACATGTGCTTTTGGTATCAACAAAATGACAGATTCCTGGTCAGTCGATGAGAAAGTAAAGGATGTACCCAACACCTCCTCCTCCTCTGCCTCTGGTCAACACTGTTCAGCTATCAAGCAGAGCTGTCGCAGCTATGTCCTGAAGAATGGGATTAAGAAGGATCACAAACTCCATTTTCTCTCAGCGTTGTAAACAGTATATAGGGGCATATATATTATCTACCACTTTTTTGTCATGATCATTTTCATTCCTTATCGTAATGACAAGGAATGAAAGATCGTGAGCATTTAATAAAAGTGTTCTGCCGGGACAGCGGTCACGATAAACGGCTGTCCCGGCGAACACACATTTTAGCTATGACCTATTTCTATGGTCACTATCGCAAAGTGACCGGAGGGGAGATCATCATCATCGCCATTTATTTATATAGCGCCACTAATTCCGCAGCGCTGTACAGAGAACTCATTCACATTAGTCCCTGTCCCAATGGAGCTTACAGTCTAAATTCCTTAAAACACACACACACACAGAAACACAAAAACACAGACTAGGGTCAATTTGATAGCAGCCAAATAACTTACTATGTATGTTTTTGGAGTATGGGAGGAAACCAGAGTACCCGGAGGAATCCCACACAAGCATGGGGAGAACATACAAACTACACACAGATAAGGCCATGGTTGGGAATCAAACTCATGACCCCAGTGCTGAGAGGCAGAAGTGCTAACCACTACGCCACCGTGCTGCAGGTAAGATGCAGTGAGGAATCCGAAGATCCCTCTACCGCAATGCTCTCCTTATAGGCTTCAATGACTAACGCCATCAGGCACAAGTTTGAAAAAGCAAAGATTTTCGGAACTTGTTAAATCATGCAAAATAGCAGTCCCCATAGAAAGTTAAGGGGACTGCTTTTGCATTCAAATACACTAGGACCACAGCCGATATCTCCAGTATCTGCTGCAATGCCCTAATAATAATTGATCTTTAAATATGCGCCTATCTGTTTTCAGGGGATTTTACTGACAAATGGGATTGATAAATATGCCCCATAGAATGCTGTAAAGAGGATATGAAGTTGTGGGTAACAATCTAAGAGGCGCACAGTCACATGCTACATAAGGCATATTGAACGCTAGTGCAAATGCATTGCAATGCAACCAGCAGAATCATTATGGAATGCATACAAAAACACCATGTAGTTTTCATGCGATAATACTTCAGTTTTCATATGCATTAAAGAAAGAATTTTAAATGGGAATTTGGCCTTAACGTAATGCTGCTTGAACTCTGCTCAATTATCCCTGTTAACTAATCAGAAATAAGGTATACAGCTTAAGATGTACCATTTTAATTGCATTTGGCAGGTTTATACACATTTCATATTCATTTATACATTTGTAAATAAACAGAATTATACTATGGTCATATTCTGTGGTCATTTTGGGGACATATAATGCCTTATATCTATGTAAAGTGATACATGTGATATACAAAGAAGCATTTGCCCAGCAGCAATGTGTCCTTGGATAATGTGGTCACATATTAGTACACTTGGTCAGGTAATCCTCAGAACATTGTGAGCGTTCAATAACGATCATACGTCCCATCCAGTCTAGAAGAAACAAAATCCAGGTGGAGTAATGATCTCAGCTGGTGCATGGGAAGTCATCACTTGTCTTGGAAGTAGAGCATGTGTGTGTGTTGTTAGCTTTACCATTGGAATCTGACCCTTCAGCCTGGCAGCTAAACCAATGTATCTGTGTATTTTGGGTAATTTGTTTAACAGGAAAAATGACCAGATAGCAGCTAGTGTGGGCAGCTTCATGAGTGTATCTGAGAGAGGCAGAGCAACGGAATATCAGTAAATGCCACGGCCTAATTATCCAATAGACCGACTAGGCTAGGGTGCAAAGCTTTGGGGGGTGCATAACATTTTTGGGGTTGCAAAATTGTGACAGGGAGAGATATAAACTGAAATTCATCTGAAAATAAAAGAGAATAGTTGTTCTCCAAACTAAAAAGAGAAAATTTAAGAAACATGTCGTAAGGATTTAATCTTGACGTATTCCCTTGGTAAAGGCTGAAGACAATGAGTAAACCTTGGGTGGGTGCTTGAGGATAAGCGAGTATGGGGGACAAGGATTGAGACAGGTGCTGGTGCAACTGGCCAATCCACCTTCACATCTTCACCCTCTGTAGCGCTCGTTCATGCCTCCATCCTGCTATACAGATCTGATTTTAGTGACAATGAAATGAGTAACAAAGATTGCTGTAACTTTTTTTAAAAAGCCAAGTGGAGCGGAGTTTCAAAAACACTGGAACATAAACAATGATGGGGGCAGGGGTGAAGGAAGCTGGATTTTAACGTAAGGACAAGTTCATTTTTACCAAGTGTGTATTAGCCTGGGATGAATGGCAAGGGGGCACTATGAGCTTATAATATTCCTCTACCACCCTCTTACTCTCCCTAGGTTACCCTATCACCACCCTCTACACAGCTAACACAAGACAACAACCCTCTGACTAACAGAGCCCACTAAATACTTTGTAACCTTTGCATTCTAGCTACCGAATCTGCTGGCGCTATATAAATAAATGTTGATGATGATGATGATGATCATATTAGACTAGGTCGGCTTGAAGCCTTAATCAGGTCCTGGTAAAGGCAGAAAATAAACAATGAGGCACTGGGAAATTTTTAATACCCCCCGAAGCACTGTCAAGTTCATCACAAAGTAACAGAGAAAATGCAACACCAGTAAATAAGCAACTGTGAGAGAAGGACACATATTAGGAGGGCCACTAAGCAGGCCCTCCATCCAGTTTGTGTTCCTCCTTCAGGACTTAGATCTTGGAGGGCAAAATGGATGGAGCAAAATATATAAGTCACATTGTAGGGGCTTGAATGCAAAAAATATCATGGTCGTTAAGTGGTCCAGTGAAAACCCATGCCTCAATATCATGAAGAATATGTGGAATGATGTGCTGTTCAATATTGTAAAGAATGGCTGTATACTGCAGTGTCCAGATGCGCACAGCTGGAAGAGACTTGCCAAAATAAGACTCGCAGTTGACGATGCTTCTAAAACAACAGAGGTGAATACCTATATGTTCAATTATTGTCTGATTTTGCATTTATTATTACAGCTTTAGAGTTGTTCATTTGACATTACAGAATATTTTGCGTTAAGAATTCCCAAATATCTCCATTTTATTCCATAATATAAAAAAATAAAATGTGAAAAATGCCAAAGGGTGTGAATACTTCTTGCAGGCGCCTTCTTGCAAATGTATGCAACCATGACTTCTGTTTCTATTATTTTCTCAGATGCCGTATTTCTATTAGGTTTTTTCCATCTGGCAGATGTGTGCCGGGGGATCCTGTAATCTGGGTACCTGTCTTATCACCCTTCCCCTTGTTTGCACATTTTCGTGGCAATAAATTGACTGAGCAACTTGTATTCTTTTGCTTTCTATACCAGAATTCCTTTGTTCTCTTGTAAAAAAAACAAAATATACAACATTCCACGAATGACGATTTCTTATTTTTCATGTGATCGCTTTGTGCCATCTAGTGGACAATGTGTTGTAGCAGCAACATAAGAATGTAATAAAAATGTATGACCCAATTTAATTTGGTTGTTGACTGATTTTAATGGAACAGTGTCTACATTTCTCAGTTAACGTTTATTTAATTGGTTTCACATTGTGCATTCTTTTACTGCTATTAATATGAATTCTAGATTTAACTGACTGTAATAATACAATTAATCAAAACACACAATAATATGAACTTGGGAGCTTTGTCAGAAGACAAATAGTTTGTAGTCTTTAAGATGCATAATTTCTGATGGCATCTAATATTTTGGTTTGCTTGAATAAAAGATGAACAAGAAATCCCAAGCCTATATTAAGTGATTTTAAAATTATCCTTTCTTATCGAAATTCCTTTGTAGTAGTAGCTTGAACTTTGATTCCCAGGACTGTAGTATGAGACAATATCTTAGAATGTATTGCTTTGAATTGTATAAACAGGAAAATTGTGAAATGAATCAATTCCCATGATAGGAAAATGAGAAATGTCAATACACTATTATTATTATTATTATTATTATTATTATTATCTTTAACTTATAAGGTGCCACAAAGGGTCCGCAGTGCCGTACATTACATATACAGAAAACAGAGACCCAGACACAACATGATACAGAAAGAATAAAAATACATACAAACACGGTAACAAGGTAAAGCAAATCAGATTATTTCTGGGACAGATAGTGAAAGGGATGGTAGAAATCACAGAAGTAGGCCAAAGCTAAAGAAAACAGGGATGGCGAAGCCGGCCAAGAGGTACAGAGGGTGATGGAATAGTAGAAGGAGCACACAAGGAAAGAGGGCCCACCTCCTGAGAGCTTACATCTTAAAGGGAAGGGGGAGACACAAATAGGGTGGTACTAACTGGGAAGACGGGAATGAGAAGAGGTGGTCAGTGAAGCAGTGAGGCTTTGTTCTTGTTAACAAAGATTATATATAAAGAATAGTATTGGGCCGCACGGTGGCTTAGTGGTTAGCCCTTCTGCCTCACAGCACTGGGGTCATGAGTTTGATTCCCAACCATGGCCGTTTCTGTGTGGAGTTTGTATGTTCTCTCCATGTTTGCGTGGGTTTCTTCCCACACTCCAAAAACATACTAGTAGGTTAATTGGTTGCTATCAAATTGACCCTAGTCTGAGTGTGTTCATGTGTATGTTAGGGAATTTAGACTGTAAGCTCTAATGGGCCAGGGACTGATGTGAGTGCGTTCTCTGTATAGCGCTGCGGAGTTAGTGGTGCTATATAAAAAAAATAAACGATGATAACTTGGATTAAGCTGCTTGTAGGTTGTCCATTGTTGAAAATTAAAAATACACAACACACTCACACTAATTTATACATATAAGCAAATTCACCAAGCCTATAAGAGTATTTATAAAATAATTAGACACGAAGTATGTTACCCACAGACTAGTGTTTTACGGCTGTATGTGAGTCCTAACATGAAATCTGCCAGTGAAAGCATGATGAGCCTACATTATCTGCTTAAAACCAGAGTGGGAGATATAGAGACCTCCAGGGCTACAGCTTGGGATATGTTTGTTTGGAAGACTGAGCCTTGTGGAAAATGGTCTTCATCCTCCTGTGAATTAAGGAGTCCTTAAAAGAACTACAATAAAATGGAACCTGGTCACATGTAGCAATGCAGAAACGCATGACCACATGCTAAGATATATTCTACTTTGTTAAAATACTGAGGAATGCTCTGTTTACCTGTAATCAACTATCAATTATGTCAGAAATGATTAAGAAAAATATGTTGGGATATAGATGTCAAAATGATGTGGCCATTCCAGTAATATAAGAGCGGAGATGATAGGGGGATTGGGAGGTGAGATGGGGTTAGCATCTGAAACCTGCCATGAGATAATTCACATGTTCAGGTAGAAGAAGCATACATGAGGATCTTCATAGAGATAACAACCTCTGGACAAAGTGTATAATAAAGACTTATCCATATCCTTATTGCAAAAACTACTGTACTCTATGTATTTTTGTTAAGTTAAGTTTTCAATATAGATTGATTTTTTTATTTTTTTTTTAAATAATGAGGCATAGGACAGGAAGCTAGAAACCGACAGTGAGGTACGAAGCCATCTAGCGGTTTATATAACTTTTACTTTTACCTTGTTGCGTTTACCAAGAGTTTTCTTACCTAAATCAATAAAAGACTAATGACATTTGTTTGGCGAATGAAAAGTCACAAATTTTATTGAAAATTAAATTAAAGTGGTGTCAACTAAAAGTAAGACCAATCAGCTATCAGCCATTCCAACACCAGAATTAAAGTAAAATATTTGGACAATTCTAAGCAGTGGAGCACAATTCTACATTGTTTTGGCTCACTAGCTGGAGTCCGCCCAATCAGGTGGTGTCCCATAATTCCCCTAAGGGTAGTATTACTAATTGAACCTCCCTGTTAAGGGAGAGTGTCCATCCGTCACCCGAATGTGTCACTATGGCTGCTGACTGGCATGGTTTTCCACCACAGCTAGGTTCCACCCAAACAAACCAAAGCCCACAACCCACCATGACCTCTCAAAGCTGAGCAAGGACGCTAAAAAAAAAAAATGCTCCACAAATTAAGCTACACGTTTCTCCACCTGTACAAGTGTGGAAGAGTATTCTTAATGGTCAGATGACTAACCACCAACCCGCCTCTAATCCCGTCAGGAACTTCACTACGGCCAGGTTAACTTATAACAGGCCTTACTAAGGCGAACCGGGTTAGCAATGTTTCTCCAAGTCCTCCAAGAGATAATATCTGACCAGATTAAAGGGATTCCAGGCCAGTGGGACAAAATGACCTCAAAATCAGAATCCACGTGCTCGATGATGTAGAATATCTTTAAGTACCCTGGGCATTGCCACCCAAATTAATTACCAGTATCACAGGACGCTCAAACTAGCTTCAATCAGGGATCGAATACCCAAGAAGCAAGTTTTACAGTAAACCTCCCAAGGCCCTGGACCCCTCTTACTGGCCCAATATACCAAGGAAGGACCCAACAACCAAACAACTAAACCATAAGTGGCAGTGGGAGCAGCACTTGCACAACAAGGCTTAAGGCCGCAGGACATTCCCCTCTCGCTTGTCAGGAGCACGTTGAGCGAGGGGGAAGGAGAAACTGATCGTCGGCGCGTCCAGCAGCAGTGAGACCCCAGGAAATCTCAATGAAGCAATGCAGGGGCACCCATGGATTCTTATGTTGCAGCATCATAATGTAACAATAATTTTACATTGGAGGGGGCAAAAAACAGATAGAAATTAATGAGAAAAAGGGGAAAGTGAAAAAGTTATTAGATATGAGGATAATGACAGGACAATGGGAAGGGGTGGATGTGGACAAATAAAAGGTGGACCTAAAGACACTGGGGAAAAACCTAGAGAAACAGAGGGAACAGAAAAGGGAAAGAAAAATAAAGAAGTATGCAACAAAGACAAAGGAAGAAAATAATTTTAGAAAATAGTAGAAAAAGATAAAGATGCTCACTGACCCCCGTGAACTGGTTTTGGATCTGGATTAGCTTTGTGTTTTAGTTTTGGTTTTGGCAAAACCGCCTTCCTGTGTTTTGGTTTTGGATTTTTTTAGAAAAATTGCTAAAATCCCATAATTTTGCTCTTTTTTTGTTCCTACATTATTATTAACCTCAATAACACTAATTTCAAGTCATTTGCAATCAATTTAGGCCACCTCACAGGTCACAATATTATTTTCATACACTTTCAAACAAAGACTGCAGCGACCTGGCTGGATGGTAAGCGACAGAGCAATGACACAAACACACGGCAGTTCCTAGTACATCTAGGACACATTAACACACAGCAGTGGCAGAGAAGAAAGATGGGGGTCCACCCTTCCTCCCACCCCCCGCTGTGTTGGGTCGTAAAAAGGAAATCAAAACTTGCGAGCTCCGAGATCCAACAACGTCATGATGACGTTTTGCTTCGTTTTCAATTCCGAGGGCGCGCGACAGTACCGTACCCGCTCGGCTCGGTACTCGGATCCTCTAAGTTCGGGTGTGTTCTCACAAAGCTCAATTCTTTATCTTCATATTTTACATCCGAGGCGTGTACGTTACTTCGGGCTAATTCCTGCCTTCTGCTACCCGTGTTGTTGCTATAAGAACTAGCTTTTAAAATGTGCTCAATTATAAAAACATCTTCAACAGGCATGTCCTGAATTATCTGCTGCTAATAGGTTATGGGCTTAAGACAACAGTGAAAGATGGAAGCTTAAGAAAAATGACTGGTAATAGCAGAAATAACAGAAAGTGTGTGAAAAAGCAAATCTCTGCAATACATTTTATTTAATCAGAAAATAGTATCAAACTGTGCATAAGAAGTACAATAGGAATGGTAGGACGTGGCAGTATGTAGTACTGGAGAAGAAATAAAAGACTAGTTAGTCCGTTGGCTCCCAGACAGCTATAAAATGCTTGTGAACCTACTTGATGCTCAGCAATCATCATTTATCTGCAATGCACCACAAATACCACTGCACCAGACAGTTAGAATGACAAATCACACAAAATAGAAATTACACATAAAAACAGTACCAAATACAGACAAGGTTGATGAAGGATGTGCAGACGTGAGACAGAGGGTACAAAGAGTCCTGCTCGTGAGAGTTTAAAGTCTAAAGACCAGATGACAAATTCAAAGGGAAACCTTGAGACTGGGGTAAGAACTATATTCAACATGTGAATGTATTGTACGCAAACAAACACTCACAAAAACCTTTAAAGGTACTCAAATGCCGAGTTTGAATAGTAAGAATGAATTAGAAAGAGGTAAAAAAAGAGAACAGAAAAAAGAACAGAGAGTCAAAAGTGTTATTACGGATGATTATAAAGACATTTTAGGTATTGAGACTGCCTTTAACACCTGTGTGGGTCTGTCACCAAAGCATGCATGGTGTATAGACTCCGAAGCCACAACTCATGGCTAATGGTAAAGGGTTCACCACTGGCCAAAGTCAGACAGAGAGAGTCACAGCAGTAAATGGAGAGTATATGACCACAGAAGATATAGGCAGGGACGGAAGAGTCCATCGCCGGGCCCCATAGCAAAATTTGGGCAAGGGTCTGGTGATGCCACAGTAGCCTTCTGCCCCCCTCCAAGAGCCCTGCTCTGCTCTTCTGAGGCCTTTCTAGAGCACAGACCTTGAATGTGGGGTGGGTGCAGTGATTGAAGTGGAAATCTAGACGTGTTGGTATAGAATTTTGAAAAATGGTGGTATGAGAACTGTAATGGGAATGTAAGTGAATGGAATTTGACAGTATTACAATGAAGGCAGTAGGAAAAAGGTGGTATGGCATATCTATATCATACACCCCCTGCAGCGACCCTCTTGCCTTTTAACAGGGTAATGCTAACTTGCCAAATTCAAGGTTGACAGCTGCTTTATCAAAGGGAGTCACTAATGGATTGTACCAGCTGATATACAAGTGGTCAAACACATGAACTGCATCCATTTGTGGCACCAACGTCTAGGACCTAGGATCCCAGAAGCAATAATGAAGTTCGTTATAAAGCACCAACTGTAACAAGATCGATCAGTGCAGCCAGAATATGAAATGCAGTAGCTGCTTGAAAGAGAAAATCACAAGTAAATATTTCCTCCCTGGAAATAAACAGCACTAACAGAAATGAACAGCCTCTGGACGTGATACACATGGATGTGTTTAAACATTGAGACCTCAGGAAGGAGAAGTATTTTCATATGTTCATTGATGTTCATTCAAGACACGCAGTAGTGTTCTGGCTTCACATGGATGAAGTACCAGAGAAACTCAAAGAATATCTTACTCAAGTAAGCAACATGTTTGACAAGATGCCAAAGATACTATGTGCAGATAATGGAACCAAATACACATGTGGCAAGACACAAGCCATCTTGAAAGATAAAGAAATTGTGTTTCAGAAAACAGGATCATATAGCCCTAATAAGCACATTACCCTGGCTGGACCGATATACAATCTGTGGCATTTAACCTCATGTATCCAACTCCTGTTTTTCTATAGATTGTAACCTTGTGAGCAGGGTCCTCTTACCTCTTTGTCTGTTAATAGCTAGTCTTATTATATTAGTGTGTTAGATCCCATTGGATATGTACTGCAGACTATGCTGGTGCTATATAAATAAATGCTAACTAATAACCCTGGGCAGAACAGTATAGCAGAGAGAGATAACTCTCTGTGAAAGTGATAAGTTAATGCAAAGGAAAGAATTCTGCTGGGCTGCAGCAATACATGAATAAGGCAGCAATTAGCAGAAGCTTGGTGATTGGGAAAGACTCTGTTGTGTAACAGGATCAGTAATTGTTCAGTGGGGGTGTTAGAATAATAATTATTCATGTTCCTCTTGTGACAACTCCCACATTGTATATTTTTTTGTAAAGTTGTTGATAAAGTTTTTAAAAAAAAAAAAGGCCAGAAGACAGGAAACAAGACACTGGAACAGTGGCGGAACTACCATTGGTGCGGCAGGTACTGTGCACCGGGGCCCGTGGAGATAATGGGGACCGCTGCATGGCAGATATAAAGGGTATGGGGCCCCGGTTACCTCCTGTCTGCTTCCCTGCACCAGGGCCCACAGCTAGCTAGTTCCACATCTGCACTGGAAAGTTGGTGTGGTTTGTGTTCCCGCAGCATAAGACAGCTAAGACTTACTCAATAATAAAAAGATATTTTACTTCAATACAGCTCTGTTCTGAATGATCATGGTAACATGCACAAACCAAAATATAGGATTAACCTGTCAAAGGTGCAAAAGACATGGGGGCATATTTACTAAACTGTGGGTTTGAAAAAGTGGAGAAGTTGCCTATAGCAACCAATCAGATGTTTTAATCTATTTTGATCCAACGTTTCAGTTAACACCTTTCCTAAGGGACATGGTTATAGCAAATACAAAATTCACCAAACATATTTAGTTTATAGTGAGTGGACTATTTAACATGTCATGTCTTGAGTGCCGTATATATATATATATATATATATATATATATATATATATATATATATATATATATATATATTTATACACACACTTTGCAGCAGGGTGTTGATCTCAGGATTTAAAAATTTGCAGATGAAGATTACCTTCTGTGTTGAAGCATCATCATACTTGCCAACTCTCCCGGAATGTCCGGGAGACTCCCGCATTTTGCGAGAGTCTCCCGGACTCCCGGGCGAGTGTGGCAAGCTCCCGAATTCTGCCCACTTCACTAGGAAGTGCCCACTTCCTAGTGAAGTGGGCAGAATTAGATCCCAAACGCCGCGATTCCCGATGAATCGCGGCGTTTAGCCCCGCCCCCCGCTGTCAAATGACGCAATTTGCGTCATGACGTCACAGGGGGCGGGGCCGAAATGACGCGATTTTGGCCGCCCCGCCCCCTCACGCCCCCCTCCACTGGCTGGCTCCCGGAAGAGAGCTGAAGAAAGTAGGTAAGTATGAGCATCATTCTAATAATCTTTTTTTAAATGTTTTATGAAAATTTTGAAGGCTCCTAGGTTGAAGCCATATTCCAAGGGATTTGGTGCAGATAGCTTCTTTAGGGTTGGGTTGTCTAGCAGGCTTTTGGGCAATGAATCTCCCTGGATCTTAGTTGTAAATATCACTGTAGGCCTGTAAATATCTAATTTTGGTATGACAAAGTACATTTGTACTGGTCTAGTTGTTTGCTTGCATGATTCATACCCATAAGGGGGTACAGGGAGTCCTCAATTATCACATGTCTACCTACAGATAAACCAGCTAGTCTGAGAGGATAGGAGTAATACATAAATCCAGTATCCCCACCGCTGGTTTATACGATCTCCAGCAGAATGAAGAACTGTATTGTATATTACCCACTAGAATAAAGGTCCACAATCATACAAGTCACCAGAATTGTGATTTACTTTGTACACTTGCCACTATAGTGGACTCGTTTGTATAGTAGTCACAAGAGTGGCCTTGTTTGTTTTGTTTTTTTTTGTTGTTTTTTTTTAAAGAAAATAGTGTACAACACCACTTTATTGTTATGTGCGCTGGGTTTAATCCCCAGTATATATTTTTAAGAGTAGAAATCGCTTTATTTCTGCCAAAAACCTTATCTAAATGTGACTCCTTGCTCTTTCTTCCCAGATGGTTGTAAGTAATCTATGGGAGCATTCACAGTGTCCACAGACGCTGCACTTCTGGTGATTCTGTAGACCCGCCTCCCATCTTATATTATAGGACACACTTTAACTTGACTCATGGTTTATCTTTTGCACATTAAAGAAGAAGGACTTCCTGACACAATAAGAATCACAATCAGCAAACAGTGAGCTGTCAACAACTCTGAAGAAACGTCTCTTGAATACGAGTCTAGGTCTATACTCTGACAGACACTGCAGGATGTCGCCTGTTAATAATATAGTGATTAATGGTAAAACATAAAAGAAAAAATGTTTGATCCCTTCCATCCCCCCGCCTCATAAAATACATTTAATAGGATGTTAACGTCTACTGTACATAAAATGCATTTTTAGTTGTTGCTGATTGCAAACACATGCTCTAGCGTACACAACTGTCATCACTATCCCTCGGCACTTACACCCAACTTGTAGCTGGTGCAAGTGAAACGACAGAAAGACTCGTACCTTTGAGCAGCCCAAAGCTTGAATCGGACGTTGCTGTGTGCTCACACTCTTACTGTACATAATTATGTGTATACTCCAAGTCCCCCGCCCGTTTCACACATGAAATCGTGGGCTGTAGTAGGTGTGTGACACCCTGAATACATATTTGTTTCACTGACTAGGATACAGGAGATGCCTTGAGATTGGCAGATGAGCGTCTCCCAATATACATAGTGATTTATAGATTGTGTTTGAGTGCCGGACAGCAATTTTTATTTTTTTTGTAGTAAGCGTCCTTTGCGCTCTGTTCTGGGAGAGCACAATGGGAGTTTATACAAACTACAGCACATATCTGCATTTACTTTCCTTTATGAATCAGGCCCCCTATGCGCAAAATGTGTGACTGGCAGCCAATCAGCGCTTGGTCCTCCAGCTGACAAACAAAAGAGAAAGCCAATCATTAACTAATTGGTTGATCTAAAATGCCAGGAGAAATTCCAAGCTGCTCAAGAGACTGGGAAAATGTTGGTTCAATCTTTTAGGGTCCCAGAAAACCTAAAGTTGACAACTCACTGTTTGTTGATTGAGAATCTTATTGTACCAGAAAATCCTTCTCCCTTAATGTGGAAAAAGGAAACAATGATTCAAATTAAAGTGTGCCCGTTAATAGAAGAAGGGTCTACAGAGTCAACAGATCTGGATAAAATATAATAGCACAAATGGAGGAAAATAGAAATTTACACTGAAAAAAGAAATCTTATGTAGAATAAAAAAAAAAAATTATAAAAATATTATGTTTACAAGTTAAGAGTTCCAGCCCTTTAAAAAAAACTTCAGTACAGAACTTTGTTTTGCGTGATATTATTTGCTCTTGTTCTCATGTCTGATAACATCTTAATGTAGCGTGGAGGGAGCTGTACAGTTTCCCTTGTGCCGACTCCTCGCTGTTTTGAAGAGGGAAATATATAAACATTGACAACTTAAAAAGAAGTGGAAGCTTTTAATAAAAGGCAGATCACTTGGACAGGAAATCATTACTAGATGATAGACCAGAACAAGATAGGAACGAAGATAAAGCAAAAGGAATGATTTATTACATAAAAAGCATCAGATTACCAGGACATTAAAAACCCATTGACGTGTTTTGCGCACTGGGCCAATTGTACGGAAGCAATTACTGTATAATAACCAGTTTAGATAGAAAATAGCCATACAGTAACTCTCTAGAACAAACTAGGCTGTTGCAAAAAAATAAATTAAGGACCAGTTAGAAGAAAGATGTATGATAGAATAAAATGGGCCTTTTATGAAATCATATTGCCTACACTTGTATACACCAAGCAAACGGTATATTCAGGAGCAGTGACCTGTCAATGGGTCCAGACCTTCCCCTAATGGGCCCTACATCCACCAAAAGGATCTGTTACTTCTGACCGCCAGGACAGTGCCGAAATCCCTTCAACTCAGGCAGACTGCAGTACAGGTCACTGTATAACACCACACAATAAACAAAATAATTTAAAAATACACTAGGCCGCTGTCCTAAATATTTGGAATACAGCAGTGGTCTATTCTGCCTAATTATACAGCTCACCCCCATAATCTATATAGTGAAGTCCAGTTGCAGAGCTTTCGGATGATCCCAAATATATTGCATCGGCCAAACTAATACACAACAATCCAGGGTTTTATAGATAGTTCTGCTGCAATATTTCACAGGCAGTTCTTTGTGGGACTGAATGGCATTACCAGAAACTCCAACACCTATATCAGGAAAGTCTCTGGTATTTATTTCCACTGCAAATAAAGAGCAGGATGAGCTGGAGTATAATGGACACCAACCTCAAACTACAATCTTTGGTACCTTCTTACTCATTGGCCAGTAGTAGGTGGAAACATCTTGCTCTGACTGGGCTACAATCATAGCATTAAGAAGCACAGTGGCATATTGAATATCCAAATCATCTCCAGATATATAATGTACAGTCTCCTTGAGAAACCAAGGGCTGCATAGAAAAATATCCTGTCCTATGACTGTACAATCACTTTCATATTCAAATGAAATCCATAGATACTTTTTTATTAAAATACAATTACAGATTCACCATTTTAAATGCATTTCTTTGGAAATCAGTGCTGTAAGTGGGGCGGTGTGCTACCCTTGCAGAGCATGTGTGCATTAGACTTGCAGCTGTGGATGTATGATCCATTCCCCCCCACCCCCACCTCCCCCCCCCCTTCTCTCTCCCTTACCCTTTGTGGGTGGAGGCCCAGTTCCGGGTGGAGCGATATTTATTAAATGTGGTTAAGAATTATTTAACATCAGGGATGGGTGAGCTAAATAGGTATATTTATTAACTGTTAAATTAATAGCATTATTACTAGGGATGTTTGGAGGGAGGAAAAAATAGATTTATTTAATTTGGGATGTGAAAAGCAGAAAAGACATTTTGCCAACAGTGACTCCACACATTGTATAAGTCCTGTGATCCCAGAACCAATTCCCTGCGGAGTGGGAAGCAGTAGAAGTTAGTTTATCATCGTATGCAGAAATTGGACACCAAACTTCAGTGCAGGAGAGAAGAAACAACTCTGCCAATAGTAGTATCACAGTAAAGCATGGGTCACCCCCGACCTCTGCCAGCTCAGTAATGATCCCACATGTACATGCATCCACCCCACCTCCATCTAGTGTAAGTGAAACAAGCACAGATGGGTTTAAACTGTCTGATTGCATTTTGCCTTCAGGTTCATGTACACAGATGATCCCCTTTCTCTTAAAAGGGACTTACTTTCAACTTACATTGAATTAAACAGAATGAACTTATTACTATGGTGATTGTAAGAACCATACTCATGGCACCTTTGCTGTCCACTCAGGGCAAGCAAGGGTGACTGCTCAATGCAGCATAGAAGGATGAATACTGCAGGGTTCATCCATGCTCAGAAAATCAATCACCCTAGGTTGCTCCCAATTGGACATGTAAATGACCGTTGCATACACAATAGGGATCTCCAGACTGAGCCTCGTGTGCTAGTAATAGTTCAGTCTATGCCAACCTGCATTCAACCAGTTTCCATGCATACAGCTGCAAGATGGACTCAACAAGATTTGCCTTTTTATGCTATAACCATTTTATGTTGATGAATTGCACTATTTCATGGAGAGTCTACTTCATAGCTCCCCTACTAAGCCCATTTGTGTCTTATTTGATCGTATGGTCTCTTTCTTCCCACTCTAGACTAAGCACTCACGAGCAGGGTCCTCTCTAAACCACGTCTCAACCTTCAGTCTACCTCGTATGTATCAATTATGTTTTCATGCTTAAAAAGTCTATTTGTGTAAGCCTTGCGAGTCCATGTTTAACTTGGCCATAAGCAAGTACGTCGTAAGTACAAATCATAACTGTTTCTATGATTTGTTATTGTATGTGTGCTCCCATGCCTTTTTATTAGGTTTACTTAGTATTGAAGTGTTTTGTATATATACACTGTCCAGCGCTGCGAAATTTGTGACACCTTACAAATAAACAATGATGATTATATTATAATAGGTTAACAGAATACAAACACACAACACACTTTAATGCACCTCAAACCGGAGATGCCGTCTGGAGTGTTTTATTTGAAAGAACACATGCATCATTTGTTACAAACAATATAAAAACAGTACGGTCTAGTATCCATTTTTAACAAAAATGGAATGGAATATACTGAAATACTTCATATAAACAAATTAAAATATATTAATAAGATATGAATCTTCATATAATGTGTGCCAAAGTACTGCCTTTCAAGGATGAAGGCCTTATTTATAGCACAGACATCTGGCCACAAATACTGTAAAATACCAAATCTGTCATGAAGCACTGGTGTACGTTAGACAGCACAACTGGGGGCCAAGACACTGGAGGCAATTTAATTTAAAAGCAGACAGACACACACACACACACACACGCATTTTAAAAGAAACCCACAAACTTTCAGTAGTTAAAACAAAAAACATACTATCAACTTGTGTTATCAAAATCACAAAAAAAACAAAAAACAAAAAAAGGTTAACAGTAAAGTGAAGGCGCCCATTTAAAATAATTCACAAAGACACTAAAAGCAATGTACAGATATTTAAACACTGGGATCAACAGAGGACAGGAGAGTTCCTGGTCACCGGTAATCCTCACGGTTTGTTTATTTGTCCTGTGAACAGCACCGCCCCTGGAAGAAAGAATAAATTATATACAAGTCAGAGAGGCATTAACAGTTATTTAAGTACAGGCGGCAGTTAAATTTCAGAAATCTGTACAAATATGTAGAGTAATATGTTACATGGGATTCATACAGTGTCTTATTCTTTACGCCCTTTAGTGATAAAGAACCCGTTTACAGTAAAGATGCAAAATCCTATGTAAAACTCATCTGACTGTTATACAATCTAATCACCCGAATGGAAGCTACAGTACTTTGTGCATTTTTTATTACAGGCTGAAACTGGCTCCCTAAGTTGTGTATTAAATGGACTCATTCGCCACACAGTGGAGGCATCCATTGGGCAGAGTTGATTCATTCATGAGAATGCTGCCCAGCAATTCACTAGGAACCAATGCCTCATCAATACCACTCATTAAGTGCCTTAATCCCGTCAACAGCTATTTGTGAAACTTTAAACAACCATTTCAGAAACGTAACAGAAGATACCATCACCCTACGTAACAGAAGTACAAACTGTACAATGGGGATAGTTTACATATGCATCTGTAAATGTTACCAGATAAGACTTTGTAGAAGTCATTTAGTTCCAGACAATCTCCAGGCAAAGCCATCTAGTCTGTTCTTTTTTGGGTGTGTTTGTGGGGGGGGGGGGGGGGGGGGTATTTGTAATAGTAGGAGCATTAAGTTTGTTGCATTTGCAAATCTTTTACTGCACAAGTTCCGACCGCAACTCTCGTAGCCTATTCCAAAGATCTGTTTCCAAACAAGTTCTTGCTTAACAAGCAGCAGCTGGGCCATTGCCTCTCGAGCCGGTACAAATTCAACCTTTAGGGCCAGCTGGCTATGACCATACACCGCATGGATGTGTCTAGTGTCTGAGGGAAAGATCCACAGCCACTTGTATTGCATTTTAAGCACAATTGGAGCAACTGTGAAGCATTATTAAAATTAAGATACCAAAGTTTAGATCATTCCCTATTTTCTTTAAAATCACTATGCGTGCGTTTTACTCCTCCTGGAGTACTTTTCCCATTGCCAAAACTTTATCATCATCATCATCTGCAAAAGACAGACCTTACTTTGAAGACCTCAATAAGGAATAAATTAAACAAAAATGGGACTCTGTTTGTTAACCAGTGGAGTGCCTCAGGTTTCCAATGTTCCTCAGAGTTGATAACACTATTTTCCTGTACTTTTATCCAAATTATTGATTCCACAACCTTGAAGTTAAATACAAGGATTTATATTTCTGAATTTATTTATTATGGGATACTGTATCAAATGCCTTGCTAAACCCTATATGAATAAAATTTAAAAAAAAAAAAAAAAAAAAAACACCCACACCCCTTGAAAAACTACCAACCTAGCCCCCATGATCTATCAAGTTAGTTACAAAGTCAATCTTTCATCAGTAAATCCATGATGCTTTGGAACTGGTAATTTATAACACAACTTACTATACACAGATACAAATACTATCAGGAACTTAAGGCTACATACATAGGCAGAGACAATGTTTGGAGCCAATAGACACATGTATCCAACACGCATTATAAAGAATACTCAAAAGACAATTTGAAAGCAAAAAAAAAAAAGGCATAGTTGAGAGGTATGAAACGTCAAGTACAAAATATGTTAACCTGCTTACTAGTCTACGGTTAAATAAACTATAGAAAAGACCCCTAAAACTTCACACAAACACAATCACACATACCTGTTGGATTATGCCTGATGAAAAACAGGAACGGTCTGTCTACTATAAACCAGGGAGGAGACGATCTTGCTATCAAAATTGCAGCTGAAAATTAATTTGAAACAATTTTTATTTGTACCTGTGGAAGTTGGGCAGAAATGTTCAGGTTAATTTCCTATCAAATGACATACAATACAAATGTGCTGCAACCTTTATCAACCAGTCAGATATTAGCTGCCTTCATTAAAAATTGATTTAGAGTCCAATTCTGACCCAGCTGTTAACGACTGGATGCGTTTCCAGTAGGACTGTACAATACCCAGATCAAGAATCACCTGGTGGACTAAGGGAGGCTGCTGTCATGATCTGCCTGTGTTTAGTCATCTGTCAATCATTGGATTTACAAGCATATCTGAAAATGATCCAGTCTAAACAGATTTTGCTTTATTTTTTGAACATTTTCGGGATGTAAATGTGGCAATATCAAACCAATTCACCAAAACAGTAGTGGGAGAAAATATTAGCATTAGACAATAGCGCAATGCTCGTAACACAAGATCCATTACAGGGCACCATCACCCAATCACAGAATGAGATTGTTAAGTCCCCCCTAAATATGAAGTTCAGGTGATGGTAGGACAGTCAATAAATATATTCTAAAAGCGTAAAGGTAAAGTGTAACAAGGCATTTCGGCCTGTGTTAGATTGGGACCAGTCTGGGAGGTTTGCGATTTTGAGATGCTTAAACTCTTGGTACTTGCCATTGTTATTATAATATGACTGCTCAACAGTCAGTGAGAGCAAAAAACACCTAGAGATGGGAATAACCACATCAAACGTCTTGTTACTAACTGAGAACCATATGTACATGTGTAGGGTATCTTGAAGACATAGGACAACTATCAACCAATGACTACAAGAAAAAAGCATTTGGGACATTCGTCAATGTCTATTTAAAAAGACAAAGGGCTACATAGTCAGATATAGTTAAAAGGGTGCATCCAACATGTGCAAGGTTATACAACGATGGAAAGCAGAGGAACAGCCGAGGGCGGGGGAGGGAGAAATCACGGTTTTAGCATATAAGCATCTCCATCAGTAGAGGTCTGCGGAGACATCCAACACTCACCATACAGGACAGCAGAGGCTGTCCATTATATTGGCACAGAGGTGCTGGGGCCAGCAAAGGATTAATCAATGGTGAGATCCCTGGCACACAAACAGGTTTCTATGCTCACATTAATTGTATTATTGGAATCCCTAGCTTGGATATGTCAGTTTGCCCAAGAGAATGGTTACTGGAATGGTTGTAATACTACAGGTAATTTAATGGATGCTACTACAGCAACAGATAAGGTATGAACGTTGAGTTTTTAATAGATATGATCACAATTACATAATGTCCTATATAATTGTTATTTTATTAGTTCAACCCAACACATACAATAACTATTAATTTCTCTATAGCCACTGGTATTATTCCATGCAATAATTATTTGTATACCTTCCCTACTGTGCACCAAAATAGATTTTTTAATTTTTTTTTTATTTTTTATTTTTTTTATAGTATTTGTACTGTAAGAGTTTCTCCACCTATGGAACGGTTAATATAGTCTTGAAGCACGATTACTCCTTAGTACCATGTGGCAAGCGTTCGCAATGTTTGCCAATTGCCCCTTATGGAAGCCAGAAAACCCTGACCAAATCACATCTGTGACATCCAAGCACATCCCCCACCATTACCCTCTCTCTCATTAGACTAGTACATTTACTTTTTACCTAGGTTTTTGTTTTTAATTTCCATGGAACGAAGTTCTTTTAGAACAACAGACAACACATGCAGGATTAGCACGATTATCAGCAATAAGGGATTATCATTTATATATCCCTTTTAGAATTTACCATGCATTAAACTTTACCATTAATTTGTAGATTTTACTTAGGTAAAGAATTGTTTTAGTTTATTTTGCTTGGAGCTGGAATAAGCTTTTTTTCATTTGATTTGGCCATTTAACATTTCCCCCCTCTATGTATTGATCGAATGAGAATCAGCAACCTGTGTATTACTCTATGCAGAGCACAACACACTGAGAAATAAAAATACTACTTTTTCACTGTGGTGCAAGGTTTCATTGGATTACACAAACCGGCAGGTCTGCTAGAGATATCAGGCCTAATCCTGGATTGGATGTAATGGGTTACAGGAATCCGTGATAAATCCCACTCTTACCAGTAGCCGCTGATGCCTTCGTACCGTCCTCTTTCACTTCTATTTTAGCTTTCTGCAGCATATGAGAAACATGAACTTGCTCTGATCCTGATTATGGGAACAGAAATATTGTGTGTTATTACAGATAGAGTTATCACCATTCTTTATATACACCACCAGTATATTCTGCAGTGCTCTAAAGTCACAGCGTTAACTAGACAAAAATTATGTTCTGCCAAGTGTCTAGTTTATTTCAGTACCATCGCTTACAGTGAAGCAAACTTTTACCCATTTATACCATTAGGAAAGATATTTATTCAGCTGTATAAAATAAAGATTTCCACTAAATTCTTATCCTCTAATCAATATGATTTATAACATTATACAATTTCTGCTAGAAAAAAAAACAAAACGCACTTAGGTTTTCTGTATCACTAAAGAATAACCAATTTGCAGTGTATTTTGCAACATTGTTTCAACAAAGTGATCAGCAAACACTAGCCCTGGCTGCCTAACACAATCTATTTTAGTGAACAGGGAATGGAGTCTGACGAGTTTATTCCTCTACACCAAAATTGATGCATAGCAACAGAAAACCTTGGGTTATTAAATATGTTAGAAACCATTTCAACAAATGCATATTTTCCACTAGAAAATGTAACAATTAGTATATTTTGTTAGAATTGGAACTATATAAAATATATGATGAATTGGGATTTAAAAATAAAAAACAAAAACATTTTATAATAAGTTGTGGTTGAAATTGTTGTATCCGTCTTAGACACTAGGTGGCACCAGAGTACATGCAAACAGTGTAGATAACTCCTAAACATTTGAAGCTCATAGCAGATTAGAATTGTATCTTTTCAGGGAGACTACATGTAGGTAAAGGTGTAATCTTTACATTTAGGGGCATATTCAATTGTTTGATTTTCCTGCAGCGTTAAAAGTATTACTGTTATTACGGTAATACTAAGCCGGATTTCAGCTCACAGCTCCCTGAGCTGCGAGCTGAAATCCAGCGTGAAAGGAACCGTAATAACGGTAATTACGCACAATATTACTGTAATGACGGTAATAGTACGCAAGCCGCATTACTTTTCTGTGTAACGCCAACAATTGAATATGCCCCTAAGTGTAAACTGCTACTGATTTTGCTTCATGTAGCAAACGCTAAAGACCCAGAATGGTAACTTTATCTTATAGATTCATTCGCAGCTGTTACCAAAGAGAGACATGGCATTTTTTTTTTTTACAGAAGACTCAAGTTCCTATGAGAGAAGTCTACTTGCTTGAAGTGCAGAATCTCCAGAACAAATAAATATTGAGTATCGAACAAAAATACATAATAAAATAGTTTCCCCACTACTTTAAAATAAAAGGATATTAGAAGTCACCTTAGAAATTATCTACAATCATTTACATTTGATTATTAGACCAGTGGTGAGCCAGAGGACGGCCCACCAGCAGCTTGGCGAGACGTCACGTGCAAACCCAGCTCTCTTCGCCCAATCTTCTCTGCAAACTTCTGCTCCTCTGTAATCACCACCGTTTTGCTCCATAACCCAAACATCTTGGCAAAAATCTAGGTGGATGGAAGAACCAAATCTAGTGCACTTCATAAATAACATTCAATGTGTGCGCTCTCAGCCTAGAGAAAAGGGATGCTTGGTCATGTCAAGAGGCACAGTATGAATAGGCTTGAATTCTAAACTGGCAGAACCATCATCATAAACATGACAGGATTACTGTAATATCTCCAAGTCTGCTGCCCAGTGAGCCAACCCCCAATGCCTTCATCTAGAATCATCATTTCACCTACCAAGTGCTCACATCACTATCTTTTCTTGCCTTTTTAGATGGCTACACCAAGGTTAATTGAAAGCGTAGGCCATATATCCGATATATAGCATTATTGCAGTGGTGGAGGTTCTCTAGGTCACCTAAATGAACTGAAGAGTCTGGTTTCGTCTGCTCTACTACAATTTGCTGTAGACATGACACAGAGCTCTTGATGCTCGTGTCTGTTCCAGCTACGTGAGGCAATCTGTCACTTCAGTGATATTCAATGGCAGCAGTGATGTTTCGGACTTCTGATTATTTTCAGTACAATACACACCCTTCAAAATCCTTCAGCGTTGGAAGGGAACAGACGTATGCTCTAACACCGTCCACAGCGGTGTCCCACGGAGAGCGCCGTACAACACCACCAGTGGCTTGTGAAATCATCGGTGCCGTCTGTTTCTTCAGCTGTGTGTGGCCTCTGCACATGGTGCTTTCCTGAGAAACTGCTCCAAATCTTTGAGGACCCTCCGGATTTTCAGTTTCAGTATTGGTCTTTTAAAATTAGATTCTGAGATGAATTAGCTTTTATAATGTGAAAGTCCTTCTTTCCAGCGAGGAAACATATGCATTGTGTACCAGACTCAGAAAGTTAATTTCCAGGGCTCACATTTAGGTAGCAGGAGATGTTCTGTGCCCTAAAACTATCCTAAGGACTAAATTCTACTGGGATACACAAGGACTTTTTCTGGTACTATGACCAGATATCAGTATCAGATACTGATTTGGTATAGGAGGCGAAGTGTTCAATTTCCTACAAAAATACCTACTGAAGATTGACTTCTACTATATGAAAGGTTCTATTCAAGCAGTATATATGCACCCTCTACCAGTCCTGATAATCCATTAATCAGAAGCAGCATTGTTTGGGACCCAAATTACTTCCTTGCTTTGCAAAGGTTACAACTTATATACTTCAAAGCACAATTGGTGGTTATATATCCCTTCTCTGGGAGAGGGTTATTCAACTGCAAACATTTGAGAAGGATCTCAAAATGCAATGAGTTAGGCATATACAGTTCTCTCAACCTGCAGTGGGCACTGGCATTATTCATATACTCAATGCCATCAGATAGTGTGAATAACTTTTCACGCTACACCGTCCCCATTATAAAACAGTGGAAGCCAGGGGTATATCGTTCTCTGCCTTACCAAAGAATCCTCACAAAAAGGTACTAGAGGAATGGTATCGGGCAGTGTTGGCTAACCTGTGACAGTCTAGGAGTTGTGAAACTAGCATACCCTTCCACCAATAAGCTGCTATATATTGGCAAAGCATGCTGGGACTTGTAGCTTCACAAGACCTGGAGTGTCACAGGTCAGCCAACACTGGTATAGGGGTTACGGTTGCAAAAATATAATATTTCCTACTACTTTATTTAACACAAAAAAAAAAATTTAGATAGATTTTTATACTTTAGATTAAAAGTCCAAAGAATAAGAGCAGGGACAACACTTCACTATCTGGTGACTATGAATTAAGCAGCTCAGACTTACTGGTTATCTTTGTGAAGTTAGCCTTAGAAGAGTCAAACATATCCGTGATGCCAAGGTTTATAAGAGGTTCCTTCAGATTGGCCTCAGCCTCCACTGTGAATCTGGATTTAAGAAGAAATTGAAATCAGAAATATAATAGAATATATATAGGCGCTGTATATTAAAAAGTATTCATTATTGTTATAATAAGATTTGACAGTATGCATTGATGTACATGCAGGCCCCTCACTTCTTCCTTTTTCTACTCCATCACTATACTATAAAAAAAAAAAACACAAGACACTATTAAAAACAAAAGATAAGAAACCATGTAATTCTATGGGGTGAATGGCAGGGAAAGGTAGTGAGGAAACCACTTGTGCAATTAACATTGTGGTTCAGAAAAGTACAGCAAAGCCTACAGCTTTTTACACTGTCAGGAGTCCCACAAACCAACTACTGTAGGCTTAACAATTAGTCCGTGTAGTACTATTGTACAACATAAACTCCACACATATTGTACATAATATATATATATATATATATCTAATATATAAATGCTTAGTGGCGTTTGTGTGTGTGTGGAAAAAAAAAAAAAGTTGCAGCCCCACCTGCTGGGCAGAGTTATACACTGACCTACTAAATTCTTAGTGTGTGTGGGGAAAAAAAATTCAAAAAGGGCTGAAATTTGGTAGGGCTCAAACTCATTTTCGTGAGGTAATTTTACCTCATGAACACACATGTGTAGAGGTGTGCGTTAGTGTATGTGTGTGTGTGTGTGTGTGGAAAAAACTATTTTCTCAGAAAGGGCTCATCCAATTGACCTGAAATTTGGTATACTGACATTATTTGACAAAAAAATTAGAATAGTCAAGTCAGTTAACATCCATCATCCCCCCTTCCCCCCGTGGGAGGGGTAGTAAAGGCTAAATTTACGAGTTGAGGGGTCAAACTCATTTTCGTGAGGTAATTTTACCTCATGAACACACATTAAAAAGGGCGCTTGCATCGGGAAGTAACGCTCTTCCCCTGAGGAGGCCTGGGCTAGGCCCAAATGCATGACAAGAACATTTTTAAAGACCTTAAGTAGCTTGATTTGACTAGAATGCATGAGTATCATGTACGGGTTAACATACACATACATACATTATACACATATATATATATATATATATATATATATATATATATATATATATATATATATATATATATATATATATATATTTATATTGTCTGCATAATACAGACTGCTTTTAGTTATATGAAGAAACATTTTAAGGACTTTACTCAAATATTTGGGTATGTAGTGATTGAAAAGTTAACAAAAAAAAAATCCACACCACACACACCTAAATGATAATACACACGCTGAAGCTGCATAGAGGATTGTGCAAAATAACAAAAAAATAAATAAATAAACAGCAAAACAGTATCTTACTTGGGTAAAATGAGCTGGACCCTCTTAGGCGCCATAGTCATCCAACTTTGCAGGGTTTTCGTACTAATGTGGGGAATGATGGCAGAGAGGGGTGTGCTTTCATCCGTGGGAACTGCCACCAACATACTTACACTTCCTCCATGGTAGGGCAGTTCTATTACATTGTACCACAGACCACTGGGTGTACTTGCAGAGCCTGTATTAAACAAATGTACAATGTTATAATATACACGTCGCCCAGCATCAACCTAGCACGAGATTGCATGCAAATATCACAGCACTAATTATATTATCTATATTTATATATCTCAATCATACCGATTATTAAAACCTTTTACCAAAGCACTCAATGGGCTTCCACACTTGGTGGACCTTCACAATAGGTTTGACATAAGGAAACCAGTTTGCTGCATGAATGTCGTTTTCTATAGGAGGGAAGATCGGCTTTGCATTGTGCTCTATACCAGTGTCAAAGCATTAGAATGTACAGAGTAGTGATACATGTCCTGATTGTCTGTATGAAGCCCCTTCTTGAAGAATGAATACTAGGTGAACTGCACTATAAAATGGGATTATTTTTATTATGTTCATTCATATAAAATATATTTCTATGAATATTATTTTTCTACTTAAGTGTACAGCATCTGTGCTGTATATCTACTATCAGTAATGTACGCAGTAGATTTCCAGGTGGACCCATCATAACAAAGTCTGACATTACTGAAAAAGGGAGGAGAAAATACAACACACAGACACAAGCTTGTAATTCAAATAGCAATCAGCAGCTCCATACCAAAACATTAAGGAGTTGAAGTGAAGCAATCATGAGAATACAGAGAGAATTAATCAAGCCTTTTCTCTATTATGTTGACTTACGAAAGAGGGGGCCTGAACAAAACAGTTAAAGGATGAGACAGAGACACACATATACTTACATGTATAATATGGGCATTATGCATGGCTAGATGCTTCAAAATTAGCCTGCAAAACTTCTCCACCCCATGAAGTTTAGATTAGGTTGCATATGTGTGTCACATTTTTATTTAGTTAAACTGGTTCACAGGCGACTCCATTCCACCACATCTAGTGTATACACATAATCCGGAGCAGCACGGTGGCTTAGTGATTAGCACTTCTGCCTCACAGCACTGGGGCCATGCATTCTATTCCTGACCATGGCCTTATCTGTCTGGAGTTTGTATGTTCTCCCCATGTTTGCATGGGTTTCTTCCAGATGCTCCGGTTTCCTCCCACACTCCAAAAAGATATACCAATAGGTTAATTGGCTGCTATCAAAATTGACCCTAGTCTCTATTTCTCTCTCTGCATGAGTGTATGTTAGAGAATTTAGAATGTAAGCTCCAATGCAGTAGAGACTGATGTGAGGGAGTTCTCTGTACTGCGCTGCGGAATTAGTGGCGCTATATAAATAGCCGATTATGAGATTATAATCCATTCAATGTAGGAATTAATTAGTCTTCAATACTGCCACTGAAGTAGCCCACAATGCATATACTATAAATGAAAATTAAGTGTCAGTAGACAAAATGATAATAAAATCATACAAATGTTCTTGTCAGCAATACTCACCACTCCTGAACAAAGAAAGCTGGGCCAGCATCGGGACTTGATAGGCTTTGCCATCTGGACCATGGAATGTGCGCTTTTTCGTGTTTTCTGGCTGGAAGCGAGATTTCCATAGGCCCTTGAAATACAGTGCATTGATTACAACCAGTCGCGTCATGGAGGCGTCCAACAACTCAGGAGAGATTAGGGTCTCGATCATTCCTATAAAGACATGTAAAGATATTTGTAAAACAATTCTTTAATGCAGTACAGAAAGTGTCAGTCACATTCAGAATGCCCCAGTTGTTTCTCCTTACATGTTAAAATATATCCAAGAAAAATGAAAAAAATAAAATTAAAGCATAATATACATCGTGGTTTGTATCCCATTATAAGGTGACACATTAGACGGTTGTGAGTTTTATCAGCAGTTCTGTTTTTCTTTGATGGTCATTATGTATTCGTCATTACTTGCATTTGAGCCCCGTTCTATGACCGGTGATTAAATAAGGACTATACACCATGTAATTGCCTGTAGGTCAAGCTGCGATATTGAGGAGCTGCACACAACTGCAGTCCCCCTTACAGCTAACAATGTGCGCGGTGCCCACTTAGACAGATGATGTAGCAGAGCTGAGCCATGTTATTTGTTCACAAAAAAGTGAAAATTATAAATGGAATCAGAATACATAACCAAGATTACAACGGCAGAGACAAACGATTCAAACACATTTATGATGGATGTTGTCCATAGCTAGATTTCCCTGAGCTCCAGTGTCAAGAATGAGCCGGGACACCCTTAATCCATCATCACACATGTATTTATAGAGTGTATAGTGCAACCTTTATCAAAGCGGTAATATATATGCCAGCAATGGAAGCTGATACTCATTTACAGAACACCCCTCTTCACAGGTAGATCCCCACACACACACACCTTTTGTACATTGAACACGCCAGTAACCATTAACCCATCTTCTGCCTGGAACCTCCACATCACCTTCGAGCTATGAGCACAATAATCAGAGATACTAAGAGCTCTGCAAAGCCCTGGAATCACCACATAGACATGTAGACCTGGCACTGCTGGTACTCTCCAGGCCTCTGGGTATTGGTGGTGTGGCCGGACAGAGAAGAAGCCAGAAAATATGCCCAACACCTCTGCTTTTACAGACAACCAGCCAGAGGAGATGAGTCAACTGGTCCTGGCTGTATCTGTATTTGGAACATCTGAGATGATTGGGAATTTGTGTTTTTTTCAGGTAAAAGTTCTCCATAACTTGGAGCACCATACACAAAATTTTGTAGACTTAAAAATTGTCCCTGTATTTCCCCAGTTTGTTCCCAGACACCCCTCTTCATTAAATAGTTTAACAGTACTAGTCACAATGACAAAAATAAGGTGGTGATCAGGTCTGTCAGCATCTCACAGCATTCTGGATTTCAGAATTGGGAGACAGCAGCCAGACTTCTCCAAAAAGTTGTCATGGCCCCATCACAATCACCTGCCCCCAACACCCCCCACCCTTCCACACTGCCACCCATTCACAGCTGGGTGTCATAGCAAAAATGATAAAACATTAGTAATTTTCTTAATATGTTTCATGTGAATGTAAAATAAATACGGGTCAACATAGTAGATAACATAGAAAACAACATACTATAATCAATTAAAAGGAGAACATCATACATATATGAAAACCGCAACATTTAAAAAAATAGCCGAAATAAAATGTAGGTCAGTTAAAAACAAAACAGTTCCTATAAAGCAATTAAAATATAGATTAAAAAAAAAATATATGTTAAACCATTCCAAATGTAAATAAAAAGCCAAATTTAATAAACCAAAACACTAACCACTAATTTATACCTATGAAAGTCTATTCTGTGAATCCAAATCCTATTCAGATTTTATCAAGACCTTTCAGAAAGATGTACTTTTTAAGTCACCAAAATACTAAGGTCATCTGTAGCTATTTACAAGTTTTAGTTAATACAGAGAAAATAAAAAAAATATATATAACAAAAAAACACTTCCTGAGAAGAATGCTTCCTCTTTATACATTATATTATTTCCTGCATAAGAAGCTCATATTTGTAAATGTAGCACATCTGTGAGACGCTTACCCTTTGTTTCATTCTTTATCCACTGGTTGATCATAGAGGCAGCTGTGTTCCTGTCCTGGAAGTCAACACTTCTCACTTGGCTGTGAAAGATTTCTTTATTCTTGCTGACAAAGGCTTCCTCCATCGTGAATCCGCTGTTGGCAAACACAGCATTGGCTGTGGTGACAATATCTTTATTCTTCTTTGCAACTATTGCCTTGTTGATCTTCTTTAGTATTTTACCAACCACTGCGCAGAAAGGTGAGAAATCATTTTGTAAAACAAATAGCATTATATGTATCATTTGTATTAGATTTATTAGAAAAAAAAAACATAAAAAGAAAAAAATCCTTAGGAGTCAAATCCAGAATTCCTACATACAAGCCTTGGAAGAGCAGTACTCACTGGACTTGCATAGGAAAACGCACATGAGATCCACATTTTGGTCTGGCTATGTATGTATGTATCTATCTATGTATCTATCTATGTATGTTCAAGTCCATAAATATTGGGACATCGACACAATTCTCATATTTTGGGCTCTATACACCACCACAATGGATTTGAAATGAAACTAACAAGATGTGCTTTAACTGCAGACATTCAGCTTTAATTTGAGGGAATTTACATCCAAATCAGGTGAACAGTGCAGGAAGGTTTCTATACGTGGCTCCCACTTTTTAAGGGACCAAAAGTAATGGGACAATCAGCTCAAAACCTATTTCATGGACATGTGTGGGCTAGTCCCTCGTTATTTCATCATCAATTAAGCAGGTAAATGTCTGGAGTTGATTCTAGGTGTGACATTTGCATTTGGAATCTGTTGCTGTCAACTCTCAATATGAGATCCAAAGAGCTGTCACTATCAGTGAAGAAAGCCATCATTAGGCTGAAAAATCAAAACAAACCCATCAGAGAGATAGCAAAAACATTAGGTGTGGCCAAATCAACTGTTTGGAACACTCTTAGAAAGAAAGAACGCACCGGAGAGCTCAACAACACCGGAAGACCACGGAAAACAACTGTGGTGGATGACAGAAGAATTTTTTCCCTGGTGAAGGTAAACCCCCTTTCACAACAGTTGGCCAAATCAAGAACACTCTCCAGAAGGTAGGTGTATATGTGTCAAAGTCAACAATCAAGAGAAGACTTCACAAGAGTGAATATAGAGGGTTCACCACAAGATGTAAACTATTTGTGAACCACAAAAACAGGAAGACCAGATTAGAGTTTGGCAAACAAAATCTAAAAAAAAGCCATTACAGTTCTGGAACAACATTCTATGGACAGATGAGACAAAGATTAACTTGTACCAGAGTGATGGGAAGAGAAGAGCATGGAGAAGGAAAGGAACTGCTCATGATCAAAAACATACCACCTCATCAGTGAATCATGGTGGTGGTAGTGTCATGGCGTGGGCATGTATGGCTGCCAATGGAACTGGTTCCCTTGTATTTATTGATGATGTGACTGCTGACAAAATAGCAGGATGAATGCTGAAGTGTTTCAGGCAATATCTTCTCATATTCAGTCAAATGTTTCAGAACTCATTGGACAACGCTTCACAGTGCAGATGGATAACGACTTGAAGCATACTGCAAAAGCAACCAAAGAGGTTTTTTTAAGGCCAACAAGTGGAATGTTATGCAATGGCCAAGTCAATCACCTGACCTGAATCCGATTGAGCATGCATTTCACTTGATGAAGACAAAACTGAAGGGAAAATGACCCAAGAACAATCAGGAACTGAAGACATTTGCAGTAGAGGCCTGACAGAGCATTACCAGGGATGAAACCCAGCGTCTGGTGATGTCTATGCCTTCCAGACTTCAGACTGTAATTGACTGCAAAGGATTTGCAACAAAGTATTAAAAAGTGAAAGTTTGATGTAGGATTGTTTAGTTTCTCCCATTACCTTAAAAAGTGGGAGGCACATATAGAAACTGTTGTACTTCCTACACTGTTCACCTGATTTGGATGTAAATACCCTCAAATTAAAGCTGAATGTCTGCAGTTAAAGCACATCTTGTTAGTTTCAAATCCATTGTGGTGGTGTATAGAGCCCAAAATATGAGAATTGTGTAGATGTCCCAATATTTATGGACTTGACTGTATGTATGTATGTATGTATGTATGTATATATAAAATAGAAGGAGGACTACAAATTCAGCAGTATTGTAACATAAAAATAGTCCTTCCACTGTCATTTGGAAAGGGTAACAGAAGTGTTTAGAACAGCAGGGCTGCCATCAGGGGGTACCAGGGGGCCCACTGGGAGGGGAAGCTGCTCTGAACACAACTTGGCAGCTCCCCCACACACACTCATCCTCACGCCACTGCTGTGTTGAGGAAGCAACACTCTGCAATAAATCAAAACACCAGTCTGCATTGCAACAGTCATCAGATCTCTCCAATGACAGCTTCAAGGAGTCCAAGTTTAAATGGGCATTTCTGATTGCAGCCCTGTATAACAGTGTAGCGCATACTGATTTTTAGAGTCTTCATGGTTAAAAGAAACTATCATTGATAGATACACTAAGTTAATAAAATATGGATATATGCATTATATAAACAGATCTACACCCAAAAAGTTGTTAGAGGTAAAACAAAAACGGACCATTCACTTTATACCGCATTGCCGTTGTCAGCTGCTTTTTGGTCTTGCCGTCTGCTCCCAGCTGAAGCATGCCCAACACAGATGCAACTCCATGGGGAGAAATGACCACATTGTCATTAGGCTTAGTCTTCACCACCTGGTTAAACACCTGGATTCCAATATCCGACCCAAGTTCCTCAAGAGATTTATGAGTAATTTGAGATTGCACAGAGGTCAAGTATACCACCGTAAGTAAAGCCAAGAAAAGCCTCTTCATGATCCTTAAAAAACTATAAAAACAACACAAAGACGATAAATAAGAAATGTTAACATCAAATTGTCACATGTTCAAATTATCATTTTCTTAGAAAGCGCATACATAAATATTTATAGATTTTATTTTACCTATTTTATACTTTACTAAATTTGTAGTAAAGCAACACAAATAAGAACCTAAAAGTACTCTGAAAGGCAGTAACAGGACTTTAAACTGGAAATATCAGAAAGAACCAAAACAAAAAAACACTTCTCTAAAGATGAAACTGGTGTTTAAGTTTCCCAACCTCCAAGCAGACCATGAAATTTTACTGAAGGTGGATATATTCCAGTTCAGGAATCAGGAAGAAGAGCTGGTTTAAATTTAGAGGGCTTCTAATCACCTAAAAATAAGGTTGTATAGAGCCCAGACACTCGCTACATTGAAATCAGATGAACTTTAGCAGGTTTTTTCTTTCCGGTTTGTTTTTTTCCCACTTACCCCACCCACTTCCTATCAGGTAGCAAGCAAATTCCAGAAAGAGAACAATTACAATAGGGGCTGAGAGAACAAAGGGGGGCAGGAGCTGGAAAGAACAGGGGGAGGGGGGCTGGAAAGTACTGGGGCGATTGTTGGAGAGAACACGGGAAAATTTCCATAGGCTGGCAGGTGGAAAGAAGGGGGGTGGGGATTGCTTTGGAATACATAAATATATGCTACATTAGTCCAATAAAAACATAAAAACATAAGTAATTATAAAAATAAACAAGTACTACATTCAAGAAGGTGGTGGTGTTTATTAGTAGTAAAAATAATCACTATTAAATGTGGAGGAAATTTGTAAGCCATTAAGGTAATCGCGGTGCTGGTGGGGGAAGTAGTCAGCCCCAACATTTAATTAATAGCATTCCCATTTTATACAAAGGCCTGTTTATTGAACAGAAGAAAAAAAAAAACAAAAAAAAAAAAAACAACAAGTTAGCTGGTTGGGGCGGGGGGGGAGGAATTTCTAGATTGAACAATCATTACCCAACATTCCAGTAGGTAAATAGCAATTATCTCTTTTCCCAAACATGGCCCCAACAGGATCCTGCCAAGCAACAACTGAGCTTAAGACACCAGCAGCACCAGGTAGTCAAAGCTGCAACAACAGGTAGGAGAGAGCAGCACAGAGCTGGTGGAGAATGGCATGGTGCTACTAAAGGGCTAGACATGTCACCTCCAGGAGTGCGCTCCCGGCATGGGGGGGGGCTTGGTCGCCAGTGCTCCATCTTTCCCAGGGCACTAAAATGTTCAGTTACAGCTCTGTTTAATATTTCCAGTAGTGATGGTTGCATTACGTGCAGCTTCAGTCTCAGGGAGACATGTACATTATAATCATCACAATTAACACGTTCATTTCTGCTTTGGACCTGCCATCAAGTCTCAGGAGTCTCAATTATGCCTTTTCATATATTGAATCAGGGCTGAACTTCTGAGCTTTTTTCCTTGGGCTTTAAAGGGTCAGTAGAGGCTGCCAAACTACATGTGACCATCGCCATTTCACAGTGAAAAAAATTCCAGATTTTCAGCGTGCGATGTCTGCCATTTTACATAATGTATGACTTCAATTTCTTGAATTGAGAATTTTCTTTTTCCTTATTAGTAAGGTTGTAGCAGATTGAACACTAGCAAACATGGCATGTCTGGTATGAGTTATGGTTGACAACATGACCTCAAACCCCACCCCGCAAGCTCACTGCCTAGGTGTGATCCTCAACTCAGAACTATTTAGTTCCCCACATCGACTATATCCAAATCATGTTTTATAGATGTATGTAACTTTTCCAGAATATGCACATATCTCACAGAAGACACTAAAAACCTTATTCAATGCACTCATCTCTTGCACTGACTATTGTAATTTCCTCCTTACTGGTGTTCCCCTAAACAGACTCCACACCCCTACAATCTATTTTGCACTCCGTGGCCAGATTGCTTTTCCTTGCAAATCGTTATTCCTCTGCTGAATCACTCTATGTCTCTACACTGGTTGCCTGTTTTTTACTGAATCAAATACTTTTACTAATGAACAAGGCCCTCAACAAAGCTGCCCCAACATACATCTCCTCACTTGTCTCAAAATATCTCCCAACTGGACAAACGGCATTCTGCACAAGGTCTGCGTCTCTATCCACTCATTACATCCTCCCATTCCCGTTTACAGTACTTGTGAGAGAATTCCATAGTCAGTGCAGCTCGCTCGCAAAAGACTTTTTGTTCTACAAACCTTCAAGCGTTCTCTGAAAACCCACCTCTTCAGGCAAGCTTATAATATTCCTCAACCACTTGGTTAACCTCACTAGATTACCACCTGTTACACAATTCACAGAAGACAACACTGAAACATTGCTATGTGACTGGATCATATAGCATACTAATCAAATCTGTTTTTTGTTTTTTAACTTTTGCAATCGAGCTGGACCGAAATGCAATATGTACACCTAACCTCATGTATCCAACTCCCATAGTTTACACCTTACACCTCTATCTATTTTGCCCAGTTTGTTTATTATGGTGTTTGTCCCCAATTATAAAGCGCTACGGAATTTGCTGGTGCTATATAAATAAAGGTTGAGGATTATGATAATGATTGGTCTTATTGCCAGCATGTGGACAGTAGTGCTTCCTTATGGAGCCAAGAGCAGAATTCATTATTCTGGTTAAGGAAGTCATCAGGGTCTCTTTTTAGCTTCATTCTGTGCTCCTCGATCCTTATCTTTTTGGTTTAAGGCTTTCAATAGTTCTTTTCACCCCTCCGGGTAATATAGGGATTCACACCTGGGAACTGGATTGTGTGTATAATTATAAACTTTACCCAACAGATATTAGGAACAGAGGAAAGGACAGAACAATTAGTAGTATACCTGAGGCTACCAGAGAGCCAGCCATGCTGATATACTATACAATGACCAAAGAGCGGCTGTCATTTAATGTACCGGCTCAGACCTCTGTTTGTAAACGGCACTGTACATCCAAAGAGCGTAAAAGAAGAAATACAGGAAGCCATGCCAACTGTACAGTGGTTCACAATAGTCTTTTTATAAAGTTTGTGGACATTTAAAACAAGAATTAAAACTGCCCTAACATTATGGGTAGCAGTTTATAATAAGGACAATAGTAAGTTCTAAAAAAGTAAAAATGCTTTCATTGCCGATGTTAGAGAAAAAGAAAACCTCTCTTTCAGAAAGCGAAAACCTTCACAATAACCAAGTCTTAGAGCAGTGAATAGGGCATGTGATTAAACAAAAGCTCTGTTTGTCCCTCTGCTATTAAGGACATTAATGCGATTTATAATGGAACAGAAATCACCACATCAAACTTACTGGCACCTGAAAGGTCACGTACAGTCTGAGGAATTGCATTTTTTATCACAAACGGTTATGCAATCTGCACAGGACATGAGCAAGAAACTAATTCAAGAAACTCAGACACTTCACAACCCACCTAGTAATTTCCTCACAATGTTGTTTAGACTGGTCTCATTCACTACGTAAATTCCCAGATCACCAGCTCAGCGCTGGCTGAATGCAATAAATCAGGCATGTAGAAGTACTAACCCTCATCATTATATACAGAGTCAGAAATCGAGACAGGCTGGTAAAAAAAAAAAAAAAAAAATTGAAGAAGAAATTACCTTCCACAACTCAGATTATTTTCTCTTAAGGTCATTCTTATTTGCTTGTTTATGTTTAAATTTGCTTTAATGGTATAACATTGGCATGTAAATGGAATCTTATTATTCTGTCTTCTGTATAAGAAGCATGGTGAGATGGGGGGTGGAGAAGTGGAGTTTACCTATTCTTGCCCCCTAGACATTAGATAAATTGTGGCAAGGTGTGAGGTTCCAACTAAACCATCTTCAAGTTTTACTTTTGCTTTGCCATTTTGAATAGAGATGTTCACTGATCGCCGTGTTCTGTTTTGTTTAATATCTGGATTAACTTTGTGTTTTGGATCCCTATTTTAACACCCCTATTTTTTTTTTGCTAAAGTCACGTAATTTTGCTTCCCCCCCCATTATTATTAACCTCAATAACACTAATTTCAAGTCATTTCCAGTCAATTTTGACCACCTCACAGGTCACAATATTATTTTCATACACTTTCAAACAAATACTGCAGCGCAGACTGGATGCCAAGCGACAGAGCAATAACACAAGCACACAGCAGTTCATAGCACATATAGGAAACATTGCCACACAGCAGTGGAAGAAGAGTGAAGTAGTGCAAGATGTAATTGTCTTTGGGCAGACAAAAAAGATATTTAAAAAGGACATGTACAGTTTAACAAAGCAAGCACTCCAGCGACAAGCAGTGCCACTTTTGTGGCTAAAGTGCTTGGTTTGTTTGGTCCACCACAAAACAAGCCAACAATGGGCTTAAGGCATCTAAGCAAACAGTGCAGTTAATGAACTCTACTGTGGCAAGTCATGCACCGGTGGAATTCGTTTTTGCCAGTGATAAGAAGAAGGCCATCATCATGCCTTATGCCATGCCTGGGCATAAGACCAAAAAAATCCACCTTAATGTGTGGAATTATTTTTACACAAATCCTGACAACAGCTGTCTAGCCATTTGTAGCATTGTAAAGCCACAGTCAGTAGAGGAACCTTAACCACCTAGGAACCTCATCCGTGTTACGCCATTTGAAGAGAGTTCATGGAAAGCTTTTGTGAAAAACAAGCAGTCCAGCATCAGCTACCTCCCTTCTCTCAGCTAGATCTCAGCACCTGCAATCCACACCCCCAACATCAATATCCTCACAAGCAATCAGAGTTAGTCCTGCATCCAAGTTGCAAAGACGAGATGACTCCTCAACTATCCAGGACTCCTCAGAAGAATCCTTGAGCGCTAGGCCCACTGCTGCTACTCCTGCTGCTGTGGGTGGATCTTCCACCCAGAAGAAGACTACTAGTAGTTTACAACAATTGACTGTTAAACAATCCTTTGCAAGAGGAAGCAAGTATGAAAGCTGTCAACCAGTCACAAAGCGGATCAGACGCCATGGAGACTATGCTATTAGATCTGCGTCCAATATCTACTATTAATGCAGCTGGTTTTAGACAGTTACTTGAGGTCTTCTGTCCCCGTTACCAAATTCCATCACAACACCATTTTACTAGAAAAGCTTTTCCTCACCTCTACCAGAAGGTTCGCAAAAATTTAATTATTGGGCTACAAAATGCCATTGTACCCACAGATATGGGGACAAGCGGAACTAGGCAAACTAAAGATATGATTGTGGCAACCCGCTGGGTTGACGATTTGCTTTCACCAGCAAAGACAGCAGCAACATGTACCCAAGAACATCACATTTTTCAGAAGCAGGCTACTCTGTGTATCATCTGCTTCACTAAGAGGCATATTATTGTAGATTTGTAAGGCACCACACAGTGCTCCACAGTGTCATGCAGTAGGGAAGACAAGGGCATACATAAAACAAGAACAGACAAAATGAATGGAGACAAAAGGGTATGGAGGAGCCTGCTCATTAGAGAGCTTACATTCTAAAGGGAAGAGGGCACAGCTGATAGTTGTGAGGGTGCATTAGTGTGAATAGTGTTAACGAGGATAAGGTCACCTCTATAAAAAAAAAAAAAATGATGGGTTTTCAAAGAGCATCTAAAGATTTGAAAGCTGTGGGAAAGTCTGATTGAGCGTGGTAGGGAACTCCACAAGTGGGGAGCAGCACAGGAGAAGTCTTGAAGGCGGGAGTGAGAGGTGGTTATCAGAGACGAGACAAGGCGCAGGTCAGAGGCAATACCACTGACAACCTGTTTGAAAAACTAAGGGATGTCATTGCAACATGGCTTATCTGCTTGTACTCTCCTGAGGATATGCGATTTCTGATAACGCCACCAATATTGTTAGAGCATTACAGCGGGGGAAATTCCATCACATTCCCTGCTTTGCTCACACAATCAACTTGGTGGTACAGAACTTTGACATGCAGGAGATGCTGTCTGTGTCCTGAAATATTTAGGATAATTTTTGGGATTCTGCAAGAGCAAATAGGAGAAAGCAGCAGCTGCAAGAAGAATAGAATTTAGCTGGAATGTATTTTAGTCTAGCGCAGTGAAGAATACATTCCGTATTGTGCAAGGTGCTGAAACCACTTGAAGTATTCACCTCTGAAGAGCGTGCAGACCCTAATTAGATTTTTTGAAAAGCAGCAAGAGAGATTGGAGGAAATTAAACAAAGCAATTCCACTAATTATGTTGAACTTGTAGATTAAGTACTTTATTCGCATCGCCAGGATCCAAGAGTTATCAACATCTTGAAATCGGATCATACTTTTTGGCAACTGTGCTTGATCCTAGGTTTCAGAGCTCTATTTCCAACTGACCCAGATCTGAAGAGATGCAATGAGCTCCTGGTCAGCAAGCTGACAGCTCAAGTGCTACATCACACAATGACTTCTCCTTCAGTTTCTCTGGAAATTTCTGCTAGGGAAAAACTTAGCTTTCCCAAGACACCCAGTGGTGATGCAGATGAGTCTGTACAACATTTTGACATTTGGTCTGGTCTAAAAGAATTGCCCAAAAATTGTGACAGCTCTTCAGTAAAATGAACTATAAAATTTCATGATTAAGGCCATTACATCAAAGTACACAGACTTTGTGATGGTGGATTCTAGCGGGGATGAATTCGTATTGTTTGAGGATTATGTACACTCTGATGAGGGTGAATATGATGACAGTGTAGATTGCAGGTGCTGAGATCTAGCTGAGAGAAGGGAGCTAGCTGATGCTGGTATGCTTGGTAATATTTTGGGTAGAATGGCATCCTGGCAATTTTAGGTTTTTCTACAGTAAACTTTCACCTTTATTAGAGAGGTTTTTTTTCATTATAAAAAAAGGTACAAGCTTTTTATTTACATTTTTGTTTCCCTGACTTAAAACCACTATGCACTTGAACATAGGCTTTAGCAAATGAGGTAGAGGGATTAGTATCATGACTGGGACTGGAGAGTGACAAGGGCACTGCCAGCCCTCCTGTTTCTGTATGAGCTATGGCACAGTAAAATGTGACTGGAGACTTAACACGGCCAGCCCTAGTAGTTATATTTCAGCAATGACAATTAGCAATTGAGCTCTCCTGAATGTCACTGGAGACTTTGAAGAACACTGCTACCCCTCCTTCCTTTTCTACCTATGAAGCTGCCCAACTGCACTAGAGACTGACAAGAACCATGCTACCCCTTCTGTGTCCCTCTGTGAAATGGCGCTGGATCGCCGTGGAGGGCGGTACTTACGGAATCCAAAACTTGTGAGATCCGACGACGTAACCATGACGTTTTGCCTCTTTTTTTTAATTCAGAGGGCGCGCGAAAGTACCGAGCCGGCTCGGTGACCGGATCTGCTAAGTTCGGGTGTGTTTGGTTCTCAGGGGAACAGAGCCTGAGCATCTCTAATTTTGAAATGTATTTTTAAGTTCACATTTCTTAGAGTTTTAGCCCATGAATAGCGTGGTGGCAGAAATGATCAACTCATTCCGCTAGTCGGAGGTCTGGGAATGCTTAAGGTCAAGTTACACCAGCGTCGTGTTCAAAACAATTTTGAAAATGTTACTTTCCCACCAGCATCTATAGGTGCAGTTCCCTGCCAGCCCGCTGCGACAGTATACTTATCTCATATTCAAGCATAAGCTTCCCTGGATGCATACCCTCACCAAGGTGTTTAGTACAGAGAACAGAAAATAATCCAATGAGGGTAAATAGAAAATGGATGTACAAATATCCGCATGTTTTCCTACCTCCTTATATACGGCACATATGAGCAACATGATGCACATAAAAGTCAGGCACCATACCAAACTATTTTAGAAATAATAGATATTACAATTGCTTCCAAGGAAACACAATCATTAAACTGTCCGGGTCTCTAAATACATCATTTTAAAATTCTAGCCAGTCTAGCAATAGTGTCTATTTTAATGGTATCTTGCTTTACAGTAAAACTACAAAAGGTTGTTATGGGATCTTTTATTTGGAGACCCAGTATAGAGAAAGGGAACACAATAAAATAAAACAGTTTGCTGCACTGACATGGTACAAACCTTTAAGCTGTCAATTTAAGTGCATGGAATCTGTTTCAGCCAAACTACAAATAGAATAATATTATTTTCTCTCAAATCAACATTTACATTCAACTCCCGATGTTCAGAGAGTAGAACACACAGCCTTATTATTTACACGGATTATGCCAGCTGGATTAAATTTATGGCATTGGAGCACTAGCGCACCTGTAACCTTTATATGATCCACAATGAGATCACGCTCTCCATTTTATATGAAATAATTGATCATATTACTATCAATGAGCATATTGTAAGCAAGTATCACTTACCCTGAGGAGTAAAGCTATAACAATGGCAAGTGGGTAGATCATCACTCATGGTTATTTGTAGAACTAGGGTTTTATGAAGGGTTTATATAACTGAACCTTCATGGGAAATCTACTGCTAAATGCTGTAATATGTCACAAACCCAGATATAAATATTGTAGAATGAATAATGGCAGGAGATACAGTTCCCTCATCAGATGGTACTGATGAACCATCTAAAACATTATTAAAAATACCTTTGTATCAACTCATCTCCCTCGTTTGCCATTTGGAATGGTGGGAGGATATGCAAACTATCTAGCGGAGAAACTAATGGCCAGTTTCTTAAAAAAAAAAAAAAAAAGGCACCACACAATATTCTGATGGAAAATAAACCATATACGACCAATGGCAACCTTGCGCATTGACTGATGGCTTTTCCTCAACTACCGCATGGAAAGAAAAAACAACAAAACAAACAAACACACAACTGATAAGCTCCAAGTGTCCGCAGACTATTTCTCCCATGAAAAAAGTAGGCACCATATGCACAAAACATCGCACCTCATGGGAGCAGTCAGTGTCTGCCCTGGAGAGATTTTACCAATTTTTGACTAAATCGTTGCTCACTTTCTGCTGTTAGCGGCACGGTCTGTGGGATTTTGTTTGGCATTGGGATTGAAGGCTTCCTAGTGAGAAGTGTGCGGGTTATCTTGTTTACAAAGTTACTACCTATTACACGCAGATCTGCTTACCACTCAGTACACAACAACACATCCCTTTAACACATTTAAAAAAAAAAAAAAAAAAAAAAGCAGTAACCCCAAAACCCACCTTATCAATCTACAGCTATGGCCCATCGTATTTATTCTCCAATAACTTGCAAGGAAACCGCTCAATCCCCATATTACAGGTACTGCATAAGCTTCATTCATTTCAGTTCCCAGTTAGTGCTATTCATAATCATCATGTATTTATATAAACCACCACCAATTCCGCAGCGCTGTGCAGAGAATTATGTCATTCATATTCGTCCCTGACCCATTGGAGCTTACAGTCACAAGTTAATTTTGTCAGCAACCAAGAAAAAACATGCAAACACAGGGAGAACATACAAACTCCACACAGATAAGGCCATGATTGAGAAACAAACTCATGACCCTAGCGCTGTGAGGCAGAAGTACTAACCACTGAGCCACAGTGACTGACCGACTAGTTGGTCAGATGCAACCATCAGACCGGATTTACCAACCAAGTAACTTACTAGCTCTAATCATGGTGTGATTTTGCATAGAAAAAAAAAACAAAAAAAACCTCAACCTTGTGACACGGCTATAGCTGGGAATGCTATGAAGCAAGGAGGTGGCAGCTTTACTGTAAGGGGGAGGGGAACAATTAAACAGAAATGGCTGTTAGACCGGACCACTGCTCAGTGACCAATCAAATAACATCCGTATCAGGATATTCTGAGGATTCAAATCCTATTCAGGCGTTTTCAGAGATGTGTCACCAGCTGCTTTGATGCTTTTGTCTAAAGATTCACATTCTTCATAACCCAACATTCTAATGCCAAAAGAAAAAAAAATTCAAGTTTTAGGATATTTCCCTATATAGGGTTATACCATCACCACAGCAGTGATGCAGCACTTTAGCCAGCTAGGAGGGCTTCTGAAAAATCATGCACAATAGCCATAAGAGAGAAAAAAAAAAAAACACAACACAAACACACATAAATGGGTATAGGTGTGGTTTATATATTCCATAAGAAAACAAATCCTTATAGAAAATGTGGTTGCGCAGCTATAATTTCCTAGAACTCAGTAGGAACATGCACAGCCGTAAAAGTACTGTGCACAGCAGAAATTAACTTTTATTCTAGAATTTAAGCCCAATAAACTTGTTTTATGGCCGTCAGCAGAACAGGATGTTTATAGGCCTAGAGAATACAATAACAGCTCCCCAAATACAAATACAAAAAAAAAAAAAAAAAAAAAAACCTCTGCTGGGCAATAAAGACAAGAAAAGGAGAATGAAAAAAAAAAAAAAAAAAATATGTCAAGAAGGAATTGCCCGTTAATATCTAGAAGAGTTTCATGTTAATGAGTCTGACAATAAACAATGATCAAGTTTCATTATAATATATGGTTAACCTCTATTAGCCAGATATTAACTAGTGAAGATTTGAGCATGACCTCTCGTGTCCCTCACTGGGACCCCACTTCATCCTCAACTATCACTTCCAAGACTCATTCAGACAGTGGCACTAACATGTGCTGTGCATGTAAGTGTGGATGTCAGATAAGCAGCATGGTGTTTCCAGGAGCTGGCTGGTTTGAGGGGCAGAGGGGTATCTACCCCGGGCTGGCCCTATAGTGGCTACCCTGGACTAGATCACTGGCCTACCTGCATGGTTTTTTCCTTTAAAATGTTCCAAATAGGCTGCTAAAAATCCCACCCCCCCTTCCGGGCAACCCCTGGCTGTCCCCAGCAACAAACTGCCAGCAGGGGTACGTGGAAGACAGCTGGTAGCTGCTGGATCCTTTTGGCATCATATTTACTTTTTAGTATATTTCACCAAAACTGAATTTTGTGTCTTGAGTGGAATTATTAGTTAGAAATAAAACACAAATTTAAAATATAAATACTGAATTAAAAGTAGCATTTTATAATTATCCATTTGGAACAGCTTGTCACATTGGTTTACATAGATCTTACAGGGGAGGGGGGTTAAATGTATCTTTTTTTTTTTTTTTTCATATTTAGGCCAAATCTCTCCCCCCTAATAAGGCTTTGTAATGGAGCTTACATATTATTGATATAGTTGTGGGCAGCATGCATAACCTGAACAGAGGTAACATCTATTGTATATTATACTTGCCCCTGGACAACTTCCACAACCCCTGTAATGTTTAGGTGTGCCTTGGGAGGAGAGATTTGGATTGTGGGATAGAAACACAGACAGTCCCATTACTGAATGGTAAACTATATAAGCAGACTCGTTAATTTAAAAACATGCAAGCAAACCAGAGATGTATTTCTTTAATAGTAAATAATTGCAAAAACACAGATTTGTTAGGATTAGTGTTTGGGGTTTTCTCTCTTTTTTTTTTTTAACAAGATTCCTCCTCCAAAACCCATAATGGCCAGCTAAAGTTTATACCAATACAGGCTGTAGTATTTCAATCAGTACCAAGGTGGGAATTGACACTACCAGTTAGCCACTCAAGGCATGGGGCAGTAATCACAAAGACAGCTTCAAAAGATAGTAATTTTATAAGGTTAGGTAAATCCAATTGGAGACCTATGAACCTAGATAGAGTTGAATCCTTAACTACCATGTTAGAGTTACTGTTGCTACACAGCAAGCCATATAACACAGGGTATGCATGGATCTACGATCTGCAAATCTTTGTTCAAGGGAGAGATGGCCACCTAGCAACAAACAGCCCAATATAAATTCCACATTAGCAGTCATATGCTCTTTTCATTGCGTGACAGAAGTCAAATCTTCACTTTCCAATAAGAGTGGGGACAAAGAAGCACACAAGTAATCTAGAATTTTACGACATCTTTAAATAGCTAATTTATGCAGCGGTCTGTTAAAAACTTCTGTATCTTCATTTGTGGATGGGTCTTTCAAGGAGCAGATGAAAACACAAAACTACTTCTCTCTTAGAAGAGATTTTGAGGATTGGATGCAAATACAAAGTGACTGATCATGCACGTTGGGTGCGTGTGTCAGATCACATGACTCCTCTGCCTGCGGGGATAACGAAGGGACAAGAACCACTGTGGTCAGTTCTCCAGGAGGCTTGCATGTACCACCAGCTGTTGCCAATTGGCTATCCCTTTATTATACATACATTTTATAATCAATACCCAAACTAAGACAGATTGGTTAACTTTGTCATGAATATGTCTTGTGTATCCATAACAAGTCAGAGTGCACTGCTTTAATTCAGGGTTACAAAATTAATAGTTATATGCAGGTATATCAATTATTATCTTGAATGTTTGGGACTGAGTTACAAGAGTTTTTTCCCCTCATAGTTTGAAGAACCCGGCCTAAAATACATTTAAAATTGAATTTCCATATACCGACCCTGGCATTTCCTTCCTCCATAATAATTGTTCATCATATTATCTGTTAGAAGAAACATTTGGGGACCATGTCTGGGTGTACTTTACAATCACCAGAGAACAGTCATTTACCATTCCAGGCTTTTCTATCTTTCTGAACAACAGGATTCTGGATAAGAAATCCCCATAAATGCATCTTTGGTGCTGTTAGGCAGATATGAAGGGTGTGATTTTATTAAAGAGGCCTACAGTGGATAGGTGTTTTATTTTCTCTCTTATGTTTTAGACTATGTACATAAATCTAGTGACTCCGTGTGTGCTCTGTGATCTCATTCTGTTACAATATGAGGGCAAGTTATTCAGCATTGCCCAGGTATTTCAGAAGGAGGAGTATTCAACAACCACTCATTTAATACATCAGCAAGATGGTGTCGGTGAAGACATACAGGGAATGCAGTATAGGAGATACTTTAGTATAATTTAAATTCACCATTATCTTTCTGCAACAGGCCTCACATCTAGTATGCTAGAAGGTGTTAAATATAGGCAACTGCCCTATCTGCATTTCTGAAGTGTTAATATTCCACTTTCACCCAGTGAAGCCATTTCTATGTCCAATACAATATTACACAACACTGAGCATATATGATAGAAATTTACCATTCAGTTTTCTGTACAGATACCAATATGTATTTATTTCTTTTTTTTTTTTATCTTCAATATTATACGTGAACATTTACTTTTGCAAACAGTGGAAAATACTCTCACACATAGAACATATGTTATGCTGTTGATTTGCAATACTTGTAGTAAGGACTTGGCATGCTTAACATTATAAGAATTACAGAAAATATACTTCTTTTCCAAAGAGGATTTTTAGTCATTTCTACAGCTTATTCCAGAGCATTTGCTTCAGGTTGAACAGTTGAATCCTCCTGTTAATAGGCAGATTTACAAGTTTACATTGGACAAATGATATAAAACATTTGCATTTATAATTAATGTGAAAAAAAGAAAGTAAAGCAAACAAATTATATTCTTGCCAGCATTTTACCATTACGGAGAGACGTGCATAAAATCGGAATGTAAAATTAGCATTTAAAGTGCTTACTGGTGTTTGCATGATCCTGAACATGAACAAAGACAATGCCTGTATCCCTTGACTATTCCCTAAATATTTGTGTAACACCCCCCTAGTGGTGTTTTAGTTAAACCTTTACCTCAGTGAATAGAGGAGGGGTCACCTAGAGGGTAAGATAGAAGTTTCTGAAAAGTTACATAAACTGGTTACCATGGTGATAACCCAGCCCAGCCTGTGAGACTAAGTGAGAGGAAGGAGGGGCTGTCATTAAGGGGGGATAGGAACTGAGAAGGGAGACACAAGAGGAGAGTTGTAGCTGGGGACCTGGGGTGGAAGCTCCCAGGCTCCCCCAGCATTTCCCTGGAAGTCTGAGCATGGTGACTGAGCCAGGGCAAGGAATGTGTGCACTGGATGAGGGGGAGAACTCCATGCCACTATAGAGAACCCAAGAGAGAGGGGGACACTTTGCATGGAAGAGGCCCTGGAGTGAGGGCTGCTACAAGAGGCCTGGTAGCTGTAGTGTCAGATCCTGAGGCTGAGAGTACACAGAGTGACGTGTCAGAGCACAGGAGACATCATCCCCGCAGAGGAGGGGTGAGCTGCAGTTGAGAGGTACACAGAGTGTGTCAGAGCTGCATGGAGGAGAGGCTGCCTGCCTATTAGCATCCATGCATGTGCCCCTGCAGAAAGGGTATCTGCAGTGAGTATGGAGTGTAAGAGAGACCAATGATTTATGTTACATAACATCTGGATAACATTAAGAACTGTGCAGGAGGAGTAATGAGATATATTTGCAACCATATTCGTATTGCTCATTAAGAACTGTGCTGGAGAGAGTAAGGAGCTGTACATATATTTCTTTATTGCTGCAACCATTATGATTATCGTGCTGGAGGAAGAGTGTAAATAAAGAGTTGAGTTTGTTATAGAGATGGTCTGGCGCCCAAATTATTGTGACTTCTATTACACTGCACCAAAGTGACATTACCTGTGTCCCACTAACTACAAAGAAACACCTGCATGTGCAGGGACCCCCTGATCATTTACACCCATGCCCATCAGCTAGCCAGGGCTTGAGAAGGAGGTGCACTGTGTACCCTTTGCACCCCACTCTACACACAGTGACAGGGGGTTACATAATGGCGCCCAACGTGGGGCTCGAGCACAACAGATGGAGAAAGTGCTTGCAGGACACAGGAACTGAGAGCAGTGTGCCCAGCCGGAGAAACACCCTTGGGACACCATGTCTGACCGTCTCTAGGTGCCCAACAGAGACCAAGGGTAATGAGGAGGTAAAGCAAGTTGTTTGCTGAGTAGTTCTGTCCAGGACAGTATATGGAGCAGCAGTGTGCTTGTTGCTGAGACTTGTAGTGCCACTTATCCCAGCTGAGTGGGAAGCAAAAGAAGAAAAGGTTCAACATGTGAGGTGCAATTACAATGCAGTCTGTATATTGCCTTTCCTGAGGATTTGGGGAAGCAAAGAGAGGCAGGCTGTGCAAGTGACGTCTGTATATTGCCCTTCCGGAGGATTAGGGGGAGCAAAGAAAGGCAGATCGTCCACGTTGGAGAGAAAGGGGGGGAAGACAACCCCGCTGGTCAAATGCCACCCCTGCATATATTGCTGAGATGTATTTGTTGGGAGGGGCCCACGAGAGCCACCTGTCTCTTTTTGACCCAGGAGGGGGGAGACATGGGCAGGCATGGGCAGGTGCTACATTGCTTTGGCATAAAGCCATATTTAAATGTACATTGAAAGAAAACAGGACACCTGTGACTCACATGTTTACATCCATTGGGGGTGTTGTGGGGTATGCAATGTGAAATGTGTTTTATATTGATACTGCCATTGTATTGCTATGTATGTATTCACTTTACACTGTGATTTTTCATGCAATAGTGATGTAGAAAAGTTTACATGTGTGTGGTCATATGTGAGTTAGGTGTGAGTGAGATTAGCTAGGCAGCCCCATTAGGTGTAGTTTAGGGTGCCCAGCTAATCGGGGGAGAATGTAACACCCCCCTAGTGGTGTTTTAGTTAAACCTTTACCTCAGTGAATAGAGGAGGGGTCACCTAGAGGGTAAGATAGAAGTTTCTGAAAAGTTACATAAACTGGTTACCATGGTGATAACCCAGCCCAGCCTGTGAGACTAAGTGAGAGGAAGGAGGGGCTGTCATTAAGGGGGGATAGGAACTGAGAAGGGAGACACAAGAGGAGAGTTGTAGCTGGGGACCTGGGGTGGAAGCTCCCAGGCTCCCCCAGCATTTCCCTGGAAGTCTGAGCATGGTGACTGAGCCAGGGCAAGGAATGTGTGCACTGGATGAGGGGGAGAACTCCATGCCACTATAGAGAACCCAAGAGAGAGGGGGACACTTTGCATGGAAGAGGCCCTGGAGTGAGGGCTGCTACAAGAGGCCTGGTAGCTGTAGTGTCAGATCCTGAGGCTGAGAGTACACAGAGTGACGTGTCAGAGCACAGGAGACATCATCCCCGCAGAGGAGGGGTGAGCTGCAGTTGAGAGGTACACAGAGTGTGTCAGAGCTGCATGGAGGAGAGGCTGCCTGCCTATTAGCATCCATGCATGTGCCCCTGCAGAAAGGGTATCTGCAGTGAGTATGGAGTGTAAGAGAGACCAATGATTTATGTTACATAACATCTGGATAACATTAAGAACTGTGCAGGAGGAGTAATGAGATATATTTGCAACCATATTCGTATTGCTCATTAAGAACTGTGCTGGAGAGAGTAAGGAGCTGTACATATATTTCTTTATTGCTGCAACCATTATGATTATCGTGCTGGAGGAAGAGTGTAAATAAAGAGTTGAGTTTGTTATAGAGATGGTCTGGCGCCCAAATTATTGTGACTTCTATTACACTGCACCAAAGTGACATTACCTGTGTCCCACTAACTACAAAGAAACACCTGCATGTGCAGGGACCCCCTGATCATTTACACCCATGCCCATCAGCTAGCCAGGGCTTGAGAAGGAGGTGCACTGTGTACCCTTTGCACCCCACTCTACACACAGTGACAGGGGGTTACATTTGCAACCAACACAATGGTTGCATCATTCCATGATAGAAGGCTCTGTTCCTTCTTCATCTCCCATAGTACCGATAGATCATAAAAGGCCACTGAACCTAAAAATACACATTGAATGCAACATTGCAATTCACTCAACTGCAAGCTATAGACACATACAAGATTCCATATTGAACTAAAACAATGATAGCAGTGTTCTATAATGTGACAGCATTGTTATAGGAAATGTCACTGTTTGTAGGCGCACAATTAGGATGCAAAAAAAATAAAAAATATATAGGCAGCTGGTGATACGTTTCTTTTAAATAAGCTACAATGCAGAGTGGATTACAATAGCAAATGTATAGAGTTCATGGAAAAAGTAGGCGTGTTGGGTTAGACATTATGCATGAAACATGGTTTAGCCATGTCACCATCCACTCACGTGTCCCAAGTCTAGACTGCACTGTATATAGCTAATGCAATATGTATTTGACAGGCTCAGTACCAAGGGATTGGCGAATAGCAGATGTGGTGCCGTTGTTTAAAACGAGGACTAAAATGAATTGATAGTAGTGGATATAGGTTAAAAATAGGACTGCAATATTGAGTCTGGGGGGATTTTCACAGTTGAAACAGATTGGCGGTTGCTTACTCTGGATCAATTTCAAATATAAGTGCAGGATTGCAGGAGATCCAAAATAGATTGAACTTCATGGACTGGTGTCTTTTTTCAACCTCATCAACTATGTTACTATATATCACACTATAATATAAAAAGACCACCCAGGTGTACAGTGGGCAATGTGGAATCTGACCGAGTACTACAACGTCCACATGAAAAATGGCTGACTCAAGACTTCATACAAAGTATAAAGTGCTGCAAGACAAGAACAGATAGGAAGAGAATTTATAGAGTTTAAAAATATGCATAATGCCACAAGTCTAACTGGCTATACACACTGCAAGAACAACAGTTCAGATTAATTTTATTTTTGCTTTTTTTTAAAGAGGCCTCTATATCCTGCATTCTCAAACCTGGTTAGGAGGAAATAAAACACACACACGATAGAACAGTTTTGGGTTACGTTTCAGTCATCAAGAGGAGAACCAACACTTGTCAAGAATAGGTTTAGTGTAAGTAATTCAGTTAATTTAGGCCAGTAAGTCACACGCTTTGATATATGTTAATCTTCTAAAGTAGATTTTAGGTGGTTATTCTAGTTTCAAGCAAACTACCTCACTGCTCAATTTATAGACATAGAACAGACAATATGTAATACAACATAAAACACAGTATACCCTACAAATAACACAAGGAGAATGCAACTACTGTACACAGAGCCAGTAGAAGGCCAACACCCACTATCATAACATTAGACCCAAAAGAATGACAATAAGGAAGGAAAGAGTAATGTTGTATTTGTGTTAGATAGTCATTGTGGAGATACAAATAGAGCAACGTTCTTGGAGATAAGTGAAGCAACTCAGCATGTGTCACATGGTGTGTAAACTGCACTATTGACTTCTGGTCATACAACATTGCCATAATAAGACAATAGATTTGACAGGGCTAGGACGGCAACATCTGGCATGTGCCATACCTAACCAACTTCAAGGGCATTGTAAATAAGCAAATTATACTACAAAAATATATCTTTCTTAAAATACTCCAAGGCAGCCCTCACCGATAACTGATTAATGGATAGCCTGAGTAGAGACAGGAAAAATTTGACCCCCCCCCCCCTCAAATGTATATAATGGGACCTCCTTCCACAACTTGGCTTTCTGTAACTTCCCAAACTATTTCTGAAAAAGAACATAATTCTCTACAACAGTGGTGGGCAACAGGCAGCCTGCTGCCCCTCAGTGGACTGATAAACCTTCACCTACAGCCCCCAGCCTGCCATACCCAATCTCACTTATTCTCTACAAGCAGTGTATGGAGGTCTGTGGGGAGATGAACACCTTGAGCGGAAGCTATTAGAGGTGACTCTTCTGAAGAAGTTCAAACCGCTCCGGTACTAGAGGCTCCAGGACCAAGTTAAGGTCCCATGTGTCCACAAAGGATATGATGCAGGAGCAAATCATTTTAGATGCTTAGAGAAGTTTTCCTATTTAATCCTCAGCCAGAAATCATTTGACAAGAAACACACTGACTGCTGACATCTGCACCTTTAATGTATTGCACGCTAAACCCTTGTGATACCATCCTGAAGGGAAGTCCAGCATTTGGGGTAAATTTGCAATCATGGGATTAATCATTTTGACCGCGCACCAATTTCTAAATGGTACACCAGACTCTGTAGTACACTCTTGAATATTTTTTTCTTTGTTGCCTGTTTTAATACTATTGCTACCTTATTGGAGACTTCCTTGCACTTGAGTACCGTTCAATCTCCAGGCCTTTAAGGATAGAGTCTGGGGGAAGGGGGGTAAATTTATCAAGCTGTGGTTTGAAAAAGTGGAGATGTTCCCTAACCAAATTCTATTTTTTATTTATTTAGTACATGCTACAAAATGATAGCTAGAATCTGATTGGTAGCTATAGACAACATCTCCACTTTTTCAAACCCACGGCTTGATAAATTTACCCCTTGGAATTTGGACGACCGATGCAGAGTCATTAGTCGTTCCCTGCACATATTTTCATGCCCGAAGGAACCGTTTAATTCAAGGCCAGTATGGAAATATTGCCATCACTTCTCGTCACTCTCTCTATTATCCTTAATGAACAAGCCAAGAGGTGTATTGAAATACTTAACTCAGCAATTTCAAGGTTTTGTCAGAGGGTCTATTCCCAGAACTTTGGAATCCTTACGATAAAAGTAAAACTTTGTTACTTTGGCATTTTTATTTGTTGCATCACCGCAAATATTTCCCTGAACTGTAGAAACACCTCTTTGATTAGGCTTCATTCACCTGAAGGAGTCACATGTTGACTCATGTAGTGTGCCGTCTATGATGCCCGCTAAATGCAAGGCTGTTGGGGAATTTAGGTTTTCTGTCCATGCAAGGATCAGTGTTACCTCTGCCATCATAGTCAGTCATACTCTTGGTGCCCTTTTTGCTGGTTTAGAAATGCCACCACTGTGTGATTGCTGAGAATATATTTTCTAAAACATTTATTCTGCAATCGCAGCTAAAAATTTTATATTACACACCATACTGCTCTTGTTTCCAAGATGTTTGCATGAAACCCCTTTCTTTGTGACCATGTCCCCTGTATTATCTCAGTATGAAGAGGAGCTCCCCATCTGTTGGAGTTTGAACCTGTGGTCATCAATTTCAGTTTAGGTTCTGATAGTTGAATTTCCTTGTTTTTCAGTGCTGAGAAACATCATCATCTTGTTTGTTATTTCTGATCAATTGATTCAGAAACTTTGGCTTGTAACCCCATTGGTTGGGTACTACTTGTTGTACTTCTCATGTGTAATCTTGTCAATAGCAGGACACCCATGGCTGATGAAAACATTCCTAAGAGTCTTACTGATAACGGTTGTTGGTGAGCTTGGAAGGCCAACTTCTGCAGCTCCTGAAATCGGTCTTTTAACAAGGAGGCCTTGTCTCTTCTTGCGTCCAGCCACACTTCTAGGAACTTCAGCTGATACTAGTGCATTCCCCAGCCATGCTTCTGCAACAGGCTGATTAATCTGTCTGTGCTGACCTGGGTACTATGTTCTGACTTCCCTATTACCAAGAGGTTGTCTAATTATGAATACTGCAATCCCCTGTTCCCTGGGAAAATACCATCAATACTACCAATACTTTGACCTATCTATAGTACCCAGGACATTTACCAAACGGTAGGCAGGTAAACTGAAAAGGTTACCTGAAGCAGAGGAACCTGATGTTGAACTATGTGAATGTGTAGATATGAATCTTGTAAATCTATAGGCACTCAGAAATCCTCTTTCCTGAGGACATTTAAAATGGTGTTAAAGGTTCCTCTACAAAGAATATTTTGGAGCAGAAGCGTGTGCCTTCCTGTGTCACACGAAGCAAGGTGAGAACTTGCTTCCCCATGATTGCTTTCAGAGATTTGCGCAATACCTGGTACAACACTCGGTCCATCTGGTTTTCACAGGGAATATTTAGGCAAGCCCGCTGCTTAGAAAAATAAAATACTACCACTGCCTTACTCAGCTATGAAGAGCCAGGAAAAAGAACACCCCCTTCTGGGGGTGTCAATTTTTTCCTTGTCTCTACTCAGCTTAACGTGGGAACACCAATCTACCATGAGCAGCAAGAGGAACTTTTTTTTTTTTTCTAGGTACAGTTTAACAAATGCCAGTCAGTAATGATCACGGTAGGATACAAGTCTAGAATGAACTTCTCACTAAGAAAGGAAGATAATTAATAAAAAGCTACTTGTGATGGGTAACTTTTTTCCTATGTACCTCACAATAACTTCCCTTATACGCACCAGTAAATCCAAATGGCTTATTATAAAAGAGGTAGAACATTCAAAATGAAATATGACAAAGTTTCATTAGATATATCTATAGATACTGGGAAATCGTTAATCAAGGTATAGGCATTTTACAATATGCACATAATTCCTATCACCACTGACAGACACTACAGGGCATCAGTCAGGGTTTGAAAGACACTAGATTACAATGAGATAGGCAATGCAGTTCCAAACAAAACAATGTAAACTGTCCAAAATATTTGAAGAAATATAAGCAATAGGTTTATTTTGAGGTGGGGGAAGGGGGTGATTAATCAAGTCACACCAAATTTCCTGTGCATAGACCCGATACGACATGCTGATTGTTGCTTTCTGGAGGGAAAGATGGCTGATAATAGTCAGCAGTTCGGAAGATAAGACATCAAACATCTTATTTCCCAGTACTGGATGTGTGGAAAGGCCACAGACTCAGCCCAGCAGAACTGTAGGCTGCTGCTTGCTTCATCATTTACCACATTATTTTCTTATTTGCGCCTTCCAGTATGAACAATCAAACAATTCTAAAATACTCAATACATTTGTTTTATGGAATGTGGTGAAGATTGGGGCAATGGAGCTCTGAGGCAATAGGGGGGAGGACTGGTGAAGGCCACAAAAGAAGACTAGGGTGACAAAAGAGTTGAATCAGGGCCTGATAGCTAATGACATGGGAAGGAATCTTTGCCATACACAGAGGAAGAACTTACTGCACCCAGGGTCCAATTACATCTTCCAACATGATTTACAGATGCCCATAATGACCTGATCAAGTCACCGCTACGATACACTGTGTATTGTTTATAACTTATACATATCTCCTATGCCCTAAAGAATTATTCCACATATCGTATGTGTGTAAAATACATCTCTTATCCATTCTTGCAGCAAAAATGGGGGTATGAGCTACATAACTATGCTGTGTCTGCGAGTACAATAACCATTCCAGGTGCTGGAATGGGACTCTTAGCCATCTATTCTGAGTGCTGGAATAAGGTTTTGTGTATAGTAACCATCCATTCTATCTGACATGCCCTTACAGCCATCATAGTCTAATTCTTAATGGCAGCCTGGGCTTGAAAGGACCTGTAGTGCACCATAATAATACAAATATATATATATATATATATATATATATATATATATATATATATATATATATATATATATATATATATATATATATATATATATATATATATATATATATATATATATATATATATATATATACACACACACACACACACACACACACATACACACACACACGACTGTTAGAAGAGCCAGCACAGGTCAGATTAAACCTAAGGGGTGTCTGCATGTCTTTAATTGGGCGCTATCCTGCTTTGGGATCTAGCCCGTTGCTGACAGTGCCAACCACCCTAGGCGTATAGTGGTGGGGAACCCCACACTGTGGTTTTCCCTGCTATAGTGCCACCAGCCCAGGCTGCCAAAGGCTTATGCTGGTTCTGGTCACTTCAGGGGGACCCCACACTTTTTGTCCCCCACTATTATACCAATACCAGTCTAGCAGCATTAGGACTGGCTATGCTCTTTTATTTATTTTTTTTGGGGGTGGGGGGGGGGGGGGGGGGGGAGGGGATGACAGGTTGTTTTTATTTGTTACAATTGTATTATTTATTTAACAGGTGATTGCTTAGGATCCTATGCCTATTAAGTAAGACACGTTTTAAGTGTACCTTATGAAAACAAACGCAATTTGCATACTATGAGCAGTTAGACCGTTGGCTCTGAATTGGGGTGAATGTATGTCAAAGTCACGTATATTTTTTAACAGCGTAAGACACTTTTTTGTGTTCAACTCTTCATGACCCTCTTAATCTACAAAGCTGCATAGTCTCTTGCTCTGCTAAGCATTTAATTGTTACACAGATCTATTGAATGATGTTTGTAGCTTATTTCTGTGTTTATGTTGTGGTAACCCTGTAATACCCCCTTGCCTACAGCTAGTACTAAGTAACTGTGCTATATTTATTATATTGGTTATTTGTTAAGACTATATTACAAAAGAAGCTCCTCCTAACACTCTAATTGAAACGACTTTGCCACATGTCATACAGCGGTAGTCATTTCTGCATCTGCAATAAAGCCAACAAAGCTTAGACCGACCTACAATAATCCAATTACTGTAAGGCCGACAGGCATGAAATATAGACTTACCATAAGCGACATCCAACATTCCCCCCACGCTTACATGACGTCAGCTGTAAATTGCAAGTTACTAAAATGTCTCCAGGGAGAATGATGTCAGTTATAACAGGCAGAGTGAAATTGCCGGTTTTAAAGCGCCAATGGCCAGGCCCGCCGCCTGGATTACATTATACAGGTGGCGGGTCCGGCCATTGCCGGTTTAAAACCGGCAATCTCACTGTGTGGGGAATGTTGGATGTACACTTATATGGCAAGTCTATATTTCATCCTTGTTGGCCTTACAGTAATCGGATTTTTTAGGTCGGCCTAAGTTTTGTCGGATTTATTGCAGATGCAGAAACCTACCCAGTCATGTCATATAGAATGGTTGGTTGATATACAGAAAACCTTATTCTGGCAGCTGTAATGAATGGTTAAGGTACTCTGAGCCCCACTCTGGCAGAAAGAATGGGCAGTTAAGGTGCTGAAAGCCCCATTCTGGTACCTAGAATAATTGGCACTCAGAGCTCCATTCCAGCACCTCAGTGGTTGAAGTGGGTGTGTATTCAGTGGTATGCCATAACGCCACTTCTCCTACTACTTTCATTGTAAAATATATATATATATATATATATATATATATATATATATATATATATATATATATATACACACACACATACACATATTATACACAGTACAGATAACTTATTTGTGTAACAGAACAGAATGTACTATACAGGGAGAGAAAACAAGCCTCACTCAAGACACCAAGCAGCAGAGGGCTCTGCAGGGAGACAAATCATTCCAGCAATGCCGGTTTTCACCCATACCCCAAACAAATATAACCACACACACACACATCTGCTAAGTTTTCATGTCTGAAGATTTTTGGTTTGCTTTTTTAAATGGAAATGGTGCCAACTTGTACAGTTGTTCAAAGAGATGTTTAAGAACATTTTTGCTGTTCCTCCAGGATCATTGAAAGAGAACAGACTTATCAGCTTAGCATGCACTGTACAGCTATTGACAAGATATCCATTAATTAGCAGTCAGGTTTGCATGCAGTGATAACAGCCAGCTCAGGCACAGCACAGTATGGGGTCTATTTATTAAAGTGCGATCAGCCATTATAACAGAGAAAACAGCAGTTTATGAAGGGCTTATGACAGCAAGGTAACGCTATCGCAGAATAGTTTTGCCCATTTTATTCTATGGAATCCAGTTGAAGCCATTCCAGCTTCGCTACATCCCTCACCCATGGAAGTGTTATGGGCATGCACAAAGTACTTCCTCCATTCAACAGCAGCACTAGGGTGCCAAAAAAAAATAGTAAAAAGAGTTCATCCCATAGAGGGAACTTCACTGAGGCTACTTTACATGGTGAATGACAACTGTGCTTCATTATGCATCACTGCAATTTGCAACAATGCAACATAATTGACACCTCACTGTTTTAATACATAGACTAAGTATTTTGTAATCAAGATTTAGAATTTTGCTTTTTAAAACAAAGCCCCATTAATTCTGTGGTTCACAGACAGTAATCAAGTAGCAACTACATAAGTTAGCAGTGACAAGGTCAAAAAGTGTTCAGTCTTGTGAAAAGTCAGTGCTAACAAGACAAAAGAAACGTATTCCACTTGCAGAATATAAAGTGGTTATATTAAACTTACCTTTGTAATCATCACACAGATGAATAACCTGTTTGCAGTAGGAATTGATTCGATCCTAGTCTGATTGTATCATCATAAGATCCAAGTAAAGCCTTAAAACAAAGAGCAGACACTCACCTCCTTGTTCAAGCTGTAGACTCTCCTGTGCTTTGGCTGAAGCCTTTCAGTGAACTGATGCTTCTCTGGTGATTTTAGTCAAGCCATCCACACTGCTTCTCCTCCCCCTCTAGATCATTAAGGAGCACGCCCACCCTGCCTCCTCCTCCGTCTGCTGCTTCTCAGTTCAGATGATTTATTTCTGTACAGGGACTTGTAGTTGTATGTACTCTCTTCTGTCACTGGATACAGAATATAACAAGCATTGGCAATGTACTCCACATGATGCGATAGATGTTAACCAGTCCAGGCCACGTCATGAGCTTGGTTGTGGGTTTAAAAGAGGCAAATCGCCAGTTTTCTGCAAGTATGTCAAGGCAGTATTGTCTAGAGGGCTTCTAGTCATTTATCAAACAAGGAGTGACAGCAACAGTGACGTTTGGACTTGATGAAATAGTACTACTGCCCAACACAGGAGGAAATAACATTGCTATGTGAGTGATTACAGATTATATAGACCATTACATAACTTGTACACAGCAATGCTACGTGTATTGGTAAACCGTGATCTAATTGCACACACTGCATTCTGTACTATGAGCACTAACATAAATATTTATCACTTGTAGATCACATCAGGAACGCATTAAAGAAAAATAAAATACTCAAGCTTCAACATGTTGGTGTTCAATGGGAAGTTATCATATATCCCGCAAGTCTCCTAGGTATGGAAAAATAAACTATAAATGTAGAAATATTCTGTGGTTTGATTTCCTGGTAACATATACAAGTATGAGATCCCTTTTCTAGAAACCCGGTATCAAGGAAGTTGCTAAAATCAGAAAGGAGAAAAGTCAAATATTGCTGCTGTTCAGTGATTTTTCAAGTCTTTGTCCTTATTTTACCATGAGGGGCACAGGTAAACTATTTACTGATAAACACATAGAAATGGGTCTGAAACTTAAAAACATTGTTTTCAAAGACCCTATAACAAGGTAGATGTCACAATAAGGAGCATTGCAGGAGCAATGCAGTTGTAAGTTAAACACATTGGGCCTGATGCTAACTTAATCGTAGAATGGGTGAAATTTACACTCAAGCTGCCTGTAAAAATAGCATATTTACATTAGATGCATCCAGAGCTGCACCTGCAGCATATAGGTGTCCTATAATCAAAATTGCTATGGAATTTGGGTCAGCACCTGAGATATTTCTTAAAATATTTTCAACCTTCCCCTAATAAGTAGTATGTCTTTAACTACTACTACTAGACATTTGTAATCTGGATCTATTTTACTGACAGTAGTATTTCATAACAATAGGATAGATTGCCAGGTAATTTCTGTTAAGTAATTTGCCCTTGTGTAACAGTCTGAACACCCTGGGACAGCTGCAGTCTGTGCTGTAATACTTGGGAAGCTCTCTCCACCCACCAGTACGGTCACTTCTTATTCATCCTGAGACTTCCAGGAAACGTTATGTTTGTCTGTTAAACATGTTACAGTTACATGTCCAAAGTGATTCACTGAGACTAAAGGAGGCAATGAATTAACTTTGGAACCATTTCTTCTTGTCCATCAGTGATATTTTTGTATGTAGACAGTGTTCACAGTGGTAGTATGGAAAATGTGAATGAACCCCCATCCCCCACAAAACCTCAACTATCTACTCCCCACACCAATCCCATACAGTGTTAGCCCCACAGCCCCCACATAAGATTAGTTTCCCTGCAGGGGAACCTGTGAAAGAAGGGCACTGGTTTGCTTCTTTTTATTCCAACCCTCTCGGGGCAGCACCTTTGGTGTCATCACACATTGCACCTGTATCTAACGGGTGTGTTTACCTTGTACCTGTCTGGTGGTACAGTCTTCCTGACATGATTGGTAGGAAGTACAAGGTGCAATGGCGTGGACATTAGTAATAGTATCAGTGGAAATGTGCTGCCATGGGCACTGGACCCCACAAGGTCTGTGTAAGAAGTGGTCATGCAGCATACTGCCTTATTTTGGCGTACTTCAAGCATTGTATGTAGCTATATAACTGTGCCAGATACTACAGAATTCTTGAAAGCCGAGGTGCTGGACAAATTATTACTGTACTAGTAACACAGCTAGTGTACATACCTCCCAATTGTAATGTTTTTGATGGGATAGTCCTGATTTTTGGACCTCATAGGGTTAATTCCTATCAGAATTGGGGAGTCACTTTGGCAAAATGATGTGCCTTTGGGCGGAGCTAAGAAATAGAGGAAGTTGGCATATTGACTAATAAGGATTTTGACCTCTTTCGCATATATGCAGATGGAGCTTGTTTATTTTAGAGATTTGACACAATTCGGCTTCAAAAACCAATAACCCCATCCTATCCATTTTATTTCAATGGTAGGGGACATGGATAACTGAGAACAGAGCACTCAAAAGTCTGTGCTCGTTCATTTAAAGGAAACATGATCCACATGTATGTATTAACATTTACTTACATAGCCCCAGCATTCTGAGCAGCGCTTTGCAATTATTGACAAGCACAGCAATAAAACAATACCGGTTATTACATACACACAAAGCAGTAAGAGGGCCATGCTCACATGTTTACTGTCAATAGGATAATAGGAGTTTGATACATGAGGTGAAATGTCACATAATATATATCGGTCCAGTCAAATTGCAATGGGGAAAAAGTACTTAGTGGGGCTATGTGATCCAGTCATACTAATCAATATTGGTTTGGGAGTAAGAGGGTTGTTTGAATATAAAAGCAGAATCAATGTAAGTTTGAGTGAACTATGTGGGGGTGGGGCGTAATAATGTACAATAGCCTAGATAGGTTAAGAGGGTGTTTCAGTGAACTCTTGAAGGTTTGGAGGCAGGAAGAAAGTCTTGTTGTATGCAGGAGATTATCTATCTATCTATCTATCTATCTATCTATCTATCTATCTTTTGTTGAAGCTTAATAATTGAACAAAGGTGGTAATCAATCATTTCAGTATACTACAATCAGTTGCAATGCGATTAATACGCTACATAATTATTATGATAGCAAAATTTAAATAAGTTTAACAAATTTCTATAATTTAATCTAAAATATAAAATGATGAAGAGGCTAATTAATGTTTCCAACATATAAATTACATAGAGTTTGGTATCACTCTGTTCACAATTGCATGAGAACGTCTCTGGTATTATTCATGTAGCTGTTGCTCATTGCGAACGCCAGTTATAACTAATATCACTTTTCGTACACCAAAAAGCAAGTCCAGAGATGTCATAAAAGAACCGGTTTATACAGGTCTAGAGGTGGGAGCCTGGCAGGCAACCAGATGCGGAAGTTCCAGCCGCTCGGCACGGCCTTCTGCGCATGCGCGTCCTGTTGCTAGGCAACGGGACGCTACTCAAAAGTCTTGACAGCAGCTGAGAACTGCGCTGCCGCCCTCTAAACTGCGATTGGCTCCCCAAACTTTAAAAGGCACTTCCTGTCACTGCACCTGTGCCAGAGTATCAGGTCTTCCTGCCTCCAGCGTTTTCTGTGTTACCAGTTCCAGCATTGTTCCTGACTTTCCTCGTTTGCCTGTGGCCTTTCTGACCCGGACTGTTTGACCACCCCATTTGGATTTCCCCTTTGTAGTGCGCTAACTGAACGTTACCGACCCGGCTTGCCTCACCATAGCTCTGGATATCCTTGTGTACTTCCAATTACCAGAACGTTACCGACCCGGCCTGTCTGACTCCCTCTTCTTGTATCTCGCTGTTGACTCGTGGAAGGACCGCGACCTGCGTGTCCCTGCAGCAGAGTCCATACCTCCTTGTGGGGGTCCCTGGTGAATACCAGGGGCACGTTAGATTCCGCACCTTCCTCTGAGTTGCGACAACAATAGCAGGTATGCAATATAGTTGTGACAGTATACTCTGGCCATGACTACGGAGGGGTCTGGTGAACCGTCGGCCCGAGAATTACTTCTGCACCTGACCCAGCGGGTTGAACAACAAGAAGCGGCCCAGGCTCATCTCCTGCAATGTGTCCAAGGTATTGCAACCCGTTTTGATACCTTACAGGGTTCTTTACCCACTACTCCAGCCATAACCTCCTCTGCGTCTGCATCTTCCAGTATGGTTACGGTCTCTACAGCGGTCTCCTGTCTGCGCATTCCGACACCTGAAAAATTTGACGGAGATCCCAAGAGGTGCAGAGGTTTTCTTAACCAATGTGCTATTCAATTTGAATGTAACCCAGGGGCCTTCCCATTAGAACGCACCCAAGTGGCGTTTATCATCTCCCTCCTCAGCGGTCAAGCTCTCGCCTGACCTCAGCACTATGGGAACGAGGGGATCCCCTCCTTAGCAACACAACCTCTTTCATCGAGGCCTTTAGAAGAGTCTTTGATGATCCCGCTCTAAATTGTCTCCAGAAGAGAGGGAGAGACGCTTCAAGCAACATCTATGTCTATATTGTGGAGAAACGGGACACCTTCTGAGGGCTTGCCCCAAGAGGCTGGGAAACGCTTCCTCCTGAACGGTGGCAGGGAGGCCGCTTTATGAGAGTCCACTGTTGCTCCCTACTCCAAAAATTCCCAAGAATTTCTTATGGCTGTCATCCTGAGCACCTCTAAAGGTCCTTTCTCTACCACGGCCTTTGTGGACTCCGGCTCCTCCGGGAACTTCATTTCTGCAGATCTTGCCTCGCAGCTCTAAATACCATTGGAATCCTTGCCTCAACCTCTATCTTTGACGGCAGTTAACTGTAGTCGTGTCACAAACGGCTCCATCTCCTCCGTCACCTCTCCAGTTTGGTTGATGGTAGGAGCACTTCATAGCGAGATGATCCAACTTTTGGTTTTGCCTAAGTCCATTAACCCCCTTATCCTGGGGCTACCATGGTTAAGGATGCATTCTCCTCAAATGGATTGAGGTCGCGCTCAGGTTACAGCATGGGGTTCAGGATGTCTTCATTGATGTTTATCCAAGGTCCTGCCCCCCAAATCTCAAATTATGGCTCACTCCAAGCTAACTAATCTTCCTGCTGCATATATGGAGTTCCAAGATGTATTCAGCAAGATTGAAGCAGAAACCCTGCCGTCCCTGGGATTTTGCTATTGTTTTGTCTCCTGACCAACCTATTCCCAAGGGGCGGACCTATCCGTTATCTCGTCCAGAGACGTTGGCCATGTCTCAATACATCACGGAGAACCTAAAACGGGGATTTATCCATAAGTCTACATCCCCGGCTGGTGCAGGCTTCTTCTTTGTCAAAAAAAGAGATGAGTCTCTTCATCCTTGTATCGTTTATCGTCCTCTTAATCACATCACCATCAAAAATCGATATCCCCTACCCCTCATTTCTGACCTCTTTGACAGACTCAGTGGATCACAAATTTTTTCAAAATTAGACCTCCGTGGGGCCTACAATCTGATTTGCATCAAGAAAGGGGATGAATGGAAGACGGCCTTTAATACCAGGGATGGGCACTTTTAGTACATGGTGATGCCCTTTGGCCTCTGTAATGCCCCAGCTTTCTTTCAAACATTCGTCAATGATATCTTTCATGATCTGTTATACACCTCTGTGGTGGTCTACTTAGACGATATATTAATATTTTGTAAAGATTTGATCTCCCATCAGGAACAAGTGAAGGAGGTCTTACGCAGACTCCGGAAACACCACCTCTACTGCAAACTGGAAAAGTGCGTGTTTGAAGTAACTCAGGAACCTTTTCTTGGTTTCATTATGTCGGGTCAAGAACTGTTTATGGATCCCACCAAGGTGACAGCTATCCTGGATTGGCCTCAGCCACAAGGCCTTAAAGCTATCCAAAGGTTCATTGGCTTTGCAAACTATTATCGCCAATTTATTCAGGGATTCTCCTCCATCATTGCTCCAATCACAGCCTTAACCAGGAAGACTGCCAATCCTAGGGTTTGGTCCCCGGAGGCCACTTCTGCCTTCGCGATACTAAAAAAGGCATTCTCTTCAGCTCCAGTTCTTTCCCAGCCAGACCAGGAACGACCCTTCTTCCTAGAAGTGAATGTATCCTCTGTAGGTATTGGAGCTGTGCTATTTCAAAAATCTCCTTCTGGCTCGCACAACCCGTGTTGGTGCATATCATTGATCCTTCGAACATTGTGGCTCTCACCAGAACCAAGTCTTCCTCTTCTCCTCCAGGCCGGTCACTTGTGGAACCCCACCTATGGAGTGGGCTCATTCATCCCGCATTGCCGGTCATGCTGGAAAAAAAAGACTACAGCATTGCTTCATCGTCATTTCTGGTGGCCTACTGTACGTGCTGATATATGCAAATGTATTGCTTCCTTTACCACCTGTGCCCAACACAAGACTTCTAGAAGAGCTCCGGCAGGACTGCTCCGTCCACTTCCTATTCCCAATGTCCCCTGGGAGAGTGTGGCTATGGATTTCATCACAGATCTACCTCCCAGTGTAGGGTTTACCACTATCTGGGTGGTCCTTGATCGTTTTTCCAAGATGGCAGACTTTATTCCTCTAACTGGATTGCCCATTGCCGGTTGTCTTGCAGATATCGTTATCAAAGAGATCTTCAGGTTACATCGCTGCCCTAAGGAGATTATTTCGGACCGCGGAGTCCAATTCACCTCCCGGTTCTGGAGGACCTTTTGTCGTAATCTGAGTGTAGAACTAAAGTTCTCTTCGGGGTATCATCCCCAGACAAATGGGCAGACTGAGCAAATTAATCAGGATCTTGAGACTTTTCTTCGGTGTTTCACTTCTGACAATCAGAATAAGTGGTCTCAATTTCTTCCCTGGGCAGAATTCTCCCATAACCAACATGTTCATAAATCCACAGGATTCTCCCCATTCTTCATTGTATATGGAAACCATCCTGTCTTTCCGAATCCCTTTCCAGTGTCCTCCTCGTCAGTTCCAGCCGTAGATACCCTCTATCGAGAATTTGCTCTCATTTGGGCCAATAATAAGACGGCTTTACTCAAGGTCACACAGCATCACAAGATCTTCGCAGAACGTCATCGTAGATCCACTCCCCTCCTGAAAGTAGGGGACCAGGTGTGGCTATTCACCATGGACTTGAAACTGAAAGTTCCTTCGATGAAGATGGCTCCACAATTTATTGGTCCTTACACCATCCTGCAAGTCATCAATCCTGTGTGCTTTAAGTTGAAACTGCCTCCTTCTCTGAAATGTCATAATACTTTCCACGTACCATTACTGCGACCATTGGTACTCAATGAATTGAATTCTTTCGGTCTCCCTGCCGACCTCCACCAGTACAAACTTCTACTGGAACAGAATTCAAGATCAATCGGATCTTGGCATCTCGCATTCTTCATGGCAAACAGCAATTTCTTGTCCATTGTAAAGGATACTGTCCGGAGCAGAGTTCATGGGTGGACAAGCAAGACCTTCACGCCCCTAGGGTTCTTAAGAAATTCGTTGAAACAGGAGGAGGAGGAAGAAGAGGAGGATATACTGTCAGGCGCCGTCCTGCTGTCTCCTCGGGATGGCCGCCTGCGTCTCTGCCCAGTGCGTCTGGTATAAGAGGTATAATATGCTAAATCCAACTACATACCTACCATATTTGCCTCAAGATGCACAAAGATGGGAAGGACGGGAGACTCTAGCTGAAGGTGAATTTGGCAGGTATGTGCATGATTGTATGGAATATTTCAATCAGACTGAAAGACCTGACATATGTGACGACCTCTTAGAAAATGAGGATTTTACATTTTACATGAATGGTGTCACTCACCGGACCGTGAGTGCCTCTTCCCGGACATTTAGGAACCGTGGTCGTCCACCATCCTGAGGGTCTGCGCATGCGCAGCCCTTTTCTATACTTCAGTGTATACCCCTTTAACTCAATTGGCAGATCAGGCAACCTCCCTATATTAAGCACCTGTGGTCAACACCACGTTGCCTGATCTTGGAGTCTCATTCCTCATGAGTCTCTGAAGGTGTTCCTGCATTACTTGTGTATTCAGTGCTGCTGATTCCTGTGGTTTCCTAACCACTACTACTACTGTGGTTCCATACCACTTCTACCATCAACTGTATCATCATGACTGTTTGCTGATTCCTATCCGCTGCCTCCGTGCACTACAGTCTTCTACACCACTTCATCGTTATTTTATATCTAAGTGACTGTTTACTCATTGCTATCCGCTGCCTCCGTGCCCTCCAGCTTATACCTCACTCACCTGCTTCTCATCAAGCCTGTTTGCTGGTTTCTATCCGCTGCCTCCGTGCACTACAGTCTCCTGCTTGCAACTCGCCTGTGTTCAACATCGTGACTGCCAGCTGACTACTATCCGCTGCCTCTGTGCACTACAGTCTCCTGCTTGCAACTCGCCTGTGTTCAGCATCGTGACTGCCAGCTGACTACTATCCGCTGCCTCTGTGCACTACAGTCTCCTGCTTGCAACTCGCCTGTGTTCAACATCGTGACTGCCAGCTGATTACTATCCGCTGCCTCCGTGCACTACACTCTCATCTCATCTCTGCTGTGGCTTCCTCGAGACTGCCGCTTTTCATTACCATCTGCTACCCTTCGTGATCTACAGCTCCTGCCCTGCGCTGCACTCCTGTTTCCCATCGCTGTTGGTTCCTGTGGTTGCTACTGGTTACCTCCGTGTGCCGCTGAGTCCTGCCGCTGTGGTCAGCGCTATCGTCCATCTCCTGCTGATCCACTCTCCACGCCTTCACGTGTTCCACTGGCCTCTACCCTCCTGTCAGCATTGGATTTGTATCTCTTCTACTACCCTCTGCTGGATCATCTCCATTCTCCTGGGTTTCCTATGAGTCCAGTTCCACGTGTTGCTGACTCCTGTGGATTCGTGTCCCTGTCGGTCTACTCACCTGTGCGCTGCACCTGCTAGACCGCTGCTTCTCCTATGCAGGGACTTCCTATCCAGTCGGCCTCCAGCCGCTCAGGTACCGCTGCAATCCCATCTGACTGCTACTGCTGAACCACGGTATGCATACTTCTCATTGACTGTGCTGTGTATTGCATATCTTGCTGGACTGTGTTTGGTTCTCTCTGGAGTCTGCTATCCGCTGAGTCTATTGTCATCATTGACTGTGTTATCATTGTGCTGGACTACTTCAAGAGACTTTCTAGATTGCAGACCTGATCAGTCATTTACATATATATATACCTATATTGTGCATATTACTGTGGATCGTGTATAAGGTGCCTGTGTATATCCTGTGTTGCAGTCTTCCCCCGTGCACCTCCTCACATATATATGCAGTGGTACAACTTGCTGATGTCAGACCACTGATCCCTGTTTCCGGTATCACCTGTTCCATTATCCTCTCACATAGCAGTGGTACAACTTGCTACCGCAGACCACTGACTACCTGGATACCTCCACTTGGATTCCATTCCTTCACTCAGACAGCGGTACAACTTGCTACCCGCAGACCGCTGACTCTCATCACCTCCTTGTCTCTGTTGGACATTCCTCCTCACTATAGTAGTGGTACAACTTGCTATCGCAGACCACTGACTACCTTCACGTGTCCTTGTCCATACAGTTCCTTGTGTATCATTACCTCATTATTACCAGTGTTGCTAGTCATAGACTTTCCTGAGCATCTCATCGGTCATCATTTCATGTTCCGTGATCACCCAGCTACCAGAGTACCCTATTACCATCTACATTGCTCTGGTAAGCCTACCATCTGGTGATCCCTGGGTAAAGACTCCTAGTGCCCGCGACAGTAAGATCAGGCCATGACAGACCCAGATGTGGAACCTACCGCCAAAGAGATGCTGCAACATCTGGTTAGCCGTGTGGAGCAACAGGATGCCCGCCAACAGCTGTTACTTCAGTGTTATCAGTCATTAACCTCCCAAGGAACATCTGGACAGACTGTGACAGCTACTACTGAAGCTCCTGTGCTTTCCTCCGTTTCCCCATTGCCATCCCAGGTGTCTATAGCTTCCACGCTTCACCTGCCTACTCCGTCAAAGTACGATGGAGACCCCAAAACTTGTAGGGGTTTCCTTAACCAATGTTCAGTCCATTTTGAGCTCCAACCTCAAAATTTTTCTACCCATCGTTCCAGAGTGGCCTATCTTATCTCTTTGTTTTCCGGACAAGCCCTGGCTTGGGCCTCCCCTCTGTGGGAGAGGAACGATCCAATATTACAAGATAGTGCCAAATTCATTTCTACATTCCGAAGTGTGTTCGATGAACCAGGTCGTGTGACCTCCGCTGCTTCCAGCATCCTCCGTCTGCGACAAGGATCTCATACTGTAGGCCAGTACGTCATTCAATTTAGGATCTTAGCCTCTGAACTTCAGTGGAACACTGAAGCCCTAGTTGCCGCCTTCTGGCAGGGGCTTTCCGATAAAATTAAAGATGCACTGACTACCCAAGAGCTTCCTTCGTCACTTGAAGATTTGATCTCTCTATGCCATCGTGTTGATATGAGATTTCGTGAAAGAGAGGCTGAGAAAACGACTTCTGCTAAAGCACCTTTTCGCTCTAACCCTCAATTTCGTCCAGTGTCACCCGCTGTGATTCCCATGGAGATTGGACGTTCCAAGTTATCTTCTGAGGAGAGGAAACGAAGAGTCAAGAATAGACTCTGTATCTATTGTGCTGATTCCACTCATGTCCTCAGCTCCTGCCCTAAGAGATCGGGAAATGCCAGGCCCTAACTAGTTCTGGAGAGGTAAAGTTAGGGTCCCTGGAGTCCTCTCCATCGTCTATGAAATCTAAAGTCTGCGCTTTTGATGTGACTATTTCCTTTGCTACCAAGACCTTTGAGTCACAGGCATTGATTGATTCCGGAGCAGCAGGAAATTTTATTTCCAAATCGTTAGTTAATCAATGGTCTCTACCAATGATTACCTTAAAAACTCCCATTACTGTGACGGCTATCGATGGATCACGTCTCATCAACGGTCTCATCACCCAGAGTACGTCTCCAGTAACCCTTCAGATTGGTGCTCTGCATCATGAAGAGATATCGTTTTTAATTCTTCCTGTTACGACAAGTCCGATTGTCCTAGGCCTTCCATGGCTTCAGTGTCACTCTCCCCAGATTGACTGGCGCACCCCTCAAGTCACGTCTTGGGGCCCTGAATGTCACCATCATTGCCTTTCCCAAGTCATTCCTCTCAAGGTACAGCAAGCTTCCATTTCAGCTATTTCACCGGCACTCCCTCCTCAATATGCTTCATTTACCGATGTTTTTGATAAAGCTCAGTCTGAACGTCTTCCTCCTCATCGTTCTTGGGATTGTCCGATTGATCTTCTTCCTGGCAAGACTCCTCCCAGAGGCCGGGTCTATCCACTCTCGTTACCTGAAACTCAAGCTACATCTGAATATATACGGGAGAACCTCCAGCGTGGGTTCATTCGACCTTCCACCTCGCCCGCTGGAGCTGGGTTCTTCTTTGTCAAAAAGAAGGATGGATCATTACGCCCTTGTATAGATTTTCGTGGACTCAATGCCATTACTATCAAGAACCGGTATCCCATTCCGTTGATCACTGAGCTATTTGACCGCATCAAGGGAGCCCGTATTTTTACTAAGTTGGATCTTCGTGGTGCTTACAATTTAATTAGAATTCGTTCCGGTGACGAATGGAAGACGGCGTTTAACACCAGAGACGGGCATTACGAATATCTGGTAATGCCTTTCGGGCTATGTAATGCCCCCGCTGTTTTTCAGGGCTTCATTAATGAGATTTTTCGGGACTTATTATATGTATGTGTCGTCGTCTACCTGGACGACATATTGATTTTTTCACAGGACCTGCCTTCTCACCACCAACATGTGGCAGAAGTCCTCTCCAGGCTACGGAAAAATTCATTGTTCTGTAAATTAGAAAAATGTTCATTCGAATTACCCCAGATTCCATTCTTGGGGTATATTGTTTCCGGAGTTGGTCTGAAGATGGATCCTGACAAAGTAAATGCTGTACTACATTGGCCCCAGCCAACTACTCTTCGTGCCATCCAGCGTTTTTTAGGTTTTGCCAATTACTATAGACGCTTCATTCAAGATTTTTCTTCCATTGCATCTCCTATTGTGGCCCTGACTCGTAAAGGGGCTAATCCTAAGCAATGGTCTACTGAGGCTATTCAAGCCTTTCAAACATTAAAAGAGTCCTTCTCTTCGGCTCCAATCCTTCGTCAGCCTGATGTGACACTCCCTTTTTTCCTAGAAGTAGATGCCTCTAATGTGGGCTTAGGAGCTATTCTCTCCCAACGCTCGGAACAGCAAAAATTCCACCCTTGTGCCTTCTATTCTCGGGGTCTCCTACCCGCAGAGAAGAATTATACCATCGGAGACAAGGAATTACTGGCTATCAAAGCCGCATTAGAGGAATGGAGATACTTGTTGGAGGGAGCTCGCCATCCGGTGACGATCTTCACGGATCATAAGAACTTGTCATATCTCCAGTCTGCCCAATGCTTGAACCCTCGTCAAGCAAGATGGTCTCTTTTCTTTTCCCGTTTTGAATTAATAATTACCTTCAAACCAGCTGCCAAGAACAAAAAAGCTGATGCCTTATCTAGAGCCTTTGCTACGTCCTCTGATATAGAAGAGGTTCCCAACCATACCATTCTAGACCCCAAATGTATCTCACTGGCTGCTTCATCCACCAAAACGCTACCATTTGGGAAGACCCTCGTGCCTTCTACTCTAAGGAGGAAAATCCTTTCGTGGTTCCATGCCTCTCGTTTTTCTGGACACGCCGGTGAACACAAGACTTTTGAGATCCTCTCTCGAAGTTACTGGTGGCCTTCAATGAGGAGAGACGTCAAAGAGTTCATTGCTTCCTGTGAATTATGTTCGCAATTCAAATCCTCCCGCAGAACCCCAGCAGGGTTGCTGCGACCACTACCCATTCCGTCCAAACCATGGACCCATATTAGTATGGATTTCGTTACTGACTTACCACCTAGTAAGAACCATAACACTATTTGGGTGGTAGTGGACAGATTTTCGAAGATGGCTCATTTCATCCCTCTGTCTGGTTTGCCTTCCTCATCTATCCTGGCTGAACATTTCATTAAAGAGATCTTCCGTATCCATGGATGTCCATCTGAGATTGTGTCTGATAGAGGAGTACAATTCGTGTCCAGATTCTGGCGAGCCCTTTGTAAAACCTTGGGCATACGATTAGCACTCTCATCTTCTTACCATCCACAATCCAATGGACAAACCGAACGTGTCAATCAAGATCTTGAGACTTTTATAAGGATATTTTCATCAGCCAATCAAGACAACTGGGTAGAGTTACTCCCTTGGGCTGAGTTCGCCCATAACAACATGTACCATGAGTCATCATCCAAAACTCCATTCTTTGTGGTCTACGGTCACCATCCGTCTTTTCCGGAATTTCCTGCCCTCCCGCCCACCCAAGTTCCTGCGGTAGAGACTGTTTGTCAGACCTTTAAAAATATCTGGTCTCAGGTCAGAACCTGTTTAAAGAAGACATCTGTCAAATATAAATCTTTCGCTGATAAGAAGAGGCGGGCTATTCCACCATTAAAAATTGGAGATCGTGTCTGGTTATCCACAAAAAATATTCGTTTGAAGGTTCCATCCATGAAATTCGCCCCTCGTTTTATTGGTCCATATAGGATCATTCAAGTTATCAATCCAGTATGTGTGAAACTCCTTCTTCCTAAGAGTCTTCGGATTTCTAATGCCTTCCATGTATCTTTGCTCAAACCTCTTATTATCAACCGTTTTTCAACTCCTCCCTCAGCTCCGCAGCCAGTTCAAGTTCATCAGGAGGAGGATTTTGAGATTACCGAGGTACTAGATGCAAAAATTTCGCGAGGAATCCTCCACTTCCTCGTTCATTGGAAGGGCTTTGGTCCTGAGGAGCGCTCTTGGATCAAAGCTGAAGATCTTAATGCTCCTGCCCTTTTGAAGAAGTTTTACTCCAAAAATCCGGACAAGCCCGGTTCCAGGCGTTCTGTGCCCACCTTTAAAAGGGGGGGTACTGTCACTCACCGGACCGTGAGTGCCTCTTCCCGGACATTTAGGAACCGTGGTCGTCCACCATCCTGAGGGTCTGCGCATGCGCAGCCCTTTTCTATACTTCAGTGTATACCCCTTTAACTCAATTGGCAGATCAGGCAACCTCCCTATATTAAGCACCTGTGGTCAACACCACGTTGCCTGATCTTGGAGTCTCATTCCTCATGAGTCTCTGAAGGTGTTCCTGCATTACTTGTGTATTCAGTGCTGCTGATTCCTGTGGTTTCCTAACCACTACTACTACTGTGGTTCCATACCACTTCTACCATCAACTGTATCATCATGACTGTTTGCTGATTCCTATCCGCTGCCTCCGTGCACTACAGTCTTCTACACCACTTCATCGTTATTTTATATCTAAGTGACTGTTTACTCATTGCTATCCGCTGCCTCCGTGCCCTCCAGCTTATACCTCACTCACCTGCTTCTCATCAAGTCTGTTTGCTGGTTTCTATCCGCTGCCTCCGTGCACTACAGTCTCCTGCTTGCAACTCGCCTGTGTTCAACATCGTGACTGCCAGCTGACTACTATCCGCTGCCTCTGTGCACTACAGTCTCCTGCTTGCAACTCGCCTGTGTTCAGCATCGTGACTGCCAGCTGACTACTATCCGCTGCCTCTGTGCACTACAGTCTCCTGCTTGCAACTCGCCTGTGTTCAACATCGTGACTGCCAGCTGATTACTATCCGCTGCCTCCGTGCACTACACTCTCATCTCATCTCTGCTGTGGCTTCCTCGAGACTGCCGCTTTTCATTACCATCTGCTACCCTTCGTGATCTACAGCTCCTGCCCTGCGCTGCACTCCTGTTTCCCATCGCTGTTGGTTCCTGTGGTTGCTACTGGTTACCTCCGTGTGCCGCTGAGTCCTGCCGCTGTGGTCAGCGCTATCGTCCATCTCCTGCTGATCCACTCTCCACGCCTTCACGTGTTCCACTGGCCTCTACCCTCCTGTCAGCATTGGATTTGTATCTCTTCTACTACCCTCTGCTGGATCATCTCCATTCTCCTGGGTTTCCTATGAGTCCAGTTCCACGTGTTGCTGACTCCTGTGGATTCGTGTCCCTGTCGGTCTACTCACCTGTGCGCTGCACCTGCTAGACCGCTGCTTCTCCTATGCAGGGACTTCCTATCCAGTCGGCCTCCAGCCGCTCAGGTACCGCTGCAATCCCATCTGACTGCTACTGCTGAACCACGGTATGCATACTTCTCATTGACTGTGCTGTGTATTGCATATCTTGCTGGACTGTGTTTGGTTCTCTCTGGAGTCTGCTATCCGCTGAGTCTATTGTCATCATTGACTGTGTTATCATTGTGCTGGACTACTTCAAGAGACTTTCTAGATTGCAGACCTGATCAGTCATTTACATATATATATACCTATATTGTGCATATTACTGTGGATCGTGTATAAGGTGCCTGTGTATATCCTGTGTTGCAGTCTTCCCCCGTGCACCTCCTCACATATATATGCAGTGGTACAACTTGCTGATGTCAGACCACTGATCCCTGTTTCCGGTATCACCTGTTCCATTATCCTCTCACATAGCAGTGGTACAACTTGCTACCGCAGACCACTGACTACCTGGATACCTCCACTTGGATTCCATTCCTTCACTCAGACAGCGGTACAACTTGCTACCCGCAGACCGCTGACTCTCATCACCTCCTTGTCTCTGTTGGACATTCCTCCTCACTATAGTAGTGGTACAACTTGCTATCGCAGACCACTGACTACCTTCACGTGTCCTTGTCCATACAGTTCCTTGTGTATCATTACCTCATTATTACCAGTGTTGCTAGTCATAGACTTTCCTGAGCATCTCATCGGTCATCATTTCATGTTCCGTGATCACCCAGCTACCAGAGTACCCTATTACCATCTACATTGCTCTGGTAAGCCTACCATCTGGTGATCCCTGGGTAAAGACTCCTAGTGCCCGCGACAAATGGGAGATGTCATAGAAAGACGGACACAGAAGAATTATGTACTGGCTATGCTGTTGAAGATGACAAAGATGTTATAGAAGATGTACCCCTTGGCCCACCTCACTCAGCACAGGTAGCTGAACATGTAGCATTGAGAAGATCATGTGAGTTGGAACCTCAATTAATATATACACTGACTCTAGGTACACCTTTGGGGTAGTGAACGACTTTGGGTCACTATGGCGTCTTAGGAATTTTATGACAGCAGCAGGCACATCAGTAGCGCACTCACAACACATAAAAGCACTTCTGACAGTGATACAATTGCCTAAGGAAGTAGACATTATCAAGTGTAAAGCACTCACATATCATAGGGACCCCATATCACTTAGAAATGATAGAGCAGATGGGGCTGCTAAGAGAGCAGCAGGCTTACTCATAAAAACAAATGTAACCAAATTAATGTCTTTTGAAGCTCTCAGTGTACAGAAATTAATAGAAATGTAGGATTTGTGTCCCCTACAGGAGAAGACTGTCTGGAAGTAAAAGTCCCCTGGACTATGGAAAGATGGACAAGGTAGCTCCCAAGGCATATCTCCCAAGCTTAGCAGAGGCGGCACATGGTCTGACTCACCTAGGTAAGAAGTGTATGTGCAAATTGGTAAGAGAATATTGATGTGCATCGGGCTTCTCTTCACAGGCTCGTAAGAAACCAATGTTTTGTCCTACTTACCTGAGAAAGAATATGGGAAGAGCAATACCAACAGAGCCATCCCACTTTCCTCCTACAGATGGACCTTTCCAGGTCATACAAATCGACTTCATCCAATTATCACACTGCAGGAATCTCAAGTATGTATTAGTATGTATCAATGTTTTCTCTAACTGGGTAGAGGCTTATCCAGTTGCTTCTAATACTGCTTCTTTCACTACTAAGAAAATTGTTCAGGAATTTGTTTGTAGGTTTGGTATCCCCAAAATCATTAAAAGTGATCGGGATATACATTTTACTGGGGATGTCTTTCAGTTTATGTGTAAGCTCATGGGTATTGATAGTAAGTTACACAATCCCTAAAAGCCACAAGCCAGTGGGAAAGTAGAGAGGGTAATTGGTACTTTGAAGAATAAATTGAGTAAGGTGATGGCTGAAACTGGATTGGCATGGCCGGCAGCATTTCCACTAGCTTTCTACAGCATCAGACCTCCTCTTAACTAGTCACTAGTCATGTTTTGAAATATTTTTTGGCAGACAACCTCACTTGATGGTAGATCCCCAAGATGATTTAAAACGCAACAATTAAGTGACTGTTTAATACCTTATAAAGATGAGCAAACAGCTGAGACAGCAACAAAAGAGCCTCAAAAAACTGTCTCCTGATATGCCAGACACTAACTAACATGATGTTGAACCTGGGAAATATGTTATGATGCACAATTTCTTGCGCTCACGTTGTTTAACAGACATGTTAAACATACCAAGACATACCAAGTCTTGATAACCAGATCCACATCTCTGAAAGTAGCAGAAAGAGACACTCCAATCCATTCCACCCACTAAAGAAAAGTCAGCAATCCGGAGAATGTTCAAGACAAAACCGAGGCTAACACTATAACCCCGTCACTCGTGGATCTGTTCCGTTAGACTTAAAATCGCAGTCAATGACATCTGAGCCAATGATTTTGCAAGGTCTACTCTTCCATAATGGAGCATTAGTTTTTCTGTTTTTCTTTATCCAGTGTTTTTTACATCCTTATTTTTTCCAAGACAATCTATTTTTGCAGTGGTGATTAGAGGATGGAGACTGATTTAGGTGATGATACGGATGTTGTGGAGATGAAGGAGACTTTGTTAGCACAATCAGTTGAACCTAACACTTTATTCAATTCAGGTGTAAAGAAACCTTGGAGCTCGGAGACAATGTGAGGGGCTATTGTCTGAAGAATATTGTATTTGTAAGTACTGTGACCTCACAATTGTAGAGAAGTGCATCCAGTGATGTCAATCTAATAATAATTTGAACCTTGGTGGAAATCCATTAGATGATTATCATTCATTGGTGGGTAAGGTCTAAAACCAAACTGAACGCTGGGTGTGTTCTCATGTGCGTCAGGGACAAAATATTGTAGGACTAGTATCCTTTACAATAAAAATCTCTGAGGTTCTAGAATTACAGGGGGGAGATCAATAGAAGGGAGGTATAATATTACAAGATCCACTAGATTAACGCTTTTACCAGTAATCAGTAGACAAGTCTCTGCTGTGTCTGAATTTTACGCACTGAAGAAACAGAACAGAATGAAGAAGCAGAACAGAATGATCAGACAATAGCCTGCTCCACAATTGTTGATAAAAGACCCATTGATAACATTAAAGTACAGTTACCCAAAAAGGCTGAAGGGTACCATAAAGGAGGCTATGTTAATAGGCATAAGAAAGTATTGGTTGGAAAAGTTCCTTTGGGATACTGTTTAAACTTTATCCACGTGAAACTTGTCTTAAACAGATGGAAATTCTAGGCATGGGTAACTGACTGTTTTGTACCTTATATCCTTCCAGATGATGTATTTAACATTTTTGGGCGTAGGGCTTACACATGGTTAATTTCGAGTTCCAAAGGAATATGTTTTCTAGAAAAGATAGTTCCTGAAATAATGACTATTTCCCATGATAAAATTACTGACATTCACAGAACGTTCTCACCTCCATGCGTACACAGTCAGTATGAACACAGAATCAAAATAAATATGATTCCAGGGGAAGAACCCATAGCTGCACATTTAATTACAGAATCCATAGAGTTTCAGATCATGGTTGCATTGGACTCCACCAAGATTACTTGGGGATCCCTAAATTATAAATATATACAGAATCTCGGTAACACATTTGATAACATTACAGAGATGTATGATGACACATTCAGGTGTACGGGTAAGGAGCTGCAAGCTTATAAGAAGGAATTAGTACAACAGAGCTTGGTACTAAATTATCTCACTGCAATTACTGGTGGATATTGCGTGACATTAGCTACCCAGTTTGATATTAAGTGTTGCATTTATATTTCTAATAATACAAATGAATCTAAAGAAATATCTGACCATAAAATGGATGAGATTCTACAGCTAAATTGTGAATTTTGTAAGGCCCACAACTCCTCTGTATATGAAATAGGGGAGAAAGTAGTAGGATGGACCTCATGGTTGAATCCTGTTAAATGGTTTTCAGGTTTACGGGAATGGACACAAAAACTGGTTACTAGTATAGGCAAGTTCCTTATCCTTATAGTTGGTGTCTTTATAGTAATTGGCTTATGTATCAGATGTGTTCCTGCTGTGTTGAAATGTGTTAAACGTTCGACTGAGATGACCTAAGAAATGACTGTGTGATGGTATGAAGAGGGACAGGTATCACGGAAAATGAAGTGTTATATTATAATTCTGAAATAAAATCTTGAATGGATGAGAGTGTCAGATACACCTTCAAAGAATGGACTGTGGTAGTTAATATTTTCTGTACACTATAATCAGTTGTGATGCGATTAATACAAAATGTATTATCTTAGCAACATTTAAAAAAGTTTAATGTATTTCTATCATTTATTATATAAGATAGTATAAAATGGTGAAGAGGCTAATTAATGTTTCCAACATATAAACTACATAGAGTTTAGAATCATTCTGATGGCAATTGCATGAGAACGTTTCCAGTATTATTTATGTAGTGTTCACATGTGTGAACGCTAGTTATAACTAATTTCACTTTTCATACACCAAATAGCAAGTTCAAAGATGTCTTAAAAGAACCGGTTTATTTAGGTCTAGAGGTGAGAGCCTGAAGAAGGACACCTGGCTACCTCTAGGAACAATGACCAGAGGAATCAACCAATGAAATGTCAAGTTCTTGGGAGGTCATGACCCATTGACCTATAAATGTGGACTTTAATACTGTAACTGTGCATCTTTGTCATTGCTTTTTACAACTGTACATAAATTGTTCACCTCTGGCTTTAGAAACCAGAGCGTTCTGATAAAAGCTTGTGTTGGTGCAAACAGCACAAGCATATGCATTCCAAACTTTGCCTTACTTTGAAAATAAAATCTATGTGCTTTGGAACCACAGCGATTGCATCGGAGAATCTTTATTGCATACGATACATACGAATGTAACACGACTGTCTTTCTATCTATCTTACACCATCAACCTATCTATAATACACCCTCTACCTGACAATCTATCCAGGATCAGCCAATATGTACAGAAGATCAAAACTTGGAAGTCTTAGAAAATAAACCACACAATGAATATTTGGTCAGCAAAATAAGCATGCAATTAATTTCTTCTAAAATATTTTTTCACTACATTTCTCTTAATTAAGCCAATTCTATGTGTTCTTTTCAGACAAAATTAACTGCGCATACCTGTCCATACCTACACAAATTATCCAATTAATTTGAAGATTCACTGGCGAGTTTCAAACTAATGGTCTTGCAATCTCAGAGCTGAGTGGGCACTCATACTGCTCACTATTATATAATAAAAGTGGTGTGGGCGGTGTTATGACTGCCTTTGTTATGTATCTGGCAGCAGTACCTATAATCCATCAGAGGTGCTGCTGCTGTCCTGCTCCTGAACTCTGCAACATGCTTGAAGGAGTTAATCTCCTTGTCTGATGCTAATTAGAACTGCACCTGTTGCACTGCTTTAAGTACCTGCCTTTAGCTGTGCTCTGAGCAGTTCATCCATTTGTTCCTGGCTGCTGCTAACCTGCTCCTGTGCTATTTGGTATATACCTGCTGGACTCAACTTCTGTGTATGACCCCTGCCTGTACCAGTCTGCTCCAGAGGAGGCGCTGCCCTTACAGTCTGCTCCAGAGGTGGCGCTGCCCTTACAGTCTGCTCCAGAGGGGGCGCTGCCCTTACAGTCTTCTCCAGAGGGGGCGCTGTCCCTCCAGCGCGTTCCAGAGAGGGTCCTGTCCCTCCAGCCCATTCCAGAGAGGGCCCTGTCCCTCCAGTCCCCAACCGAGTTGCCTGTCCATGCGGTCCAGCCGGAGTTGCCTGTCCATGCGGTCCAGCCCGAGTTGCCTGTCCATGCGGTCCAGCCCGAGTTACTACTTAGTACTGTCTGCATTGAGGCATCTCACAGTGCTGTCTGCTCTGAGGCATCTCACAGTGCTGTCTGCTCTGAGGCATCTCAGTGCTGTCTGCTCTGAGGCATCTCACAGTGCTGTCTGCTCTGAGGCATCTCACAGTGCAATCCAGTTAGAGTGCTGTGCCCAGTACGGGCTTCCCATCAAGTGTGCCCAACTTGCCATCCCAGTCGGGGACTCCTGCTCTGCCTTTCCAGTTGAGGACTCTCCAGTGACTGCTGCACAAGCTGGGTACTCTCCAGAGACTGCTATTGAGCCTGAATGCCCAAAAGCCTCTTCCGAGTCATCAGATCCTCCTCCAGTCTTCTTTGATGGAGACATCAAACAGTTTGTTACGGTACTCGAACTTTCCATGAAACAGTTTCAAGAATGTCCGGCTTATTTTGTTGACCAATTTAACCAAGTGGGTTCAATTATTATGTGTTTTAGAGGGGAGCCACAAACCTGGGCCTTCTCATTACTAAATTCCAATGACCCCATTATTCATAATACCATGGACTTTGTTCATGCTGTTTGTCAGAAGTACACTCCATTCACAGTCAAGTCATCTGATCACGATTTTTCTATGCCCGTTCCAGCCTGTGCGTCAGTTCCTGCACTTGTCCATAAGACCTCTATGAATGTGTCTTCCATCAGACAGTCTAGGTCACCTAGGGAGAAGGTTAACAAGAATAGAAAAACCTTTGCTTGGCCACTTCAGTCACAACAAACACCAACCTTGGTGACTGGCTTTTTGGGCATATCATCATCTGGTGATAAAATAAAAGGTCCTATCCCGACTCTAGGCTGGGACTCAGACTCTGAAAGTGAATTTGTGGAGGATACTAGAGAGTTAGTGGACGAACTTTACAATTCTTCTGTTTCTGAAGAATTGGGTCTTCTCTGTACTCCATTAGAGAAGAGCCCAATTGTGTCTCCAGGGAGATCTTATGAAAAGAAAAAGAAGAGGAGAAAAACCCGAAGGGAGCATGTATGGAGCGTCTGGAATCCGCTCCTTAAAGGGGGGACTATGTTATGACTGCCTTTGTTTTGTATCTGGCAGCAGTACCTATAATCCATCAGAGGTGCTGCTGCTGTCCTGCTCCTGAACTCTGCAACATGCCTGAAGGAGTTAATCTCCTTGTCTGATGCTAATTAGAACTGCACCTGTTGCACTGCTTTAAGTACCTGCCTCTAGCTGTGCTCTGAGCAGTTCATCCATTTGTTCCTGGCTGCTGCTAACCTGCTCCTGTGCTATTTGGTATATACCTGCTGGACTGAACTTCTGTGTATGACCCCTGCCTGTACCTTGGGCCTTGCCTGCTTGACTGAGACCCCAAATCATTTGCCTGTACCTTGGACCATGCTGTTTTGCCTGTTGCCCTGACCTTTTGGACAGACTTCTGGACCTCGCCTATTTGCTTGATCTCTGCCTGGCTATTTGGATTTGTTTGTCTAGTCTCTATTTGATCCCTGGACTCTGTCTGCTTTCCTGGACAGCCTTGTGCCTTCTGGACTGGGGTAAACTTATTATACTTGTTCCTGCCATTTTACTATACAGTCTCTTTTGGAACCTATTATCCGTGGATTTGAGTTATCTTTGTTAATATATTTACCGGAATAAAGACACTTTGCCTTTCACTTCCGTTGCACTTTGTGAATGCACTGGGATTCATAACAGGCGGTTAGAAAATTGGTCCTCTATATAGTGTAACTACATTTTTTTAAAAATGAAAGTACTTAATTTAAAGCTTCTTGTTAGAAGGCTCTATTCTTTGTAAGTTATTTTTTATTGTTAATGTTTTGCCACTGACAGAGTGGGAATGTCATAGATTCAGTAACTCAGAGCAGATATTCATATATTGTGACATTCTTGCCACATATATGTAAATGACATACAATTATCATAGATCCAATGGATTGGATTATTTTCAGTTATGCATGAAAATCTTATGTCAATTGCCATAGTATTACTGTTTACGGGTGTGGTGATGTATGTTTTTTTGTGTACTTTACAAACCGCAGGATTAGGTGAGGGCAAATTCTTAAACTGCACCTGAAGTGTGCCATCCCACCAGACTCACTTATCTTGTTAATTAATAAAAATTACTTATGAAATGTACCCCACCATTATCCACAGGGGGGGGAGCAAAAAAGTGATCCCATCCTTTCACCTAGAGAGTACAAGTCTAGTGCATGGGTGCCAGGATATAGATGTTTAAAGGTAAAGTGTCAATATATGGCACACTACAAATGCCAGCATACACTGACAGCCCATGAGTGTTACTGCATGTTGGCGATTGTTGAACTACGATTACAAACATGCACATGGACAAAACTGCATACTGCAAGAGTGACATATAAAAATAAAAGAGCAAAGAAAAAATGTCACCCAATAAATTTAAAAGAGGACTTCATTACAATATGATGTCCAGTGTGGATACATCAAGTCCTGCCATTGTTGGACTGCCTTTTCTGCCGGGAATGAGTGAAGGCAGCACTGGGAGCTCCCATAGTACTTCCAGGCAGGGTTTACTTAAATTTGAGAAGAGGGCCAGCTGTATTTGGGCTGCAACCCGATTCCACACATGAAACCAGAGCACAGCAGTGCTGAACTCCTTTCTAGATGAGTCAGTAGGATTCCAGGTCACTGCCCCCTGGAACCCACAGGGAACTAAGTAACAGCTGAGCTCAAAGAGCTCTGGCTGCAACTGCAGCTGTATTATTGCTCTGAGGTCCTATCCATCTGGAGCCATATTCAGCTTAAACCTCACACCAGATTTCGGGCTCAAAGCCCTATTAGTATTTTGGGTTGGAGATAAATCCTGAGCACCCCCACCCTGGAAATGCATGGACAGGAAAACATTCCCCCACCACTGAGTAATATGTTAAAGGTGTGAATAAAGTTCTGACTGATCAACCTGGACTGGTCAAAGGGACAGGGGGCTGGACTACCCCCTTCCAACAGGTGTGAAAGAATGTATAAAAAAGGCAGCAAAGCACCATGCAAAGTGTATACCATCCATATACCGTCTGTGTGCATCATAACTAATTATTGGTAGTGTGTGACAGCTCTTTTAAGAACTATATTTGAGCAATAAACATTACTTTTCCTAAAAATCTTGCTCTATTCCTGCAATATGTCTATACTGAATTCCTGTGACCTACGGAAAATAGCTATCCCTCTAATCCCATTACCAGTCATATATTGCACAGGGATCCCACCTTCCCTTTCCACACCCCCTCTCCCCACCCATCAACATGAACACCCTTCTTAGTGTTTCCAGGGCCATTCAGGGCTAAAGTTATACCCCTGAATGATTCTAGAAGCTTGATGACGCAGTTGGAGTTGAAGTGACAGCAGAGGTGATGTAGAGTGTGGCCGCCACCTTTGCTGATGGCCAGTGTATGGATCCTTCTGATTGGTGCACAGAGGATAACCGCTAAGCTTTGGGGCTGCATGGCCTTGCACCTTAGAGTGGAGGTCGCTCCCATTGACTTTACTGGGGACAGAATTTTCTCAGAAACAGAACCCCCAAAACAGTAACCATATTTTACTGTGAGTGGTCTGAGTATCCAGGCGGCATTTTGTTTATTTGCAGACAATTGATTCTCTTAGCTTTAATTTCCTATTGCCAGAATTCTATAACTTTCTCAAAGAGTAAATATTGGGTATCCTGGAAGAGTCATTTAATGACATTTTGCAGAATAATATGTAGTTTGAAATGGTAAACTTTATACATATAGATGTTATAGTCCGGAGAAGATCATTTATAGTGGTCCATATTCTTCATGAACTAAGCCTATACTTATACTACTGCCTTATTTAGACTAATAGAATAAAATGGATTTAACAAAAGCAAGAGCAGGACAACAGGTAATATGTGTTTTCAGTATTGTAGTGTGTTAAACCTCACCCGCTAAGCTTTAAACTAACAATACTGAGAAGGAATTTCATCTTATTTAATTATGTTTTTATTGCTCACTGTACTTGTTCAATTATGGTTGCAAGGGAAATTTATTGATCTATTTAAAACTAAACACAAAAAGATGTATTCATACAGGTAGAAGTGGAAAATGGATATTTTATGTTGACTTATAATACTTCTGCAATATTGGCTTTTTCTGAGCTACTATTCCTATGAACCTGGAAATTTTGACTGTCCTGTAGAAATCTATACTTTTGGGTGGTGTGTGCATATGTTTTTATTATTAGTAGTTCAAAAATGAAAGACAACTTATATTTTAGAATCAGTGGTTCTTTAAATGCCTGTAACTTATGACTTCAAATAGCATACCTCCCCACCATGTCCATTTGGGTGGAGCAGTCTTGATTTGAGAGCTCCTCTGTCCCACCACCCCGGTCGGTATAATTTTGACCCGGTTGGGGGAGATTCTGCACTGCACTGGTCTGCACGGCAATTAAGGGGTTTGGAGGGGAGGGAGGAGGAGAACGGGGCAGCCTAGTGTTTCCAAAGTGCTAGGTATGCCACGACCACATCAAGCTTTGCCACACCTCCAGCATGCAGTGGCCATGCCTCCATCCCTTTGCTGGAGGAACAAACGTTGGGAGGCATGAAATAGGCATTACAGTTTATTTTTCAGTATGTTACAGGGGTTGTCATAATGTGGACACATTGAAAAAAATATGGCCTGCCATTGAGTAGGTAAGGGTGTTCTCCCCCCTAGTAATGCCCAGTTATCTGAATCCGAGCTGGCTCACCCTGTGCCTCTCTGTGCTAGCAGACTAAGGGGCTGATTCAGAGATGGTAGCAAAATGGGAGAAAGTTACTGTTAAATAAAGAGCACTGATATATGCCCTATAGCAGGTGCAAACGGTACACCTCCTAATAAATGATATGCGTCTTTCTGCAGATCTCCATGAGCCGCATTTGTATAAATACTCCTATACTGTATTCGGCCAACATTAGAGCACACCTTCCCTCCCCCTGTCCTGCCTCTCCGGGTGCAGGTGACTACAAGTGCCATAATTGTTAAAGTCTGCAAAGGCACAAATGCATGCTCCCACTTTATGGACATGAGCAGCGCCAATCAAACTGGTGCACATCCCACTCTGCAACAGCTACTAAGTCTGTCCATAGCTCATGAATACAAAATATAGTACTGCTGCTATTTACCATGTCAGGGCTCATTGGCGAGCCCTGATTAAATCCCCCATCCTAAACTAACAAAATAAACCTTCACTGGCAGATTAATGCTGCTGACGAAAGGAAGAAGTGACCCCTCTGTGGCTATTGTCCATACCTGGCAAAGTTCGCACGTAGCAATGCGACCTGGCGATAGACCCCATTAAAAAGATATTGGCTGCTATGGGCAACACCTCCATCATCCAGCTATACATCATCCATATTGTGTAAGGCTATAGTCACCTCAGAGGGGTGAATGCGGCGCACAGTTTGTCACCAGCATTACTTCTTTAATGTCACAGCATAGAAAGTACTGCTATTGGAGGTGTTTTATTTATGTTGTGTAGTTCAAGACCTTTCTACATACCATTTACATGTAATGGTGAATGCCTAGCTCTATCAATAAACATTACTTACCATGGCAATTTAGAATGAGGTCTGGAAGGTCAGTCTAGGATTCTGACTTAGAGGGCATATTATCATATTCCTTCACTTTAGCGGAAGACCCAGGGGTAAATGTATCAAGCTGAGAGTTTTCCGGCGGGCTTGAAAAGTAGGAGATGTTGCCTATAGCAACCAATCAAATTCTAGCTATCATTTTGTAGAATGTACTAAATAAATGATAGCTAGAATCTGATTGGTTTTTCAAACCCGCCGAAAAACTCTCAGCTTGATACATTTACCCCCCAGAGTGTTTTCCGTTTAGTGGATATTACAGGTATGTCATGCACCTTTAAAAGGTTGCCCAGACATGTGTCTACACCACAATGCATATAAGGCATCACTTTGGCAGGAGGCTCAAAAATATTCTCATTGAATAAGAGGCCTAATTATTAAGACATAAACCATGCGGAAACAACTTTTCCTGCATGGTTTCAGCATTTTTAAGTATCACCTCTAGTTAACAAAAGTCTATCGTAAGTCTCCTGCATTAGGCTCAATGTCGCATTAAACCACAGTCCCCATAATTTTCAATGGGGAGTGTGGTCTGGCCCAATTTAACAAGCTAAAGAAAGTCTAGCTTTTCAGAGCTTGACCCCGATGGCTAACTCCATCTGAAGATAGCATTAGCCGTTCTGCCCTTGGGGAGAGCATCACAGTGGAGGGATATTCGGATCTCTCTCTGCAGCCTTCCTGCTCTCCCCTCTGTTAACTACTGCAAAATGGCTCAATGCATGAGCAGCAAAGACTCCGGGTCAGAACCAGGAGTTGCTAGTAACTGCCTCACTCAGCAGGTTTTCCTGAATAGTACCTTTTTCTCACAGAGTAGGTAAGGCAACAACTATACTGTACTTTGGGAAGCAGGCTACAGAACACAGACACAACTGTGACAATCCTTTTCTCTGGTTTATGGATTGGAGTCATCCCTTGTTTTTCAGAATGCAATTGCTTTAAATATCATATTATCCCAATAAGTAACACTGCAATACTCCTACCAAGAGGTGGTTTTGAATATATATATATATTTTTCTATATATATATATTTCTATACAGATAAGCCTGTTTTACTTTACCCGATGTACGGGCATTTTATTGTTTTTTATGGATCTAGGCTGTAATTAAATTGGATTATATCCTATAATAAGCCTGTCTTTCATGCACGCATTATTGACTCTATTTATATGGAGCTTAGTTGTGTAGTTCCTGTTTAAGAAAGTATTCAAAGTCTGGGGGAATATACCCTTGAGAGGTTAATCATTGTATTATCTTCTAAATTGGCTATCTCTACTACGCACGCACTATACTTATTTTACCAATGTATTTGGAGTTTAAATGTTAACCTCCTGTTAAAGAGGTGGAGCTCATCTAAATCAGGTGTTGAAATACTGAGGGAATTAACCTCTGACAAATGAATCACCCTATTTCATCAACCTTAGAGTGTCTGGATGTGACTCTTATTTTGATGGTATCACACTATGTCTGGCGCTTCTGTTTTTGTGTCGTTTCTATCTAGGTGTTACATCTGCAATTTGATGTTGTAGCGGAGCAGCCTACTGTATGTGATGTATTAATTATTAATCACATTGTCACGTGGTATCTCTGATTGTTCACTAAGCGCCTGTTTGTCTTTTTCACTTATATATATATATATATATATATATATATATATATAAATCTTAAACCAACTTCGAAATGAAGAAGGGAAATACCAGCAGTAATTATGACTAGGAATAACCACTTTAATATGTGTATAGCACTAAAAATAAAAGTAAATAATAGTGTATAGTTCAGAAATATAGCTACAGTATAACTGAAATGCCAGCCATCCTAGTAAGGTGCAGCATCAATAAAGCTACATATTGACTGGTGCCCATTTTCACCAGTCGTGATGGCATTAATTATGTAATTACTCCAATGAAGTTGTATAATCATTGTGAATTTTTTGTTGCTATTGATTATTTTTAAAACAGGTTTGTAAACTTTGGTGCTCAGCACCCATTATTATTATTGTTATTATTATTATTATTATTATTATTATCATTTATTTGTTGGGCGCCACAGGGTTTTCGCAGCGCCTTACATAGTACGAACAGTAGACCATACAGGGTAAAACATTACAGAACAATAAACACTGAGTACCAATGCTTCAGAAACCCATTGGATTTTCTCCTACAGGAGAAACTTGAAGTTCCAAAATGTAGTGAGGGATAAGGCCTCCAAAAGAGACAATGCCATACCTGTTACTAATTACCAATGAATATGCACTTCAGCTAGACATAAGCAAGTTTCCTTAGATCTGATTAGTTGATTTGGTAAACCAATCAGAATTGTTTGTTGTCGTGCAAGTTTATGCTGAAACTATATTCAAATCTACTTGGTTCTAAATACAGTACCCAGATTTTATTGGTCAAGGACTATACAACGTGGGACTGTGTCCATTTTTATAAATATTATCTTGTGTCGGCCAGCTGGGATGCCAACCTTCAACTTCGTGTTCACTGCTTTCCTATAAATTGCTTACAATCTTGAAATAAATCCTCTGAAATGAACACCAAATCCAACTGATCCTTCTTGTATTTGCCACTATATTGTCTGCTTGTTACTGGAGAATGTGACGATAAGAGTGACAGATCTTGTGATAAATCCACAAACTGAGTTCATTTGGGAATCATTATCTTTCATCCCAGGATTTTCAACATACCTAGGAAGGGATTTTTTGGAGAGGAAGGAAAAAGGGAGTCACGTGACAGGAGGTGAAACCTGTGGTATAAGTTTAAAATGGGATTGCTGGTTATAAAAAATAGTTTGTTCTTGATTACCACTGAGTGCCTGCCCTGACAAGCAGAAAAAATAATATATATATATTTTTTTTTATAAATTTGAGACTGTAGTTTGAATGGCAATGTGAATTAAACACAGGCACATTGGCATAGCCCTTGATTAAGAGCTGAAGTGGCTGTGGGGGAATGATTTGAAAGGGCTGTAGACCTTTATTTCCATATGGCTCTCTTTCCTTCGTTGTACTAACTATCCTTGAAATTAGATAAAATTGGAATATCCTTGAACCAGTTCTAAAATTTTAAAAATGTTCAATAAATTCTCTCACAGTTACCCTGCCCAACGGATGGGTGGCATCAGCATTTAATTCAGAATAAAGCTGCAAACAAAATCAATCCAGGTTCAACCAGCTTCAAATTATTTGAGCATCTCTACCTGGTACAATGATACCCTAAAATCTGCTAACACATAATACATTATGGAGAGATGTATGGAAACACAGTTTTGCAGACCTGTAAAATAATTACCGTACAGATTTGGAGCAGATTGGTGAGCACGGTGGCTCAGTGGTTAGCCCTTCTGCTTTACAGCACTGGAGTCATGAGTTAAATTGCCGACTATGACCTTATCTGTGAGTAGTTTGTATGTTCTCCCCGTGTTTGCGTGGGATTCCTCCGGGTGCTCTGGATTTCTCCCACACTCCAAAAACATACTGGTAGGTTAACTGGCTGCTAACAAATTGACCCTAGTCTGTGTGTCTGTCTGTGTGTGTGTGTGTGTGTGTGTGTGTTAGGGAATTTAGACTGTAAGCCCCAATGGGGCAGGGACTGATGTGAATGAGTTCTCTGTACAGCGCTGCGGAATTAGTGGCACTATATAAATAAATGATGATGATGATGATGAAGTGTTCATGAAGCTGATGGTATGAATTTACCAAACACATGACCACCATATGGTGATGGTGTTTGCACCATTAGAGAGGGTGTGAAATAAGACCATCTTTTGGAGAATTATGTACATTTCATCATTATGGTGGTTTGGGATGCCCTTAGTTAGGGAGAACATTATAATTGTATTACAGAAAACAAATGAACATTATTTTGGGACTAAAGTGTATTTAGACCAGGAAACAAAACATTGAGAGGATGAAATGTATCTCTTACAATAGAATGTAACCTTACATTTGAACAGAAACTAATTTTGCATGAGCAATACATAATAATATTATAAATTAAAAGGTATAAAAAAGTTAATTATCTGTAAATCAGGAAACAACATTGCTCTGTTCAGCAAACTTGACAGAGAAATATGTTCTTTGCTAGAGATTACTTATCTGTATAATGTGCATTGAAATAACTATATTTTTGTTGTTTTACAGCAGTGCAACAGACTAATTAAACAAGTAGCATATTAATTATTGATTTATTATGTTATTTTTGTACCATGGCAGTTTAATTGTATGTAAAATACAATGTCCATAGAAAATCTGTGTTCACGGACGACAAGAGCTGGAACTATTTGCATGGTCATAAATATTACAGGAGCCATTTTAACTATTTTCCACAAATGGACATTATTTGCAACAGATTTGCAGGCTTTATACTTTAAATAAACATACATAAAATACTGTTTATATAGCACTGTCATCACTAAACTAGAACTGAAACGTTGATCTTCACCTTGGATAATAATGAGGTTCACAGGAAATGAACCAGCGGTCAATTTTTACACAGAACGCAACTCATCTTGGCCCCCCTGATTGCTGGGATGTTCAGATGTTGCCATGACGTCTGTCATTTACACACTCACTGCACATGTGACTCGGACACAGCTCTAAGAGGTTAATCACTTACACCAATCAATCGCTTACTCACCTTTCATACAGTTTACAAAATTGAGAAAAATTACACCAAAAACAGCCCATGTACCCTGGTGTTGGGATATTTTGTGCCCCTGCAAAATTTACAATTTAGTTCCATCCGATTATTTAAATTAAAATTTGTTCACACCTACAACCTGAGGGACACATGCCAGCTTTCCTTCTCACAAATACAAGGACAGACAGATTCTTCTTCCCTTAATGTAGAAATCTATATCCAGTTCCTAAAGATAATTACCACGTCCAAGGTTGTGGACACAACACCAATTAAGATTGACACAGCCAGAGAGCGATAATGCTGAGTCTAAGTTACTACCGATATTCACTAGAGCCCGCTGCAAAGCAGGATGGATTTGGCTACGTGTAGTAACCAGGCCGTGGTCCAACGAACTGGCCCACTACAGACATGTAACTCTGGAGGTAGAATAGTCAGGCAAGCTGAAGTCAGTAGGAAGCAGATAAACGAACAGAATTAACAAGCGGAGGAATGGTCAGGAAAAGCCAAAGGTCAAGGTCAATCTGTCAGCGCAACACAAAGTCCAAGTATCAGACAGTCAGGAACAAGCCAGGAATCAAACAGTAAACAGGATAGCACTCTCATGAGCTCAGAACAGCAAAGCTAATACTCTGGAAGGGAATGACAGGCAGAGCAGGTTTATATACTGTTTGGAAGTTCAACACCCTACCTCATTGATGTCCGCAATCACCTGATTGCATCAACTCTGATTGCCATGCTGTGCAGTGAGAGTTGAATACTGAGTCCTGCATCTAAATACAGGGTTCCTGACAGAAGCACAATTGGTAACCATTGAACAAAAGTCTCTTAACAAAGCACCAATATCAACACACTCCTTAACCATATCTATACCACCCAAACTTTGTGAATCTTAATTTAAAGCTGAGTGTGTGCATCTCCACGAAGTACCGATGCACCTACGTGATAGGGCATGGTCACAATACATGAGGTGTGGTCATGTCAAATTGGTGGCATGCCATGTTCCCCAGAGGCATGTCCAGTGTGCCACTTTATAATGGCACCCTCATGCGCCATTTAAGGGGAATCACTTAGTGGGGCATACCTCCAAACATTCCATGATGGCGTTACCAGAACAGAAGCTTTAAAAATATACTTTATTCTTTTAGTACAGTACTAGTTAAATATTTTTTATTAATTTATAAAAAGAAAACTTGTTATTTATACAGAACTGTAGCTCAGGAGTTCCACGCTACTTTTTCGGTTTGAACCACTGTTTTCTAATCTCACACTGCCTGGTCAGTGAATAAGTCATCACTTCATCCATGCAGCTAAAGACTTGAAAAAGTGCAGTTCAAGTGAAAGCAATGACTTACCACTGGTGATCAACAGTGGCATCCGTGTAGTTAAAAAGTACCAAGAGGAAAAATAAAGTTTATTAATTCAAATAAGTTTATGTTTTAAAAAAATACATACATACTATTTATATACTATAAGTTATTTATTAATATAATATATAATGCAAATTTATAATCACAAAATCATTTTTTTTTCTAAGTAAGTAAACATCATTTTACTGTCACAATAAATGAAACTATAACTTTGTATCATATTAAATGTATTAAAGGATTTATTGCATTATTGGATACCATTCCTTTTGCATTCTAAATTTAGCATACATACATTTGGCCTCCACCTACCTTTCAAAAAAACCCTTCTATTTGGTCGAAACGCGTAAGGGAATGTCAGCTGAGTGTGACAGATTAGCCTACCTTCAGTGTAACATCTTGATGCAAATCGCTGTTCTGCAACATCCAGGGATATTATAAAGATCTGTATTATGTAGCTGCTTCTCTCATCTGTTCGGTAGGAGAACCTGTACCCCTCATTTTTTTCTGTTATTCATGTATATTCTTCCATTTGTTTATCTGAGGTTTTTTGTCTACTGTATTAATAAAAATATTGTTTATTGATTTTAAACATATTGCACTAGATTTTCTTTTTTCCTTTTTAATCCATATCTACGTCATGATGATTAAATTATGGAACCCAATTTACAATCGAAATTCCACTTAAAAGTGATACCTTTGTGATGTCTCATAGACTGCTTTTGCAAGAGTTTAAACAATACATCTAGTAAGTTTATCATCCACAGGGGACAGTTGTTTCAGAAGATTTTTTACCAGAATTATATGATGTAGTAATACAAGCAATCTTCTCCTAAGCTGATTCACAAGAGGGGGAATACAGCCTTCATGAGCACTTCGATCACTAGATATTTTATTAATGAAATTGAATTGAACATTATTTTGCTCGCACTGCAGACCACCATCTTTTTTTTTTTTTTCTTTTTTGATGCTTACATTTTTTTCCCACTGACTAGGCTGGAGGGAAGAACCAATCATGGTAGGGGAGAAGCTAACCGTGCCAGCCATGTCAGTGATCTGATGGAGACAGACAGCCAAGCAACAAATCAGACTGCTGCTAGGCTGCCTGTAATTGCAGAGGCTGGCCACAGAGCTATTAGTCTCTGCATAGAATGTCTTCAACGAATGTCAGCAGGTAACTATAAGGATCTGTAGGGTGGGGGTGTTATATGCCTGGAATTGTGTATGTATATGGAATTGTGTGTGTGTGTGTGTGTGTGTGTGTGTGTGTGTGTGTGTGTGTGTATACTTGCATTCACATGCTTGTGGGGTCATTGACCTATTTACACACCAACACTGTGGGGACTTGAGTCGTAGTGGGGACAAAAAATGAGGTTCCCACAAAGCTTCCCAAGGCTAATCAATACAGGACACCTTGCTGATATGCTCGGCATAAAAATCTGGCATGCCCCTGCAAGTCATATTTCTCAGAACAAAAGTGTGCGTGTGTCCAATGTGGAGGGGAAAGTGTTTGAGCATCCCACTGCCATAGGCCAGTATACCGTTCAAATGTATAGCAGGAGCAAGAAGAGGAAGTGAATGCAGCTTGACGGCGCTTTATACACCAAACGGGTAAAGACACAGTCGAATCTGTCGGGGACAGTGAAGCATGACAGAACCCACCGGTAGCTCTGACTATAGCCCGGAGAGCAGTGGAGATGAGTATGCCCCTGACACTTTGGAGGAGAGCGGTTCAGACACCAGCGGTGATGCCCCGTTGCCCACCAGCGCAGCAGAGTGCAGGTACCCAGAGATGAGTTCTATGTACCACCATTCTTGACCTTCTGGCAGCTGTGTTTAAAACACAGAGGGTCGGAGAGACAATGCGGTGTCTGTCCAACCGCTATCCAGATACAGTGATGGTTCCAGGGCATATTACAAAAAGCAGTACTGCCTGTAGCCCCTCTTAAAAATTGCCCGGCACATGGAGTATGTTCACCGCAGTGAGACTGAAATAGCCTGGCCCCTGAAATTCCCCAAGCACTCAAAAGAAAGATGCATGCAAATGGCATATCTTCGTAAAGGGCAACTTTGCACAATTCTGAGGCAATGAGGGCAGGCCATGTTGTTCTGGTCCCGTGAAAACTTCCAGACAAAGAGATGGATGCCAAAGGCTTGATGCACTGTGTAGCCTGCCAGGACTTGTTTGCAAGGAAATACCTGTGGCGACACATGAAGAGATGTAAGCTAAACTGAAGGGGCAACCAGATCACACCTGGCAAGAACAGAGTCCAGTCACTGTGCGCCTTTGCTCAGCCTGTTCCACCTGACAGCAGTGGTTGCTTTTGGAAGCTCTTGAGTGACATGATCCAGGATGAAGTCTTGCAGTCAATAATGACCGATGCATCATGCAGATGGGACAGCATCTCTTCAACGGGGTCAAATCAGATGTTGGCAGGCACAAGTACATCCATCAGAAGCTTAGAAAAATGGGCAGGCTACTGCTACAGGCCAGAAGAGCTACCCCTTTGGAGAGGATGGAAGACTTTACCAACCCATCGAACTTTCTGCATGTAGTAGACATTGTGAAGCTGGTAGCTGGCAATGACAAGGAGACAGGTACATTTAAAACACCCTCATTGACACTCAAGATCAGGCACGGCCTGCAAAAGATAGCGAGCATTGTGGAGTGCCGAGCCATGATGGAGGGCTGTACTGCTGCAGTTGAAAAGACACAAAATTTCAGGAAGCTGTATGAGGCTATATGGAATGAGGTGATCTCATTGGCTGCCTTGAAAACTCTTAAGGAGTCCAGGTGGAACATGCCTCAGTTCTTATCTTTCACGGAAGATGTGAGAAAAATGCACTTGTTCCTCGATGAGAAGCAGCAAGCCTACCGAAGTGGTCTATCCACCGCACCTACAGTTAAACACTGGGCACTACTTGAAAAACCCACCTTGGCACAGGTGATCTTGTATAATCGAAGAAGGAAAGGGGAAGTTTCAAAAATGTTGCTGACTACCTTCTCCTCAAGAGATACTTCGAATCTATATGGCAATGTGTTTCTAGCATTTTCCGAGGTTGAGAGGAAACTCTGCCGGCACTTCATTCCCATTAAAATCCGAGGAAAACGATGGAGAAAGGTCCCCATCCTGCTGACACCAGCCATGCAAGCTGCATTGGACCTTCTCTCAGAAAAGTGTGACAAATGTGTAGTGGATAGCCAAAATGTCTACTTGTTCGCCAGACCAGCTGCCTTGTCACACTTCAGAGGCTCCAATTGCATACAACTGTTTGCCCAGCCAAGTATCCCCACACGCTGTCTTCCACGAAGCTTCAAAAGCACATTGCCCCTCTCTCGAAGGTCCTCAACCTAAATGACACAGAACTAGATCAGTTGGCAGACTTCCTTGGGCATGACATCAGGGTGCACCGTCAGTATTACCACCTCCCAGAAGGTACCCTCCAACTCACCAAGATCAGCAAATGGCTCTCAGGAGTGGCAGACTGGCCGAATTCAAAGGCAAGAATTTGGAAAAGATGCACATTGATCCGAACGGTAAGTGGAAAATCTGGTGTCTGATGTATGCTTTTGAATTTTACCTTGGTCATTTACATATCTGTTTCTTTTCAGAACCGGCCCAGCTGCAGAGGGACATGTTGGATGATGAGCAATCCCCCGTGGCAGAGGGACAAGTGGCCAAGTGTTTGGTCAACATTTACACGTCAGAAGAGAGGCGGTGTATGGGCCTGGCAACACTGACCGGTGCCCAGCCATGGCTTCCACTGATAGGAGTAGCACACAGTTTTGCTAGGCAGATGAACTTTGTCTTCTCTGTATTTTGCAAAGCCATAATGGACCACTCTACTTCCTTTCAGGTTGCAAAGAAGAGCGGAGAAGATCCTGGGACAGAGAGGAGGTCTGGGCTGTGGAGAAACTCCTGATGAGGTTTATACAGACATACCAGGTGCCTGGAAAGTGAGACTGTGTTGCTTGTCTCATGGCTGAACCATCCATACTGAAAGATCGAAACTGGTCAGGGGTGAAACTCTACATAATAAGCTGCATAACAGCTTTAAAGAGGGATTGAACAGGGCTGTAACCTCCATGGATAGATGTTGGTGTAAGCAGGCATGCAGATGTCCTCAGACGGCCAGGATACACAAAACATTCCCTACCATTGTAATTATTAAATTATGTATGTGAGAATATGGATATCCTTGGACAGTCAAAATACATGACACTTACCCTATCTTGCAGTCCGGGTCAGTACTTTATGCAAAGTCAAAGTGTAAATCTCATGTGGTAACTCTGGTGACAAACCGCTCCTACACATACCCATATGATTGTTCTTCCGACAGGGCATTAGGAAAGGGGTGTCCCTATACGCCATGTTCCAGACGTGGGTCCTCACCATGCAATAAAAACAAGTGTGTGTGTATGGCACTGTATATGTATATGGCAGTGTGTGTGTGTGCGTGTGTGTGTGTTTGTGTGTATACAAACCATGTTACAATGCAAGGGGTGCAAATTAGTTTATTACATTGCACATAAGTTAAATACTGTCTGTTTTTTCATATTAGCACACAAATACTTGATGCTTTATTTTTACACTGAAATTTAAATTTGATCTAGGACATGCCCTACCCCAACTATAAATCTGTACCCACATTTTAAATTTACCTCCCCCTCCAATGCAACCTGGTATTGCCCAGGTGCAAAGTTACTCATTTTTATGCTTTGCTCTCCTTAATGACACAGGCCCAGAGACTTTCTTTTCAAAAAGTAATATATCTGCAACATGCCAAATGATTTTTTTCACGTGATCTCATAATCTATTGCCGCAATTTTATCTGGATCTCGTTTTAAATACCTGAGTTGGTGGTCACAAGGTTGTTATTTTATGTCTAAAGTGGCGGAGCTACACCACATGTTGGCCATGCCCCCATCACTATGTTGCCATGCCACTTTGAATGGCCCCACCGCTGAGCGACGGCACATTTCCCAACTCCTGCTATGTGTGTTGGGGGAGGGTGGGGCAGAAAGTTGCTGTACCAGGGTCTCAAATTCCTCTTGGTGGCCCTGATTATAAGTACAATATATTTTATTTACCACTATATTCATGTTTTAGTTTGTGAAAGATAGATAATGCTTAATTATTTCTGTAACTTTTACTTATTATTTTTGTCACTTATATCAACCTGTGTATAGTTGATGTAAGATTTTTTGGGGGGCTGTAAGTGTTCTTATTGATTTCAATGTGTAATATGTTCCCCTTGAGTTTTAAACATGTCTGTATTAAGTGTAACTGGAAGGTGATTCTATCCATGTCCTGACAAAGGAGCTTGCAGCTCTGAAATAGGCAGAGACATTACCACAAATTGAGGCTTTTATTGATCCTGAACTGCTGATATTCGGGCTTGACTAAATGTATCTTCATGCATGTAGCTGGTATCCATGTCTGCAGCTGTGCATCAGCTTTTGGCTGGTCCTGGACCACCCAGGCTGGGAGGAATGCAGCCACAACCTTTTCTGGGTACAAAATAAGAATCACTGCCTACAATAGAAGTTGCACCTATTGCAACATATGTAAGTAAAACCACCTGATCTATGTTCTTTTCTTATCCAAGTGGTTAGCATTCTGTTTGTGTTTTTCTCTAAAACCAGCAGTCAGCCTTTAAGACAAGCTATATGTACAGCACCATTAACACATTCTTTTTTATCATATATGAGAAGATGGATAACATTCAGTTCCATGTATACTAGGGTTGCAATTTTCTCCATAAATGTCTCATTATTTTAATACCTTTGCTGACATTCTGTAAAGGAGAAAGACCAGCCAAATTCTATGGGCATTTAAGAGGTATAAATAGAAAAATGATGCATTCCATAACATCAATATATTTATTCTTTATATATTTCTATGAGCAGAGAGGAACACTTCAAACTACGTAGAGCTTCAATGTGGTCAAATTCTGATAAACAAAATATTCTGTGAAAACTAGAGAAGCATGTATCATATATACAGACCTAGACTCAGGACGAAGGGTTAAAAAGGGACCATTCAGAAAAAGAGACTACTCTTACATTAATGGTTATCGAATGTTGGCATCTGTGATCCTTCAGCCTTCCAGTTTCTATGACTCATTTCCATCATACTATTTTAGGTTCGACCCACAACACTTAATTTTAGTCCCCTCGGAAAAGGTCAAAAAGTTTAAAAAAAAAAATAAAAAAAAAATGAATGAGGAGATGCTGCTATAGCATTCATCAGTGGTATAAATATTTGGCTGTAGACTTACTAGTATGGCCTTTGGCACTACTTGTTTAGTCAATTGAGATTGACATTCTGCATGCTTTTGTACAGAATTGAGAAGCATGATGAGTAATTTCTCATCTAAATTTAATCCAGGCTAACCTATAGTCTCAAATGGAGACATAAGTACATAGTTATATTTTTTTAATTGAATAATTTATCATCTTTTTTAGGCATTAAATTTGACCTGTCATCTACAGGTTTATGAAAATACAACCTATCATTTCACCAAGAACATCTCTGAGGCTGAATAGTAAATTCAGCTAATAAAATGGCTGCCTCCATTCGGGGGTCATTTATGACACACAAAACGTCTGCTGAGCCATACAAAAGCAGCTTTTGGATGGAAGCATTTCCGGAAGATCAGTAGGAACGCATTCACTCAGGCAAAGGGGAAGAAAGAAGACATTCCCACTAAACTAGAAAGTAAACGCTCCAATGCACCTTTTTCTGCAGAGCGGTAGAAAAATTAGACTTCCTTTTGCTAAGCAAGTTTATTATCCCGTTATTTTCTTATGATAATAAGATAAGGGGGTGGAGTGCATTTTTGGGTTGTTCCTTGCTATGTGAAGTGGTGCACATCCATTTACAATAAGCAGAAGGACATCTGTTTTGCACAATCTCAGAGTTTGCAGTCTTCAGGTTTTGTTGCACTTCAGCAGAGAAGTTCATTTTCTGGCGCACTCTGTGTAATGTAATCAACAGTTTAAAACTGTCATGATTATAAATCAAGTTAAAAAAGCAGTATTTTAAGTGAAAAAAAGAAACATTTATTTAATTAAAACAGGTGGTACTGAAGTACTAGAAGGTTGGACTTTGATGTGACATTTACACTTTTGCACAGTGAAATTATAATTTCCTGTTTTTAATACAGAGTATAGCTTGGAATAGCTGGAACAGCATTGGTGTATTTGGAGAACGCAGAGGATCAGTTTTATTCTGTGTATAAAAGGTGGTCCCATCTCCTCTTACACCCCATTTATCCCATTTATACTTCTTCACATTTATTAAAGCAAACTTGTGTCAGGTGTCTAATAGCAGCTGCTATTGCTTGGGGATGCCTTTAAAAGCTGTGTGCAGGTAAGCCTCAACTCAGATAAAAGCATAGTAATGAACATGTTACGTTTCAGAATAAATTCATACTTCTAGTAAGTATAGGCCTGGCCAGAAGGGGAAGACTTTGGCATGAGTTGATCAGCTTAACATAGATTGCAATATGTGGATCTAACATTCCATGTTTTTAATACAAAGTACTGTATAACCCAAAGATTTTCTACACACAGTGAATACAGTACACATTTAATACAGTTTAATATGAATGATGTAATATCACAGTGCACATATAACCTACAGTTTCACCACTGCTCTATCTTGTGTACAGAGGGGAAACTAGTGAGCTGTGGGCCCCGGTGCAGTAAAGCAGGGAGAAGCGAACCGAGGCCCACGGCTCACTATTTCCCCATGCAGCAGGCCCCATTATCTCCATGAGCCCCAGTGCACTGCACCTGCTGTACGAATGGCAGTTCCGCCATTTCTTGTGTACCTATTTTATGTGTGTGTGCTGATCTCAGTTTGTAGCTGCTTTTGCTTGCTATTTTTGTATGAGTGCTTTTACTCAGGGCCGCCGAGAGGGGGGGGGGAGCGGGTACAGTTTACCCGGGCCCGGCCATGCCAGGGGGCCTGGGCCGGGCCCTCGCTGCTAATTAATTTTTTTTTTTATTTTGTTTATTTTTCTCTCTTGCGCTATTTTTTTTTTAACTTTTTTTATTTTTTTTCCCGCGGGGGGGTCTTGGGTTTTTTGGGAGCTGGAAGAAAAAAAAAAATACTCACGTGATCGCGCGGCGCCGTGTCCCTCCTCTCCTCCATTCATACTGACTGCCGGGCGTGGCGTCATCAAGTCATGCCTGTCAGTCAGTAAGGAGCGCCGCAGCCAGCATGAAGAAAGAAGACAGAAGAGGAGACAGAAAAGCAGAAAAGAAAAGAAAGAAGTTGACAAAGGGTAAGTAAAGAAACGGAGAGGCAAGGGGAGGAAAACAGAGAGGGACAGTACTATAAAGAAAGGGGACAGAGAAACAGAGGAGGAAAAAAAAGTGGGCGAGAGGAACAGAGGAGGAAAAAAAGGAGAGAGCCACAGGGGAATAAAAAAAAATTGGGGAGAGAGGAACAGAGGAGGAAAAAAAGGAGAGAGCCACAGGGGAATAAAAAAAATTTGGGGAGAGAGGAACAGAGGAGGAAAAAAAGGAGAGAGCCACAGGGGAATAAAAAAAAAAGTGGGAGAGAGGAACAGAGGAGGAAAAAAAGGAGAGAGTCACAGGGGAATAAAAAAAATTTGGGGAGAGAGGAACAGAGGAGGGAAAAAAAGTGGGAGAGAGAAACAGAGGAGGGAAAAAAGGAGAGAGCCACAGAGGAATAAAAAAAAATTGGGGAGAGAGGAACAGAGGAGGGAAAAAAGTGGGAGAGAGGAACAGAGGAGGAAAAAAAAGTGGGAGAGAGGAACAGAGGAATAAAAAAAAGTGGGAGAGAGGCACAAAGTAAAAAAGAAGGGGGAAAAGCAGCATGGAGGTCGCAGTGTGAGCATAAGGGGGTACAGTGTAGTTGTGATGATGTTGCACAGTATTGTGTGTGTGATGACACAGGGGGCTTGTTGCAATGTAGTGTGTGTGTGAGGTAGGTGGCGGCTAATTAATGGGCGCTATTTTGTTTGTAGGGTGATGGTGAGGCAATTTAATAGTAGGGACTATTAATTTAAGATGGGGTGGTTTGGGGGCTATTGAATCTTGGGGTGAGTTTAGGGAGAATGAGGTCTATTTATTAAATGTGACTATGAATTATTTAATGGCAGTGATGGTTGCGGAAAATAGGTATTGCTGGGGCTGTTTGCAGGAAGGGAAATAGGTTTATTTATTAAATGTGAATAGTATTATTTTAATGTTGGGGCTGGAGGAAGGCCTAATTATTAATCGTGGGTGCTATTGATTTAACGCCGGGGCTGGCTGTAATTTTCTAAATGTAGCCATTTTTTTTCAAAAAAGGTCCTTCAACATTCCTAGATCCGGACAAGCCACAACTAAAGAAACCAGCAGCCACAGGTGGAGAAAGTGAGAAGAACAGGTAGGAGAGAGCAGCACAGTGTGGGAAATGTTGTGATTCTAGTAGGGACAATACCAATTTTTGGTGAATGTTGTGCCCAATGTAAGGTGTAGGCCAAGACTGAACTGTTTGTGTACACACTGCATTGTTTGTATACTACACTGTGGTGGTAGATGTCCTGAAAGTCAGGAGTGCTTGAACATATGTGACGCTCCGGCGAATTGAGAGCCTAGTGGTTTTTATGTGTAGCCACACCCCAATGGTACGTTTGCCACGCCCCCAAATGCATGACCACACCTCCCAAAATTTTTGCACCGCCGTTTGGCTAGCCACGCCCCTGAATGTATGACCATACACCTTAATCTTTTTGCAAAATATTTTGACTATGAGGGGGGCCCCATGAATTTGTTGTACCCGGGCCCTGAATTCTTCTTGGCAGCCCTGCTTTTACTCTCTGGGGCTGATTGAGAGTGAGAGGTATGCCAGGTTGCCTACCATGCGTAAATTCTCTCTTCGCACTGCCCAGAAAGTGGACGCACACCTATGGGCCTATTCAGACTTCAGCTCTTATCAGTCATTTACACCCGACTGCATAAAGATCCAGTAAGTCATTACTACGAGTCCTGAAGATTCTACCATAACCTTGTCCAAGTCCCTTGGTAATGAGAGATCTGAGTCTGTAGGACTTTAGCTGTAATTAATATATTTATTAGACGTTTGTACCATACCAGTAAGTTACAGAATTACTTGAGTGAAATGGTCTAAGATTAATGCTCTGAATGCGTATTATGTATTTCCTCATATACTGTGTGTGGATGAATACATTTTGTGGATTAAATTAAGGTGGTTTTCTCCCCACACATATTTTGTCACTCATCCTTCTTGGTGGTAATGCTACTAGTTACTACATATGAAGTCTATTTAAATTGTTCCTTGTTACTCCTTCCCCCAAGTATAACCCTTTTTCACAATCTATTGTAGATTAGTTTAATCTTGAATACACAATATGTATTCCTGAAGATTGTGAGCGGGATCCTGTTGGGAAGTCCTCAATAGTCTATAGATGTCAGAGATTTATTGAATTATCTTTTGCTACATTTACCCCAAGTTACCATTGTTTTCAGTGCTATATACCTCTTTAATCCCTCCCAGGTAATATCAGATGAATATGATCCTGGATGTTGATAGAGCACCTTGACACTATAGTATGAATATATACCTCCAATACAGGTCCAATAACTTTCCTTTGGAAATTATTTGCTGAAATTCAGAAGCACGGAAAAATATTTTCATCATATGGGGAGATTTCACACACCTGTCACATCCCCCCATGGGCAAGTCTAATGTCCCACCCAGGACCCAAACATTGGTTGCTGCTAAACAAGCTAGTGGTTTTACAAATCTGTTAGCAGAGTATGAACTATATGATGTGATAAGGACATTACTACACCCAATCAACAGGGATTATACTTACTTATCCTTGGTACACTATTCTTATTTGTGAATTGATCCAACTCTATCCAATAATTGGTTTCGCCAACATATCTCCAAAACTAGAATTTTGGACCTGCTTTTCTCAGCATTAGACACCACACTAACGTTCTGGTGCACCATAAAGGCTATTATTAGCGACATATAGTCAACAGTAAGATTAAAAAAGGACTTGATTGAGAGACATAAAAACTTAGAAAAATGTTCTCAGCTTTGGAATCACAGAAAAAAATAAGGTTCTCTCTAAGCAGAGTGTGGGACACTTCAGGCACAATTCAAACCTTCCTGCTCTCCCAGCCAACACACTCTTCACCAGGGCCGCCAAGAGGGGAGGGGGCACTTATTATTAGGGCCCGGGCATGCCAGGGGGCCTGGCCCGGGTCCTCACTGCTGACGTTTCTTTTTGGGGTTTTTTAACTTTATTTTTTTAAGCTGTTTTTCATTTTTTTGTGCGCTGGCGCCGCGATCATGTGGGTAATCAAATACTAACAGGATCGCGGGGGCGGCGTCCCTCTTCCATTTGCACTAAATGTCTGAAGGGACAGGGTGATGAAGAACAGGGAGGGAGAGAATGGTATAGGGTGATGAAGAAGAGGGGGGAGAGAGAAAGGCACAGGGTGATGAAGAACAGGGAGGGAGAGAATGGTATAGGGTGATGAAGAAGAGGGGGGAGTGAGAAAGGCACAGGGTGATGAAGAAGAAGGGGGAAAGGCACAGGGTGATGAAGACGAGGGGGGAGAAAGGCACAGGTTGATGAAGAAGAGGGGGGGAGGCACAGGGTGATGAAGAAGAGCGGGGAGAGAGAGAAAGGCACAGGGTGATGAAGAAGAAGGGAGGAAAGGTACAGGGTGATGAAGAAGAGGGGGGGCACACAGGGTGATGAAGATGAGGGGGGGAGAAAGGCACAGGGTGATGAAGAAGGGGGGGCACCGGGTGATGCAGAAAAGGGGGTGGAGGCACAGGATGATGAAGAAGAGGGGGGAGAGAAAGGCACAGGGTGGTAAAGAAATGGGGGGAGAGAGAGGCACAGGTTGATGAAGAAGAGAGGGAAGCAGCCTGGCATAGTGTGAGGAGATTCAAAAGCAGCATGGCAGAGTGTGAAGAAGGGCAAAAACAGCATAGCAGAGTCTGAAGATGGGCAAAAGCAGCATAGCACAGAATGGTGAAGGAGAGAGCAGTATGGCAGAGTGTGAAGAGGGTCAAAAGCAGCATGGCAGAGTATGAAGAGGGGCAAAAGCAGCATGGCATAGGGTGATGAAGGGGTGCCAGGAGAAGGAAGGAGCAAAAGCAGCATGGCACAGTGTGATGAAGGGGGGCTAGTTGAAAGGGGGGGAATCAGCATGAAGGGTGCAGTGTGATCACAAGGGGACATAGCGTGGTGATGATGAAAAGGCACAGTAATGTGTATGTGATGGCACATGGAGCTTTTGGCAATGTAAAGTGTGAGAGGAAGGTTGTGGCTAATTAATGGGTGCTATTTTGTTTGTGGGTTGATGGTGGGGCAATGTAATAGTGGGGACTATTTAAGATGAGGTGGTTTGGGGGCTATTGAATGTGGGGGTGAGTTTTGGAAAAATGAGGTCTCTTTATTAAATGTGACTATGAATTTTATAATGGCAGTAATGGTTGCAGGAAATAGGTATATTTATGAGGTATAAATACTATTAATTTATTGCTGGGGCTGTTTGGAGGGAGGGAAGGAAATAGGTTTATTTATTAAATGGGAATACTATTATTTTAATATTGGGGCTGGAGGATGGCCTAATTATTAATCGTAGGTGCTATTGATTTAACGCCAGGGCTGGTTGGAATTTTCTAAATGTACCCATTTTTTCTTCCAAATAGGGCCCCCAACATTCCAGGACCCAGACAAGCCGCAACTAAAGAAATCTGCAGCCACAGGTAGTGAAAGTGAGATGAACAGGTAGGAGAAAGCAGGGGAGTCTGTCAAATGTTGTGATTCTAGAGGGACAATCCCAATTTTTGGTGACTGTTCTGCCCAATGTAAAGGGCAGGCCAAGACTGTGAACTCTTTATGTACACACTGCATTCTTTATATACTAAACTGTGGAACTAGATGTCTTGAAAGTCAGGAGTGCTTGGACATATGCCACGCTCCGGCGATTTCAGGGTCTAGTGCTTTTCACCTGCTAGCCATGCCCCAATGATTCATAGCCACACCCCCAGTGGTATGACCACACACACGCGGCAGCGCTAATTTTTTTACCATGCTAAACCATAAGAGATGCCCCATGACGTTGTTGCACCGGGGCCCTGAGTTACTCTTGGAAGCCCTGCTTTTCATTGAATATGTCCTAGATGAAAGGTCACCACAGAAATTAAATCACTACCCAAAGACCAGGCACTGGACCAAATGGCTTTTCAACCAATTTTTACATAATTTGTGCACTTCTTTCTCTTCAGAGTTGGTTCAAACTCTTATTCAAATATTTAATGCTTGTTTAAAAGAAAAGTAACTTTCCTTTTTGCTATTAATAGCAAACAGACTGAACTAACTGTATTCTACCATCACTAACTAACCAAGTTGGTTTTCTTCTGGGCTAATAGGCCCTGGACAACATCAGAAGGGTCCTAAATATTGTTGCAACCCAAATGGCTTGTACTTATTACTCATGGACAACAAAAAAGCATTTCACTTGTCTACAGTGTAATTATATGTAGCAGATGCTTAGAAGATTCAGGTTGAATCTCAGAGTCCATCCTGGCCCTTTACACCAGCCCAAATGCAAAGGGGCCCAGATTACTCTTCCCCATTTTTTTATTTTGTCTTTTAACAAGTTGAGGATGTAAAGTGCCCAAAACACTATATTGCTTAGGGCCCCATGGGGTCTTAATCCAGCTGTAATGGAGATGGCTGACTTTAATACAGTCATATCCTATTTGCTCATTCTATAAAGGTGGCAGTGAGGCAGGATTAAGCACAAAAGAATTTAGAGACATAAGGTGAAGGGAGAATTAAAAGCTTATAATTAAAAAGATTCACAACTGAAAGCTGTTATATCTTGGTTTTGAGAAAAGAACAGATACAGCAAGAGAGAGAGCAATAGTGAGTGTAGGTCCTAAATCAATATTAGCAGAGACTCATACTAACATATCAGTCGCTATTACAGCTATCATACAAAATTCAAATTTGTTCTACAAAAATTAGCTATAGGACAGCGTATATTCCTATGTTTCCGCATGAGTCAATGCAAAATGATTCCTTTCAGGACAGAAAAGTGTAAACAGACTTAGCGTAATTTGGTAAACCTATTTCTGGAATGCATCAGGGAAATAATAAATAGTACAACGTTATTTGTATAGTAAATACTTCCTGGAAGTGGTAAATGGAAGTTGAAGGACTGGAAAGGGGAAACATGTTGGGTTGCTAGAGGGAGAGGAAATAAATTGAAGAGTTCAGTACATATTTGCAATCTAATTAAACTGGGTTTGTACAGTTGTGAAAGACCATTCTCACTGGCTTCTAGCTGGACTCATTGGGTCTATAATTTCCAAAACTCTAACAAAAAATTCTCTTAATCTTTCAAAATAACTCTTTTGTCTTGTTTATAAGCATTTATCTTAAACCAATCTGTGCAGCACTGCATAATGAAACATGCTTCTCAATCTGCATGTGGAAGTGCAGGAGGTTCCCCAGCAAGTGAATGTGGTGTTTGTGTGATTATGTGTTAGTTCCTTGAAAAAAATCTCAAATTAAATTTGGTTTAAAAAATGTAAAGAAACTTCCATATTAAATATATTAGTCCATCACTGTTTTTCTCTTCAAAATGTACCTTTTCACATTCTATGACATACTGAAAACCCATCTAACTCATGCAATTATATGTGTGCAGCCAGTAAACTCTAAACACAATAATCATAGCTCAGCATATAGTCTACATCACATAAAGCTTTCACTAGTTTCTATGTTTGCATAGACGGTCGGAATCAAACTCATGACCCTCACAGCACTGGGATCATTAGTTTGATTCTGACCATGGCCTTATCTGTGTGGAGTTTGAATGTATCATCTATATAAATAGCTGATGGAGTTTAACAAATATACCCCTCCCAAAAAATCCATTGACAGTATTTCTAAATGCAATAAAATACAAAAATCTCAAAGCTCAAATTTAATTCTCTCAAGAGACTATGTAATATCTCCAACAGTCTAGTAGATTATTTAAGGCACTTAGCATATATTTCTCCATATACTTTTATCTTAATGTCCAAAAACCTGACTTGATGGCTCGTGCTTTGTCACAGACCCAATAAACCTCATGACAGGTACCTGAATTGTGACCATTACCCTTAATGGGGTAGTTTCCAAGATAAGGGTATCACGCACTTCTGGTGACTGACAGGGTTCTACAGGGGCAAACCCACATATAATCCAAGACCTGGCTCCAATTTTTACACTCTCAACACACAGAGACTCCTCAATTTTTACAATGTGTATTCATCAAACCAGCATACTTTGCTGACACTCAACCAGGGAGGTCTTAATCCAAACCCACACTCTGTTAAGCATGGAATAGTGTTATAATACTTATTGTGAAAAGTGGGTGGCTTTAAAGTATTAGGTACTCTCAGTCCTCCCTCGCCTGGACACTTACATTCACGCTCTGGATTTTCTGTCTGTTCATAGAAATGTAAAGAATTGGTAGTTGCTCAAATCAATTTATAGGCTATAACAGGTGCATGAAAGGGTGGGGTTATCCTAAAAGGAAAAAACACAGACAAATTCCCCCAGCACACTGCTATAGCCAGCAACAGATCTGCTATTTCTACTGTAGATAAAAATGCAAAAGTCTCAGTTGCACACATTTGCAAATGTATGTTGAAGCCACCCACCACTCCAAGATTGGTTTTTGAGTATCTTGGTCAGGATAGTAATCGGACGTAAATAAAGAAATAAAGTAAGCATGGCAAGATATTCATCTTAACAGGTTGTTAAGACCCATCCAAAAAATAGAAACTTCATTCCAGGAATCAATTTCTGATCTTACTGTTTTGAATAGAGAAGGACAATTGGCTTCATATAATTGACTATAATGTCTAGACTAATGAACGCCTAAATAAATACTACCCTTTTATCCTCAATCCATACAACACATTTATTTAAATATCCTGCATGCAGAAAAACAGAATTATTTCGGATATGACTACAACAAAAGTTCCGGAGCAAAAGAGAATGAAGAATATATAGGGTGTACAAGCATATTACAAGGAAAAATCGGATCATTCAGGACATAGCAGTAAAGTTTAGCAACAGAGGAGAGACAGAGGGTAGCCACTAAGGCAAAACCCACAGAGAAAAATGATCTTACCTTTTGTATCCAAATTCTAACACCAAGTAACTGTGGAATATGAGACAATGTGAAATATTGAATGATGAGATTCCTTTACTAAAAACAAAGCATCATGGAGAAATCTTATATTGTGACCTGATGCAATGGTTCTTCCCAGGTTTTATATTGCAGGGATTTTTAGACCCATCTGGAGCTATTTACATATATTGGAAAGATGATATGCAGAATTGGCTTTCACAGCAATGTTTATTATTAGAAGAAAAACAATACGTATATAGGCAACAACCGGTCTGTGTTGAGTCTCACTTTTTAGTGACATTTGGAAGAACATCAAAATTGATAAAAACACATCTGTTTCTCTTGGGAGCCAAGGTCAAGCTAATGCATGAATTGTCTGTGTTACTTTACTATTTATTCACAACATTATTATTTTACCCTTATTAGAGAGAAATGAAATCATGTGTTAAATTCAACCGAGTTCAGTTTAAGTATCACCACGTAATTAACCTTCATATAGTACAATGCTTTATTTCCTGTTGTTCCCACTATGTACAAAGCTTTTCACCTGCTGTACTTTAAACCAGCTGCCTGAAGCTCCTATACCTACCAAATGTCCTGATTTTCATGGGACAGTTCAGTCCACAAAGGATGGCGCCTCTCAAAAATAGACGTTGTGTGCTACCTGGACAGAGTTTGACCAGGCATGTTTGGACCAGAGGTCTGAACTAATTTGTCCACCTTTTCCATTCAGGAATGTTGCCATATAGTAACTGTTTCCTCTAGTCATCATGCAGTGGCTGCTGTTAGAAGATCTCATTTACAATGTGCACTCAATGCCCAATGAAAAACTCATACATTGTCCACCCTGTCACGTTGCTGGCCGCTCCCAGGAAAGATCCACCTGGCTGGGGTCGTTATCAGAGACACACCACGTCCAGCTAAGTCACTTTGTCTTGAGAGGAGACAAGCTGGATTACTGTTCCTACCAGAGTGTTGATTACAGGATGTCACGGGCACTAGGAGTCTTTACCCAGGGATCACCAGATGGTAGGCTTACCAGAGCAATGTAGATGGTAATAGGGTACTCTGGTAGCTGGGTGATCACGGAACATGAAATGATGACCGATGAGATGCTCAGGAAAGTCTATGACTAGCAACACTGGTAATAATGAGGTAATGATACACAAGGAACTGTATGGACAAGGACACGTGAAGATAGTCAGTGGTCTGCGATAGCAAGTTGTACCACTGCTATAGTGAGGAGGAATGTCCAACAGAAACAAGGAGGTGATGAGAGTCAGCGGTCTGCGAGTAGCAAGTTGTGCCGCTGTCTGAGTGAAGGAATGGAATCCAAGTGGAGGTATCCAGGTAGTCAGTGGTCTGCGGTAGCAAGTTGTACCACTGCTATGTGAGAGGATAATGGAACAGGTGATACCGGAAACAGGGATCAGTGGTCTGACATCAGCAAGTTGTACCACTGCATATATATGTGAGGAGGTGCACGGGGGAAGACTGCAACACAGGATATACACAGGCACCTTATACACGGTCCACAGTAATATGCACAATATAGGTATATATATATGTAAATGACTGATCAGGTCTGCAATCTAGAAAGTCTCTTGAAGTAGTCCAGCACAATGATAACACAGTCAATGATGGCAATAGACTCAGCGGATAGCAGACTCCAGAGAGAACCAAACACAGTCCAGCAAGATATGCAATACACAGCACAGTCAATGAGAAGTATGCATACCGTGGTTCAGCAGTAGCAGTCAGATGGGATAGCAGCGGTACCTGAGCGGCTGGAGGCCGACTGGATAGGAAGTCCCTGGACTGGAGAAGCAGCGGTCTAGCAGGTGCAGCGCACAGGTGAGTAGACCGACAGGGACACGAATCCACAGGAGTCAGCAACACGTGGAACTGGACTCATAGGAAACCCAGGAGAATGGAGATGATCCAGCAGAGGGTAGTAGAAGAGATACAAATCCAATGCTGACAGGAGGGTAGAGGCCAGTGGAACACGTGAAGGCGTGGAGAGTGAATCAGCAGGAGATGGACGATAGCGCTGACCACAGCGACAGGACTCAGCGGCACACGGAGGTAACCAGTAGCAACCACAGGAACCAACAGCGATGGGAAACAGGAGTGCAGCGCAGGGCAGGAGCTGTAGATCACGAAGTGTAGCAGATGGTAATGAAAAGCGGCAGTCTCGAGGAAGTCACAGCAAAGATGAGATGAGAGTGTAGTGCACAGAGGCAGCGGGCAGTAATCAGCTGGCAGTCACGATGTAGAACACAGGCGAGTTGCAAGCAGGAGACTGTAGTGCACAGAGGCAGCGGATAGCAATCAGCTGGCAGTCACGATGTTGAACACAGGCAAGTTGCAAGCAGGAGACTGTAGTGCACAGAGGCAGCGGATAGTAGTCAGCTGGCAGTCACGATGTTGAACACAGGCAAGTTGCAAGCAGGAGACTGTAGTGCACAGAGGCAGCGGATAGTAGCCAGCTGGCAGTCACGATGTTGAACACAGGCAAGTTGCAAGCAGGAGACTGTAGTGCACAGAGGCAGCGGATAGTAGTCAGCTGGCAGTCTTGATGAGAAGCAGGTGAGTGAGGTAAAAGCTGGAGTGCACGGAGGCAGCGGATAGCAATGAGCAAACAGTAATGATGATACAGTTGATGGTAGAAGTGGTATGGAACCACAGAAATAGAAGTGGTTAGGAAACCACAGGAATCAGCAGCACTGAATACACAAGTAATACAGGAACACCTTCAGAGACTCATGAGGAATGAGACTCCAAGATCAGGCAACGTGGTAGTGACCACAGGTGCTTAATATAGGGAGGTTGCCTGATCTGCCAATTAAGTTAAAGGGGTATACACTGAAGTATAGAAAAGGGCTGCGCATGCGCAGACCCTCAGGATGGTGGACGGCCACGGTTCCTAAATGTCCGGGAAGAGGCACTCACGGTCCGGTGAGTGACAGTACCCCCCCTTTTAAAGGTGGGCACAGAACGCCTGGAACCGGGCTTGTCCGGATTCTTGGAGTAAAACTTCTTCAAAAGGGCAGGAGCATTAAGATCTTCAGCTTTGATCCAAGAGCGCTCCTCAGGACCAAAGCCCTTCCAATGAACGAGGAAGTGGAGGACTCCTCGCGAAATTTTTGCATCTAGTACCTCGGTAATCTCAAAATCCTCCTCCTGATGGACTTGAACTGGCTGCGGAGCTGAGGGAGGAGTTGAAAAACGGTTGATAATAAGAGGTTTGAGCAAAGATACATGGAAGGCATTAGAAATCCGAAGACTCTTAGGAAGAAGGAGTTTCACACATACTGGATTGATAACTTGAATGATCCTATATGGACCAATAAAACGAGGGGCGAATTTCATGGATGGAACCTTCAAACGAATATTTTTTGTGGATAACCAGACACGATCTCCAATTTTTAGTGGTGGAATAGCCCGCCTCTTCTTATCAGCGAAAGATTTATATTTGACAGATGTCTTCTTTAAACAGGTTCTAACCTGAGACCAGATATTTTTAAAGGTCTGACAAACAGTCTCCACCGCAGGAACTTGGGTGGGCGGGAGGGCAGGAAATTCCGGAAAAGACGGATGGTGACCGTAAACCACAAAGAATGGAGTTTTGGATGATGACTCATGGTACATGTTGTTATGGGCGAACTCAGCCCAAGGGAGTAACTCTACCCAGTTGTCTTGATTGGCTGATGAAAATATCCTTATAAAAGTCTCAAGATCTTGATTGACACGTTCGGTTTGTCCATTGGATTGTGGATGGTAAGAAGATGAGAGTGCTAATCGTATGCCCAAGGTTTTACAAAGGGCTCGCCAGAATCTGGACACGAATTGTACTCCTCTATCAGACACAATCTCAGATGGACATCCATGGATACGGAAGATCTCTTTAATGAAATGTTCAGCCAGGATAGACGAGGAAGGCAAACCAGACAGAGGGATGAAATGAGCCATCTTCGAAAATCTGTCCACTACCACCCAAATAGTGTTATGGTTCTTACTAGGTGGTAAGTCAGTAACGAAATCCATACTAATATGGGTCCATGGTTTGGACGGAATGGGTAGTGGTCGCAGCAACCCTGCTGGGGTTCTGCGGGAGGATTTGAATTGCGAACATAATTCACAGGAAGCAATGAACTCTTTGACGTCTCTCCTCATTGAAGGCCACCAGTAACTTCGAGAGAGGATCTCAAAAGTCTTGTGTTCACCGGCGTGTCCAGAAAAACGAGAGGCATGGAACCACGAAAGGATTTTCCTCCTTAGAGTAGAAGGCACGAGGGTCTTCCCAAATGGTAGCGTTTTGGTGGATGAAGCAGCCAGTGAGATACATTTGGGGTCTAGAATGGTATGGTTGGAAACCTCTTCTATATCAGAGGACGTAGCAAAGGCTCTAGATAAGGCATCAGCTTTTTTGTTCTTGGCAGCTGGTTTGAAGGTAATTATTAATTCAAAACGGGAAAAGAAAAGAGACCATCTTGCTTGACGAGGGTTCAAGCATTGGGCAGACTGGAGATATGACAAGTTCTTATGATCCGTGAAGATCGTCACCGGATGGCGAGCTCCCTCCAACAAGTATCTCCATTCCTCTAATGCGGCTTTGATAGCCAGTAATTCCTTGTCTCCGATGGTATAATTCTTCTCTGCGGGTAGGAGACCCCGAGAATAGAAGGCACAAGGGTGGAATTTTTGCTGTTCCGAGCGTTGGGAGAGAATAGCTCCTAAGCCCACATTAGAGGCATCTACTTCTAGGAAAAAAGGGAGTGTCACATCAGGCTGACGAAGGATTGGAGCCGAAGAGAAGGACTCTTTTAATGTTTGAAAGGCTTGAATAGCCTCAGTAGACCATTGCTTAGGATTAGCCCCTTTACGAGTCAGGGCCACAATAGGAGATGCAATGGAAGAAAAATCTTGAATGAAGCGTCTATAGTAATTGGCAAAACCTAAAAAACGCTGGATGGCACGAAGAGTAGTTGGCTGGGGCCAATGTAGTACAGCATTTACTTTGTCAGGATCCATCTTCAGACCAACTCCGGAAACAATATACCCCAAGAATGGAATCTGGGGTAATTCGAATGAACATTTTTCTAATTTACAGAACAATGAATTTTTCCGTAGCCTGGAGAGGACTTCTGCCACATGTTGGTGGTGAGAAGGCAGGTCCTGTGAAAAAATCAATATGTCGTCCAGGTAGACGACGACACATACATATAATAAGTCCCGAAAAATCTCATTAATGAAGCCCTGAAAAACAGCGGGGGCATTACATAGCCCGAAAGGCATTACCAGATATTCGTAATGCCCGTCTCTGGTGTTAAACGCCGTCTTCCATTCGTCACCGGAACGGATTCTGATTAAATTGTAAGCACCACGAAGATCCAACTTAGTAAAAATACGGGCTCCCTTGATGCGGTCAAATAGCTCAGTGATCAACGGAATGGGATACCGGTTCTTGATAGTAATGGCATTGAGTCCACGAAAATCTATACAAGGGCGTAATGATCCATCCTTCTTTTTGACAAAGAAGAACCCAGCTCCAGCGGGCGAGGTGGAAGGTCGAATGAACCCACGCTGGAGGTTCTCCCGTATATATTCAGATGTAGCTTGAGTTTCAGGTAACGAGAGTGGATAGACCCGGCCTCTGGGAGGAGTCTTGCCAGGAAGAAGATCAATCGGACAATCCCAAGAACGATGAGGAGGAAGACGTTCAGACTGAGCTTTATCAAAAACATCGGTAAATGAAGCATATTGAGGAGGGAGTCCCGGTGAAATAGCTGAAATGGAAGCTTGCTGTACCTTGAGAGGAATGACTTGGGAAAGGCAATGATGGTGACATTCAAGCCCCCAAGACGTGACTTGAGGGGTGCGCCAGTCAATCTGGGGAGAGTGACACTGAAGCCATGGAAGGCCTAGGACAATCGGACTTGTCGTAACAGGAAGAATTAAAAACGATATCTCTTCATGATGCAGAGCACCAATCTGAAGGGTTACTGGAGACGTACTCTGGGTGATGAGACCGTTGATGAGACGTGATCCATCGATAGCCGTCACAGTAATGGGAGTTTTTAAGGTAATCATTGGTAGAGACCATTGATTAACTAACGATTTGGAAATAAAATTTCCTGCTGCTCCGGAATCAATCAATGCCTGTGACTCAAAGGTCTTGGTAGCAAAGGAAATAGTCACATCAAAAGCGCAGACTTTAGATTTCATAGACGATGGAGAGGACTCCAGGGACCCTAACTTCACCTCTCCAGAACTAGTTAGGGCCTGGCATTTCCCGATCTCTTAGGGCAGGAGCTGAGGACATGAGTGGAATCAGCACAATAGATACAGAGTCTATTCTTGACTCTTCGTCTCCTCTCCTCAGAAGATAACTTGGAACGTCCAACCTCCATGGGAATCACAGCGGGTGACACTGGACGAAATTGAGGGTTAGAGCGAAAAGGTGCTTTAGCAGAAGTCGTTTTCTCAGCCTCTCTTTCACGAAATCTCATATCAACACGATGGCATAGAGAGATCAAATCTTCAAGTGACGAAGGAAGCTCTTGGGTAGTCAGTGCATCTTTAATTTTATCGGAAAGCCCCTGCCAGAAGGCGGCAACTAGGGCTTCAGTGTTCCACTGAAGTTCAGAGGCTAAGATCCTAAATTGAATGACGTACTGGCCTACAGTATGAGATCCTTGTCGCAGACGGAGGATGCTGGAAGCAGCGGAGGTCACACGACCTGGTTCATCGAACACACTTCGGAATGTAGAAATGAATTTGGCACTATCTTGTAATATTGGATCGTTCCTCTCCCACAGAGGGGAGGCCCAAGCCAGGGCTTGTCCTGAAAACAAAGAGATAAGATAGGCCACTCTGGAACGATGGGTAGAAAAATTTTGAGGTTGGAGCTCAAAATGGACTGAACATTGGTTAAGGAAACCCCTACAAGTTTTGGGGTCTCCATCGTACTTTGACGGAGTAGGCAGGTGAAGCGTGGAAGCTATAGACACCTGGGATGGCAATGGGGAAACGGAGGAAAGCACAGGAGCTTCAGTAGTAGCTGTCACAGTCTGTCCAGATGTTCCTTGGGAGGTTAATGACTGATAACACTGAAGTAACAGCTGTTGGCGGGCATCCTGTTGCTCCACACGGCTAACCAGATGTTGCAGCATCTCTTTGGCGGTAGGTTCCACATCTGGGTCTGTCATGGCCTGATCTTACTGTCACGGGCACTAGGAGTCTTTACCCAGGGATCACCAGATGGTAGGCTTACCAGAGCAATGTAGATGGTAATAGGGTACTCTGGTAGCTGGGTGATCACGGAACATGAAATGATGACCGATGAGATGCTCAGGAAAGTCTATGACTAGCAACACTGGTAATAATGAGGTAATGATACACAAGGAACTGTATGGACAAGGACACGTGAAGATAGTCAGTGGTCTGCGATAGCAAGTTGTACCACTGCTATAGTGAGGAGGAATGTCCAACAGAAACAAGGAGGTGATGAGAGTCAGCGGTCTGCGAGTAGCAAGTTGTGCCGCTGTCTGAGTGAAGGAATGGAATCCAAGTGGAGGTATCCAGGTAGTCAGTGGTCTGCGGTAGCAAGTTGTACCACTGCTATGTGAGAGGATAATGGAACAGGTGATACCGGAAACAGGGATCAGTGGTCTGACATCAGCAAGTTGTACCACTGCATATATATGTGAGGAGGTGCACGGGGGAAGACTGCAACACAGGATATACACAGGCACCTTATACACGGTCCACAGTAATATGCACAATATAGGTATATATATATGTAAATGACTGATCAGGTCTGCAATCTAGAAAGTCTCTTGAAGTAGTCCAGCACAATGATAACACAGTCAATGATGGCAATAGACTCAGCGGATAGCAGACTCCAGAGAGAACCAAACACAGTCCAGCAAGATATGCAATACACAGCACAGTCAATGAGAAGTATGCATACCGTGGTTCAGCAGTAGCAGTCAGATGGGATAGCAGCGGTACCTGAGCGGCTGGAGGCCGACTGGATAGGAAGTCCCTGGACTGGAGAAGCAGCGGTCTAGCAGGTGCAGCGCACAGGTGAGTAGACCGACAGGGACACGAATCCACAGGAGTCAGCAACACGTGGAACTGGACTCATAGGAAACCCAGGAGAATGGAGATGATCCAGCAGAGGGTAGTAGAAGAGATACAAATCCAATGCTGACAGGAGGGTAGAGGCCAGTGGAACACGTGAAGGCGTGGAGAGTGAATCAGCAGGAGATGGACGATAGCGCTGACCACAGCGACAGGACTCAGCGGCACACGGAGGTAACCAGTAGCAACCACAGGAACCAACAGCGATGGGAAACAGGAGTGCAGCGCAGGGCAGGAGCTGTAGATCACGAAGTGTAGCAGATGGTAATGAAAAGCGGCAGTCTCGAGGAAGTCACAGCAAAGATGAGATGAGAGTGTAGTGCACAGAGGCAGCGGGCAGTAATCAGCTGGCAGTCACGATGTAGAACACAGGCGAGTTGCAAGCAGGAGACTGTAGTGCACAGAGGCAGCGGATAGCAATCAGCTGGCAGTCACGATGTTGAACACAGGCAAGTTGCAAGCAGGAGACTGTAGTGCACAGAGGCAGCGGATAGTAGTCAGCTGGCAGTCACGATGTTGAACACAGGCAAGTTGCAAGCAGGAGACTGTAGTGCACAGAGGCAGCGGATAGTAGCCAGCTGGCAGTCACGATGTTGAACACAGGCAAGTTGCAAGCAGGAGACTGTAGTGCACAGAGGCAGCGGATAGTAGTCAGCTGGCAGTCTTGATGAGAAGCAGGTGAGTGAGGTAAAAGCTGGAGTGCACGGAGGCAGCGGATAGCAATGAGCAAACAGTAATGATGATACAGTTGATGGTAGAAGTGGTATGGAACCACAGAAATAGAAGTGGTTAGGAAACCACAGGAATCAGCAGCACTGAATACACAAGTAATACAGGAACACCTTCAGAGACTCATGAGGAATGAGACTCCAAGATCAGGCAACGTGGTAGTGACCACAGGTGCTTAATATAGGGAGGTTGCCTGATCTGCCAATTAAGTTAAAGGGGTATACACTGAAGTATAGAAAAGGGCTGCGCATGCGCAGACCCTCAGGATGGTGGACGGCCACGGTTCCTAAATGTCCGGGAAGAGGCACTCACGGTCCGGTGAGTGACACAGGACTTGAGAAAATGTGTTGTTGCTATCATTGTGAATAGTTATCTGACAGCTGTTACATGGAGCCAGTGTGTTATTCTTCACCATGGCCCCCCTTTTATGAGTAGACTCCAGATGTGACCCTCTAGGCTTACCAGGGTTCAGCCTTAAGAATTTGGCAAGCACTACAGGTACGTGAACATTGCGTGACTTCATCAAAGAGCAGTCTTCTGAACCTAAGCTGTTCCAGTGCACCAGGTACTGCACTCCTCTCCCAGTTATTTTAGAATCAAGGATTGACATAATGATTTATTGCTGGTGGTCTTCTACCTCCACTGCATTAGGAGGAACCACTGCTCATCTAGGAAACAGACCCTTCACTACCAGTTAGAAAAGGGAAATGTGGAACACTGTATGGATCCAAATAGAAGGTGGTAGCCATTGCCTGTATGCTATTGGACAACTTCCCACTGATTGGATATGTTCTGATGTACCTAGGTATCTTCAGGCGATGTTTGGTGTGAAGAGACACACTTTATCACCCAATGAGAACACTGTCCCGTCTCCTCTGGTCCGCACACCTTTTTTGTTAGCTTCCACTTTCTTCAGCTGCTCTTTTCCATAGTCTTCCATAGCAGCCTTTTTCCATAGTCCTGGGTGATTTTGCATATGTTTGCCTGCTGAAGGAACCCCAGAACTGACGTGTGACAATGAAATGACCACCAGAAGGGACCTGTGGTTGACATAGAAGGGGGATACCACCGTGAAGTCCTGCATCAGGTTATTCTCAATACTAAAGTATAAATGTCCTTTGAGTTTAAATAATTAGCTCAGAAATACACATATGTTTTCACATGCATTTGTTTTATTTAAAATGAACAGCCAGCGTAAAGTGAGTACAATTGGGCCAGGAAACCCAGTATCTTCACACTGGTTTAGTACATGTGCATGGGATATTTAAGCTTCAGTGTTTACTGACTGATTGAGCTGTGATGACTACCCAGCCCCTTGTATTGTTCATGTGAATTGCTGACAGGCAACCAGGTTTAGTTGAGCATGGTGTGTTGACTGTCAGAGTGGTAGGACTGTCAGAATATATAATCTGTGTAGTGAGAAATGTCTCATAGTAGTGAGGTGATTAATAAGTTGCATCATTACCGTGCTTTAGAGTTGTTTTGGGGATTAAACTGTATATTGCGTTTTGTACACTACAAACTGTTCAAGCTGTGCCACAGGTTAAATTCAAATCTAGTTTCCAATTACCTTCCCCTTTAATAAATATACGATGGTGGGTTTTATTTATATGTTGTGTTGTGTTATTACTGAGAAATTTGTGTGGATTCAAGGGGGCCTCCCAAGTCACCCCCCGATAAAACAAGCTACCTACATCCCCATCGTATACAACACAGAAGACTTGGGTGGACTGCTCCATCAAGAGTGGAAGTGAGTACAGTGAACACAGCATATCTGCAACCCCACTCAGGAATGGAATGAGGGAGTGTTACATATGCAAATTGCACTGTATTGTGCTGCAATATAAACAGTATCGTACAGTCCCCAGGGTTGATAATTTAATTAATCTTTTCTAAGTCTATCTGATATTGCAAATAATAAATCAAACTTGCAAGAGCATAACAAGGAGAGCAGAAAGCAAAGTGTAAGAATCCAGTGATAGCCATAGTCAGGGCCAGGGACTGTGAATTCACTCATTGTACCACCATCTTCATCGCCTTCTATTCCTTGTTCTTTTGAAAATATTCCTCTCCTCAGTTTAATTGTAGTAATAATAGTTTTATAGTCGATCAGGGCAAAAGCAAGATTTTATTGAAAGAGACAAGAAAAACATGGGAGGGTGGTCAGTGGAGTGGAGTTATTTTATTTGCTGATGTTGTTTTACACCTTGCTACAAACTGCAAATCCTGTGATTGAAGCCCAAATCCACTTCTAGTTAAAGTTGCCAAAACTCCAGTCAATCAAAAGCAGAAACCACTATATATACTTGAAAGAAACAAAATTTTTCCAACTCTTCCACAGAATATTTACCTCATTCGGCAGTGAAATTTTGCATGTTTGACCTTAAGTGTACTCAGTGTTACGTAGATCGCACCACACAGCAAAATGAATCGATCATTGTCCCAGCTCTATTCAAAGATTAAATTCCACAAAATCCAAATTTACAAAGCAGCACAGAATAACATTCTGTGGAACAGAAAACAAAGGCGGAACTCATAGATATCATTGCTGGAACTTTTCACCTCTGTGAAATCTATAATGCCACAAAAGTAAATTCACATGAAATGTTGCCATAACTTTGCTATCTCTAGTGTGTACGATTGTGTGGATCCTGGAAACACATTACACATTACAATTTGGGAGATATTTTAGCAATGCTATGGAGCGTCATATGTTGCCCAGCCTTTGTAAAAAAAAAAAAATTGCAGTGGCTTCTTTTACTGGTGTGACAGATCTTACTTATACAATAACTTTCTATTATGTATCAATATAATACACTTTTGAACCAGTAAGCTGCTTTTTAAACAAATGGTGCAAACACATTTGTCTATTTGTTTGGAGTTGATTTGTTTTTTGTTTTTGTTAAAAGCAGGTGTTAAATGTGCAGAAAATCTTCATCTATGGTTGAAGTAACCCAATTTCAAGTGGCTTTGTTTACAGTAAAATATTGATATTGTTACATTTAGTTGTTTTTTTATTATAGATCATTCATAACGATGAAATGCACTATCCATTTGTCATGTTATTTACTATGAGAAGCTACAATACAGAGATTATAAGCAGTAAGCTTACTCCCAGCTTCCCTCTGCGTTAGATTGGATTACATATATCCAACAGTGGCAGAACTGCCACCACTGAAGGGTGTGAGGCCACTACAGAGGTGTAAGCAGTAGCAAAAGTACCATTGGGGCAGCAGGTGCAGCACCGTGGCCCATAGAGATAATGGGGACCGCTGCATGGGAACTAGCAAGCTGATGGCCCCAGTTACCTCCTCCTCGCTTCCCTGCACTGGGGCCCACAGTTCCCTAGATCCACCTCTGGGTGTAAGGGTCCACCCTCTTGGGGCCCACACTCCGCTCTTCAGAGCAACCCAATAGAAAGAAATTATATTATTAAAGAGAGTATGATTTTTATTGAAGACGGGGAAAACAAACCAAAGACTTAGAGGCGCACATACCTTGGTTCTGGTCACCCATCAGTCAATGTAATACAGTTTTACTCATATAATCTGAATGCCCTTCTCTGGCCATTTCAATTAGTGAAAGTAATGAATAAGGATTTACTAATTAATGATGAGAATAAAAAATATTAACCAGAGATTGTTTCTGACAGGACATTAAATTGATGAAGCTGCTTGGAAATACAGTTGTGGTTTGATGCTATGGTGACATGTTGCTGTAAGTGTTGCACTGTATAAGGAGATAAAGATTTTGCTTGCACTTGGCCCCTTTACAGTAAATCCAGCAATATTTTCTTGCACACAACACACAAAACATAATTACAGATTTCAACAATCAGCAACAAGCAGAATATTTCCCAAGCAAACATGTGGCTTGAATAGATTTTTAAATGTGATTTTTATTTTTCCCTCTTGCTTCCAGGACTAACATTTTGTGGATATTTGAATATGTCCAAATAAGCCTGCAGCACTTTTCAAAATCTGTCCCAGTATACAAATGACTCATTACCTCCAAACTAATTAACTTCTCAATGTAGGATAGTGTGTTCAGAAGCAAATTAGAAGCAGAAATGCAGCTCAGCTTTAGACACAAGAATAATATTACAGTATGAGGATAACTACATATGTTGTGTGTTTTATTAAATTGCGAGTACAAGTGCCCCCAGTCATTGCCCAGAGTGAATTTCTATTGAGAGAGGTAATGCCTAATATAAATTACTATTTCTGGCTCTGTGCATTTGCAGCCATGTCTTTCCTATTGCTGGTGTATAAGCATATGGGCATGTGTCTGTCCCTGTAAATATCTACTCAGTCTTAAAATGACAGTCTTTATTTTATTACACACTGATCAACAACAAACAGTATATGCAGAATATCAGATGCAGACTATCAGGTTCGGAATCATATGCAGATTTATCAGGTAAAGAATCATATGCAGATTTATCAGGTTAAGAATGGTATGCAGATGGCTCTGCTATCAACAGATATAAATGCAGGATACAGAAAGACCCAATATCAGAGCAGGAGATTAACCCAAATCAGCAGATGTGATACAGTGGAATGTCACAGTGTGCTTATCAGCAGTATTTAACAAAGTCCAGAGAATCCAAAGTATTCTGAGACAGACCCAGAGTCCCTCAGAACAGTCAGCCACAACAGCACTTAAAGTAGTACAAAAGTCAACGCAAATTCTTACCACTACAATTGGATTGAGTGGAGCTCCACAACTGATGGTAAGGATTTGAGCCAGAATGGATGTGGGGTAGCTGAACACCAGAGGGATGTACCACCAGACATCAGCAAACAGGTTGTATAAATGATAATGGTACAACTCTCATGGGGACACAGGGCACTACCATCTTAGCAAGGAATGGAGCACTAAGTACTTGGCAGCCAGGAAGGTAACAGGAACAAAAACAGTCAGACAGAGCCAGGAATTAGAACCAGAAATGTAGTCAGACTTAGCCAGGGATCAGAACGAGGAAAGCAGACTCAGAATAACACAGCACAGGAACCAGGACGGTACAGCTACAAACAAAACGCTATCACTGGCAAAGATGGAGTGTCAGGACAGGCCTTAATTAGTGCAGGCAATCAATCATGATAATGCAGGTAACACATCTGCAATGCAGCTCAGCCTAATTGAAAGCAGGAGGCTCTCATAGACAGGGAAATACAGCAGAACCTGGCATCTGACAACAGAATTGTAACACATCGATGTAGCACACCAGCATTGCACCTCAAACTAATTGAAAGCAAGCAGCTCTCACACACAGGGAAACAGAAACAGAAAACAGAAGCAGAATCTTAATAGGCTAACTAGAAATTTGTGGTCCCCAAAGCAACATTTTTTAATGCCCCCCTAAAATCCTATAGACACCATGTGCCATAACTAACGTCAAACAGAGCGTGCTAGTTCTACCATTGGGGTGTATGTAATGTCCATTCATCATTGTCATGTCATTAATCGCCCCAAATCATCAGTAATCCCCAATATCATATCCTCCATTAATCACCCATTTCATTATGTCCTCCATCAATCCTTTAATATCATCATGCCCATATGATCTGTCAGGCACCATCGCAACTCTTACCCCTGCTACCCTAGTACTTACACCAAGGTATGTAGAAAAAAGTGTGCGTTTGCTTGAAAACATCAAAGAGTGTTGTGACTGGATTGATTTAATTAAAAGTGATTCATAGTGATAATGATCTTAAGTATATATATATATATATATATATATATATATTATTATTATTATCATTTATTTGTTAGGCGCCACAAGGTTTCCGCAGCGCCGTACATAATACAAACAGGAGACCATACAGGGTGACATAGTACACAGCAATAAACACAAAGTACCAATACTTCAGAACTCCGGGCAGACATATGAGTGAAGATGGAGTAGAAGAACAGGTATGGAGACAGGAGGGGAGAGGGGCCCTGCTCATACGAGCTCACATCCTAAGGGAGGGTGGACAAACAGGTACAGGAGGGAGCCATTAAAGTAAGGGAGAGATATATATAACATGATAGAGATATTGTATATGTAACATAAGACTTTAATACATCTATCATCCTTTCCTGGACAAGTGCAGATATAACTATAATGACAGCTATAAAGCACACACACACACGTATTTTATATATATATATATATATATATATATATATATAATATATATATATATATATATATATACACATACAAGTTAACCCGTGCATGATACTCATGCATTCTAGTCAAATCAAGCTACTTAAGGTCTTAAAAAGGTTCTTGTCATGCATTTGGGCCTAGCCCAGGCCTCCTCAGGGGAAGAGCGTTACTTCCCAACGCAAGCGGCCTTTTTAATGTGTGTTCATGAGGTAAAATTACCTCACGAAAATGAGTTTGACCCCTCAACTCGTAAATTTAGCCTTTACTACCCCTCCCACGGGGGAAGGGGGATGATGGAAGTTAACTGACTTGACTATTCTAATTTTTTTGTCAAATAATGTCAGTATACCAAATTTCAGGTCAATTGGATGAGCCCTTTCTGAGAAAATAGTTTTTTCCACACACACACACACACACACACACACACACTAACGCACGCCTCTACACATGTGTGTTCATGAGGTAAAATTACCTCACTAAAATGAGTTTGAGCCCTACCAAATTTCAGCCCTTTTTGAATTTTTTTTCCCACACGCACTAAGAATTTAGTAGGTCAGTGTATAACTCTGCCCAGCAGGTGGCGCTGCAGCTCGGTTTTATTTTTTCCACACACACACAGACGCCACTAGACATTTATATATTAGATATATATATATATATATATATATATATATATATATATATATATATATATGTATATAGAAATATACTGGATGGATTTGGTTTGTCTGTCTGGTTATGCATTCGGATACAACTGCACCGATTGGGACGAAACCAAAGCAAGCTGGTCCACTTGGATCCTGGCCAGTTTTTAGCAGGGTAAGGGTCTCAGTTGGACCTCCCGCTGGTATACGCTGGATATAACTTTGACCCGGGGAGCCTGTTGTGAGCCTTCCATTGGATGGATTTGGTTTGCTTCTCTGTCCAGTTATGCTTTTGGACACCCCTGCACCAGTTGGGATGATACCAATATGAGGTGATTGACTTGGATCCTGGCCAGGTTTTAGGGGGGTTAGGGTCCCGGTCGGACTCCCATTGGTGTACGCTGACCAAATCTTTGACCCGGGGAGCCTTTTCTCGCCCTTCCACTGGATGGATTAAGACTACATTTAATATAAAAACAAAAATGACACTGGGCAGCCACTTCATGTGTGTGTTGGAAGAGCTGTTAAGCTGCTAATTATTTTTAAAATGTTGACAGTTACATCCAACTCATTGATAACTTAAACACTTCAAGATTTAAATCCGTGTAATGCCGGTACTTCAGCTAGTATGTATATACAATCACATATTTTTTATTTAGGAAGAGTACCACTGTTATCTACTTTCTAAAATTAGTATTGGATTACAATTATCTCTTATGCATTGTTGTATCCTGGGTTAACCTTTATCTATCTAGATTTAAAGCTTAATCATATAAACTTACTATGAGTGCTGTGTGTGGTGCAATTAATAGTTTAGACGTCCCAGGAACCTGTTTGTATAGGCCTGATATTTAGATAATGAGTATTAGATGTTTATAGCTGTTTGCCAGCAGCTGGTATTTAAGAACCTTCCATATCCAAGTCTACACAAATAACAGGATGAAATAACTTGCAGGAAATTGGAACTAAGCCTTTAGATCACCGTGTGCTGCACTGCTGCTTTTCTTAGTTTGAGTCTTGGGCATCACCAGAATCCTCCTGGACATTGGTGGCATGAAAAACCCTGTGCCATGTCAGAAAAGAGGCGTGACATCTGCATGCCAACGGGGAAGCTCTCAGGACATATGAGATCCACCCAGCAGGTCAAGTTTAGGACTGCATCAGCACAGAACCTGACCAGGGGTCTAGTTAGCTCGATTAGCCAGAGAGGGCTCAGGACCATCCTTTCCCCTGGGTATCATAATAACACACTAAATATATAAAGGATACTTTTACTTGCTGTTTGATACTTCCTGTGTATACACAGCTCAACATAGATATATATGAAAATATAAATATTGTCAGTGTATTTAAGATTAGTCATGTGACTGTGCTATTTGATACTCACTGATATTATTTACCCATACAAGGTTCCGAAACAATAAGCTGATTCTAGGCTGTTTAATTGCTTTTCATTGTACTTACTAAGCTTCCCCTATGAAGTCTAAAGTGTTTATCCCAGCTATGCGTAGGAGCAAATATGAGCACTACATTTCTAACATAACATAAAACAATCTTAAAGAAACAGATTTTTCTTTGGTCAATATTTTGCCATGCTATTCAATTATTGGACTACGGTTTAGAAACAATGTGAATCATAACAAATACACAATAACATTATATAGGGAAACATAATAAAAGTTTAGCCCGGCGGTTCCCAAACTGTGCGCCGCGGCTCCCAGGGGTGCCGCGGCGATGTCACTGGGGTGCCGCGGGCCAGTCATAAAAAAAAAGAAAGAGCAGATAAACTTACCAATCCGCCGGGCGCCGAGACCCAGCAGCCTCCTCTCTACCGCAGCTGTCACTGAATATCGACGTCAGTGACAGCTGCGGGAGAGGAGGCTGCTGGGTCCCGGCGCCCGGCGGATTGGTAAGTTTATGTGCTCTTTCTTTTTTTTTATGGCTGGGAGAAGCGGAGGAGGACAGCGGGAAGAGGAGGAGGACAGAGGGCAGCAGAGGAGGACAGCGGGCAGCAGAGGAGGACAGAGGGCCAGCAGAGGAGGACAGCGGGCAGCAGAGGAGGACAGCGGGCAGCAGAGGAGGACAGCGGGCAGCAGAGGAGGACAGAGGGCAGCAGAGGAGGGCAGCAGAGGAGGACAGCGGGCAGCAGAGGAGGACAGCGGGAAGCAGAGGAGGACAGAGGACAGCGGGAAGCAGAGGAGGACATAGGGCAGTAGAGGAGGACAGCGGGGCAGCAGAGGAGGACAGCGGGGCAGCAGAGGGGGCATCGGGCAGCAGAGTGACAGAGGGCAGCAGAGTGACAGAGGGCTGCAGAGGGGGGCAGCGTGACAGGGGGCTGCAGAGGGGGCAGAGTGCCTGGATGCAGAGGGGGCAGTGTGACAGAGGGCAGAGGAGGGGGACAGCGTGACAGAGGAGGGGGACAGCATGACAGAGGGCAGAGGGGGCAGCGTGAGAGGGGGCAGAGGGGGAAGTGTGACAGAGGGCAGAGGAGGGGGAAAGTGTGACAGAGGAGGGGGACAGTGTGACAGAGGGCAGAGGAGGGGGACAGAGGGCAGATGAGGGGTACAGCGTGACAGAGGGCAGAAGAGGAGGACAGCGTGACAGAGGAGGGGGACAGCATGACAGAGGGGGCAGCGTGAGAGGGGGCAGAGTGACTGGATGCAGAGGGGGCAGTGTGTCTGGATGTAGAGGGGGCATTTTTGCATACAACTAAATAAGTATTTCTGTCCTGACCTAAATACTTATTACATTTTTTTGACCCAACTACTTTTAAAACAGGACTGCTCAGTAATTATTTTGGAGGGGTGCCTTGAAAAAATTTGGAGACTCTAAGGGTGCCGCGAACTGAAAAAGTTTGGGAACCACTGGTTTAGCCACATGGATTAAACAATTAACAGTGAGAATAATTTGAAAAGTTACCATGAACTTGAAGCAGTCCAACAAATTTAAATAGGTGATGGACCAAACTAGTGCACTGCAACATTTGGGGTGGAGAGTCACTGAAGGAGCAAAAACAAGACCAAACCAGAATGCTCCCATCAACCATACAACCTGCAGGCCCATTCTTCATGACAACACTAGAATATTCTACTAGTTCTTGTCACAGTCCAATAGCATGACAAAATGTACTAAACAAGCATTAATAATACAGAGGAGGCATACAATGAATCACATTGCCCCCCCTACTTATTTTATGATGTAGTTCAACTCTTCAACTCAAGACAGTTGTGCATGTACAATTTTTGTGCATTGATCCATCAACTGAGTGTTTTGTCTTTGTGTACAAGCAGTTGTTACACAGATATTTACTTATACTGCAACAAACATATAGAAACATTGCAAGATTTTTATAAAAGCCCTGTGACCATAGGTTTAATCTCAACCAGGACACAATCTGTGCGGAGTCTGTATATTCTCCCAGTGCTTGTGTGTGTTTCTTCTGGATACTTCAGTTTCCTCTCATAGTCCAAAAACAAACTGGTATGTTAATCGGATTCTATCTAAATTAACCTGTGTTTGTAGCTACCTACATTTTGCCCACTACTGGTTTTTATATATGAACCGAATATGGGAATTAAAGCATTACTGTTTCAATTAGAAATATATTTTAAACATAGCACATGATGCCTTGCTTTTAAAGCAACTAATGATCTATTTAAATTAATTGAGCAGTTGGATTCCCCTTTGTTCTGTTACAGAAATAGAAGTAAACTCGTGTTGTATTCTAGCACTGATAGCTGTACTGTGAAGACCTGTAATTAAGAGTGACAGCCTAATTCATCTATATTGCAAGGTTAAAGTCTTTCACAGTTACCTCCTCAGCACAAGACATTTTTCTGCCTTTTGTATGAATCTAATTAGGTAAATGAACTGACAGCTTTTCCCATCAAAGAACAATTGCTGTTCACACACTGGGAAAAGGTGGGAGGTAAATGCTAAAATGCAAACCGGCCATCACACAAATAAATATTTATTAGAAGGTGTATGTTATTTAACTCTAAATTACAGTATCTGTAATATGTCTTACCATTACTTTTAAAACATATGCATTCCACGGTAAGTATTACCACTCCAGATACACTGGGGCACATTTGAAGGTGGGCATATATATATATGATCCAGATACATATTTATGTGCATATATTCATCTCACAATGCATCCAGCTCAAAAACAGTAGCATTTGTTCCATGCGTAACATGTGCACACTTATGCCCCATGATAGGACAGACATGGTGTAGAGAAAGCATAGAGATATTATAGAGCTGTGGCTTTACAGTATTAGAAGTAAATGCTAAATGCTGCTCCATCCATGCTGTCCTTCACAAGGAGATATACAGTTAAATTTATATATATTTGGATACTGACATTTTTTGTTATTTCAGCTGTTTGCAAAAACAATATGGGCCTAAAGTGCAGACTATCAATTTTAATTTAGCTTAAGGACCATGGCCTTTTGGTACTCACTATAGCAGAAGATTTCAAGCACAGACCCGTAGAAAAGAAGAAGAAATAAGCTGACTTGTTGGACCAAAAATGGTTCCAGAGGAGAGACTCATTCTCACATATGCCCCAGCTACAGGAGATAAGGGACAACAACCCTGATGACTTCATGTATTTCCTGAGGATGAATGATCCCACATTCAAGGAGCTGCTCCAGCTTGTCACCCACACTCATCCAGAAAGAGGACACCAACTTAAGGAGTGCTATGCTCAAGAGTACACTCAGTCTAGATTATCACATGCGTAGCAAGGGGCGGAGTCTAACAGCCCCCTTGTCTTTACCAAGAACCACCGCAAGGTTGGAATGGGTTTGGCTGCTGGAAGACTGCCCTTGGTCGGGTCTCTAGATGTGAGGGGGATAGTGAAAAAGGCAATTCAGTAAATAAATAAGGTAGTACCTTAGGAGGGATCATGTGGAGCGATGCTCGGCAGTGGTAATCGCTACAACGATTACAATAACACCGACACAGAGGACACTGGAGGACACTGCATTGACGCTTTAAATGTAAAGACATGAAACGCGCCCCAACGTCACACAGTGCTGCCAGAGACATGGACAGTCGGAAGGAGGTGCTGTCATCCTTCTGCTGGCATCGGAGATCTGCCGTTCCATCTCTATGGTCTGCTAGCACTTCTCATTCCATTTGCAAGTGTTGCTCCAGAATCTTCTTGTCGAGGATTTTGCGCCATCAAATGGTTTGCACACTCTACCGCTCTACCATCTTTTCTGTTACTGCATCACTTTGCTCGAGATCACTTACCCCTTTTTTTTTCCTCCTTTGACCACTTTGTGGCTGTGTTGGTACATCTGTGATGTCCTAGCTGTCTAGTGTCAGCTGGCTGGCATAAGTAGTGGATCATGTTGCTCTGCCACATCAGATATTACTGCTCGAGATAGGATATCAGGCTATGTAATGAAAACAAAATGTAAAAGTAGTGAGTATAATATTACATGCATGTACCAATCTAACATTTAAACAATCTTTGTCTTTCAGCTCCCTGCAATGACAAGTTATTGCTGCAGATTTTGAAAGTCTTTGGAATTTCCCAAACTGTGGCGGTGCCATTGATGGCAAACATGTAGGAATTATGCCACCCTCGAACAGAGGATCCTATTATTACAACTATAAAGGATTCTTCAGCATTATTCTAATGCCATAGTGGATGCCAAATATGAATTTTTATTTGCCGACATTGGAAAAAATGAGAAGGTGTCAGATGGAGGCACATTGGAGCATAGAAAATCATTAAGGAATGTTCCTACAACAAGACACCTTCAGTTATAGAAAGACCTTTCTATGAAGGTTGTTTGACAAGAAAACATCTACTAATTTTCTGCTTGGGGAGCATGTTTGAAAAAGGTTTTCGGTTTGGTCTCTACACCTCTTAAAAGATTGTGGTCTAAAGCCAATTTTGAAAGCAGGCATCCAGCAAGCTCTCCACCTCTCCATTAGGGGAAGAGGAGCTTGATCACCAGACCATACTAGATACTGAAAAAAGTTAAAAAAAATCACTATTGGAAGATTGTACACTTTTCTATCACACTCATTTTATTATTATTCTTATGGTTCACTAATTGTCATAATTTTGTTAAAAGTATTACACGATTATTCCATGTATTCTGTTTTTATGACATTTCCAGAGCAGTGATTGGAAGAAAAAGAAATTAAGAATCCTTTTGACACATGTCATAAATTTAAGTATTTTTCAATTTACTATGTTTCGCATTCTTTATTAATTTGATTTAATCTTCTTCAATTTTTCTATCTAGGAGACAGAAGCAGCTGGATGAATTCTGAAGTTTATAGTGATATACTGTCTGCTCAGATTCATTCAAACTCAGCAAAGTTTATTGGATGTACAGCTGGATAACCCAAGCAAAGGCAAAGAAGTAGAATATTCTGTAATGGCCAAATCAATCACGTGATCGCAACCCGATAGAGCATGTATTTCATTTGCTGAAGACAAAACTAAAGGCAGAAAGATCCACGAACAAACAACAACTGAAGATAGCTGCAGTAAAGGTCTGGCAATGCAGAACAAAGGAGAGAACCCAACATCTGGTGATGTCCACGGGTTCCCGGTTTCAGGCAGTCATTGCCTGCAAAGGATTTGCAACAAAGTATTAAAAATAAACATTTTATTTATGAAAAAAATAATAACCAGTAACTTTTTATTTTTAAGGTCATCTGGCGCCCATCTTAATGTGTATTTTATTTATGAGCCCTTGAAAATAGGGGACTGTGTACAAAAATGGTCGCAATTCCTAAACGTTTCATACAATATTTTGTTCAACACCTTGAATTAACGCTGAAAGTTTGCACTTCAATTGCATCTCCATTATTGGATACTGGATCCTGAGTATCAGAGAGGAGCCAACCTCCCTGGTGTCGTGATTGATGGTCCTTATCTGATCTTGGTGGTCCACCTTAGTTGACCGCTAAATTAAGTGGTTATGGCTATTTACTAATACTTTTACACAGTTAAACAATATTGAACAACAATGCCACCCGATGACAATTCAGAAACACCAAGGGAAGTTCCACTGGCATTATTACCGAGAAGAGGAATTATCCTTTATATGAAAGTACAAAATTCCCTACTCTCATCAAAGCAATTACACAATTCTAAGGCATGAGAAGCTTTATCAGGCATCAAGTATGCCGTAAACACTTGTAGCTGTGGCCGCCCTAACGAATAATGGGTCCCCTGACAATTTTTCATCTCGGTCCCACCTCTCCTTGAGAGATGAGTTTGAAAAATATCAACATCTAAATATCATTAAGTTTAGAACAATTGCTTCCAGTAATTGTCTTTTTTGTCTCATTAAATTTACTTATTTGAATGCACTGATGGGAGCACAGATATGTTCTAAAAGCAAATTTGTACTCAGGCTTTTAGCATTCCTTCACGTTACCCATCACAATACCCAGGAACCGGGTATTAATAAAAGTAATTACCAAATTCAGTTCTTCCACATTAAAATAGAGCTGCGGAATATTAAACAGGTAAATATAAAATATCAAATACAAATGATAAGAAACCAGGGAAAATTATCGGAATTCAATTCTGATTTTCAATATATGTCTCAAAGGAGCATTAATATTGTGACCACAAATCATTGCTTATTCTAATGCACTACATACTGCCCCATTTGTGGTGAAAATATTTTTGTTTTCCTATATTCAATTTTCATGTATTTTAAATGAACCATCAGGAACTAAGATTGTAAATTCTATATGCCTTAATGCATACGACATATTAGTTCTTGATACAAAATGTTCTTGTTATGTAAAAAAAAAATTTTTAGGTGCAAAATCATTAATAATATAGCTAACCATTTACACACTTTAGTCAAACAACATAGTGCAATAATTTTACATACATGTGTAATACCCTGCAAATCACAGGTATATTACTGTATGCACTCATTCAGAAAACTACAGTTCCCCAGCGTGCCTCTGGGAAGTAAAATGCAAATCGCATCTGCCTTTTTGGGATGGGCGAAGTGCAATGAATGAATGAGAAGGTTCCGGGCAATTTGTGGGAAAAGGGGAGGAGCCAAAAACGGACTGGCTAGTTAGAGAAGTGGTGTGTGTGACTGCTGGCTGCGCTAATGGCATATATAATGACATATAATATCAGCCTTATTAGACACAAGTCCCTGGTTCAGTATCAGATTTCCTTCTCCTCAACTCTCAGATCTCCACAAAGTTTTACAGATCAGGCATCCTGGTCCAGCCATACTGTTCCTCTACTACTCTACTGTACTCTACGCCTGTTCCAACTACTACTGTGGTGTTTCATGACATGTTGCCACAATAGTAATATAATTAGGGATGAGCGGGCTCGGATATCTGAAATCCGAGCCCACCCGAACCTTGCCGATCCGAGCCGGATCCGAGACAGATCCGGGTATTCCTGCAAATTGCAAAACTGAAAGCGAGGCTCTAAGTCATAATCCCGTTGTCGGATCTCGCGATACTCGGATTCTATAAATTCCCCGCTGGCCGCCGCCATCTTCACTCAGGCATTGATCAGGGTAGAGGGAGGTTGTGTTAGGTGGTCCTCTTCCCTGCTATATCCTGTGCTGTGCTGTGCTCAGTCCAGTGGTGCTGTGACCTGTGCTCTGTCCTTCTGAGTTCAGTGGTGCTGCTGGGTCCTGTGCTGTGTCCTGTTCAGTCCAGTGGTGCTGTGTCCTGTGCTCTGTCCTTCTGAGTTCAGTGGTGCTGCTGGGTCCTGTGCTGTGTCCTGTTCAGTCCAGTGGTGCTGTGTCCTGTGCTCTGTCCTTCTAAGGGCATTGTTATTTCCCCATTATTCCCAAGTTATAAAAAATTTTTAAAAAAGTTATAAAAAAATAAAAAAATAAATAATTCTAAAAAAAAGAAATTAAAGAAAAATATCCAAAAACAATCCTGCAGTATAAGTCCATTGGTACTGCAATATTACAAAGTTCACTGATTCTGCAGTATAAGTCCACCAGTGGTACTGCAATATTACAAAGTTCACTGATTCTGCAGTATAAGTCCAGTGGTACTGCAATATTACAAAGTTCACTGATTCTGCAGTATAAGTCCAGTGGTACTCTCCTGTGCCGCATATAATTTTTAAAGGCTTTGCCGACTGTGTGTGGCTTAGGGGTACGCTCTCTTGTGCTACATATAATGGAAAACAAAAATTTGGAGGATAAAGCTGCAAGGAAAAAGCTCAGTTTTCCTAAAAGACCCGCTGGCGGGGATGCTGCTAACATCTGGTCCGGACTGAAGGACCTGCCAATCATTGCAGACATGTCTACTGTTGCTGCATTGGATGCTGTCACAATAGAAAAAATGGTGGAGGATTATTTTGCTGACACCATCCAAATAGACATGTCAGACAGTCCATATTGTTACTGGCAGGAAAAAAAGGCAGTTTGGAAGCCCCTGTTCAAACTGGCTCTATTTTACCTGAGTTGTCCCCCCTCCAGTGTGTACTCGGAAAGAGTTTTTAGTGCAGCGGGGAACCTGGTCAGTGAGCGGCGAAGGAGGTTGCTTCCTCACAACGTTGAAAAAATGATGTTTATAAAAATGAATAATCAATTCCTCAATGAAGTACAGCACTGCCCTCCAGATAGTACAGAGGGACCTGTGGTTGTGGAGTCCAGCGGGGATGAATTGATAATGTGTGAGGAGGAGGAAGTACACACTGTAGGGGGAGAGGAATCAGAGGTTGAGGATGAGGACGACATCTTTCCTCAGTAGAGCCTGTTTAGTTTGTACAGGGAGAGATGAATTGTTTTTTTGGTGTGGGGGCCCAAACAAACCAATCATTTCAGCCACAGTTGTTTGGTAGGCCCTGTCGCTGAAATGATTGGTTTGTTAAAGTGTGCATGTCCTATTTCAACAACATAAGGGTGGGTGGGATGGCCCAAGGACAATTCCATCTTGCAACTCTTTTTTTGGCATTATGTGACCATTCAACAGTCGTTTGCCATGTTCAAAAAGTAAAACAAAATGTCAACAAATTCAAAAAATTAAACCAAAAGTAAAATGCCCTGTCATTATTTAAAACAAGAGGTATTGACGTGCTAGAACTACTGTAGTGTTTATATGTTATAAACACTACACTTGGAAGTTGGAGAAGGTATTGTGGCCCCGGTACCAAATTAAGTACCGGGGCCACTCCACTATGCAGTCCAGATAGCGGTGTATTAGATATTAAACAACGTTGACTGTTGCTGCAAAATTTTTAAATAATATTGTCGGGAACACTACACTATGCAGTCCATAAACTTTTTTGGTAGAATTCAGACCCGTGGAGGGTTTTTTAATTATATTGTAGGGACCACTCCTCTACGCAGTCCAGGTACAATTTTTGGTGGGATTCAGACCATTTGAGGGTTTTTAAATTATATTGTGGTGACCACTCCTCTACGCAGTCCAGGTACAATTTTTGGTGTAATTAAGACCAGTTGATGGTTTTCTTATTATATTGTGGGGACCACTCCTCTACGCAGTCCAGGTACAATTTTTGGTGGGATTCAGACCATTTGAGGGTTTTTAAATTATATTGTGGTGACCACTCCTCTACGCAGTCCAGGTACAATTTTTGGTGGGATTCAGACCATTTGAGGGTTTTTAAATTATATTGTGGTGACCACTCCTCTACGCAGTCCAGGTACAATTTTTGGTGTAATTAAGACCAGTTGATTTTTTTCTTATTATATTGTGGTGACCACTCCTCTACGCAGTCCAGGTACAATTTTTGCTGTAATTAAGACCAGTTGATGCCGGTTTTCTTATTATATTGTGGGGACCACTCCTCTGCGCAGTCCAGGTACAATTTTTGGTGTAATGAAGACCAGTTGATGGTTTGCTTATTATATTGTGGGGACCACTCCACTACGCAGTCCAGAAAGATACCTCGTTGAAACGTTTTGGACTAATAACAATATTGTTAGGTGTTCAGAATACACTGTAAATTAGTGGAAATGATTGTTATTGAATGTTATTGAGGTTAATAATAGCGTAGGAGTGAAAATAAGCCCAAAAACTTGATTTTTGAACTTTTTATGCTTTTTTCAAAAAAAATCTGAATCCAAAACATTAAATCCGAACCAAAACCTTTCGGCAGGTGTTTTGCAAGACAAATCCGAACCCAAAACCTCAAGCAAATCCGAATACAAAACACAAAACACGAGACACCAAAAGTCGCCGGTGCACATCCCTAAATATAATCCATATATATTCCTTCTTTCAGTATTGGTCTTGCAAAACACAGTAAAGATGATTTGCAATGCTCCAAAAACACAGCAACGCAGATTACATTTTATAATGCTGAATGTTGGTTAGGAGCATAAGATGTGGTGAAACTACTACTTTGATATTACCGATATAGGACATGCCTGACTATAAGCTTGATAGTCTGCTGGGGGCTTTGAGAAAATAAAGACAATTTCTTACATTTTACCATTTTAGCGTTAAAAACTAGTATACAATTCTTTTAGCTGGGCACGCATCAGTTGGCGGGCTGGGGCAGGCTAGGGCGGGGGGCAGGTGGGCATCGGTCCACCGGGCCGCTCAGTATGACACCTGTTCGGGCCAAACCCCCCCCGTGGATGCAAAACATATATGCGTGCCAGGCGCGGGCTGGCACAGTTCAGCCCGTGGGGCGCACAGGCGGCCGCATCACAAAACAAGCGATGCGGCCGTGTCAGCGCACAGGCGGTCGCATCGCGTGTCATGTGATGCAGCTGCCTGTGCGCCCCCCTGGGCAGAACTGTGCCAGCCCACGCCTGGCACGCGTATATGTTTTGCTATTATAGTTGGCAGTCAATTAGAAATGAAGTGGCACCACTTGCTTTTAGAGAAAGGAAGGAGACATCGCTCTTCAGTTATCTGGAGCTGACTAGTCCCATAAAATGCTGTCACAAATTACAGCAATGCTCATTTTTTTTGTGCAGGTAGATAATAAAACTGGGAAACAGACATTTTATACACTAAACAAGACACATGGCTGTTCTGTAATTTATTGCAGTCATAAATGTGTCTAATTAGCCCAGGTTGGTATATGGATTTGAGGCTGTCAGCGCTACCTATTCATCATCAGTTCATAAATTCACTTCTCACAATGCCAGTGACAATACTCACAGCTGTTACTGTAGCGGGAGTTACATGTCACGCTCAGATGATTTCTTACTTACAGGTCTGACTGGGGCCATAAACAAATATACTGTTAATCTATTTTATGAAATTTATAGCGTTATCCAAGAAGTTACAACAGGGCAGAACAATGTTGTACTTAAAACAAAATGTAATTCAAACTATTGTTTATTTTAATTTTGTCTCTATAGTCTATAAAATACGTGGTTATAGCTTCCAATCTCATTTATTAGTACATACTGGTTATTTCAAATTAAATATCAGCCATGAATGCTCACTTACAAAGTGCACAGACATTTCAAAGTTTGGAAACAACTCCATAGAATCAATAAACATGTTTTACAGAAACTCTGGAAAACGAGCATTGTGGAAATAATGGAAACATGAAATCTAAGGCCGGCTTCCTACACTGCGATCATTTAAAATTTCTCATTGTTCTCCTAAAATACTGTTAAAGTTAGCTTCATTTATAAAATATGTCTGTGTTGTGGATGAAGGTTTATATTAGACTGGTAGAACTGTGCCTTCATAAGAAAAAGGAAAATTGCACAATACACTCAATTCATCGTTTTGGGTCACATTTAGAGTTGGGCATCCAGCTAGAAGGTATAACTTTACACCTTGGTTGGCTGCATTGTGGGTAAGCTTAAACATACAAACAGAATAAGAGTTGAACAGGAGACATGTCCTAGATCAACTCAACTTTCAACTAAATTGCACTGTAAATATAAAGTTGACCAGTGTTTGTGTGCAACAAATTAAAGCAAGATCTATTTTCCCTCATGCTAAAAAAAATGCATTTGTACCACTTGCATCAAAACATGGTGGGCCTGCTTCATTAAAGAACGCAAAGCAAATTTAATGTGCATTACTTTTATGTTTTTTTTTAAAAAAAACAAATGCATGTAAATCGGGTATACGCACGCCCGAATTCAACAAGGAGCAAATTGCAATGCATTTTTCTTTGCCATTCTAGCTAAATCATATGTTTGAGTACGATATGCATTTGTATTGCTGATTGACAATGGAACCTACAGGTGTCCCTATTACATTAAATTTAAAAACAAATATGAATCCGTACACTCATGCTTTATTATCTGAGTTATTTCATACTAACCCTGCTCATTAACAATTTCTATGATGCTGTATATATGCTGTATGTATGATATTGCATGATATGAAAAAACTTATATGATGATAATGGAATAATGGCTGTGCTGCCATATACTGTGTGTGGATAATGGAATAATGGTTGTGCTTCCATATACTGTGTGGAGATAATAGAATAATGGCTGTACTGCCATATACTGTGTGGAATAATTGTATAATGGATATACTACCATATACTGTATGGAGATAATGGAATAATGCCTGTGCTGCCATATGCTGTCGGGGCTAATAGAATAATGGCTGTACTACCATATACTGGGTGGAGATAATGGAATAATAGCTGTGCTGACATATACTGTACAGGGATGATGGAATAATGGCTGTTCTTCTGTTTATCATGTGATTATAAATTCTGTGCTGCCATATACTGTGTGAGAAAAGGAAACTATTATCACCCTGACAAACTGTACCTTGTATCTCACATTAATACGGTCAAGTTACCATACTTTAATCCCTGGTCCCCTCATCACAACGTTCATTATGATTTAAAATATGTTGTAGTTAATTCCCAGTCAAAAGGGACAAATGTATTTCTGATTTTCAGTTATGTTCCAAATGTCCCTTAGTACACATTTTCCATGTAAAAAAAAAAACACACACCAATATGTTTGATACTTCTTTATAAATGAAATATAAGAACCAAAATAAATATAACAATTTAACAACTAAAATAATGTTTTTAATATATACATAGTAACATAGTTGATGAGGTTGAAAAAAAGACACCAGTCCATCAAGTTCAACCTATTTTGGATCTCCTGCGATCCTGCACTTATATTTGAAATTGATTCAGAGTAAGCAACCACCAATCTGAATCAATTGTGAAAATCCCCCCCAGCCCCAATATTATAGTCCTCTTTTTACCCTATATCCACTACTATCCTTCATTTTAATTAACGGTCATATCCCTGGATAAACTTTTCTGCAAAAAACTTGTCTAACCCTTTCTTAAACATATCTATTAAATCTGCCATCACAACCTTCTCTGGCAGTGAATTCCATATCTTGACTGCCCATACTGTAAAAAACCCCTTCCTTTGCTGGTTGTGAAATTTCCTCTCCTCTAACCTTAGGGGGTGACCGTGTGTTCTGTGTATAGTCTTTGGGGTAAAAAATTCCCATGAAAGTTCTCTGTATTGACCCTTAATGTATTTGTACATAGTAATCATATCTCCTCTTAGATGCCTCTTTTCTAAAGTAAACATGCCTAAACTGGCTAACCTTTCCTCATAACCTAATGACTCCATACACTTTATCAATTTTGTCGCCCTTCTCTGAACCCTCTCTAATTCCAAATTATCTTTTTTATAGAGTGGTGCCCAGAATTGTACTGCATATTCAAGATGAGGTCTTACCAACGATTTATACAGTGGCAAAATTATGTCTTCCCTTGTATCTATGCCCCTTTTTATGCATGCCAATACTCTATTTGCCCTTGCAGCTGCTGCTTGACATTGAGCACTATTACAAAGTCTACTGTCTACGAGCACTCCCAAATCCTTTTCCATTATAGATTCTCCAAAATTAATTCCATTTAATTTATAGATTGCATTCTTGTTTTTGATCCCTAAATGCATAACCTTACATTTATCCATGTTAAACCTCATATTCCATTTGGCCGCCCAATCCTCCAGTTTATTTAAGTCCCTCTATAGAGAAGCTACATCTTTCTTTGGTTTTATTACCTTACAGAGTTTAGTGTCATCTGCAAAAATAAAAACTTTACTCTCTAAACCATCACCAAGGTCATTAATAAATATATTAAAAAGATATAATGGAGATATATAATGGGGAGATTATATATATATATATATATATATATATATATATATATATATATATAATTTTTTTTTTTCTTAAATAAAAAATAAAACATGGGCAGGGGGTATGGCATTTGGGGCTGGATGATTGATCCTGGTGCAGGTACAATGGCAGTTGGTGCTGGGGGGCTTTCAACTTGGGGGATTTCTTCATCAGCTGGAAAAAAGAAAAGGTTACAATCTTAGGACATTTTCTAAACATATCTTTGCTCTATGAGTGAACTTTTTTCTATCATTTTCCAAGCTCAGCAGAGTTCATAAGTGGCACATTAAGTGAAACTCTCTGCAAAGTTTCAAGTTATGCTGAACACAGTAGTAGCCAGGAGACTACTACTATTTGGAGGCACATCATCATCGTCATCAGGTATTTATATAGTGCTACTAATTCCGCAGCGCTGTACAGAGAACTCACTCACATCAGTCCCTGCCCCATTGGAGCTTACAGTCTAAATTCCCTAACACACACACACACACACAGACAGTTAGAGAGAGAGAGACTAGGGTCAATTTTGATAGCAGCCATTTAAACTACTAGTATGTTTTTGGAATGTGGGAGGAAAACAGAGCACCTGGGAGAAACCCACGCAAACACGGGGAGAACATACAAACTCCACACATATAAGGTCATGGTCGGGAATCGAACTCATGACCCCAGTTCTGTGAGGAAGAGGCACATGCAGATATATTGGGGGGGGAGTACTTGGCAACAAACATATATTAGGCCCATGGTGTCAGACACATGTGGAATGGCAAACTTTCCCTAGGCCTAAGGAAAGTCCCATTTGGGAAAGAAAAGCTTTCTGAGGGCAACACTTTTATGCTGCAAAACAGAATAATTCATATTAAACTACATTATAACATCAATATACTTACATTTAACTGCCCTCCTTATGGGCCTCCTCCTCTTCCACCTCACGGCGACCTCCTCTTCCACCTCACGGCCCATTCTCCTCTAACACCTCACGGGCCATCCTCCTCTTCCACTCTCATTGACCTTGTCGCACAATACGTAACCACCAACACACCTGCCACTATGCCATGTTTCTCCTCTTGCCCCAATGCCACACACTAACACTCCTTCCCCTATGACACATTCCTTCTTCTTCCACTATACCATATTTCCTCACTCCTGCCCAAATCCCCAACTTTATCCTCCTTTTCCTCCCCAGGATTATCATGCTTATCCACCCGAGGATAACCCTCACTATCCTCCCCAAATTAACACCGTAGCCCCACTGCCCTCTGCTGCTCCACCATCCTCTCCAGCTGCACCTCCATCCTTTGCTTCGTCGCAACTACATCATGGGTACCAAATGTCAGGGCAAAGCCAAACCAGTGACTAATGTCGGCCCAAGTTATTTTTTAATTTTGTTATCTGCACCTGTGGTTTGGCCATTGTAATTGTGTTTGCAATAATAATCAAAACAAAAAAATTCCTTGTGTTTTTGTCCATTTACTTTAAGCATTACATTTGAAGCAAATGCCAAAGGTACTAACATGGAAAGTATAATGAAATCACATTCTTTATACCCAGAATATTTTTGAAAATCGTACTAGGGTTGACGTCATTCACCTCCTGGTCAGCAACCTAGGGCTCTTCTACCCATGAAACCCCACTCGTGATGGCAATGTTATGAAATACAACACATAGAGCAATTATATTGCACACAATATTGGGCGCATACATAAGAGTGCCACAAGACCGGTCAAGGCAGAAGAATCTGGCCTGTAAAAAGCCAAATGTCCGCTCTATGACAGATCTGGTGGACGTATGAACTGAATTGTATGTAACTTTTTTCTCTGTGTGTGGATTTTAAATGGGAGTGAGGAGCCAAGGGCGGAAAGGGTATGTGTTGTCTCCTATAAAGAGTAACAAGAAAAAAATGTTTTATTATTAGTAATGAATAATGAAACATATAAACAAATAGGGAGATCTTTTAACATAATAAGGTGCTATTGTAATGGTACAATATTTGACAATTGATTCTACAAGTACACCATGCAAAGAGTTTTAATATTTTGCAAAGGTGGAAGACCTACCATTTTGGATTCCCACTTGAGTAATTTGGTGAGTACAAGGCCATATGCCGCCTGTTTAGAAATCAACACTTCACTTTTTACTCAAAACTGCATTGTAACTTGGATTTAGACTTTTGGCGAGTACAGTGCCATATGTGAGACAGTTTACAGGACCTTTTAAGGCTTTTACTAATGACTGCCCTCCTGTTTAGTTTAATGGCTAAGCCACAGCAACTAGGCCCAAGTCAGAGTTTTGGTTCCTCTGCCTGGAAGCAGAACAGACATATTTTACACAACGGGAGGTTGAAGTGCTGGTACAGTTGGTGGTGGAGAGGCTGCACTCTACGAACCGGCAGCTCCCTGAAACACCAAAATTGAGAATCTGGGAGGAGATCACTATGCAGGTCATGCCATATCTCCAATTCTCAGAACGGTGACTGAGGTAAAAATATGGTAATGTTTTATTTTTGGGACCCAAAATAATTATATTGTGCTCTGCATACCTAGTAAGGTCTTTGCTCAAATTTACAGCCTCAAAATCATTGCCCAAGGTATGACAAACCAGCAGCTTTACTAATTTTAAAATCTTGTATACTATCATTCCTACTTTGGCACCTGTTCTTTAAGTCTTCAAATTATTAGTGCTGGGTAGCTTTCTGTTATTAGCCTTTGACCTCTAGGGATCATACATTTCTATCTATATGTACGTCTGCAAAGTCTTTGGAAAATATTTGGATTGTATACATTGCAATATTTTTATCTTTCAACGATTCACAGAGGTGCTAAGACTTTAAAATTGCTTGAAGGACAAACAAGAATAAAAACAACAATGACAATGTCAGGACTACCGGTTATAGTCATAAGCTTGTAGAACAGGTGGTAGAGATCTTCGCCTTTAGAAGCCACCTTTCCCATAGAGCTTGTGCTCACAGGTACTCAGATGCCCCCAAGTCTTATGCTCTGCGTAGTACAAGCTTATAGTTTAAACCGTAGGGTGGCAAGGATATGGCAGCACAGGGCAAACAAAGTCAGGGACAGGCTGAGGTCAAAGGGCAAGAGCAGGCAGCAAAGTGAGGTCCAGGCAAAGGGTCAAATCCTGCAGAAAGACAGGATATCCGAGTCACAAGTCAGGGTCACCAGCAGAGAATCATAATCCAATAAACAAGCCAAAGGTCATATACAGAAAGGTCAATCCAGGAGTACAGGAGTGCAGGAACACAGAACAGCAGCAGGTCAGCAACCAGGAAACTGAACGCTATAATGGGCAGGGAGGCTAAGCCCTCCCTGCCTTAAATACTGATAATGACCAATCAGAAGTAAGCTCCATAAACAGAGAATGAGTCCCAGCTGTGGTATGTCTAAATTGCGCATGCGCCCGAGCAACAGCTGAACGGGCCGCAACGCCAACTACATTAATTACTTACAAACACGTCCGGCTGTGTTTGCCTGCTGGGATGCGTCAGGGGCTGGAGAAGCGTCCGACCGTTGCCCTGTCATCGACCGCGTAGAGTTGGAAGTGCTGTCCCGATCGTCATGAGGATGGCCGGGATGAGGGGCAGTGAGAAGAAGCTAGCCACGGTGGCTCATAGTAAAGCCGCGGCTCCTGAGAGTACCCTCCCTTGAGGAGAGGTTAAGGAACCCCGACATCCAGGTTTGTTAGGAAATTGTTTGAACAACTCTCTAATGAGCTTGCGGGCTTCCACGGAACCCAAGATCATTCCTCCAGGCCACGGTCTTTCCACTGAACCAAGAAATGGATTTGCCCCGGACCCTTTCAGAGTCAAGAATTTTTTCCACTACAAATTCCTGATGATCCTCCAAGTTGACAGGTTGAGATTTCCATAAGTATCGGAGCCTAGACTTGCATGCAGGGATAACAGGCTTCAGGAGAGAACAATAGAAAGTGTTTGGAATTCTAAGTGAACGAGGAAGCTTTAACCTGAAGGCAACAGGATTGACCTGTTTAACAATAGTAAATGGTCCAATGAATCTAGGTCCAAGTTTTTTACAAGGTTGTTTGAGCTTGAAATTATGAGTGGAGTGCCAGACCTTTTGACCCACTCTAAATTAACAATTTTTTTGAAAATTTTTTAGACTGGAAAGAGGCCCGTAGTAAAGCAGCGTGGACATTCTTACAGACAGTCTTTAGAAGCAAACTAATTCTCCGGGAGGCCAGAATGGTTGAAAAAGGACAAGGAATTGGATCTTGGATGAAAACTAAAATTGCAGAAAAATCGAGAGGTTCGAGTGGAGGAATGACACGAGTTATTATATGTGAACTCAGCCCACGGGAGCAAAGATGACCAATTGTCTTGAACTTCAGTGGTATAAAAGCGTAGAAATTGTTCCAAAGATGTTCCAAGCACACTCTGCCCCTTTATTACACTGTGCCATCTTCATCAAACTGCCCCTGTTATCACACTGTTCCCACTTTGCTCTTTCTTCTATCTTCTTTTATTCAGTCTCCTGGCTCCTCTCTGTGTGGCTCTTCACTGACAGGGTTGGGACATGATCACTTGACGGTCAATGAGAAGGGAGCACTGTATTGTTTTTACTAAGTGGGGTCACAAGCGGGGAAGGCAGTTGGAGCACCTCTCAGTCCTGCCACCCTGTTGCTTAGCACGCTTTCCGCATTTCACCGGCCTTGGGAACTACATATGTATACATAGTAGACGACATAAGAAAGACTAAAAACTTTTAAAAGACCAACACGTGAAATACAAATGTATGCAAGCATATAGGAACTAGACAACAAGCACATAACATCTTAAAAAAGACAAGCATTAGTTATCTGTGACATTACTATATTAATGTTTGAAAATGATTTCAAAATCAGAGACATTTAGACAGTAGTTTGGCACCCTTAAGCCGGATTTGCTCCCAACTCTAAATGTGGCCCATGGTTATAGAATTCAGGCAAAGTCTCTGCACCTTCTGTAAAATTATGGATTCCCCCCTCAGTGTTCCATCTTCTGCAACAGTTATTTTAGATAATCTCATCTACAAAATGAAAATCTTGGACTTCCATTTAAATGCATTTGTAAATACTTATTCTACATTACTGTATTAAATCTTGAGGTTTGCATACTTTTATCATACTGGGAAAAACGTATCCCTTACTGTAAAATAAGAGTATCAGAAGACACAGAGTATATACAGGCAGCTTGGATCACGGGGAGGGGGGGGGGGGGGGGGGTTGGGCCTCACGGGGGAATGGAGGCCCCCTTAGCCCAAGGGCCTCCATTCCCTTAATCCGGCACTGTATACAGGTCACATGCTGAACTCCAAGCTGACTTCTAATATGTTTTTATTTTACAGTAGAGGACTCAGTATTTCTTATTATGAGCAAATTGAATTTAATATTAAACAGATTGCTTGTATGAGGTAGTCTTTATGTGCATTGGTGCTTTAGCTTCTCTGACATTTATATTGTCCATTATAGAACACTTAAAAATGAGTCATGTGACAAGTTACATCACTGCTCAATTAATAGGTTACATTTTCCCCCATTTTCACATTGGACCCGACGCGTTCCTTGTGCTGATCTGCCATCGTCTTTAGCGATTGCCAACTACAAAAGCCAGTCACTGCTCCCTTTTAAAACCAATAAAAAAAATCTTAAGCAAGATAAGAAACATTGTGGAATAAGATACTCCTACCTTATTGGGGTTGTCTCTTATTATCTCTATATTTACACATGAACACACAAATTTCTTTATGGAGTAACATTATAGTATAATATTTCTGTAAGTAAAAAATTTCAGGTAGAACATTTTAAAAGCTGCTCCTATCAAACAAGAGCAGAATATTTAGAAACCTTTTTTTTTCTTTTTTTAAATTGATTAGATTTAAAAGTAGTGATGAGAAACATGCTCCATCTGAGCTTTCTCCTGCGCCCCCCCCCCCCCCCCCAATTCCTTACTATCAGATTGGTTTGTTATAGCTAGTAACACTTACACATACTTACACATGAAAACATCATCAGAGATAGCTCCTGAATTAGGCAAATTACAGCATAATACTGCAGTCTCTATAATACTCAATGCAGTGTGGGCAAATCTCTTTAGCTGCGAAAAGCTTAGTTTTCTGGAACATGACTTGAGGGCGTTAGCCTCCGAATCCTATGGGGAGAGCATCACAGGAGAGGGATCTTTGGATCCCTCTCTGGCAGCATTGCTATTCTCCCCTGTGTACTTTACTAAATATGGCAGGTGAGCAAGCGCAGTAAAGACTCTGGGTCATTATCCAGAGTCTTCATTACTAAATTCAAAAAAATTTTTTAAAAAATTTAAAAAAATCGCCAGGACAGCCTCATATCAGATGCACTGTCCCGACATGACTGGTGTATTAAATTGTTGCGATGACAGATAATAAAAAGGGGCAGAACCTCGTTCATTATTAAATAGACCCCTTACACTCGTCATTGTATTGCACGCAATTGCTTTGTGACCAAATATCACTATAATCTACATTTTTTTCAAATTGCATGAACAAGAAATAGACAAAATCTGGGAATGCTGGGTCTTGTTTGAGAAACTTCTTGATTAGACAGCTTTAGAAGCTTGATGACAAACTAGAGAATTTTCTGGATGAAGAGAGTTATGACAAATACTGAAAGATTCAAAATTGAGGGCAACATACTAAAGTTAGGATTCCCACATTAGAGCATTTCATTAAACTCCAGGTGACATACAGTCACAAACTTGCAAGTTATAAGAACATGAGATTGGATAAACTCCCACTTTGCTGCGCCAGATTGCTCTTGTATGGATGTCACTGGTACATCTACAGAAGCTCCCAAGCAGGTCAGGAAGGCATCTCGCCTGCTTCTAGAGCAGGGGTGTCCAAACTCAGTCCTCAAGGGCTACCAACTTTCTTTAATCATGCACAGGTGAGTTATTCTATTTTCCTGGGTCAGTAATAAACCCAACTGTTTCTACAGACAGGTGTTAGAGTTCTGTTCAAAACCAATTCCTTAGTTACAGCCATGGAGCCAGACACCAGATGTAAACATTTTTAACTGTTTATTGCAGAAAAGTATAGTCCAGGGTAGGCAAAATAAACAGTAAACAGTTCAGGCTGAATGGAACAATGGATTTCCAGATCTTGGCAAACAACAGGTAAATAATAATGAAATGGAGCAAATAACTTAACTGAAACCAGGAACAGAGACACATGAGCAGGCCAGGAACTTCAATGACCAGCAAAGGATTCAGGAATAAGCAGCCATATATAGGCCGAAGACAGGTGTGGATGATTAACTAGCAGTGCAAGTTAACCCCTGATAGTAGGAAAGGCCAATCAGCAGCACCTCTGCATGATCACAGGTACTGCAGGGTAATATGCACATAGGGAACAAAGCAAATCATAACACAGGATAAAATGCACACAAAGAAACAAGGCAGATCATAACAACAGGTTATGTTTTTGTTAGGAACCCCTCCAGCCGGCACAACACAACCCAGAGTCTACTCTGCCAGTCAGGTGTTCACTGGAGCCCCTGATGGTGGGGACAGGCTGGGCTGCAGACTGACAGAGGGTCGTGAAGTGTGTACAGACTGTGGAGAACCCAGGCAAGTGGAGTTGAGTCCAAGCAGAGGTCAAGGGCCGGCAGCAGATAGCAGCTCCAATAAACAAGCCGAGGTCAGGGGTCACGAGCAGACAGGGAGGTCGGTATTCAAGCCAGAGGTCAGGGTCACGAGAAACACGAGCAAAGTCCAAATCCAGGCAAAGGGTCATACACGGGTAATCACTAGAATATTCAACAGACAGGAACAAGGCACAGAGCAGGTCAGCAAACCGGCAACAGAAGCTATAACCGGCAATGAGGCAGCAGACCTCATTGCCTTAAATACAGACACAGACCAATCAGGAGTTGGATACACTCCTGCAGGCTAATTACTAGTACAGAGCAGGGCCAATCAGGGCTTGTCCCTGAAATACACAGTTGCAGGCTAATGCCTGTGATTCAGTCCCCTCATTAAATCAGCCTGCCTGTTACGAGCATGCGCCCGACTACCGCCGGGACGCAGCGCTACTGCAGAAGCGTCCGGCCGTTGCCCTGGTGACGGCCGGACAGGAAGAGGAAATGTCGACCGGGACGCCAGGGGGAGCCAGAAGCGAGCCGCGGCAGCTGTGAGTACCGCCGCGGCTCGTAACAGTTTTCAGCATTTCTGTTTGTAGTTGAGGACAGGGTTTGGACACCTCTGTTCTGGAGCATGTGCACACCTTCAAATGGAGTGGGAACATACGGCATCACTCTGACAGAGTGTGTGTGTGTGTGTGTGTGTGTCTATTATATATACACATACACACCCCATCTGAGATAGATTCTGTTATTTTCAACACTAGTTGAACGAAATGCAGCTCTGAAGCAAGTGGAAAACAGGTTGCCTACTCTATATGTAAGCACTTTAGGTGTATAACCCAATTATATAAACTATGCCCCAAACTCTACATTGATAGACCATAAAATATATAAAACTTTGAAACGCATTAAACTATAACGAAGTGCTCTCACTACATGGACGGGGTCACGGTCTTCTGCGCAGATCAGGGCAGTACAACAGGAAACTCATCGAAGCCTCAGAGACCTTACCATCAAAGGGGAAGCAATGGGACTGTGCAACAAGATGCTTCCAGTTCTGCAGTATATGGCCACCTCTGGTTGCTGTCTGAAGGCCATCACAATGAGTTTCACTTCATCGCTGGCTCCAAAACAGACTAAAGCAGGCAGTTCAGTTATGGACAAGGAGCCCTTCAAAGGGCAGGAAAGGGACCCCAGATATCCTCATCAAACTGTGAGCCTTCTTTTTACCTGTATCCACTGTGGATACAGAGTACTCTTGGGCTGCACATCTGCCTCACAGCACTGGGGTCATGAGTTCAATTCCCGACCATGGCTTTATCTGTGTGGAGTTTGTATGTTCTCCCCGTGTTTGCGTGGGTTTCCTCCCGATGCTCCGGTCTCCTCCCACACTCCAAAAACATAATAGTAGGTTAATTGACTGCTTACAAAATCAACCCTAGTCTCTGTCTGTGTGTGTATGTTAGGGAATTTAGACTGTAAGCTCCAATGGGGCAGGGACTGATGTGAGCGAGTTCTCTGTACAGCGCTGCGGAATCAGTGGCGCTATATAAATAAATGGTGATGATGATGACTGTGAAATAAACAATGGCTCTGCAGGCAACTCTGACTCACATTTATCTCCTGTCTCTTTGGAGGTGTCTTGGCTGGTACAAGTAGGACAGCTCCTTCATTTACAGCTGGGACACTCCCTGGTTTTGCTTCAATGTAGCCAAAATTGTGAGGGAGCAGCAGCCAGACTTGTGGAAACCAAAGACAATCCACAAGCTTCTTAGATGAAAGGGCACAATGGCATCTACTCCAGGGTTCCATGCAGCTGCAGCAAAGTTTGTCTGTAAGAATGTAGCCTCCAAGGGGCTCACTAACAGGCACAAAGACTGAATGTCTATCTCTCAGGCTTTATGCGTCCCAAGAACCTGTGCAGATTTAAACATTGTGCTTGGTGCCGCATCAATGAGGAAACATCTAAGCACCTCTTTTGGGATAGTGCTTCTGCATAGGCATCATCGGATGCCCTGGAACATGAACTCAGGGAATACATGGAATACATCCTGGTACTCACACTTATGGTGCAATTCAGGAGGCCTGTTACCTTATGAAGTGTTAAAGAAGCTTTATGGCTTGTCAGGTATTGCCTCTTAATAAGGGAGAAGGTGTCTATGCAGGACTTTTGCAGGATGAGCCATAGCCTGCTAAAAAAAACAAAAAAACAGACTACTCCACCATGGAGAGTCCTGGGAAAGAAGAAGACAAAATACAGGCCCAAGGATCTCTTGAAGTACAGACACATATAGGAAGAAGAGGGGTGATTGTCCCTCCCTTACCCTCCTTCCATTTCCCCATCACAACACTTGAACTTTGTTGAATGTCTTGTCCTATTTATGCACCTTTCCTTTATATGTGCCTGTCTATCAATATAGGACCTGTGATTACCCCACCCTTACCCTCTTCACACCCATTGTCCTTTGTTGAAACGGTTATATTATTTAATTGATGAATAGTGTAGTATGTCTTATCGTATACCATATATCTTACAATGTGCTAAAAAAGTATGACTGATTTATATACCACAGTGTGCTGTGTTTGGGGTACGCTGTGATGGTGTACAGCTGAAAGTAATGTCTTTAGGTCTGTTTTTTGTATAATTTTATGCAAATAAAAGTAATTGTTATAAAATGTTAGGTTATCCTTAGTGTTGCACATTATTGGTTTACAGCTTTTTTAGAGCACAGAGTAGATCTAATAACCAAATCAGGTTCCATCTAAAATCAATTATGGCATGAAACATTGTTTTGATTCAAGACAAATTCGTTTTTCTCAACAAGAGAAAATGAGAGAACAAAATGGTAACATTATGAAGACATACCAGGGACAGTGGATGGACCCAAAAGAAAAAAAAAAAAAAAAAACATACAAAGTCATTTTGCAAAAAAATAAATAACAAAATTTATTCGAGGCCTAAGCAAACAAAATTTGAGCCAGGACAAAGCCAAAAGAGTTTATACAAACAGTATAACCACACAGCATGTGACTGCATTTCACTGACAGGAATCATCCAAACTTCTGAACGCCATCTGCAGGGTCTACATAATGTTCCAGATGTTCCATTACTATGATATATTTTATCATCTACATTTTATTGCCAAAATCTGATTACACATACATAGTACCATACAAACTGCATGGTCAATGTCATCCGGAAAATATGATATAGTTACATCTGGTATCTTGCCTACAATTGCAACCAATTTGTAAGCTGATCAAATATCTGTCGTCTTACAGCAGGTAACACTGGAGGCTCTTCGGGGCGGGCTGGATACATATCTGCACAGTGAGCAGCATCTGTAACAGAAACCAAAATTTAAAAAACAAAACAAAACTAAAAAACAAAACAAAAAAAACACACTTTAGGTATAACATTCCCACAGAAAAGTGGCGACAGCCATTTTGTGGGTCAAAACAATGTTCACTGAAACGCAGCCTATTAATAACTTAACTAGAATCCAGATACCTCACTGAGGGATGTGACAGAGCTTTGTTTATACCTTTGTCTTATATCCAACTTTGATGGCAATCTAGCTAGATTATATGGAGAAACTGCACTTAAAGAAGACGTATAGCCATACATGGTATGGTATCAAACTCCCTTCCCAACAAGTACCAGAAGCATTTTACCATTACTAAGGGGTCAATTTTCTAAAGGGTGAATTGTGACTGCACAAATAAAACATGTGCATATTTTTACATACAGAGTCACAGGAAACTTTTTTAATTTTTTAAACAATTGTTTTGGACATCTAGAGAAACAATCTGACAGTGAATGCAGGTGCATATTTACAGTGGATATAAAAAAAAAAAAAAAAAAAAAAAAAGGTCTATACTTTTTTGAAACTGCAGATGTTTGGGATATAACCCCTGAGATCAAGATAAATCATGTCAGCAGGGCCGGGTCTGGCATTTCCAGTGCTCCCCATGTTGGCAATTTGCGTAGGCACAAAATATTTTTTCTACGCGGACAAACTGCTGCGGCGCAGTTGTAAGTGCAGCGACTTCCTGCCGCCCCTCACCAGGCTTACTGTGTTCCTGCGGCTCGATAATTTATAGGAAAAAGTGAACATAAAAAAAAGCTATAAATACCCTGGTTGCATAAATGTCATAATGAGGCTGTAGCTGTTTTCAGAGTTTACCTTTGAATGGATTTTGAATGTGATTGGTTATTAGTATACACCTGCCAGCAATGAAAGGGATTGTGGTTAACCCCAAATAAAAGGTCAGCTGTTCCTGGAGGATTTCCTTACAGTTTTCTTGGTTGCATCCTACTGGGATAGACATGATCCGCAAAGAGCTTTCAAAACATCTATGGACTCTCACTTTTGAAAGGCACCAATCAGGAGTGGGGTGTAAAAGGAATTTCAAAGGCCTTACATGTACCTTGGAACACTGAAAAATCTATGAATAAGTGAAGAAAATGTGGCACAACAGGGACATTGCCAAGATCAGAACGTCCCATTAAAAATGGAAAAATGTCTGACTGACCGATCTTGATTTCAGGCTTTACATCACAAACACCTGCTATTTCAATAAGGGTTGTAGACTTTTTATATCCACTGTAGGGTGCATTTTCTTTTACCCAGAAAGCCCTCCTAGCACATTTCACTCCAAACCAGGCTCATTTATTTTTTGCATGTGGCTAATCTGGACGAAGCAGTTTCTAGGCACTCCAGGAAGACAGCGCACTGGTTCAGTGACCAGATGGACGTGTGATTGTTGTGCGTGGTCACACGTCCTCTCCGAGTAGCATAGGAACAGCCTGGCCAGAGGCAAGTGGGTAACAGTGATGCATGCAGAAGGATCAATGTAGGAGGATGGCAATGAAGCCTAAGTGGGGGGGCTATTGAATGTCAATGAAATATGAGGGCCTGGGAGCAATAAGACATAATGGTCAATGATGGGTGGTGGTGAGAGATAGGAGAATGGACAATGAAGGTGGCACCACAATACTTCACATCAACAGAGAAGTCGATTTAACATATAATGTAAACTCTCTCTACCTTTTTAATGATATTATATTTATAGAATAAATGTTAGGTTTTCCACAGCACCACATATGTGGACCCTCCTCTAGAATTGTGTACTTGCCCCTGCAATATGCTGTACTTCTGGCACGACTGTATGCAGGAATAAATGGAGCTTTATCTGAGGGCACAAGATTGTGTGGGAGACAACATTCTCAAATAATGGTTGAGTCCTTTAAATGGTTACCTCCACTGACTGTAGGCAACATGTATAGTTTAAAGAGCAATTTAATATATGGAGGGAATATACACACAAGTATGCTATATTAAAGAAAATAACAAATATTCCAGCCTTTTGTACAATATATCTGAATACATCTACAAGTTCTTGCTGCATGTACAGCAGAAGAGGTATACTGGCAATAAAGCCTGCACAACGGAGACTGTAAATGTAATGCATGATAGGATCACAACAATGAACTCCTCTTGTTGCTTAAACATGGCTGATGGAACATAAACTGCTTATTACACACAAGTTTACATTCCACACATAGGGGCATATTCAATTATCCGCGTTTTCCGCCGCGGAAAAACTATTACCGGTATTACGGTAATAGTAAGCCAGATTTCAGCTCGCAGCTCCCTGAGCTGAAATCCAGCGAGAGAAGTAACGTAATAACGGTATTTACGTGCACTATTACCGCAATGACGGCAATAGTGCGCGGGGCGCATTACTTTTGGCTGTAATGCCAACAATTGAATATGCCCCATAGTATCCAATCAGGCTATCCACATGAACAAGATTTTGAATAGGAAAGTGGGTAGAACTATGGATGTTTAAGTCATCAGTAGTCCGAGTTTTCCATCACAATCAGGATTTCAGATTTCCTTTGTGTTTCAGTGACCTATCCTGTAGTATGGTGGCACCAACCACAAACGGAGTGTAAGCGGTCTCAGTAGTTTCCATTTCTGTAAAGGCTCATACACAGAGAGTTTTGCAGCAGCATGCAGAATTGCTGACAAGTTAACGGTTACAATATCCTCTCAAGTGCCTGAGACAAGGTTATTTCTATGTCTTACTGTTCAAACTACATGCAAGACCCGTTTAAATATGTAAAAAGCATTTCACTAATGAGCGAGACTGTCTAGGTTCTGGTATCCAATCTAGTCCTCTTTTTCTGAAGGATGGACTCATTTTGCAGTGTAGCCCTTGGACACCTTTGACAGGTGGTTAAGGCAGTGAACAGCATTATGGTAACACTCTTATGCACACCTGGCACTGCGGCCACAAATGTTTATTTTTAAAGGTGGACCAGAAAGTACGGCCACTCCTTTAGCAAAGGCAAATTCACAGCTATTATCTTCTCAACCCATTTATTTGAATTCTGTTCCAACCTTTACCTACGTATCCTCACTACACTGTACAGAAAGAGCACCCTTACAGAGTACAACACCATTTTTGGAAGAAGCCAGGTTTTACACTGGAATATGCACTCTTACTTTATTAGAAGACATATTTAAATGGAACTTTTCTATTTTTCATTTCGACTCAATAGTGCCTTCAAATGCAATCTCCACGTGTTTCTCTAACTTTCTGACCTGTCATTGACTTATTAAATAACCACCTTTTCATAAAAATCTCCCACAATACATACCATAAGTGACAAGGGTCCCTTACTGTATGGACTTTAAAGTTAATACAAAAATATTTAATTTACTTAGAATTACACAAAGCTCCAGAATCTGCAAGCTAGCAGCAGCCCTATGGGATGACACAGGCAGACTCGGCCAACCTACGGCTGGCCAGGCATTATGAAACTACAAATTCCAGCATGCTCTGCCAGCAGATAGCTGTAAAGGTATGATAGGACTTGTAGTCTCAAACACCTGGCGAAAAATTTTACAAACATCATTTAAGTGTCAATTATAAAAGCAATGGAAAAAAAGTTTTAAACACAAGAACAATTACCTTGCATTGGAATGGCCACAAGGTCAATGCTAAGGTTCGTGTTAATACCCAGGGCATGCCATGGATCAATCAAGCCATTTGGAAAAATTATTCGGCTGGCTTGGACATTAAGACCTCCATAATTTTCATTTGTTTGCTGAACTGCACCAGTAACCATGGATAAGTTAAAGTCTGCACCATAAATATCATAACATTGCTGGACATGATAACTGCAGAAAAAGAGAACAGGTTAAATGATTTTTGCACATACCTTGAAAACAAGTATGTGCTTTTCATTGTGAAATAAAAACAAAATCTAGTAACATCGTAACATAGTTGATGAGGTTGGAAAAAAACAAAACAAATAAAAAACCACACCAGTCCATCAAGTTCAACCTATTTTGGATCTCCTGCGATCCTGCACTTATATTTGAAATTAATCCAGAGTAAGCAACCGCCAATCTGTTTCAATTGTGAAAAATCCCCCCAGACTCCATATTGCAGTCCTATTTTTACCCTATATCCACTACTAGCCTTCATTTTAATTAACGGTCGTATCCCCGGATACACCTTTCCGCTAAAAATTTGTCTAACCCTTTCTTAATTCGTGGTGTTTAGATTTAATTAGTGGATTAAATAATATGACCTTAAGCTCTGCATCAGTTCTCCATTCATTTTTAGGTGGTCTACACTGGCGGTATCAGAGCCTATAGTGATATCAATTACATTTATTTTTATAGAGCCAGCAAATTCCGTAGGTCTTAACAATTGGGATATTTTTTGTATTTCAGCGATGGCTGTTTTCTCCATGCATTGAACAGGACTCCATTAAATTTATGGCTGGAGTTCTGCTCAGTGCATCAAAAGTGCACATGAATGTTTGATTCCAACGCAATATATGGAGGGAACTTGCAGAGTAGGTTGCTATGGTGCCTGTGTTATTCAGGTTACCTGTAGGTCCATGAAAATTCACACATTTTATTTGCGAGACATATTAGGCAATATTTCGTGACAACGATCTGGTACAGATTTGCTGAACTTTTCACCAGATTTCCTGCAATAGTGCTTCATGTCCCTGAGGTGTCAATACTATTTATCTTATTGTAGGTAACAGAATAACAGATCTCATCATCACAGACATACTATAAGCATGTTGGATAAATAGAATTCCATATGCAACTTTGCAATGTAGATCTTCTCAGTGGGGAAAAGTTTTGCTCATGAGAAACCACTAACATTTGCTTCCTGTTCTTTTGGCAACAAATGACATTTAAAGTGGAGATCTGTACATTTCCAGATTTCACTGTGCTATGTTCTCACAGTACAGCCCACCACAATGACTACATGAGATTAGCAGAGGCTGATCGTCACCTACAGTATCAGGCAGAACAGAGGGAACCATACAGCAATGCTATGTTAAACAACCACAAAACCCGTTGACTTATATTAAGCATTCGAATAACATTCACAAAATGTACAAGTAAATCAGCTATTATTTTGGGGCAATATGTCCTTTTATACAGGCAGCAGGCTCCTTGCATGCATCAGTCAGCCTCTTATGTTGGCCACATACACACAGATTCCACGGCAGATATTGCAGCCCACAAACAACTAGGAGGTCTGCTAATAACCCAATCTAATTGGGCTTCATTGATCTGCAGTCATCTTCCGACTTCACCAGATGAATCAGCCTTGAATGGACAAGTCTTGTAGATTTGGCCTACAAGCTTGTTTTATGTATACGCGTCATTCTATATAGATAGAAGATACACACATAGGTTAAGTTGAGGCCATCATGTATATGGCAGTACAAATAAGTGGTTACCGCTGTCAGGAACCATTATATTTACATTACATATAATGTCTATACAACTAATACTCATGCAAATGCAATTAATTCCTCCACTAGGAATTCTTGAAATCACGGAGGCAAAATGATAGTTTGTTCCTCATGTCTATGTCTCTGATATCTAGTGACTCGATAGGATGAGTATTGGTTCTGTATGTAGAAAACAGGTACACTTTAACAATGTACCGGGTATACACCAGGACTAACTCACAATAAAGCAGCATTACAAACCACACTTTAAATATTACCTTAAAGGAAAGCCTGAGAATGGCTGAGAAGGTGAATCTGAAGATTGAAAATATCCAAATTCTGTGCATGTCTGGTACAGCCATTGTCGACCTAAAATAAAAACCCAAACAGGTAAAACACACAGTCAAGAGTCACTTTTATTCTGTCACTCATCATTCATGTGACTGCACTGAATGGAGTGACATATGCAGCAGAGTAAAGAAATCAGATGCCTGAGAACTTCTCTATATAGTGTATTTTTGGCACATAAAGCTTCCTTTTGCAGCATCTGAAATAACATTGCTAATGACAACCACATGCCGGTTCACATACAGTCAGAACTGTACAGTTTGATGGAAGTAGTAGCACACAGCTGAGAATTAAAGCCACAGAGGGATATAACTTCTAAACTTTGATTTCTCATGAACAAACAAACATAACTGTACATGACCCGTTAAAGAGCAACGTGAGTCATGAAGCCCATGGCTTGTGCGCGTTGTGGTGGTTCCACGGAGGAGACAAACGGTTGTGAACAAAAGAGGAGAAAAAAAAAAAATTGGCTGCAGCTGAATCCTATCTCAATTGCATTTAAAGAGCTAGTCCTCTATATTTTATTTAAAGATTCCATTGCATGCCCGTAAAGAATTTGTGAATTTTGTTCCAGGACTGAGCAATACAGAGAACAAAGACCTGCAAGTAAGGCTGCCTATACACGGTCTAATATAACAGCCAATTATACAATTTTCCACCTACTGATCAGGATCAGTAGGCGTGTGCCCACACATTCTGTTGCTCGAAGAACATTTGATCAGAATGTTCAGCGGCCAATCACAACTGGCAGAATATCAGTTGGAACATGACAGATATCTCAACCTTCTAATCCACCTCTTTTCTCACAGCAAGCTCATGTTCTGGTTAATCAGCCATTTTAGGCACACACAGGCTTCCAACAGAGCCCTTAAACAAGCTTACCGACAAGAAAACTCATGTGCATATGAAGGCCAGTGTGTATAAAACAATTATCCCCAATATCTTCAGCTATGTTTACTTCTGCAAACATTTAAATATGAACAATTATGAAATTTAAATAAGGAATTTGATTGTGCGTTTCTATTATAATGTTCAGGTATTTGTACAAATGTAATTATATCCATCTACTTCCCTATCTCTGGCAACCAGACCATGGGGTCTACTTAACAAGACCCTTCGCCAATTTATAAATAGGGGCAACAATTTATACCACACTTCCTGTAGCTGGTCCCTCCATCCCAACAGCACATCAGCTAAGAACTACAAATATACACTACCACATTGACCAGAAACACCACTGACCTCATTAATGTGGGTTGTGTAAGAGCGCAGCTCTGTCTGCTTACTAGAATGCGATGTCCGGTACTGTAACATTTGGGAAATAAGTCCTAATAGTTTCCAGGTGGTGCAATAAAAGCTTGGGGGCTTAGTAAAATTTTAAGATGGTCACAGGGCTGATCTATCATGCACAGGAACACAGCATATTATAAGCTAGTAATTTGGGCTATGTAATATATAATTGCTCAAACAAACTTTGGTTTGTGTTAAATACGACTGGCTATGTTAGTATGCCGAGTAATGGAACCATTTTGTACAGAACGTCTATTAAGGTACGTAGCCCAACCCCCCCATTGGTGGCATAATCAGGATTTTCTCCCAGTTTGGGGAAGCCGAGGTTGTTGCAAGTAAGAGATCAGAGATCTCCTCTGCCTATCAGCACAATGTATATCCTGCAACAGTAGCCTATATGAGCTGCTATTAGATCTAGGTTACACTGAATCTATCAAATTTTGACAATATAGAGATTGTAAAACAACTAATATTTCTATATGTAGACAGATTATTTTATATGTTTTTTCTATGGTTGCACTAATTGGGTAAACAACAATGGAAAGAATTTTGAAAGTCGGTACACACAAAAAAAAACCTCAGAGAACTCAAATCATCTCAATTCAAAATTTTCTGTTTATCCAACACATAGCAAACAGGTAAAATGTGGCCTGGTCATTAAAAGTATGAACGGATCTATGTATTAAAGTGCAATCAGTTTTTTCCATAAAATGGTGGTCGCACAGTTTATTAAGGGTTTATGGCAGGATGAATTAAAGCTTTCTCCTGTCATAACCCAATTAAATGTTTCTTAACGCAGTCCCCATAGATTAATATCAGGACTGCAAAGTTCTGCAAAGCTTTTCGCAGCAAGGCAACGCCAACTCACCGACTTCAATGGATCCCTCACCCACACAAGTGTTCCATTCACCGGCAGTGCCAATTGTAAAAAGAGTTTGTGTTGGAGGGGGCACTTGGCCAGGGCTCCCAGAGTAGCCCAGCATGGCGAATTACAGGGGTGCTTCATTATGCATCACTGTGATGTCACCACACTGTAATACATAGACCCCTTTCGTTACAAGGCTGTTAATTAATGCTCATCGAGAAGTGTACAGGAGGTTTGCTTTGCAGAAGTCAAATTAATAAGTAAGCCTGAAATTGTTAATATATAGCATTTTAAGTTACTCTTCTCTACCTCCTGTTGAAGAAGGTCCTCCCCAGCGACTGTCACGCATATCTTGAACATACTTGTGGTACCTTACATCGATACACTTTTCCTTTTTAGCTTTCATAATGTGTTGGAGAACTTCGACATATCTCTCATATGGTGAGCCCAGTGATTCACTGGCCATAATGTTACACACAACCTGGATCGTCACATTAGTGCCCTTCACACCCTATGGAAAAGAAAAAAAAAAACGCACAAATAATACAATCAATACATTTTATTAGAGCAGCGCAGAGATATGATGCAAAATTGGACAACGTTATTTGCTACTTCTACCATGTATACAGTTGATGTAGCAAACACATCTCCATATGTGTAAGATACCAATCAACATACCCGACAATGCAATCGGGATATTTTTTTCCCCTAATATATTCTTTATTTTCTTGTTTTCAATAATAAGTACAAAGCATGAAAGACTTGCAAAAAAAAACAAACAAACACTAATGCTTACAACTAATTTGATTGTTTCTCAACAGTGAAAAGACTAAGGAATAAACACAAAAAACCTAACAAAACAAGAGGTAAAAAAGAGGAGGGATGAGTGTAGGATGGGGGAGGGGGGAGTACTTCAGGTGTGTGCTTTACCTTACATCTCAGTCTGGAGAGGTTGTGGATTGCTTTCTCCAAGGTCCCAAATAGGTTTACAATCCATGGGGTACGGGCTTATTGCAACAAGATAGATATGTGGCATTAGAACCAGGTGGCAGAACACTCTTAAGGGGGTATTAAACTAGGATTTGCGGCTGCGCTTGTAAAGTGCCATTACAGTAGCGCAACATCACGGATTTCTGTGCGCACCCCTATGTTGCGGTACCAGAACCCGTGCAGCCGCATGTAATCGTGGCCGTGAATGATACTTGAATATGTCCCTTAGTATCTATCAATCACTGCCATAGTGATCCATTGACGAATAAGAATCTAAACATCTGAACCATTCCTTGATTGTGACGGCAGAGCAATTGAGTGAAATTAAAAAAAAAAAAAAAAAAGGCCCACCTATTGCATGACCATGTATTTCCTACATCTACAATATTAAAAGCAGCTAGTTATCCATTTACACACATGAAACCACAGAACTTTATTAAAAAACATGCTTGCAAACATTTTTCACCATCCAAGAGAAGGATGTATAGAAACCTATTCCTGACCTAAACTCACTGCCCTTTTCCTCCCCCAGCCCTTACACTGCCCAGCAAAGCTAAAATGTGTATTTTGCAATACTAAAATGTTTCAGAACAACTATTGTAACAGTGGTGATAATATCACAAAGTCTAGCTCTTCCCTGGGGCTATACTTTTGTTCCTGGCCAGTTACGTACAATGCTTGGCAGATATTTTATTCAGGAAGTTATCCAAAAGAGTTTCAGAAAAAGGATTAGTAGAGGTTGTGGGAAAGAGGGCAGATTAAAAAAAATAAATAAAAAAAAATTAAAAACAGCTGGCGTGTTTATATACCGACCTTTTTAATGTCACTGAAAGTGTATCAAGACGTTTAACAGTTAAGCAACCACTCAGTTTCAAGTCGTGAAACATTGATGGTTCAAGTCAAAATCAAGAACGGATTGATCTTCAGTCCGAGAACTCCAGTTTGTTAGAGAAATCTTACTAAACATTATGTTCACGTCTACAATTTCCTGGGTCCAACTTATCTAAATATTCATACTCCAATACACACTACTGAGATTTAATAGGACTCGAAAAGTTTCACTAACAATATAAACAGAAAGTTGGAAGGTAAAAAGCAGATCAGATTTCATATATTAAATACTTTAATCTTCCGCCCATGCAGATTTTAAGAGACTTCACATCGTTGTACACACCATTCACTCCAAAACAAACAGAAACAGTACAAGTTTGGCATCTTCCTTCCTCTAACATGGGAAAATCTAGTTCATAATATGCTGGGATACACAGTTGGAAGGAAAAGAAAACCGCAATGTTCAGTCTGGAAATTAGAATTAAAAAGCCAACATCAAACATCTGATCAATTTAAATGTCAAAGGAGGAAGTTGCAGAGATGTCCAGGGGCTTAGGAAATTTCACGCTCTTGAAATGTTGCAACAACAGGATCAATTTGCAATAATGGGATATAATGTAGTAGAATCTAATTAAGAGTTTGGCATCTTGTTTGCACTATATCAAATGCACATGGATAGCAATAATATATATTATCTAGATATTTCAGATTTGCCAAATGTTATTAAGTCTCCATCACAGTATACGGTTTACTGTCTCACAATAACCATTTCTACCGTGTAGATTGGTACAAGAGCCTGACAAGTAATGGTATGGGAGACTTAAAAGAACATTTACCTAGTCAATGGAATGATTTGGAAGCGATGTAATATCACTGACAAACCCTTTCTAAATTCAGTTTCTTCCTATGCAAGATGTAGGATTACAGTCTTTCTGCCTAGAGAGCCTAGGTTATATTCAACATTCTCAATATGTAGTCTAAATACATATACACACTATTCCCTATGAAAAGGGCACCCTACTCTCGCCCCACATGCTCTCGCCTCGCATCAGGCACAGAACATTAGATTTCCAGTGGAATGTATTAATAATTTTAGTCGTCTTGCCGCTGTCAAAATTCTAAATAAAATAAAAAAATATTAAATAGATAGATGTGGTCCGGATTACTCCCCAAAGGTAGGAGTTGTTTTTAATGTTGTGATATGCCAATGTGTAAGTAACCCAGGGGTTAACATATCTTGGTTTTCTCTAAAGTGAAACGGATAAAAACAGTTTGCAATGATATTTTCTGTATGTCAAGTTGTTATATATTTATTTTATTTATTGTTGTACAACAGAAACAATAAAAAAAAAAATATATATTTGGCAAGCAATATAGCTTTGTACAATGTTTTCTTTTAATATGGTTGTAAACTTTAACATTGCCAATTTACTTTCTGTTAGCTAGTACAAATCTGTCATACGATTATACAGGGAATAAAACAAGTGCGTAAGGCAACAAATAATTTGCATAGCTATTTACTTAACCACCCTAAACTCATCTAAACTAGTTTAGTCTAGATCTGAAAGAAGGGGGGGTTAATAGTTAGGTTCAGGCTCAGGATCAATCACAGCTGTCTAAGCAAATACCACACTATTTGTTTTGAACACTTTTATTATGTTAGATTGCGTTCCACACTAAGACGTATATTTACTAAACTACGGGTTTGAAAAAGTGGAGATGCTGCCTATAGCAACCAATCAGATTCTAGCTGTCTTTTTGTAGCATGTACTAAATAAACGATAACTAGAATCCGAGTGGTTGCTATAGGCAACAACTCCACTTTTTCAAGCCCATAGTTTAGTAAATATATCCCTAAGTGTTACAACATATGGGCCCCGCTTTTTGGAAATTGATCTTACAGCCATTTCTTTATTGGAAAGAGTAGCACTTCTTCCGTAATACCAGGTTTATGGTATTCCTGTTTGAACTACACCTTGTGATGGTGTTCTATACAATACTATAAACTATGGATTAGGTTAGTTTTCTGTCTTTTACATTTTGTGAAGTTTATTCAAGTTCTAGTGTTACTGAAATTGTTTAAATAATGTTTACACTAATATAGAAAAATATTAACATTAGAAATTGTATATAAAAAAATGTTAATATTAGAAATTAGTGTGCACGAGGAATGTGCTGAACTGAAAAAGCGGGAAGGAGCATGATTAGGAATGAAGAAAAGATAAGGGTCAGGTGAGCGAGCACGAGAGGGTGAGACAGATGAGTGGAGAACAAGAGAGAAGGGGGAGGACATGTGAGAGGTGAGGAAGACGAACAATGAGGAAAATTTTGCAATAACGTATATGAAATGAGAGTATTGTGACAAACCAAGAAGATAGCGATTAATACAAAAGGAGAATTAGCTAAAGAGAAACCTCAGACCACAAGAATGACAATTTGTGTGCCAGTAATAAGTCAGTAGTGGGAGATAAGTGTATAAACCCACAGTCCAGTAGAAAACAGTGAGTGTAACTTGCCTACAGATATTTATAAGTGAACTAGAGTAGTTTCCCTTTCTCAGAAAGAATTGGATTTAGAGATAATCAGACTCATGTTTTACTTCAAGCAGAGACTGTTAAATTATAATAACCTCTTACCTCATTCACTGTAGTAAGATAATGAACACAAATATATAGTGTCTGGAGAGTATACATCTTTTCACAGACTTCTGTGTCAGTCATTTATCAAACGATAAATGTTAGGATAAAACTACAGCTTGCAATTTTGAACAAAGTGAGGTTTAACTTATATGGTTTATAATTTCTTTGGAGATGGATTTGACAAAAAGCCAATCTAATGCGGCAACAATATTAAAAGTGGAAACCCTCTTCATTTACTGTAGTTTGTCTTCATTAATTCAAGACAGCACTATTAAATTATAAAAATTGCAAAAGTACGTTCAATACAGTCATACTGGACACCTCAGCTCTGCAACAGTTAAATACCTCAACTGTCACAACATACACCAACTGCAAGTCAGGGGTGATATATATATATATATATATTTTTTTTTTTTAACTCTGTACGTATACTGAAAGAGTATATATTTTAAATTGATATCATACATAGTGTAAAAGTATTAAAGTAATGGTTTAGAAAGAAGAATTATTAGCAGTGTAACAATCAAACTTGTCATGTTTAGGTTTGAGCTATTTAGGGAGTTATATGATAGGATTCCGAAGTTAAGTTAAATTATATAGATTACATATCAATTTCTGTATAAAATCAATGTATCAATTTCTATATGATAGTCAACACTATTATAGTGTATTCAATACCTTTTTATTCCTAGCGTCAAAAATATAATAGAACATTTTTTGTTGTCTGGGTTAATCAGATTAAATATTACCAGGGAACTATTTGGAGGGGTTTCCTGAATCACCCTTAGTACTTATATCTCAAGTATTTACCGTAGGCATAGTATAGATTCAGATGGAGGCACTGACCGCTCAATGATACCTAGTAAAAGGGTATTACATGTATGACTGTTCAAGACTTATTTATCAGTTTTCAAGGTCTGGAAGGTCATTCTGCCAAGCTAATCAGGTTTCTACCCAGATTTAGTAATTGATCCCAAGGCAGAGATCGTTGTAGAAGTATCCAATCTTGAATTTGTTTGTGCAAGTGAAACCTACAAGAGATCTGGAGCTGGTAAGTAGAGTCTATTTTGTAAAAAAAAAAGCGTGAGATGGGAATCTCTTTCAATTGTTGAAAGTTAAATAGCATTTCCCCTTGGTCAAATATGTCCTTTATTGTTGCTATGCCTTTCTGTTTCCAGGTTAAGAAGGTTAAATTTTCCAAGCCTGGGATGAACTCTGGGTTTCCACAATAGATTTATATCTTGTAAATTTATGGTTTCTGTTGGACTTTTTGTTCATTTGAACCCATGCCTTATATTTGTCCTTTAGAAATGTATTCTGTTGAAGTTGATTATAGACGAGTCATTTTTTAAGCAGGTGGTATAGGGCAGCTCGTGAAAATGGAGTGAATGCCAAGACTTTGTAAGGTGCTCTTGTTTTAAGATTTGTCCAATCAGAGACATACCTGAACATCACTGACCTGTGAATTTATTAACATTTGGAAGGCCTTTCTGCTCAACAGTAGGTGTTATACAATTTTTGGTTTCTTAATCTGCGTATCTTCACAAGTCCGATTTGGAACTGCTGAATAGCAATGTTTCGATGGGTTATGTTAACTTTGGGAATATAATAATCCAATTGTAAAGCGCTACGGAATATGTTGGCGCTAATATATATATATATATATTAGTGATGACAGTCTTTATAACATTTCTGCCCATCAATGATAAGTTTTTATAGTTCCCCAGTAATATTGTGGCTCTAGCAAATATTGAATTAAAATTATATTCATAAAGGTTTTAAAAGGTTGATGGAATAAATCCCTAGGTATTTTAGTTTGTTTTATCCATTTTGAATTGAGACAATTAACATGAAGTATAATTTAATTGTTAAGGGCATTAATTCAGATTTATGAATATTAATTTTGTATCTTAAGAAAGAGCTGAAACTTTAAATATGCTCTAGGGTGGCTGGTTTAGAATTCTCTGGATTAAAGATTAGCAGCAACCAGTCATCTTCAAAAAGTGTCGGCTTGTTTTCACAGTTACCTACTTTTATTCCGGAATACAATTCGTAATATCATAAGGTGATTTGCAAGAGGTTCCAGAGCTACAGCAGATAAGAGTAGGGAGAGAGGACAGCCCTGTCTTATTCCTCTCTGAGCTAAGGATGACGAGTGTGAAATTAATCCATTTGCCAGTAGTTGTGAATGAGGATTATTATATAATGTTTGTATATACTTATCTGGAAAATCAAATCTGAGGCGCAACTCAGTGGCCATGTCAAATGCCTTATCAGCATCCAAATATAGTAAACCAGTATCAACCGTTCAAGTCACTTCTATAGCCTGGATGGCAGCTCGTACTTTCCGCAAGGTAGTTACCAAATTCTGTCCCCATATAAAGCCAGATTGGTGCATAATTCCTGGAAGGACAATCTTTAGTCCTTCTGCTAACATTTTTGTTAAGAATTTGCAACCTGCATTTAAAGATTGAGATCGCTCTATAGGAGGCCAGATTGTCATGGTCTATTCCTGGTTTGGGTAGGACTTTCATTGTTGCTGGGAAGATGCCTTTTGCAATAAGTGTTAACAAAAAAAAAATCTTTTAGTATTTCTCTTTGGGGAATGTTATGACGGCCTTCAAAAACACCTGTCAGGCAATCAGGTGCAGGAGACTTAAGGGGATTTAGATTTTGTTTGGCTTTACGAACTTCTACCCCAGAGATTCGATCTGTCAATGATTCGATGTTGCTTCACAATTTGAGGTAGTTTAAATTTCTCCCCAAAATGTTTGTTGCTTACTTTATAGGTTTATTGGGTCCAGACTGTAGAATTCTACACAGTACATCTAATAATAAAGGGAACATCATAGATCCGTTAGCTTCTCCATACTCATTTTTGAGTGCTGCAAAATTGGTGCCTGGTCCATTAACTGAAATCTACTTATGGCTGTACGTGGCCCTCAAAGCCTTCACCTGTGGCCCCAACGTCCTTCCTGGTTTAACTGTCAGATTTGGTTATTATAGCAGCGATATTATTACAGATAGGAGCCTTTCTTTGATTAAATATATGTTTTTTTAGCAGGACCACAGTATCTAGTGGAAAACAGGTTAAGGCAGGAGAAACCACTGAGCAGCAAAAGACAAGGGGATGCTCTTTTGTTTTTTAATAATCACGCAAAGGTGGTAAATGAAATATATTAAAGGATAATGCTTAAAATGTCAATTTGAGCACAATCCGATAATAGGTGTTGCTGAGCCAGACGAGATCATATTTGCCAGTTTCATGTATATTCATCTGTAGCCAACAGTACAAGCTGTATCTCTTCACACATGCAAGTCTCAGTTTCAACTTGGCCACCATCTCGATTCTAAGGTCACTTTAGACACAAGCCAGCCATCTTCCTTTTTTCTTACGCTCATGAGTTCTTTAAAAACACTGAGGGCTAAGCGTAAAGAAAACATTTCTTTGGCAAACACTTCTCCATTCAGAACACTTCCAAAAACTGAATACGTGGTTAGACTTCCTAAATAAACTCAGGTCCAAGACTTCAGCAGGATTATATTATCTTGATGAAGCTGGTTAGCATTATGTTCTGGCCTTCACTGTAGTACTAAACCCTAAGACAGCATTTGTAACATTATATATAATAACACTCTCCTCCCTCATCACATTTTCTAATACAAGTCTCTGCACGTGTGTACAGATCTGAACTTATAGGTGCAAGGTTTAGTAGGATGGTGCTAGTGTTTAAATGTGGGTGGCACGGTCCAAAAGGAAAAAAAAAAATATAAAGAAATATACATACACACCACAAAAATTAAATACAACAACAACAACCTAAAAAAAACAAAAAAACAAAAAAACTTACCTCAAACTCTCGGTTGTCATTGTTATATTGAACTATATCCATGACATACTCAGCAATGGTATCAAGGAAGAAAGCAAAGTCCATTTTTGAGCTTACATCCAGGAGCTTACACAAACTAAAAAAATAAGATAAGCAACATTAAGGATTCATAGCATTTCCCAATGCATAAATTAAACGTTGGCTCACAATATGGTATGAGGCTTTTTACTGTACCACACACAAGACAAGTAGATGTAGGAAAATGTGTTGTGTAACTGAAATCAAGCAAGTTCTTTACCTTCTAAACATTAACACAAAAAAAAAAATACAAAAAACCCAAACAATGTGACAGGCTGTAGAACCTTTTCTGCGGTTACCTGTGCACGAATATAATTAAAGTAGGAAGAGGATTAAAGAAAACTCTCAGTATACCACAGCTAGGAGGGCAGTTATCTAGTCAAATCACCTCATTACATTGCTGTGTATCTGGATTGGCTCAAAAGGCAACATACAGTGACTGACCGAAGTGTTAGCATATAGGACCGCTATGCTCCGTCTTCTACCTGTCTAGTGAGAGGAAGAGGGGCACGACGCCTATATCAGATTTGCTCTACTGCGCATGCACAGACCACAATATCCGGAAGATCGGCTTTCGTGCCTTACCTCCAGTCAGACAAGAGACGGGACAAGTCTCAGCTATAGAAGCTGCGTGGCACATATAATATAAAATCCCCAAATGTACATAGGTATAGGTGACCAGAGGAACCCTAGATATACAAGAGAGTTTGTGCCCACACAAGTATAATCCTGCACGGCTGAGCAGAGACCAAGTGTATTATATAAGCAAGCCTGCATAAGCTTATCCACTATATACTGTATACTGCATACAAAGACCTGTACTGCATACTGTGTATAAACTGTTGAATACTGCTGTACTACAAGCAACTGTGAGTACCTGCATTTATATACTGTTATCTTTAATAAACAGCAACCTGTTTATTACAGCTTTCTGTTTTGTACAGCTAATACATGGCTGACCTCCCCAGGATGCATGCTTTTATCAGACCCACACCAATCCAGTGTGCCAGACAATGCATTAAAAAGAGCCATTGTAATCCACAGCAAAAAGCAAGTTCATCACGGAGCTTCGAATTAGCCCCAATTCCCCAAAAATAATATTAGTTAAGTACCTTTGACGTAAAATGCAGATTACAAACACTTTGTGCAATACTGATGAAACAGCAGCAAAGTGGAAGGTAATCCATATACACATCTATTTAGACATCCATGCTTACATTACTGTAGCTTTACAAAAGCTACAAATGGCTAGACAATTGTGGTCAGGATATGGATAAAAATAATTCCACATATAAGAGTTGGATTTTTTGGTCTTATGTCCAGGCATGACAATGGCCTTCTTTTCACGTGCAAGAACTGCTTCCACTGGGGCAGGACTTACACAAGCAACATCATCCTCATCAACATCCTCATCCTCATTAGTGCCTCGTCAACTACACAAATATCCCCCTCATCCTGTTGCAATTTCAAAGTGGCATCCTCAATTTGTGTATCACCGGCTACATTTGGGCTGTTCAAGCACACATCTGCAGAAATGCTGAAAGGTGCCTTCTTTATGGGTACAGAATCAGACAGGTCAGGATTACACATAGCACTCGTGGATAGACTCTCCAGGGATTTGTGTCATTCCTGAATCTGAACATACATTTTCCTCTAATGCCTTACTGTTTTATTCCAGCTCGGCTTTTACATGTAAAAGTATTTGGACACCACTTTTGGAGTCCGAATGACAGGGTCTTGCTTGGTCACGACGGACCTTACATGAAGATGCCTCAGTGACAGTTGCAGAACTAGCTCTCAGAGAAAGACGAAGGCCTCATTCCTTCCTTGTCACTGCATGTGTAGAATGGCATGTTGGCAATTTTATTTTTTTCTGCAGATAACTTTGCCTGGATTACAGCTCTTTTTTCCTGACCAAGGTAAAAGGTGTTTTTGTGCCATTTTTGTTTCCCTGATTTAAAAACACTATGCACTTTAACATAGTAATCCCTCTACATCATCTGCTAAAGCCTATCATCATGACTGGTGCCAGCAACTGCTTGGTGCTCCTGGTCTTCTGTGTACTGCTGTGAATCCATTTTGATAACACAGTACAATGTGACTGCAGAGTTAGAAGACCAAGCCTGCCACCCCTATTATTTATATTTCAGCAATGACAATTAGCAATGGAGCTCTCCTGAATGTCACTGGAGACTTTGAAGAACACTGCTACCCCTCTTTCTTTTCTACCTATGACGCTGACCAACTGCACTAGAGACTGCCAAGAACTGCGCTACCCCTTCTGTGTCCGTCTGTGAAATGGCACTGGATCGGCCTGGAGGGTGGTACTTCTAGAATCCAAAACTCGCGAGATCCAACAATATAACAATGACCTTTTGCCTCGTTTTCAATTCCGAGGGCAGCGAAAGGGCTCGGTACTCAGATCTGCTACGTTCGGGTGCGTTTGGTTATCAGGGAACCGAGCCAGAGCATCTCTATTAACAAGCTAAATTAACAAAACTAAAATGAAATGTGTAGGAGGGGTTTGCAAACCATTACAGCAAAAGAAAATCCTGGGCCTTAATGCTATAACACTATGGTGCAGATTATTTGTTTTTCATAAACACGATGTGCTATGTGCCTGAATTGCCAGCCAAGCCAGACACTTTATCCTGGGTGAGACCACTATTTGTCCACAAAAATGTATTTGCTCTAAGTTGCAGATTTACTTGTGCCAATACAACACATTAATGACATTACTTCATTTACTGCCAGTATATGCCAGCCTCAGTCATTTCCAGAAGCCAGAGTCAGTACAGTTCTAAAACGAGCTTTAGAGACCTTGGGGGGGAAAAACTAGCACTAGTGTTTACATTGGCTTAAACACAAGTGTTCCAATAAACTAACAAAAAACATTAAAATACTAAATAATGTGTAACTAGTTACTATGGGTTGGGCTCAATGGATGCAACCTCTCCCTGGTTTCCAATGCATGCTGCCTAGGGTCACTAATAATTCCACATTTAGCTTCTCTCCCCACGTCCAGTGCCTCACACAGTCCAGTCACCTCCACCTTCTCAACATGCCAATATTCGCCTCTCTCCTCTGTCCTCAATGTTACCAAGATTTCTTTCCCTGCTCTTACAATACAATTCACACTGCTTATCCTCACCTATAAAGCCCCCTACAATGAACCTTCACTTACATCTCTGATCAAGAAAATACTCTGTACTCATCTACCCTACTGCAGACCTTTGCCTCTCCTCCTCTCACCACCTCATAGTGCCACCTGCAGGACTTTTCCGGCACTGCTCACTACCTTTGGAACTCCCGACCTCATCTGACCAGATTCTCCCCCAACCTCCAATCCCTTAGAACTCTTCACATATGCCTACCCCACTTCATCCAAAATTATTTATAAGGTGCCACATATTGCATAGCACCAGATACAGAAGCAAGTACCACCACCCTCATTGTCTCAAGTTACTTGCCTCCATCTAGTATGTTAGCTATCACGGGCAAGGCCTTCTGTTCCTCCCAGATCCTAGCCTCACCTTCATGAAAAGATTTGTTTACATTCTGTTCCTCTGGATAGGGTGTGTGCGACTTTACATACCATTCTGTTGTGCAGGGCAGTGTAACAAGTGTTAGGAATGCAATTACATGTACAGAGCAATATGTCTGGGGGTATTTTTCCCCAGATACTCAGCATTTCTTTTTTATTTTAAACATACACGTGTTAAAAAGTAAAAAAAAAAATACTTTCAGGTGTGCTTGCACAAGGTTAAAGGCAATAATTAATTAAAAACAGAATATACAGGCACAAACATGAGGTGAGCGAAATTAGAACAAAGTGTTTGAATGTAAGTATTTCAGCGGACCCATTTGCTGCGCCTGTAAGAATGTTGTGAAGAGAGAGAGAGAGGCGGGACCAGCAAGTATCTAACCCTACAGAGCACAGTAGTGATGTGAGGCATCTGTGAAAACATTGTGGTGTCCAATAAACCTTTAGTGAAACAAAACTCAATGGCACATAGTATTCACGAATAAAAAAAGTGTATTTTGTATAAGCAACTTACTTGAAATCTTTTGTAATTTTCTCATAATTCTCCTTATAAGCCAGCAGTTCCAGCAAAGTGTCTGAAGCCAATTTAACGCTCCTGGGGCAATCAGAGTGATTCCGAGCCAAAGAGGCCTGCACAACGTCTAGGTATTCTACATAGTGAGAGCGGAAAACCGTGCGACAAGAACACATTAGAACTTCAATGAACCACTAGAACTGAACGTTCATGTTACTGAAGAACTGGACAGGAATCCCTTTCAAATATTTTAAATTTTAGGCAAGTAAGAATTAGCAGTCAGGAGTTCTAAACCATTATTAATTCAGGCAAAAAAAATAAAAATATTTACTTTAACTTAGAATCACAATCTTTTATTTATACAATAATCATGATTTAGATACAATACATAATGAGACTTTAGTGATTTTCCGCAAGGGTATTTACTGCAGAATAGTGTAAACAACTTTCTGAAAGTTGGTGCAGAAGCCATTTACCTCTCCCCTTGCAAACAGTTACATTAATTTATAGACTGCCTGGTCAGTTTGGTAGAACATCCTTCAGCGTGCCACTGCCTGGGTTTCACCTGTGTACCCCTTTAGTTACGTCACTACGTACACACCCGTCTTACATTAAGGTAACTCTAGACGGCTTCTGCTGGTGCAGTAATAGCTTGCGTTTCATTGTGGTATTGTACATTTTGTTGGATATCAGATTTTAAAATGGCACATTTCTTTTTAACTTCAACATATATTCTTGCCGTGACAGTTGAATAGTACACAAATGACAGTACTGCTTTTTCTTGGCAAATAAAGTGTCGTCTGGACTTTTCAGTCATCAAACCTCAATTAAAATTCTGTGCAGGTCAGAGCTCAGCTCTAAAACCAGCAATGACTAACAAGCTTTCAGCTGTAACATGGTCTCTGAGCTATCCTGGTTGAACAATTAAATGGTTCAGCTGCACAGGAAGTGCTGCCCGCACTTCATTTGGCACACTGGCAACTAAAAGCTGTGACTGAAAAGAATGGTAAAATTAAGTTTCCCACTTAAACTAACAGAGGGTGTGAGGACAAAACACATGATACTAGTCATCATGCCACGTGAGGGAATTTATTTATTTTTTTAAACCACTTCATGACTCAAGTTATACAAGTATAAAGTTATTATAAAGGCAAGGCTCCATTTTCAATGGGACAATCATAACACAGAAGAGTTTTTCAGGACTCTTCATTGTAATGGAGTGTGGGAGGAAACCGGAGCACCCGGAGGAAACCCACGCAAACACAGGGAGAACATACAAACTCCACACAGATAAGGCTATGGTCGGGAATTGAATTCATGACCCCAGTGCTGCGAGACAGAAGTGCTAACCACTAAGTCACCGTGCTGTCCATAAGTTAGGACCATCTTATTAGCAGGAATCTCTCAACAATGATGGATGGTTAAATATGTATTTGTAAATCTATGCAACTAAAACGTCTGCCTTTATTATGATTTTAGAGGAAGGCTTTTAAAACCTGGACTTTTTTTTTTTTTTTGCTGGTTTGCAGTTGAGTGAAAGAAGATTCTGTTCCACAGATTCTGTAATTAACTTGCTTGGGTAACAGATGCATGTTGCACTTGCCTGTAAAGTTTACTACAGCTTGAACAGGTGCACTGCTGGCAACCGCTGCATGGGCCAGGTGAGGAAACTTTATTCGGTACCACGCTGCAAGACATCCAGGATAGGATCCTCCAAACACCACCCACTTCCTGCTACCTAATCCAAGTTTCTCAGTCATCACAGTCTGGAAGTGGGCAAGGTCTGCCAAGGCCTGCTGGCTGCTTAGGTAACGTAGATTATCCACGCTCATATCCCTATAGGAAGAATGAAAGTACGACGAATACCATAAACCTCGACAAAATAAAAAGGGGTCTTCGTTGATACTATGTAATGCTGAATATATACAGAGCAGTGCTGTGCAATATAAACACAGAAAATTAATTCTTAAAAACGAACCATCGGGTATGTATGCGATCAGATCGCATTTTGTTTGCATCGCAAACATTCCAGATCAATACAATATGTGGACACAAAGTTTGCTGCATCAGCAATAAATATATCGCCTACCAATAATATATATTACCCACCCTTTTTCTAAGGTGCACCACCCTGTAAGCAAGTCCCTCCTAAGGCTCAATAGAGTAGAACAGGAGCTCTCTATTCAGCTTTGTTAGATACTGGACAGACCGAGTCATCCTGCACTATGAGCCACACCTGAAGCATATTGGAAATGTCCAAATCCGGACATGGCCGAAACATTTCCTCTATGTGTGCGCCATCATTATTCTTACTCAGTTGGGTGACTCTGGCCATAAAATCTGTGTTCCAGTAGTAGACAAAGGGCTCCCATCTTCTCAGCATAAGTTATCCATGTGCCATAGGTCATCCACGCCGGATTGGCAGCGCCTTCCCCGCCAATCATCAGGAACACAGGGCCACTATCTTGTGTGAAAGAGTCATTTACAAAATATCTCTGCAAAAGAAAATTAAAACTTTAAGGATTTATACAAAACCCTTCATGTAAGATCTTAATGGTCTCAAAAAAAAAAACAAAAAAACACCAATATATACTTTTGACCAGGATGCCATTATATTACTTTGGATTATCTCCACATTTTTTCCTATTTTAAAGCTTAGCATATGACATTTCTAAAAACGGTTATACAGGTAATGGTGTAAAAAAGGAGGCGTTGCTCGTAGCAATCAACTTTCTTTTTGTAAACTGCATCTGAATGCTTGCTACAGACAACAGCCCCTTGTTTCACTTGGGTCAGACCACCTAAAGTTCATCTCCTGCTTATCCAAATAGATCATGTTTATTAGCCAATCAGATCATCAGAATTGTTGTAAGAAGGTGAGGAGTGTCCAGATCTTGTGGGGAGGCAGGGACCAGTCCACTCCTGCTATTAACTTAATAATGACAAGGCTGCATGTGACATGGGGAATGCCATGTTGTAATAGGAGGCGGTGGAGGCAAGCAAGAAGTGTATTACCTATCGGAATACAGTTACCTGTAAATAAGTGTTAATAAATACTTCCCACAATATTAATAGGTAGTGAAAGGGAAAGCATTAAGGTTACATCTACAAGGACACTTCTCTCAGGTATGCTGGTCATATTGAAGCTTGAAAAATGCATGTGTTATTCGCAATAAAATTCCGCTACTACACCCAAGCGGAAAATAAACAAAGTTAAGAAAAAAAAAAGAAAAAAAGGATGCATTTGTTATGGGGTGGCATGAAGTGGATTAGATTTACAAAGTGCATATCAACATATCCGCCCAGCACATAACAGAGCACCCTTCCTCTCTGCATTCTGGATCTGCCTCCACAAACTTATAGTGCCCCTCCATGTGCAGGAGGAGGAAAAAAAGCTTTAGGAGGGGCACTGACAAAAGTATAAAGATTAAAACAAAGCACAATAACCTATGCTTTTAGTACATCCTTTTCAACGCAACCAACTTTTCAGTTTTTGCCCCAAAATATTGCACAGTATAGGCTCATTATGGCTTAAATAAATTATTAGAGTGCAAACCAGTTCATGTATGTACACTTCTGCAGAGACCGGCCCAGCAAAGCGCTGCAGACCAATACCACTAGGGCAGCTAAGCTACGATAAAGCAAGGTCAAAAACATAAAAATAAAAAAAACAGACTTCACTACAATCAGCGGTGATGATAAATAGATCCTTCTCCAGCGCAGAGGGCTACAGCACACGCCTTTTAGCTTCAGGTAACACTCATGACCCGAAGTGAGGACCCCATCCGACTTGCGGAGGATGCATAGTTAACAAAACCTCTACTAAAAAGGTGAAGGTCTTTTAAAATCTCTTTTCAAAATGTAGCTACAATTTTTAACTCTGCTCCTTGCTTTGCAGGACCTCTAGTGGCCATAAAAAACAAAAATGTGAACAAAAGATCTATACAGCGTAGACTTGTGTGTTTTAGTTGGTATTTTTAAGTTAATTACATTCTTAAATAAAAAAAATTTATATATATATATATATTTTGCTACACATTTTGTTAATGGAAGATACCCCAATGTACCAAACACAGATGGATCTTAAAAACCTACTGAAGAAACTTGCACAACTGAACAGCAACATCTTCTCTCTTTCCAGATGCAAAAAAAAAGAATCTAATTCCCAAAGACCTCATGATCAGGAATCCAACGCAACACACCTACAATACTCACTTCTCACAAACACTTTGCTACAGATCATCTGAACGACTGCGAAATCACCTTATTGGTCTTTTCTATAACAAGAGGAGAACTATTCAAGATAAGATTAGTTCCCTAAATACCATAATTCATATCCAACCAGGAGAGTACTAGGATTTCTTCTATAAATTACGACATCACCTAATCACAAATAAGGAAAAGAAACTCAACAGACTAAGGATGAAAGTTAATTTCAATGTGCCAGACAAAAAGCAAGTTTCACATAACAATTTGGATACATCGTCATCCGTTGTGAACTTCTCACAATATCAGCCAACCACAGTGGAAAAGAGTGTTTTATCCAGAGGACTTACACAAAACCACTCGACACAGCTCATTTTTGCTAAAGGAATTCTTTTATACAGGGCTGCCAAGAAGAATTCAGGGCCCGGGTACAACAAATTCATGGGGCCCCCCTCATAGTGAAGTAAGCCCCAAAATTTTTTTGCGCCGCCTATATGGTCATATATTCAGGGGCGTGGCTAGCCAAACGGCAGTGCAAAAATTTTGGGAGGTGCGGTCATGCATTTGGGGGCGTGGCAAATGTGCCATTGGGGCGTGGCTAACATAAAAACCACTAGGCTCTCAATTCGCCGGAGCGTCACATATGTTCAAGCACTCCTGACTTTCAGGACATCTACCACCACAGGGTAGTATACAAACAATGCAGTGTGTACACAAACAGTTCAGTCTTGGCCTACACCTTACATTGGACACAACATTCACCAAAAATTGGTATTGTCCCTACTAGAATCACAACATTTCACACACTGTGCTGCTCTCTCCTACCTGTTCTTCTCACTTTCTCCACCTGTGGCTGCTGCTTTCTTTAGTTGTGGCTTGTCCGGATCCAGAAATGTTGAAGGACCTATTTTGAAAAAAATGGCTACATTTAGAAAATTACAGCCAGCCCCAGCGTTAAATCAATAGCACCCACGATTAATAATTAGGCCTTCCTCCAGCCCCAACATTAAAATAATACTATTCACATTTAATAAATAAACCTATTTCCCTTCCTGCAAACAGCCCCAGCAATACCTATTTCCCGCAACCATCACTGCCATTAAATAATTCATAGTCACATTTAATAAATAGACCTCATTCTCCCTAAACTCACCCCAAGATTCAATAGCCCCCAAACCACCCCATCTTAAATTAATAGTCCCTACTATTAAATTGCCTCACCATCACCCTACAAACAAAATAGCGCCCATTAATTAGCTGCCACCTACCTCACACACACTACATTGCAACAAGCCCCCTGTGCCATTACACACACAATACTGTGCCCCTTCATCACAACTACACTGTGCCCCCTTATGCTCACACTGCGACCTCCATGCTGCTTTTCCCCCTTCTTTTTTACTTTGTGCCTCTCTCCCACTTTTTTTCCTCCTCTGTTCCTCTCTCCCCAATTTTTTTTTATTCTCCTGTGGCTCTCTCCTTTTTTTCCTCCTCTGTTCCTCTCTCCCACTTTTTTTTTTATTCCCCTGTGGCTCTCTCCTTTTTTTCCTCCTGTTCCTCTCTCCCCAATTTTTTTTTATTCCCCTGTGGCTCTCTCCTTTTTTTCCTCCTCTGTTCCTCTCTCCCACTTTTTTTTTTATTCTCCTGTGGCTCTCTCCTTTTTTTCCTCCTCTGTTCCTCTCTCCCACTTTTTTTTTTATTCTCCTGTGGCTCTCCTTTTTTTCCTCCTCTGTTCCTCTCTCCCACTTTTTTGTTTATTCTCCTGTGGCTCTCTCCTTTTTTCCCTCCTCTGTTCCTCTCTCCCACTTTTTTTCCCCTCCTCTGTTCCTCTTTCCCCAATTTTTTTTTATTCCTCTGAGGCTCTCTCCTTTTTTTCCTCCTCTGTTTCTCTGTCCCCTTTCTTTATAGTACTGTCCCTCTCTGTTTTCCTCCCCTTGCCTCTCCGTTTCTTTACTTACCTTTTGTCACCTTCTTTCTTTTCTTTTCTGCTCTTCTGTCTCCTCTTCTGTCTTCTTTCTTCCTGCTGGCTGTGGCGCTCCTCACTGACTGACAGGCGTGACTTGATGACGTCACGCCCGGCAGTCAGTGTGAATGGAGGAGAGGAGGGACACGGCGCCGCGCGATCACGTGAGTATTTATTTTTTTTTTTTTAATTTATTCTTCCTCCCAGCTCCCAAGACCCCCCCCCCCCCCCCGTGGAAAAAAAAAAAAAAGTTACAAAAAAAAGCGCAAGACAGAAAAATTAAAAAAAAAAAAATTAATTAGCAGCGAGGGCCCGGCCCGGGCCCCCTGGCATGGCCGGGCCCGGGTAAACTGTACCTGCTCCCCCCCCCTCTCGGCAGCCCTGCTTTTATAACAAAAACAGATATCACATTACCAACTGATATGCAACAAGAATATCCTAGAGAGAAAAAAAAAGAAAAAGGGAGGAGGACAAATTGGTCCCCACAGCCGGAACACAACCAAACTATGGATCACTATATAGACTGTTTCAGAAAAAAGTTAAATCTGAGATTTTGGACAAACCACTGAGCGACACACAATCTCAATGTGGAGGAGAGGATTGCTATAAAATCTAACTATAATATCATCATCATTAAACCAGCAGATAAGGGAGGAGCTGTAGTAATTATGAACACATCAGATTACATTCAAGAAGCACAGAGACAGCTCTCGGATAAAAAAAAAATACTACACACCGATTATGGAAGACCCCACCAAACAATACACAGAAGAACTTATGAATATCATAAATGGTTTCAACACTGTATCATCCTCTCTACTGGACCTTATACCGGACAATCTCAAAATGGGTACCTTCTATAGGTTACCCAAAATACATAAATAAGGAATTCCAGGAAGACCAATAATTTCTGGTATTGGGACCTTAACGGAAAATATTTCTGGCTGGATAGAGAATGTTCTAAAACCCTTGGTGAGACGGACACAAAGCTATATCCAGGATACCACGGACATTCTCTGCAAACTTTTAGCACTGGGTCCCCTACCAGAAAGCTCAATACTGGCAACTATGGATGTGGAGTCTCTGTACTGTAACATACCCCACAAGGATGGCATAGCCGCATGCAAACACTACCTTCAAAGAAAAAGTCTAGCCACGGAGCAGACCCTGCAGCTGATCAAGTTTGTACTCAAGGAACATACACACAACATTTTTTCCCCCAGCACACTGAGCAGTTTCCACTTTTGTATTTGTCTGAGAGGCATGTTGGTGTCAGTAGCTGAGAGGGGGTACTGGCACTGAATTGCTGTTTGGAGGCTTCTGGGGTACCTCTTTGGTAAGTTGGCTCTCAATTTAAAAACACATATGTATGGCCCAAATATATGGGACTCTCATTGTTTAGAGTAGGACCATCCTATTAGCAAAAGCGCCTTGGCGTGGCGGATGGCTTAAACATACATTTGCAAATGTGTGAAACAAAGACTTTTGCATTTTTATCTACAGTAGAAATGGCAGATCTGTTGCTGGCTATAGCAGTGTGCTGGGGGAAAAAATGTTGTGTGTATGTTCCTTGCAGGATAACCCCACCCTTTCAAGCACCTGTTATGGCTTATAAATTGATTTGAGCAGCTTCCACTTTTGTACAAGTTTGTACTCAATCATAATTACTTTTCTTTTGAGAAAGACATATACCTGCAGTGTATGGAAAGTGCCATAGGTAAGATGTCACCTCAGTATGCTAATCTTTTCATGGCTAATCTAGAGGAGGAAATCTTATCAACTTGCACAATGAAACCTCTAGCATACTTCCGTTATATTGATAATTTGCTACTAATCTGGATGGGCTCTGAAGAGGAGTTGCTGACTTTCCATTAAAACTTCAACAAATTTCACCCAACCATTAGAATCACTCAACTATTCACAATCTCAGATACACTTCCTGGACATGACCCTACACAATAAAAACATTACTATAGAAACATCAGTCTATCATAAACCTACAGGCCTCCCAGCATATCGGAGATGGAACAGCTTTCACCCAGGACACAAAGTCATCCATCATTTACAGCCAAGCTCTGAGATACATCCAGGTTTGTTCAGACAGTGAAGACAGAAAACACCTGCTATCACTGAGGAATACATTCCTACAACAAGGATAGTATCCAATAGTTATAGATGAACAGATCCACAAGGATCCCCCTGGATTACAAACAGAAGGAGGTTAACAGTAGGGTGCCCCTAGTGGTCACTTACAATCCTCACATGAACATCTTGGGTAAAATTGCTGCTGACCTTCAACCTATATTTCAGAAGGACAATAGACTAAAGGAAATATTCCCAGATTTACCTCTCCTTTCATACAAACAACCTTCCAACTTAAATCATCACCATCAGAGACTGGCACCTTGCCTTGTAAAAACAAAAAATTCAAGACCTGCACCCATGTCCTACCAACAAACACAGTCCACATACCCATACCCAACACACACAACAGGACTATAAAACAACTAACACATTCTCATGTACATCCTCCAATGTGGTGTACATGATACAGTGTACAAGGTGCCCTGAGGGAATATCCATTGAAGAGACCAAGCAGAAAACTGCAATCCAGGATGAATTTACACAGACACAATAAAGACGACTCTGGGTAAACACTTCTCTGGGCTAGGACACAGTATGACAGATTTAAAAGTCCTAATAATGAAAGGTCCTTTTAAAAAAAGGACAGGCAGTGAAATATATGGGAATTCAAGCCGATAAGAACATCCCAGTCATTGACTAAAGGACTCAAACACCTGGATTACTCCCATTTTAAAAACACAAAATTCTGACTCTCTCGGAAATAACCGCCCCATCATGCCCCTCCAAGCTTCGAGAGAATTGCCTACACTCGCCTCACACACTTTCCTCTAGTCTTCAAACCTTCAAGCGTTCATTGAAAACCCACCTCTTCAGACAAGGTTATGATATTCCTCAAACACCATCTTAATTTCCCTAGATTACCCTATTACCATCCTCTACACAGCTAACGCAAGACAACAACCCTCTGACCAACATTGCAACACACACAGCCCACTCAGTACTTTTACATTCTAGCTGGTCCATTGTGCAATATGATGTAGCACATGCCCTTGTGTTTCAAACTCCCATTGTCCTATAGATTGTAGCTTGCGGGGTTCTCTTACCTCTCTGTCTGTATGTATTACCCAGTATTGTTTTACTAATGTTTGTTCCCAATTGTAAAGCTCTACGGAATTTGCTGGCGCTATATAAATAAATGACGACCCACTTCACACCCCACAGCAGAGTGACTCCAGACCTCTAAACTCGTAGGGCTGTTAGTCTGCCATCCATAACAAAAACCTAATTCTTATTACTTTAGCTTATCTTAATGATGTATCCCCCCCTTCCCCCTGTACAAATTTCTTGATGGAACCGCTCTTAAATTTTGTGCCTTTTTCTCAGTCATTCATTTGTAAAGTTGCCTGATGAAGGAGCCTCTACTCTGAAAGCTAGCAAATATATTTTTTGGGGGTTAGCCAATAAAAAGGTATCACTCCTATAATACTTTTACCTTTTTTGACACAAAAGTATTTAACATCACTTAAATTAATCAAAAGCTAATAAGGCCTGGGAGATAAGAGAATCAAAAACTCTGCTTAAGAGCATTTGAAGTTTTCTTTAAATCATTTTGACTTCAGGGTACAGACACCACGTGTCTAAAAACTAAATCACAACCATGGAAAGAAGCAATTTAAATGAAAGGCCATATTCAATAGAATGATTCATTATTCAAGAACTCCATGTAGTTTTACATAGATAATAGGCAATAGTTTTACATAGACAATAATCTTCTCATATCAGCATCTGATAAAATACCTGATTGCAGGGATCTGGAGCCAGTTGTTATGAATATTAAAGCCATTTTAATACAAAATTGAGAAACGTTTACAGTGACTAGTTTGAACCTGCATCAACTGATTTTATTTCAATTTATATGCATCAAAGACTGGGCATAATATTTTATTTAACCACAGCAGCTGTTTAACTGAAAACCAAATGAATTAAGAGACTATACCAGTGATGTTCAACCCGAAACACTTTATATGCCACATGGTGTGGCCCGCTTACCTTCAAAAGGGCCACTCATTACCTTTAATCTCTCAAATAAGTTAAAATAATACATTTAATCAAAGAAAACTAGTTGCAATAACATATCAGCAGACATATTAAACAAGTGTTACAAAATATAAACAAACAAATCTGACAAAGCAGGAAGGAGCTAGGACTGCTCTATACAGACCCAGTGCAGGACCAATGTTACATTGTTTCCCGGAAGAACTCACAGACATTTGGGAGTCTCCCGGACATTCCGAGAGAGTAGGCAACTATGAAATAATTACTAGAATGCTGCCCTACTTGTATGTTCAGTTTTGATCATCATAAGCCAATATACCATTGTGACTGGATCACTTACAAATAACTTATGGTATAAATTTATTTAAAGGAAATAGCGCAGGGCGCTTATTTATATAATTGTAAATGTACTTGTTTTTTATATTGTGTGTATACTGGTAAAAGAGATCTTTATTTCTGAGACTAAGGGAAGAAATTTGTTTGTTTTAACTTTGATAGACGAAATGCATTATATTTCTGATACAATAAGCCTTTGTTGAGCAAGTTTTTCTTTGGGAATGTGTATTCTGCAACTGTCTGAAGAAAGGACTCATGTTAATTATACATTTTGATGTGTGAAGGTCCAGCACCTAAAGGCACTGGAAGGTTTAATTAAGATTTGCTACTAGATTTCCTGCGTCTAAAAACAAGATGCAGGAAATCACAGCAAGTTTTAGGATATCAGATAAGTGTAAATATTGTTAGCTTTACATTGCATGTAAATCCATGTGTGACAGCATGGACCACCTATGCCACTGTCTGTTTATGCTGGGAACCGGCTGGGCTTACTTTGCCACCGTTCCCTTTCGTTATTCCAAATGCGCCCTCTTACAGCAGTAGGAGGGGCTTACAATGCTGCCACCACTGAGTTCCTTCTGTGGCACTCAGAACCACATTCCTTCTGGGTCACTGAAGCTGCTAATGTACCTTGTTGCTGGTGTACCCAGACTGGTAATTCCAGACCGCTTACGATGGATCCAGGTTGTTGTGAATGGATCTCCCCCTGGCCTATCACATTGACCAGGGCTGCTGGGTAGCACGCAGAGAGGTGGTACTGGAAACACTTGGGTCCAAACCTCAGAGACAGCTGGAGAACGGATTAGATTTAGGGTCTAATCTGCAGATCACAGAAATACAGCAATATTGAAGAGGTTTCCAAGCAGGTCTTTGAAACAAGATGTTTATTTGCTCTCACTGGTTCCAATGATCAGGTCAGTTGATATCAGAAGAACACGTTTCAGCGTACAAGTCAGTGCATTTATACATTTCAGACACATGCTATTTTTAGCATCAGGATATACTCTATTTACACAAACATGGATTTACATGCATTGTAAAGCGAACATAATTTGTGTTTATCTATGAAATTCACTCTGGACAAAAGCCCACACAGTAACGACCCCCAGTTGGGCCTTTGGCCAGAGCAGGTATGACACTTCATCACAAAACTTTGTTAGCACTTCCTGCTATCAGACTCCCTTGCACATATGCCTAATTGGAGGTTTTCACCAGCAACCTTACAAATCCTAAACAATGACACTTCCATACTAAATACATCCCAATACACACAAGACCTCCATCCGCAAAGGCCTATTGTATCAGATATATGCATCAGAAATAAAGCATGTCCTTCAGTAAGGTGAAAACAGGAAAAAACAGTTTCTACCCTGGTCTCAGAAATAACAATTTCCTATCGCAGAATATATACAATATTAAAAATAAGTGCATTGGCAATTTATATAAATCAGCGCCCTGCGCTATTTCCCTTAAATAAATTGTTACCATAAGTTATTTGAGTGATCCAGTTACACCATGTTTGGGTAAACAAATTGCATCCAGATTCTAAAAATAGCTCAGACCTCAGGGGGTTGGCTTACCCTGTGAGGCTGTGTTCAAATATGTATAAAAAGAACTATCTTGTATTGAAAATTGTTCTTCTTGCTTCATCTGACCTGCTCCCTGGTACCTTCAACCAGGGTGAGCAAATAAACATCATTTGCTTCAAAGACCTGCTTGGAAACTTGTCTATCCTGTGACCTACAGATTAGACCCAAAATCAAATCCGTTCCCAGCTGTTTCTGAGGTTTGGACCCAGCTTTCCTGTACCACTGCTCTTCCCCATACCCAGCAGCTTTGGCCAGTGTGATAGGTCAGGGGGGGGGGGGGGGGGGAATCCATCCACAGCAACCCCGATCCATAGGAAGAGGTCAGGGGTACCAGCCAAGGTACACCAGCAACTGGGTACTCACGCAGTGTCAGTTACCCAGAAGAAACCCGATACTAGATGCTGGTAAGGTGTCCAGTGATGGCAACATTTGTAAGCCCCCTCCTACAGCGGTTAGGGGGCGCATTTGGGATAACAAAATGAAACGGGGGGCAAAGTAAGCCCAGCCGTTTCCCAGCAGCAACAGACAAGGTGGCATAGGAGGTCCATCCTGTATGTCACGAATCAATGCAGGAATACAGCTAAGGAGCCACGAATAAAGTGAAAAAAACATTCAATGTTTATTTGCAGAAGAGTATGAACAGAAGATGTAATGATGAGCTTTGCAGAATTACCAGGTATATGGCAGTTTGCAGGTAAACAGGAGTTATAGAAGGATTCCAGGCAGCAAGTGCAGGGAAATGCAAAGGCAATTACCAGGTTCACAGATGATACAGGTAAGCAGAATGCAAGTATAAATCACAAGCAGCATAAACCCTGGAGCACAGCAGGAGGTAGAAACAACAAAGCATAACAGGATGTGACCACAGAGTGTAACATCAATAACCAGCAATGAATGCTGGGAGTGGCAAGTATATATAGGGGAAATGAGAATAGACCCTTGTGCATGGGATAATTGGTGAACAGGTTAACCCCTAATGCAAACAAGAAAGACACAATAGCAGCACCTCTGGTAATCAGAGGTATTGCTGCAATACAATAATAAAAGGACAAAAAGGCAGGAGCTGCCAGGCAAAGCAGCATGTAATGCATAAGCTTGCAGGCAGATCCTGACACTGTCACAACAATTATTTACCAAGATTATTCTCTTTGGACAGAAATACCCCTTAAAAATTTTAAGAGAAGTAACTTTAATTTTTTATTTTTTTTTAAACTGTATATTTCTCTATGCAATAAAGTAAATCACAGATAAAAAAAAACAAAAAACCTCTGTTAGGCAAGATTCTGCAAATTTACAAAGGTTTAGGCAGAAGCATTATGTTGAAAGCATCAACTTTTCTCATCATACCCAGATTCAGTAACATCCACTTGCCAAGCAAACGTTTCAGTTCCCTGAAGAGCCCTTTATAACTGAAACTATACAAAAGACTTACTGTAGTTAGGTTCAGAATCTAATACCCAGGTATTTTAGGTATGAGTGTCTGATTTGGAAGTTGAGCAGTCTAGCAATAGAAATGAAAATCTGTAAGGGTAAGTTTATATTTAGCATTCGTATTTATACAGATTTATGTGAAAACCTGATATCCCATGCCAGACATTTAGCTGTTCCATGGGTAAAGAAACACAAATCTTTATTTCCGACAAGCAAAGTTTCATTTGCATAGATTAACTTATGCTGAAAGTCGACAACCATACGCCCTTTATGGCAGGATGTTCACAGTTAAGAGAATTAGACTTTATCATGTTTCTTTGTAAGGTTTTATGATCGGTCTGCTACAATCCGATGGTTCATTTGTCGGGTTCCAACAAGCCCTGCCAGGTCACTGAATAAGAAAAGTCTACACACTGACAAAAATGTTATTCTAGACTCTTTAGGTGGGGGGAATTCAATTGGCTGCATTACTGTAAAAAGTAACTCGGCCTGTGCACTATTACCGTTATTACGGTAGTTTCAACGCCGGCTCAGGGAGCTGCGAGCAGAAAGCCAGATTACTATTACCGTAATAGGTTTTACGCGGCGGTACTTCAGGGGGGAATTGAATTCCACCCATAGTGTGTTTAGAAGGGCAATAGTGACCAGAAAGACTTACTCTGCTACCCTGTCTAATCTTGCATGATGTGTCTTGGCACAAGGCACTCGCCGACTGAGTTCCAACGGCACACCGGTTGTAGGAGAGTAGTTGCTGCCACCAAGTTCTTTCACCAGCACCTGGAACCCCTTACTCCTGGGTGTTGCGTATAACTGCTGCAGCACCTCTTTGCTGGTGACTGGCTGGTTCTACATGACCACTTCCTTTGGATCAGGACAATCATAGGTGGTTCCTCCTGGCAGCAGGGAGTGATCCAGCCCTCAGACTCTTTAACCAGCCCTGGCACCACTAAGTCTGCGCCAGGATACCACATATTAATGCATCAGTGGATAGCACCGGAAGTAAATCCAAATTTCTGCGCCAAATAGAGCATATAGATTTGGGTGTAAACAGCGATTGAATATTCTTGACATAATATCCTAACCTAACACGTGTACAAATTGTCCTTATACACCAATAAGAGAAGATTAAACAAGGGGATTTGAAGGATAGAAAAAGGAGAATCTGATACATCAATATCCAATAAAAATAAAGCAACATACAATTTTAAGGCATTAGATACATGTAATAGGTCAGTGCACTCATCACATTGTAATTGTATGAATGCGAATATTTATTTTTATAGTTGTTTTTATTGTAGAATTGTCATTAAATGAATGCTACTTTTTACAAAATTGTACAAACTCTTCATTATACTAATGTTGGAGCAGTGGTAGATTACTATCCAGTGCTGGGAATTTAGCCACATAGCACAGGAAGCAAAGCATTTTAGAAGATTGTTAAATTGCAGATTGCTGTTTACATCCAAAGTATTCATTGGCTTCATCACCATTAGGATATTTTCCTTAGTAAACTCCAACACACAGAAAGGAGACCCTCTGCAGTACATTCAAACAACGAAATGGTTTTGGCCAATGTATCATCTTCCTGCCTGAAACCATATGCAAATGATTAACATGGGATATCCGGCATTTAAAACATTCCTCAAAAATACCTGTAAAAAATACTGTATCTACAATAGTATCAGGCGGGCGGCACAAATATGAAAGTGTATACAAGTTATTTGTTCTTTTTCTCACATAGGGGTATGAGGGGGCCCTAGCCACAGTAATAATCTGAACGAATCTTATAGCCAAGACCAGGTTTTAAAATGATGGAATTTTAAAGAGGAATGGACTTCTCTGGGTACAGTACTTTAGTCAAGAAAGGATTTAAAAAACATCCAATAATGTGGAAATACTGAAAATTAGTGAAACCTACAGGGCCCGAGGACTTACTATTGTTTTCAGGCATTTGAGAACATCTTGAAGTTCCATAGCATAATTTAGAAACTCTAACTTCTCCTTTGTTTGATATAAATAAAATATATATATATATATATATATATAGATAGAAGTCACAGAAGTAGTTGCTCCCTGTTTTAATACTTTGTGCACCTTTAGCTACAGTTACAGCTGTGAGTTTTTTTGTCTCTACCAGCTTTACATATCATACATTTTTGGCCAATATTATTTGCAATATTGCTAAAGCTCCATCATGCTGGACAGGGATCGTTGGTGATTAATTCTTCAGATTGCAGGTGGGATGGACGTCTGTGGTTTCACTGGGCTTTTCCATGACAGCGATTTGTTCTCTTCTTTTGCATTTAAGCCACTCCAATACGGCTTTTGCTGTATGCTATGTTATTACAGTCTTGCTTAAAACTCCCCTCAAGTCCCAGGTCTCTTACAGACTGAAACATTCATACTCTAAGCTTTGTCTATATCGCGCTCTGACCATTTTGACAAGTTTTTCAGTCTCTGTAGCAGAGAAGAATCCCCACAGCATGATGTTTCCAACACCGTGCTCCACTGAAGATGTGCAGTACCTAAAGTTGGATCCATAATAGGTTTAGTCTTGGTCTCACCAAAGCATAAAAATTCCTCCGCTTGATAGAAAAGTTGCCTATATCTTTTTTGGCAAACTCTAGGCAAGGTTTCATGGCTGTTTTCTTAAACAATGGTTTTCTTATCGTCATCCTCCCATGAAGTGCGGTTTTGTGAATTGCCTGTTCTATTGTCCCATGGATAGTTTCCCCCATATTTACCATGGATGACTAACTCTGTCAGAGTTGCCATAGGCCATCCTATGTGCCTTTCTCACACAGATGTTCAGTTTTGGGAGATAATCTCTGTTTCTTGATGACGGGTTGACAGAGCTCCATAACATATTAAGTCTTTGAAATCAAATAATCCCCCCCTAATTGTTAGTTTTCAATAGTAGTTTGAATGATGATGCTCTTGTTTGGAAATGCAAAATCTAACTGTTGAAACCTCTTGCATACAGGTGTATTAACTTCAAATTAAACTTCATATTAAATAGGTACTGCACTGGTGTAACTGGGGCACCTTGACGTAGTAGACAGGCATCCACAGTTTGCTCATAATGTGCAGTAAGAACCTCATGTTTATTCTAGTTGTTGTATTGTAGAGTTTATATTGCACCTGCATCACGGGAGATCGGAGTACAGATCATGTGACAGAGGGCAGGAGGGGGCGTGACAACATCATTACGACACTATAGCCCCGCCCCTACAATAAAATACAGAAATTCAAGGAATTGAATAGCGGGGGGCAGGGCTTGATGACGTGATTAAGCTCCACCACCCGCAACTCAATACTGCGAATTTCAGTATTATGGGAGGTTTGCCTACTGTTCCGGGAGGACTCCCCGAAATTCAGGAGCCTCCTGGAAACTCCGGGATAGTAGGCATTTATGCATTTAGAGGAACAAATGCATATATCAAGAACCCGTTGCACTCTATCATTAAGGGTCTCTGGCTAAAAAATATAAAAATAAAAAAAAATAAGCAACATTACTCAGCAATATACCTTGCTCAATGGTTTCCTTCACTTTCTTAAGAGTAAAAGTTCAGGGTTTTGAAGCAGTTTTTATTTTATACACCCTTTCCAGTCTGTATCCACTTGCATGACACTTTATACACTTACCAGTACTGAAGCTTCTGCCTTCTTTGGGAGTTAGGACATGTAGTCCTCTGTTTTGAGTTAGTGCGCACCACCTTGTCATTGTACCATTAGCAGTTTGAACAGAGTAGAGTGAGATTTTAGTTGCTCTACTGAAGGTAAAACTTATAACAGCAGCTGCAGTACACGCAAGCGCTAGATACACTCTGTTAGAGATAGAACAGGAACTATATTTGCAATCACCACCACCCCTTCAAAAAAACATGTTTGTGCCCATTCACACTGGATAAGTATTTTTGCAACATATTAAATTTAACAATCAGATGTGTCCTGCGCACCATGTTGAACCTCTACCTCACCAGAGTGCTTATGTTGTACAAAAAGAGCATTTTGAAAGTCTTATTCCACTTTGCAGCTAGTAAAGATTTAACGGAGTAACGGATTTTAAAAGAGGAACTAGTTCTTGAAAATCATGTGGTGGTGCTTTATTTTACTTCCCTGAAATATATTAAACTATTTATATAAAGTTTAAATATTTTTGCTTGCTTCCACTGTTTCTACATGCATTGTGTACAGGTAGACAAATATACATGAACTATATTTATCAAAAATTAAAAAATTGAAAATGCATTAAAGTCGGCAATAACCAAAAAGCGGAAAAACAAGTCCATATGGGAATAGGAGTCTTCAGCAAATGAATGGTCAGTAGGGGATCCTCCAGCACAAACATAAAATACGAATTTATTTATTCTCTCTTTTCCACCTTTCTGATCTTCCAATTCTCCTGTGTCCCTTCATTTCCCTGCAGCTCATTTACAAAGGTTATGGAGAGCATATGGGTCTCATGTCTTACAGAAGACAGTAGGATTGAATAAAAATATACTAAGGCTACAAGAATATAGATTTCTATATACAAAACAGCAAAGCAAAAAAAAAAAATCTTTAAATGTTACAATGATAACACAAGATTATAAGAAGATAACAAAACAGTTTACAGGTACACATGAGAATACAGGCGCATGCAGAGGTACCGAATAGTTCTAAAATAACACTTGCAAAAGTTAAATGACCCATGAAGAGACGACTCTCCATTTAACTTGCCTGCTTCCACACTCTGCTGTCAGCCCCGTTTAAGTGATCCAGTCTTTGCACAAACCACTGATCCTGCACGGTCACCGAGATTTGAGGGGATTTGGCATAAAACCTCCTATATATGAAACCATTGCACAGTGAGACCCCGATAAAGAACATAACCAGCATGTGTGTATAAGCCATGTCTGTGCTCAGGCTCTCCCTATCACATGATCTGTCATCAGCTGACTTATACTAACACAAATGCAATCTGCTATGGAAATGAACTATCGTTTATTTCACCTTTTATTAGCACTGAGGAATACAGATTTCTTACTAATGTTCCAACACCTGTGTAGCTGGAGCAGTTTGCACACTTCCCAATTATCCCGACATTGGAAAGGAGCAGAGCTCCGCAAGCAGGCGTGGCTGGTATGAATATGGGCGTGTTATTGGGGCGGGGTGTGTGTCCCGCTCTTGCCTAGATAAATGGCTGGAGGAGATATTAGTTTGTATGAAAATGGGAACTGTGCAACATATAGAACCGGGATAATGATGACACGTACTTGGTCACAGCGCCCCCTGCCGGTGTCTGATATAGGTTTACAGGAGTAAGCTGTAAAGAGGAAGGATTGCCTTTAATATAGGTTAAAGCAGTGTTTCCCAAACTTTTGCAGTTCGCAGCACCCTTAGAGTCTCCAAATTTTTTCAAGGCACCCCTCCAAAATAATTACTGAGCAGTCCTGTTTTAGAAGTAGTTGGGTCGAAAAATTGTAATAAGTATTTAGGTCACAACAGAAATACGTATTTAGTTGTATGCAAAAATGCCCCTCTGCATCGAGACACTCTTCCCTTCTGCATCCAGACACTCTTCCCCCTCTGCATCCAGGCACACTGCCCCCTCTGCATTCAGGCACATTGCCCTCTGTCACGCTGTCCCCTCCTCTGCCCTCTGTCACACTGTCCCCCTCCTCTGCCCTCTGTCACGCTTTCCCCTCTTCTGTCCTCTGTCATGCTGTCCCCCCTCCTCTGTCCTCTCTCACGCTGTCCCCCTCCTCTGCCCTCTCTCACACTGTCCCCTCCTCTGCCCTCTGTCACGCTGTCCCCCTCCTTTGCTCTCTGTCACGCTGTCCCCCTCATCTGCCCTCTGTCACGCTGTCCCCTCCCCTGCCCTCTGTCACGCTGTCCCCCTCCCCTGCCCTCTGTCACGCTGTCCCCCTCCTTTGCTCTCTGTCACGCTGTCCCCCTCATCTGCCCTCTGTCACGCTGTCCCCCTCCTCTGCCCTCTGTCACGCTGTCCCCTCCTCTGCCCTCTGTCACGCTGTCCCCCTCCTTTGCTCTCTGTCACGCTGTCCCCTCCTCTGCCCTCTGTCACGCTGTCCCCTCCTCTGCCCTCTGTCACGCTGTCCCCCTCCTCTGCCCTCTCTCACGCTGTCCCCTCCTCTGCCCTCTGTCACGCTGTCCCCCTCCTTTGCTCTCTGTCACGCTGTCCCCCTCCTCTGCCCTCTCTCACACTGTCCCCTCCTCTGCCCTCTGTCACGCTGTCCCCCTCCTTTGCTCTCTGTCACGCTGTCCCCCTCCTCTGCCCTCTCTCACACTGTCCCCTCCTCTGCCCTCTGTCACGCTGTCCCCCTCCTTTGCCCTCTGTCACGCTGTCCCCCTCATCTGCCCTCTATCATGCTGTCCCCCTCATCTGCCCTCTGTCACGCTGTCCCCCTCATCTGCAATGCTGTCACGATCCCTCTCACTCTGCCCCGCAGGAGCCATATAAAAAAGAAAGAACACAAAAACTTACCAATCCCCGCAGCGCCGGGACCCAGCATCCTCCTCTCTCACACAGCTTGTCGCTGATGTCGATATTCAGTGACAAGCTGCGGGAGAGTGGAGGATAATGGGTCCCGGAGCCGTGCGGATTGGTAAGTTTTTGTGTTCTTTCTTTTTTATATGGCTGGCCAGCGGCACCCCAGTGACAGCGCCGTGGCACACATTTTGGGAACCACCGGGTTAAAGAATACTTTATCTCAGTATTTACAGGTCTGTCATACTACAAATACTTATTCACAAGTATAAGCGAACACTTAACTGCCAGCAGGGGCATCTCTAGGATGTAGTCTCCTGAAATCATTCCAGTTCCTGAAAAGACCATGTTTATATATTAAAATTATATGTCACAGGAACCCATGCATTAATGCAGTGTAGTCTAGCAACAATCATGTTTCTTCATATTGAGAGTCCAAACTATGGAACAAATATGGAGAAATTAATATGTTTCCTTATTGAAATCCCACAATGAAGTGTGACATGTTTATGTGTCTGTGGTACTGAAAATAGATTGTAAGTTTCTAAGTTCTGATCATCATCATCATCACCATTTATTTATATAGCGCCACTAATTCCGCAGCGCTTTACAGAGAACTCATTCACATCAGTCCCTGCCCCATTGGGGCTTACAGTCTAAGGGCTACATTTACTAAGCTACGGGTTTGAAAAAGTGGGGATGTTGCCTATAGCAACCAATCAGATTCTAGCTGTCATTTTGTAGAAGGTACTAAATAAATGAAAGCTAGAATGTGATTGGTTGCTATAGGCAACATCCCCACTTTTTCAAACCCGCAGCTTAGTAAATCTAGCCCTAAATGTCCTAACATACACACAGAGAGAGAGACTAGGGTCAATTTGATAGCAGCCAGTTAACCTACCAGTATGTTTTTGGAGTGTGGGAGGAAACCGGAACACCCAGAGGAAACCCACACAAACACAAGGAGAACATACAAACTCCACACAGATAAGGCCATTTTCGGGAATTGAACTCATGACCCCAGTGCTGTGAGGCAGTAGTGCTAACCACTTAGCCACCGTACTTAGTAAAATTCTCTGGTTGTACTGCACGTCAGACTGTGTTGGCACTATAGAAGTAAAACATTAAGTAAAACAATAAATAGAAAATAAAATTATATCATCAGTAGTAAAAAATCCTATATTGGAAACCAAAACAAAGACAGTAGGGTCTTGATCCATGACATTGAGCCAACTAATGTCTGGAATTGTGGTGGAGGGATGTGACATAATTTTTCTACAAAAAGTCCTGCAACTAATGTCTGGTTGTTGGTGGTAGAAAATGTTATCTTAGACATTGTTCCAGAACATCCCAGAAATGCTTAATTGAGTTTGGATCTGGTGACTGAGGAAGCCAGGACATATAGGACATTATTTAAACTCAGACTTTGCGTCCGACTCTAAATGAGGCCCATAGTGAATATAAAAATTCTACTCTTATTGAAATTGCAGGAGTTATTTCATGCTATAAGCCTGGGTGTCACACGCCAGTCCCATAGTTAGGTGCCGGCGCTGTGACTGTCCCTTTAAGAACCATGATTCTGCTTGCTTCTGCCTCAGAGACATTACTTTCACAGGTGTTCCTGGCTACTGTGATCTTGACCTCATCCCGAACCACTGTTCATCTACAAGCTGGAACTCCTCTCCGCTATTCATCTGCATGCTGAACGAGTATCGTGAGTTGTTGCTAAACCTGTGCCTTATCTATTGGTTCAACTTTACTGCTGGATGGCTAAGATCGCTGCATCTTGCTGTTAGAGCTACTATCAAGTTATCTGTCACCTGTAGTCCCACGTCTGACACGGGTTATCCTTACTCTGCTGTCACCTGGTTACTGGACTGTTATTGTGAACTACTTGTTGTGCCGGTGGCTAGTACTTGGGCTCAAGTTACGTGTCTCTGTTCAGTTGCTCCATACTACAGCGAACTTACCATTGCAGTTACAACGAATCCTGTTACCTGTAGTTCCACGCATGGTTCAGATACCACTCACGTCTCTGCTACTTCTAGGCAACATTCTACTGCACGTGTCAGTGTTCATCCAAGTCCTTGGGTGATGTTTAACGCTTACTGCTTTACTTTATAAGAATCAGCTATTCCAGTACCACCTGCTATGTTGAGTCATCTCTACTCTCGGATCAGCTTAGTTATATATACTACTCTGTTTGGACTGTAAGCTGTACCAGTGATTCACATTCATCTGCTGTGTGGTTCTCTATTGGATCCTAGTGTTCTTGTTTATCATCACTGCGTTGAACTGTATATCATCTCATGCTGTTGCCAAGGGTTACCGACTATGAAGTAGCATATGTGAATTGTGTCTGCAATCTGATGAATTGTCATGTGTGTGTATATATATATATATATATATATATATATATATATATATATATGCAATCTATTTCCTTCCTGTTGTACCAACATTCAATACACTATGTTGCAGCACTACTACTTTCTCCTGTGTTATTATCGATGCTTGTAAGCCGTGAACTTATCCTGTAAATATCATTGTATTCTGCCTCCACCATCCTCGATATTAGAGGCAGGGGATCTGCAAAAAACCTCAGAGCCGTGACACTGGGGCCACTGTTATTCCAGGCTCAGAGGCTGTGCAGCAGAATTACTAGGCTCTGAGACACTTAAATTCAGCCATTATCGGTGGCCACATTGACATTCGGGCTCTAGGCCTGTGTGGAAAATTCAGACAATAGGCCTGATAGCAGAAGGAGATCCGCACCATTTTCAGAGACACTGTCCATTCTATCACTGCCATCTTGGTCCCCATTTGCTGCCAAAATCCACAGCAGCCATTTTGTAGTGGAGAAGTACAGGTCTAAATGACCGTCTCCTGTGTTTCTGCACCTTGTGGTCAGGTCCCTATTAAAGGGAGGCCAGGTGTGGTCCCTGTTGTTGGGTATACCTTTTGATGCTGATAAAAGTGTTCAGCGGTGTTAATATGGATGTTAAGCCACAGCGCTTTTGTAACTTAAACAAGTTTCTGTTTATTAAAGATGATAACACAGTAGAATGCTAGGTACTCACAGTTGCTTGTAGTACAGCAGTATTCAACAGTTGCAGCAATCGGGCAATACAGGCTTATATGCAGTATTACACTAATATATTGATGTAGGTGCACTCTTTATTTATTTATATATATATATATATATATATATATATATATATATATATATATATATATATATATATTAATGTGTGCGTGCAGGCAGGACACTTTGTATGCTGCACACCTGTGTAGTATATTTGTTATGATGTGAGCACAGATTCTCCTACTGACTATAGGGACCCTCAATCGCCTATTAAATGCTTTTGGGGGACTTATATACACTTTTCCACTCAGCTACTGATGCTGCATCTGCTCCGTGTCAGTCTGACTGGAAGTAACTTCCAGTTTGCAGGGTCTGGGCAAGCGTAGTAGCACAAAGCAGATATTGGAGCCCTGCCCCACTTCCGGTTTCCTTACTGGACCACCGGTTGCTATAGCAACCCGATAAGGAGATGGAGCAAAGCGCTCCCATATACTAACACCTATTGTATTGTACTTTGAGAAGTGATTGCATTGTCTAGTTGTTCATGTTTGCTGTATACTGCTGTTCTCCCCTATCCACCCCATATTACATTATAGTGAGTAGGGTCTGGTCAGGGACAGTGCACTACAACTAGATGGCTGCAGTATTACACAATGGCCCAGTGCAGTTGTTAGAGCCTTTGTTGTTGTAGCCAGACTAGAGTGGGTGGGATACACTAAATGTATATTAGGGCCAGTCAGCCGTGTGGTAAGGGGCATTGTTCTGTTCGCCCCAACAGCCGCTGAGAGAGAGAGAGTACACAGCGATCAAGAAAATGGATGTTTCCGTGAGTGATCCCTGTCTTTGTGTTTGTTTGTTCTTCTGTGCTTGTTCCCTGCAGGGTGTTGCCGGTCGGCGTTTACAGATAGGAGGATCTGAACACAGCAAGACATTAAAGAATCCCTGCAAGGACTATTTGTACAAGACTTCAAGGACAAGGTTATATACACACTACAGATGCTCTTCATCTGGTCCAAGAGCAGTGTAGCTGTTTAGAGAAACAGGCAGTCTCAGGCCACGAAGCAGAAACGCTGTCACACTGATCAGGAGATGAGGAGAACAAGTCTTTACTTGCATCCCTTGTTTACAGAGCAAGTGAGCTGTTAATACCTCTGGCCATCACACATAAGATCAAATTTTTGATCACAGGTTTTATAAAAAAAAAAAAAGAAGCAATTTAATGCAAATACTGTGCAGACATTTGGCAAATGAGGAATCTTGCCAGTGGCTAGAATCACTTACATTTATATGTACTATAAATGTCATATAGATGAGACTACAAGAGAAGAGTCATCCTGCATTCTGCTAAACTCCCCTAAGTAGTGAATTTGAAATTACTTCTCAGGAGACCTTAATCAGAGCAGCATCGTGTGAAGGTTTCTTCATCTGCCTGCTGCAGCAAGCAGACATCCTAGCTGTGACATCACACAGTGCAAGTGCTCAGGTTGGGTCTCTAACTAGCAATGAGCCATGACTACCATCTCTACACTCACATATCAGACTAGACGCACATTGCGTGTATAATTCATCATTTCTGACTTTCCGAGTGCAAATAAAGTAACTTCTTTCTGAAGTTCTGAAACGCACTCCAACATATTGTAATACCAGTGTTCCTTCTCTAAACAGTATTCCCCCTCCCATCCGGTATCAGAGCGGATTGGCTGATAGTTGTCAGCTAAATATAGCATTCAGAACAAAGGTTTTATTTTCGCCTTAGAAGAGGTTGCGGCATGGGGAGAGGGTATACCACATGATCTTTATCATACCCCTTAGGACTCATCCCCATAAATCCCCTATACAGTGTAGCGTGCTGTCACTTTATCAGCAAGGACAGCCTGGGACGCTGAGCCATGATGGACCTGCTCACATCTCTTGGCCTGAAAGACCTGGCTGTGTCTATCCCCAAACTATCTGTCTTCCCTGGGTATGATGTGGTTTATTATATTATCATCCTGTACCATACGTATGTGCACTCAGATTTCCTGAATGAATGGCAGCCTGCCCTGCTGTGCTGCCATTGGCTGAGTCTGATTGTTTCTGTCACTGTATGCCTGCCTGATTGGCAGATGCTGTTTTCCAGGTTTTCTTACAGGTGCATCTCCTACTCTAATTAGTGCTGCTGCTGAACACCCTAAATTGTCATTCCAATTCTGCAGAGTGCATACACACTGCAGAATTGGAACGACATTATTCCATCAGTGAACAAGATTTTCAGTTCAGCTTGAAAATGGCGATCAACGATTTTCACTGCTTTGGAATGATAATTGTTCATCATTTCAGGGTACACACCACTGTGATATCAGGCCAATCAGTTGTTTATCGATTGGCCCCATAATCAGCTGAAAACACTGTAATGTGACCCGGCCTAATTGATAAACCCCAACCTGAAGCACTTTTGTGAATGTCCCCGTGGTCGCATCATGATCAGGTAAGATCTGTATGCGTGTTATCATTTCCTGCAGGCATTACATAACCCAAATCCAAACATAATAGCATAGCAAAAAAAAGGAATACGAGATGCAGGCCTTAGCTCTTGTTTCAGGAAAACCCACAAGTTGGTGGGAATCACATCTTTTAAATATGAACTAAAAGCAATATGTTCAGTTCAGGATTATAGAAAGAGGTGTCCAAGGACAAGCAGCAGCTGAGCTTAAGTCATAATAAGCAATAGGTAATGAAATCTACAAGAACAGAAAAGAGCAGGGCAATCTGCCAAATGTCCTGAATACGGTGGAGCAGTCCCAATTTTGAGTGACTGTCACGCTCAGTCAGGATAAAGTCCTGACTTCAGGGACACTTTGGAGGCATGATCCACTTCACAGTGCTGTGTTCATGAAAGAGGGGCTGTGTGCACCTAACAGTAGTACACGCAGCCTAGCCCCATGTATATGACGGGGATGGAAAGAGTTGGAGATCAGCCAAGCACCGTCTAAAGCGATAGCCACGCTGTTGTCATGCCCACTCAGGCAGCATGGTGTGAAAACCACTCTCTAGAAATCCTGTGTTTGCCCCTGTTGTAGAACTTAGATTTGGACGTGTAATTCTAGCTAACTGATTCGTTTAGTGACAGATCAATAGTAATATGAAAATTAATATACAATTTTAGTTAAGTTTTACTATTATTTTGTGACCTGAAAAGCTTCCCAACCTTTTTTCCAGCCTTTCTAGCACCACGATAATAAGCATCTTTTCTTCAAATGTGTCATGATTTCAATACTTTTAGACTGACAAGTGTGGCAGGTTTTTGGCGTATCTGGCTGTGATTGCAGGGATTACAGCTGCACTGGGTAGTATAACCACTTCGATAAGTGAAGCTTGTGACAATGATCCTCAAGTTTTTATAAGTTTTACAGCAGGCGCCAATCTACATTCCACAATCTATCTTCCGCAAAATAGACTCTTTCATCTCGTCCCTTGTGTGGGTGAATAAGAGAGATGGTATTAGGTTCAATACGCTATGCAGGTCTCGGAGGACTGGGAATGCTTGTCCTGCCGCACCTCAGTTGGCGCATAGTAGGATGTGGTTAGCGTCCCAGCGAGGCACAGATCTGCATGATCTTCTAGTATCTAAAATGGTTTCCCAGTATTCACGGACCCAGTTCCTCCTGGCTGGTAGACACACTAAGGGAGATCCTCCCTTGGTGTCACAGGCTGCACAAATTTGGCAACTATTGGTCAAAGTCAGTGATGGCCCCGGTTATGACACAGCCACTCTCCTCTGGTATAATTTAGATTTTGGTGAGTTGGTTAAGATCGAGGGGGAGGGGGAGGGGTGCCTGGAGCAAATATGGAAGCCGCCATATTGGGCAATTGTATGTGGACGGGTTCTCCTTTTCTTTTGTGCAGCTCCAAGGACTGCACGGACTCCCTGGGAGTCGTTTCTTTAAATACTTACAACTCAGGCATGTACTTCCTTCGCAGTTTCGGGAGTCCCAGCTTGAATCTCCTTGCAGACTCTTTAAGGGTGCATTTGGCGAGACTGGGTACTCGGTACCAGATCTCTTCAGTTTGCTTCATCCTGATGGAGGGGCTGAGTGCGGATGATCTTACAAAACTGCGACTCTCCTGGGAGGTCGATCTGGTCGGGGTTAAGGATAAAGACTGCAGTAACATGCTTGAAAGCTGGTAGAAGCTCACTGCATCTGCTAGGTTTTGGCAAATCCAGGTTTTTCTCCTACAAAGAGCCTACTTTACTCCCCTCTGGCTCTCCAAATGTAACAGGGGTCAGTTGGTCCTATACCTGAAATGTGGGAGTCTGAGGGCTGATCTTTGGCATCTGATATAGAACTGTGCTAGAGAGAGGTTGTGGACTGCGTGGTATAACTGGAGGTGGGAGTGACATCAATCATCCTAGACTAAGGGCTAGATTTACTAAGCTGCGGGTTTGAAAAAGTGGGGATGTTGCCTATAGCAACCAATCAGATTCTAGCTGTCATTTTGTAGAAGGTACTAAATAAATGAAAGCTAGAATCTGATTGGTTGCTATAGGCAACATCCCCACTTTTTCAAACCCGCAGCTTAGTAAATCTAGCCCTAAGTCTCTTTGGTCTGGACCTGGTAGGGAAGATACTTAAACTTATCAGACTGCTTATTACCAAGCTATTTATGTTGGTAAAAGTGGAGATTCTGGTGAATGACACTGTTGGTCACAAAAGATTTATATATAGCAGTCGTAGTTTAGTTGATAAATATGAGAAAATATGGTATAGGTGGAGGTCCTCTCTCTATGTGGTGGAGGGGCTGCGGAGGTGGACCATCCTTTGGTGATCTGCCCCATGTAAGCACCAGCCACTACAAGCATAACACTTCCCAGCAGTATTTGGGTCGCAAGAGCCCTCACTGTTGCGCGTGCTTGATGATTACTCTACCTACTGCTACTACTTTGTGCAGTTCCTTTTTTGGGCAGCTACCACTCTCAGAGGCCGCTAGATAAACATGCCCTGTCAGCCATGTTTCTCCCCCTTAATTTTGTTTTATATACTGCATTCTTGATTGCTGATATTTACTGCTATTCTGTGTTTTTCATTGATATTCATGGTACTGCTATTGCCCCTGCGAGGGCTTAGGTTGGTAATGTTAATATTGTGGATAAGAATGTATGTAAAACTCTCAATAAAATTTTTCTGATTTAAAAAAAAAATGGGTCATGATTGCCTGGGTCTTGATATGGTTGGGTGGTTCCCTTTATCTGTGCTAGGAGCAGAGACGTCCTCTCTGTAGAAGGAACACTCGCCACTATCAATGTATATTTTAAAATATCATTATAATATAAAGTAATACAGTTGTTTGTCAACAATACCTCTATAAGTTAAATTAAGTGGGATAAATAAGTCCCTTAATTTCAGTGTATCTGCTTTTCATAAATCTTACCTTTAGTCACCACTGATTTAGTGCAATGCATATCGCTCATCTATAATTACACTGTGCATCTACACTTTATTTTTCCAGAAAAACACACATGGTTATAAGACAATCTGCACTTACCCTATTAAGGGACACAAAGTCTTGATCAAGTGATTTATTTAGTACATTAAAAACTTTCTACCACTAACCAACCATTTCAATGTATCTACATTTTCTTGCAAGAAATAGTTACACTGGTTTTGGTACCTTGTATAATTGTGTGCCAAACATTGGTCTCTACAAATGAAACAAAGTTAGAGAAGAATAGGTCATCTATTACTGTCCCGCGTTGTATTTGTGTACTTTAAATTCTCTTCAGAAGTTGAAATCGTGTGTGTGAGGAGCACTGTTGGGAAGAAGATCTGGCAGAAGAAAGAACAATGTGAGAACATTCTCTGCACATGTCTTTATATCTCCTGGTACAAGTATCAAAGGGAGGCTTCAAATGTGTGCACAGATAAGATAGGTTTTTGGAACACTCATATTCTTTTAACCCAGCAGCCAATTATAGAAGCATTGCAAAGTCGAGCCTGATTTGTTCCCACTGAGTATTCCTTCCACCATGCTGTTTTTTAACCTTTTTCATTGGCGTCCTCAAACAGAAACCTAATGTATGGCGTTTCTTGCTGTAAAGACTCCCATAGGGTTCACTCACAGCAGGCAGTCTTTAATTTCTAGGTGAAAACTTTTTGATTAACGTGGATAGAATAGGTGCATAGTTTCTATTTACAATTTTTGTCTGTTCTTTTTTTACAGTCATAAGTCATAAATTACAGCACTGGTATTGTATTCGGAATATTTCAAAGTATCCATCAGCAATATAATAGGTGCAAGGTTGTTACAGTAGGATTGCTTCTTTGTTTCTCGAAAAATGTTCATAGTCTCAATATACAGTATAGAAGTCTAATATGGCCTGTCTGCATTGTAAGAATGTGTGTTGGTTTTTTCTTGGTTGCTGTCTTGTGGAGAATATTGGGGTCCCAACCCTGAGTCAACATATGCAGGATGGTGCAGTGGCACAACCTGGTGTGTACTAATTGTGTTGTATTGAGGTTGGTGCTTTTCATTTACTTGGTTGTGAGGATGTCATCAGTGGCTGTTCTCCTCATTGGCTAACCAGTTCCTCAGTTATATGCTTTATAGCAGGGGTGTCCAACCTTTTAGCTTCCCTGAGCCACATTGGAAGATGACGAGTTGGTTTGGGCCGCACATAAAATACACTAACACTAATGATAGCTGATCATCCAAAAAAAAACATAGAAAACATAGTTAACATATTAAATTTACTTGGAAATGAAGTTAGTAAGAGTTAGGAAACCTGTTGCAGAATCATGATTAGTCCCATTACCAGCTGCAATTTAACTTACCTGCATCTGCCCCTTAGTGGGGTTCGGGGAGTTAAATGCCAAAAACTTTTTTTCCTCTCTTTCTGCACCCATGAATCATTTTTTTATTGACCAGTTTGAAATGGTCACCAATATAGGTAGCATCAGGAGGACTCATAGAAATCTACAGAGATTTAAAGATAGGGTGGCGGGCAAAATGGCTCATGGAGCAGCCTCCGATGAGGGTAACAGTGGGTGATAATTTCACCCTACTCAGCACTGCACATTTAAAATGGTTTAAAATATTAAAAATACAATCTCTTAATATTTATATTAGATACATACAGAGAACACAGCTAGTTCATAATTGCATGGTGCAGAAAGTCCAAATTCAGAGTAACAACAATAAAATACTGGATAATCTTTCACTGCTGCTGATAGTTCGCGCGGGTGACTCCTCTGTGCTGCGCTACGCAATGGATGTCGGGTGTGATGACGTCACCCCCGCAATTCACTGTGAGCACTGCACAGAGGAGGAGACCAGGGTGGGAGCCGGAGCGCCAGCTGACGTGAACGCAAGGTAAGTATTTTCTTTTTTTTTTGGCAGGATATTTTTTTCATTAACAGCGCTGCCCCCTTGCCACAACCACTGGGCCACATTTACAGGCAGGCTGGGCCGCATGCGGCCCGCGGGTTGGACAACCCTGCTTTATAGGGTGGCTTGGTGCTTTTGTTGGTTCTGCACACGCTGTGCCCTCTGTCTGTATGAGTTCCTAGTATGGTGTTTTTCCCATGTTGTCTTCTATTGTTGTGAAGGAAGAAGATGTGTTGTTAGTTACTCAGGATTTGGGTGATGTTTTAATGTCCAGCGAGGTTCTGGTTGTTGTCTTTGTGGGGTATTGTTTTTATGTGGGTATTAGTAGTAGGTGCTCAGATACTGTTTATGGCTGTTTAAGCTGCTTATAACTCTTTTACTGTTTTAATGGTCTAATCCTATTGGCTAAGTGAAGTACCAAAAAAAGCTTAAGGAATATGTTTAATAAATGAACTATTGAAAGCAGAAGAGCAATAGGCGAGTACAAGAGTTATACCAGCATAGGAGCTTCTATAAGCAAAAGAGCATAAATGAGCAACAGAGCTATTTACAACACGAGCTATAAACAGCTAAACAAGCGGTAAACAGCAGCTCAGCAATTACTAGTAATACCCACAAAAGAACTATAAGCCACAGAAAATTACCACCAGTACCTTGCCGACTTTAAAACATCGCCCACATCCTGAGTAACTAATAACACATCTGCTTCCTTCACAACAATAGAAGACCACCTGGGAAAATCACTATACTAGGAACCCATAAACAGAACGCTCAGAACTAACAGAATCACTAAGCTACTAAAGAAATCCTATAACTAAGGAACCAATTAGCCAATGAGAAAAGTACCCACCAATAACCACCTCACTTTTTAACCAAACCAAGTAAGTGACAACCATCAACCTCAACAAAACAGAATTAGTACACACCTGGTTGCGCTTTGGCACCATCACATTTGTCACTATACAATATGTATTGACTTAAATAAGTGGATATATAATTATCAGTCTTTGGGACAAACTGAAAAAAAGAATTAAAGGAACTCTCTAGCCTTTATCCTTTTTTAGCATCAAATACATGCACGGAAGGTAAGGTAAAAAAAAAGAATACTTACCTTCCACTCTTTTGTTTCCCTGGGTTTGGGAAACACTGGGAAACACGTCCTCTGGGACCCCTAACAGTGCAGGTTTTCCAGGTCACAAGTGAGATTATTAGTACCTGTGACAGGATGGACCGCCTATACCACCCTCACTCTTGTGCTGCTGGGGACAGGCTGGGGTTGCCTTTTCTTTATCCCAAATGCACCCTCTAACCATGGTAGGAGCGGCTTAAGCTGCTGCCACCACTGGACTCCTTAGCATCCAGAACTGTGTATTTCTGGGTAACTGTCGCTGCTAATGTGCCCCCTTGCTGGTGCAATTGGGCTGGTACCCTTGACCTCTTGCCTTCAGATCAGGGTTGCTGTGTTTGGTTCCCCCCTGGCCTATCACACTGGCCAGAGCTGCAGGTAGCAGGCAAAGTGTTGGTACTGGAATGCTGGGTCCAAACCTCAGAACATGATTAGATTAGGGTCTAATCTGCAGGTCACAGTAATTACAACAGGGAATACGTTGTCAAGCAGAATCTTGAAGCAAATGATGTTCATTAGCTCAATAAGGACAGTTCAACACTAGTGTATGGTACTAGTGATCAGAAGGTCAGATGGAACAATAATAAATTTCAGTGCAAACCAGTACTCTTTTTATACAGTTTTGGAGACTTAGCTGGCAGGAGGAAGTCCGTCCTGCTGCCCCTTTAACCAATCTTGACTGATTCATGCAGCCAGCACGTGAATCAGCCAGAGAGGTTAACACCTTTCTACATTGAAGCCTGTGGCAGGGGGGGTGTACTCCCTCCCCCCGTCCACGAGTTGCCAGGGAGAGAGGAGCTTAGCACACTCTCCTCCCTAGTACCAGACTGTCTGAGGCAAGAGATTTATCTTTTGCATCTCAGGCCTAAAACTACTTTTACCGACCCTGTATCGAAGTCTGGCTCTCCCCTCTGGCCGAAAACAGTAACAGGGGAGAGCAGCCAGATCCCGGGGCAGCAGTCCCTGTCTTGTCACTAGCTGAAGCTATTTGAGCTCCAACAAGCGACTTAGCCTCCTGAGTCCATCAGGAGGCGCTGCACCTCCTGCATCTACTTGCATCCAGGAGGCTGGTGTTGAAGTCCCTCCTGCAGCCACTGAAGCTGGTTGCCGGGGGGGGAGGGGTGCTGAAGGATCCATGGCTGCAGCCCCGCTGGACCAAGGTAAGTGCATGTTTTATTACTTATATACAGTCATGACCAAAAGTTTTAAGAATGACACAAATATTGGTTTTTACAAAGTTTGCTGCTTCAGTGTTTTTAAACCTTTTTGTCAGATATTGCTATGGTATACTTGGGTAAAATTACAAGCATTTCATAAGTGTCAAAGGCTTTTATTGACAATTACATTAAGTTTATGCCAGCCAATATTTGCAGTGTTGACCCTTCTTTTTGAAGACCTCTGCAATTCACCTTGGCATGCTGTCAATCAAATTCTGGGCCACATACTGACTAATGGCGGCCCATTCTTGCCTAATCAATGCTTGGAGTTTGTCAGAATTTGTGGGGTTTTGTTTGTCCACCCACTTCTTGAGGATTGACCACAAGTTCTCAATGGGATTAAGGTCTGGGGAGTTTCCATGCCATGGACCCAAAATTTCGATGGTTTGATCCCAAAGCGACTTAGTTATCACTTTTGTCTTATGGCAAGGTGCTCCATCATGCTGGAAAAGGCATTGGTCATCACCAAACTGTTCTTGGATGGTTGGGAGAAGTTGCTCTTGGAAGATGTTTTAGTACCATTCTTTATTCATGGCTGTGTTCTTAGGCAAGTTTGTGAGTGAGCCCACTCCCTTGACTGAGATGCACCCCACATATGAATGGTCTCAGGATGCTTTACTGTTGGCATGACAGGAAACAAAGAATCTGAAAGGGGATTCATCAGAGAAAATGACTTTACCCCAGTCCTCAGCAGTCCAATCCCTGTACCTTTTGCAGAATATCAGTCTGTCCCTGATGTTTTTTCCTGGAGAGAATGGCTTCTTTGCTGGCCTTCTTGACACCAGGCTATCCTCCAAAAGTCTTCACCTCTCTGTTCATGAAGATGCACTCACACCTGCCTGCTGCAATTCCTGAGCAATCTCTGACTGGTCGCGCCCCGATCCCGCAGCTGAATCAACTTTAGGAGATGGTCCTGGCACTTGCTGGACGTTCTTGGGAGTCCTGAAACCTTCTTCACAACTTTTGAACCTCTCTCCTTGAAGTTCTTGATGATCCGATAAATGGTTGATTTAGGTGCAATCTTACTAGCAGCAATCTCCTTGCCTGTGAAACCATTTTTGTGCAAAGCAATGATGACTGCACGTGTTTCCTTGCAGATAACCATAGTTTACAGAGGAAGAACAATAATTTCAAGCACCACCCTCCTTTTAAAGCTCCCAGTCTGTTATTCTAACTCAATCAGCATGACAGAGTGATTTCCAGCCTTCTCAACGTCAACATTTTCACCTGTGTTAACGAGAGAATCACTGACCTGATGTCAGCTGGTCCTTTTGTGGTAGGTCAGAAATGCAGTGGAAATGTTGTTTTGGGGATAAAGTTTATTGTCATGGCAAAGAGGGACTTTGAAATTAATTGCAATTCATCTATTCACTTCATGACATTCTGGAGTATATGTAAATTGCCATCATTAAACAGAGGCAGCAGACTTTGTGAAAAATAATATTTGTGTAATTCTCAAAACTTTTGGCCATGACTGTTACACGCATTTTACACGCTAAATTCACATTTCACATTTTAAACACACATAGTTAGGTGCCGGGAGTTAACCCATTCAGCGCTGCGCGTGGGTTCTCTACCGGAACTGCAGCGTCTATACACATCTTAAACATTTATTTAAATATATATAGAACAACTCTTCACGCTAGCGCCTCTACATTAAATATACATTTATTAAATACACTCCATTCACTTAACACTAGCACCAGGGTTAATCCATTCAATGGTGCGTACTGGTTAACTACCGGCACTGCAGCGCACATATGAGTATACATTTCCCTTTTAATAAATAAAATACCTAGGCATTTACATTGTTCACGCGGCGCCTAGCGCCAGTTACTTAACCCTTCCGGCGCTGGTGTCAATTTCAAGATGGCCACTGCACAGTACTCGGGGAGCCAACCACAGTACCACTTGTGGATCTTTCAAAATGTATCAAGTCAGTAATGAATACACCTGTGCTCCAGCAAAGAGATATGGAAAACATGCATTGTTAGGAGTCTTTGAGGACCAGGTTTGGGAAACACTGTTCTATACCAATGCTCCTCAACCAGTGTGTTTCGTGCCACGAGATGAGATGTTGCTAAGTCTGCAACGGTGCAATGCCTCCAATAGGAGAAAAAGCACAAGAATTATGTCGGTACATGTGCCATACTATCGGTTAACTGGAAGACCTTTCCTTACGGAAATAATTTCACCATTTGTTCCATGTCTTCTTTGTAAAATATTTTAGTGAAATAAAGAGTTCATTATTATTATGTAACGGGTGTGACACTTATGAATGTATCGCGTACGTATGAGGTTCCCGCAAGCGTTAATTTCTGTTTTTATTGTATATTTCTGTGTTTAGTGTGTCATGGAATTCTGGTAAGGGCTTAGGTGTGCCGAGGGTGAGAAAAAGTTGCGGAACACTGCTCTACACCAGTCAGTCTATCATATCTGACAGAAGAGTCGTTACTGCGCAGGCAGGTCTGTTTAGTAACTTAACAAAAATTAAATAACAGGGAACTCCTGCCATAATTGCAACCAGGTCCAGGCTCGTCAACTCCTACCATGATGACGAGCAGCCCCAGGCTGGATTCCCTAGGGAGATGGGGTTTGCAAAAAAAAATAATAGCCCCCCTCCTATGGGTACCCAGCCCTGTGCCGGAAGTACTAGGGCCCTTCCCACACCCCTGGGCAGTGTGTGTGGGGTAATAAAATATAGTTGTATAATAAAGATACCATTTTGTGTTACTACAGATCCCAGAAACCCCAGGCTGCCATTAACAGTTTGGGCATGCTGGTGCTAGTAGTACTAGAAGAACCAGCATACCTATGAATGCTAGGGCATGCTGGCACTTGGAGAACCACAAGTACCAGCATTCAATTACACCCAGGGCCCACTATGACCTGTAGTGCACCAAGACAAAATTTAAATAAACCACAACCTTGTTTCAAAAATAATTTTATTCCAAAACAATAATAAAAAAAACTGTGGTATTCACCAAATTGCTTATTCTTGATCTGTTATTAGTCGTGGTTGTCCCCAAAATATATACCTAATAAATGTATTCTGATGGCCCATGGTCTTCCCCCCAAATAATACCTAATACATTTTTTCCAATGGTCAGTGTTTGTCCCCAAAAATAGCTGTATTGTGCCAGGGTTAATGTTTGTGTTATTGGGTTTTTTTTTTGGTTTTTTAAATATTAACTATTTTGTGCCTTACCCGCCGCCTGCATTGCTGGCGAGTCCAGTGGCTGCAGCTGGCATTGCACTTTGAATGTGGACATTGTGACTGTTGACATTATTACTGTTGACAGTCACAATGTCAACATTTTAAAGATGTCGACAGAATGAATCTGTTGACATTCTGTCAACATTTTTCAACAGATTCCCCGTCGCCGATATGACTGCATCCCCATAAGAGACACACTTCTTTTAAGTAAGTGTCTGATGCCAGATCTCTGAGCTTATGGCACCCTATGTCTAAAGAGCAATCCTAAAGGTGGGTACACATAGAGCCGTAACGAGGCAGGTGCGAGCGGTGCCGCCGCCCAGGTCGCAGTCGCAATGGGGCGCAGTGGCCACCCGCACCTGCCTCTGTGTGAGGAATAAAAAAAAATAAAAAATTAAACAGACCTCAGATTCAGACTGCCGGCCGCCCGGCGCATTCAAGATGGCGGCCGGCACCCGACTCCTCCTACTTTTGAACTCTGCCCTCTGTCCCTTACACATACAAACCTTTTCCAGGCTTCCTGCAGACTCTCCTTGCCGCTGTCTGTACTTATACTGGAAGCTTCTGTGCCTGACATGTGCAGTGTTTGTAGCTGGTTAGGTAACAAGTGGTTTTGTAACTGTTATTTAATTGCATGCATCTTCCACTCTCCACACTGGTGAGTGCTGCTTTCATAACATTAATTTGTGCAGCAGAAGGCGGGATGTTTAAATCAGTCACTAGATACAATGCTTGTGTCAGTCATATTGTGAAGGCAGCGTGTCAGTCTGTATGGAAAATGTACATTGAAATATTGGCAATATTAGCAAGTTGGAAAACTAAGTTCTCTCCAACAGAAACAAAATATGGCTCCAAAATGTAGCTATCAAGTCCTGTAATGCAGGTTACAAAACTTGTGGTTCTCCAGCTAATGTGGAACTACAAGTGCCAGCATGCTATGCCAGCGCAGATCGGACATTCAAGGACTTGTTGGTCCACATCAGCACAGGCATGCCTTCCTCTCTTATTGAGCTGTAGTTGCAAAAACTAATGATACCTATTTATATAGTGCTCTTTAGTGTGTCTCCAAGGCATCTTTTATATTGATCACAGTTTTAGAAGACTTAGGGGTATATTTACTAAACTGCTGGTTTGAAAAAGTAGAGATGTTGTCTATAGCAACTAAACAGATTCTAGCTCATTTTATAGCATGTACTAAATAAATGATAACTAGAATCTTATTGGTTGCTATAGGCAACATCTCCACTTTTTCAAACCCACAGTTTAGTAAATATACCCCTTAGTGGCTTATTTTTCCAACATCGAAAAGTCGTATTGCTGGTGTAAACATGTTTTCGCTGGCAATTTTTTGTATTGCCTTATACATCAAAGCGCTACTGTCAGTGTTAGCACTGCTGACGATAACTTCATCATGCATGGGAAAGCCTATTTTGGAAGTGTTGCGGTGGTACAAATAGCACTGCAATACTTGTCATGTTATCACTATCTCATTGTGGTGATAACAGTATACAATCATTGAACAAAATGCAACAATCTGCTTGGCTATTGCGCGATAGTGTATGTATGTGCTGCAAGCACTGTAAACCTAGAAGCAAATTCATACTTCTGGGTCCAATGCAGAGTAGAACGCAACTTCGTCTTAATTTCTGGCCCAAAAATGCGCACTCAAAAATAGCATATTTCCCTTATTCTACATATGCTGAGCTGCACAGATTACAAGATGCAATCAGCTCTGCATCTGTAGCATAATTTGTCAGGCTGGTACAAAAAATGTATCTCTAATATGAATAGCTGCATCTCTGTTCAGGTCTGCATTGGCACGCAATTCTGCAAACACGCCCTTACTGTACTCGGCCAAAATGTTAGAACACCCCTCCAGAGCTGTAACTAGGCAGGTGTGGGCGGTGTCGTCACCCAGGGCGCAAGCCCAAGGGGGCGCAGCGGCCGCCCGCTACCTGCCTTTTTACTGACAGCTAACAGACCTCAGAATCAGACTGCCGGCCGCCCGGGGCTATAACTTAACTGTGGGGCTGAGTTTGGTGAGGAGGGCTATTTATTAAATGTGAATATGAATTATTTAATTTCGGGGATAGTTGTCGGAAATGGTTATATTTATTAAACGTAAATGCTATTTAATTTATTGCTGGGGCTGTTTGGAGGGAGGGAAATAGGTTTATTTATTAAATAGGAATACTATTATTTTAATGTTGGCGCTAATTATTAGTTTTCTAAATTTCATGCACAAATTTTCTTTTCAAAATAGGGCCCCCAACATTGCAGGATCCAGATACTTCCTATGCACTGAAGCTATGCTGTGCTGTCCCTGGACATCTTACAGTAAGTAATTTTTCAGAAACTACAGTTACACACACTGAGCACACACACACAGGTACAGATACTGGGCATACATGCACTGGTACATACACTGGACAGACACTCTGGGCAATTCAATTTGTTTTAGTGAGCTTTATTTCAATAACCAATTCATTTTTTTATACAGCTAGCCCCATTTTTTATACAGCTAGCATGTGATAGCTGCATTTAAAGTACTTTGGTTCTATGGATGCTCATTACATAAAGATACTTACAAAGACAGAACATGAAGAATGGGGAGTGAGGGGGATTCAGTGCGGTCTAAAACTTGTAAAGCACTAGCCACTCCCTCACAGTAGGTTGACCACGCCCACTCGATGATTGTCACTCCCACTTAGATGGGGGGCGCCGGTGCCCTATCTCGCCCAGGACACTAGAATGTCTAGTTACGGCACTGGGTACACACTACAGGTTTTTCGTCCAATAATCGCCTCAACCAGTCGACATACGACCACCAAAGTCGGGTCAGTGTGTGTAGTGACACGGTGGTCAAAAGTCTTCCCAAATGGTCGATTGTCGCCTCACTTAGTTGGTCGCACCATTCAATATTTTCGTTCCAATCTCCTTTTAAACGTGTAGTGTGTATAAATTTGCAATCAATCCACAATAATTCTCCAATACTTCCTCGAGCTGGGGCTCCGTTGGGGGTGTGTATGGAGATTACAGATGCGTGTACCTGTCCCACGTGGTGAGGTGTCCGCACATCACTGACTTGTTAATTAGATAATTGTAATGGAATAGCTATATCAGTAGTCTACTGCATAGATGGCAGCCAGTTTAATAAAGTGTAGTGTTATAACAAAACAACGTTTTATGTGTATTGCTTATATCTGCCTTCTAAATTATGTCTCTGTACCACCTTATTTTCCACGCAATACACATTGTTTTGTAGAGCAAAATATGTGTATGTTGTTTGTTGTTCTTCTACTGTATCCATTGTAGGGAAAAAAGTATTAATGAATGAAGAGACAGTGATGTCTTCTCTTTTTATGCGTTTTTGGGTGTTAACTATAGTGAAAGCTCTGCCCCTTTATGGTAATGGATTTGGGTTTATTGTTAAATGAACCGCAAATGTCGCTTCAGTGTGTACAAAAATAAAATCATTGTCCACGACAATATGGCTGTAAAAAGTCGCTGCCGGGACATTCACTCTTCCCTTTATCAGCTAAATCGAAGGCTAGCGTGTATGCAGTTTATAGACCGAGCGATCGGACTATCGATCGGATTGGCATAAAAATTGGCATAAAAAGTTGATGGAAAATTAGGCAGTGTGTGCCCAGCTTTACCTTTGAAGCCTCGCCATTTTATCAATCTCAGTTACATTATATATCAGTCTCTACACAACTTGTAACATTTTAAATGCAATGTGTTTATTCAGCATGTATAAACATAATGTAATCTGCCGTTCCAGCTTTCACTTGCAGACTTGACTAATGAAGGTCAGTGGCCCAAAACCTTTTATAGTAATTTTGTATTGTTATCCATTAATGTTATCACCTATATGTTACATTTGTTGTGGAGTCTTCTGTTTTGTTTTTAACCACAAAAATGTATCCTGTGCCATGGATAGTGATTGATATGAATCATTCTAAAAAGTTAAATTGTGGAGAGGGTTTCCAGATGGAGTAGAGTTTATTGCAGCAAATGGCTCACCATGGCTATGGATTGAGTCGAGAATTTTTGTTATCTTGTTATCAAATTTCCAATCCGTTTAAAGCAGCTTATACTATAATATATACTTATAATATATTTTAGGTGCAAAAAAACCTTTTGTGCAATGGTCTGCAACAAACATCTGTGATCCAGGGATGATTGGGGAAACTAATAAGAGGGTTTAATCAATTACCAAGCATTGCATTCTCTCTTCTAGCCATAAAGACTAAACATTAAACATAAGTATGCTAGTCAGCATACTCCTAATAGTCCTGATTACTGGGGTCGAGCTTATTGGGAAATTGGGCGTGTCATCACAGACAGTGAACATGGTTGGATGGATCTGGGTGGAATTTCGACAAACGAGGTGTGGTTTAAGCAGATCATGGACTGAGATTATTTTATCCCGAGATTGTTGTGTTAAATCGTGAAGTATGCTATCAGTACTGATAAAGACAACAATGGTTTATTTATAGCAGTAATAATATTCAATATAATGTCATGCAGCACATTCTTTAATAAATGTTGTTGCAAGATGCAGTATGTGTATAATATATTATATCCGCTTCCTTTATCAGTTGGAGTACCACAAGGCTCAGTCCTAGGTCCTCTGCTATTCTCTATCTACACCACTTCTCTTGGAAAACTAATAAGCTCCTTTGAATTTCAGTATCATCTCTATGCGGATGATACACAAATCTATCTATCCTCTCCTGATCTTTCACTATCTGTGTTGTCTCGCGTTACTGACTGTCTTTCTGCCATTTCCTCTTGGATGTCTTCTCGCCAACTCAAACTCAATCTTTCAAAAACTGAATTAATAATATTCCCACCCGAAGAACAGAAGTTTCCTGCCTGACATTTCTATTTCTGTTGATAACCATAAATCCCACCCCGCAAGCTCGTTGCCTAGGTGTAATCCTTGATTCACAACTGTCGTTTATTCCCCACATCAACTCTATATCTAAATCATGTTACATACACCTAAAGAACATTTCCAGAATACGCACATATCTGACACAAGACACCGCAAAAACATTAATTCATGCACTCATCATCTCCCGCATCGACTATTGCAATTCCCTCCTTACTGGTCTTCCCAAAGTCAGACTTGAACCCCTACAATCTATTTTGCACACAGCGGCTAGACTGATTTTCCTTACAAACCGTTATTCCTCTGCTGAGCCACTCTGTCAGTCTCTACATTGGCTGCCTGTATTTCAACGAATCCAATATAAAATTCTTCTACTAACATACAAGGCCATCAACAAAATTGCACCGACATACATTTCCTCACTTGTCTCGAAATATCTCCCTACTCGACACCTCCGTTCTGCACAAGATCTACGTCTCTCCTCCACTCTCATCACATCCTCCCATTCTCGGTTACAGGATTTTTTCCGGGCTGCACCTACTTTGTGGAATTCCCTCCCTCGCACAGTAAGACTTTCCTCTAGTCTTCAAACCTTCAAGCGTTCACTGAAAACCCACCTCTTCAGACAAGGTTATGATATTCCTCAACCATCATCTTAATTTCCCTAGATTACCCTATTACCATCCTCTACACAGCTAACGCAAGACAACAACCTTCTGACCAACATTGCAACACACACAGCCCACTCAGTACTTTTACCTTTGCAGTCTGGCTGGTCCATTGTGCAATATGATGTAGCACATGCCCTTGTGTTTCTAACTCCCATTGTCCTATAGATTGTAAGCTTTTGAACAGGGTTCTCTTACCTCTCTGTCTGTATGTATTACCCAGTATTGTCTTATTAATGTTTGTTCCCAATTGTAAAGCGCTACGGAATTTGCTGGCGCTATATAAATAAATGTTGATGATGATATAGATATACATATTATATATATATATATATATATATATATATATATATATATATATATATATATATATATATATATATACACACACACACACACTTGAAGAAAGGTACAGTTTTAGTTTATGCGTTTTAAACCTAATGTCGTCTATAAGAAGCCTAGACCTCCAATTTAAAACCTTTAACATGTTTCCAGTGTCCCAATTGCAACATAAGTTAAAATCTGTGTGAATCCTAAAAAGAGTAATAGGAAAAAAAAAACTTCAGTAATTTTACTGGAATGTACAAGTGGCCACTAATATATTGGGAGATCCTGTTGTATAATGAAAACAACAAGTAATAAATATATATGGAACATAAAAAAACCAAAAAACATTTTCTTACTCCCCGGGTGTCACAAATCATTGCCATTAAACATTTTTAAAATCCCAGAAATCATCTTTTTTTTTTTTTTGCGGTATAGGGTTAAACAAAACTGGACATGTAGCAAAATAGTCATGATTTCTAAAAAATGAAACATAAGTATATTTTCAATTGGAACAATGTAATTGGTTTGAGTATTGATAAGTACCTAAATTCAGTGTTGTATATGTAAGTGGCCCATGCTACAGCACGGCCATATTTACAGAATATCTTATTTTACTACAATCCTCACCTGATGCTGAGATAATTACTGGAGTGTGTTGTATAAGTCAGTAATAGATTCTCTCTTTAGCATGAATAGCTGCTCTGGGTGGTTTCATAATTTACAGTCACTCATCACATTTCCATACAATTTCCAGATACCGTGTTCTGCTGCACACGTAGAACTTGTTAGATATGCCCAGGAAGGACTAGAATGCCCAAGAATAATGTCCAGCAAACATCCAGCAACATGGAGTCTACCCAGAGATATTGCACCAGCAAAATGTTTTCTGCCAGTTATATGGCCCAGTAAGGTGTCTATGCCAGGGATAATGTTCAGAAGGATGTAGTATAATGTCAGTAATATACCTGCACAGAATAATATACTAGTAATATATAAGGTATAATGTAATATGTACATAGTCATTTCCAGTATAGTGTAGAATGCCAATAATAATGCCCAGCAGAGGGTAGTATGCCAGAAATAATTCCCAATAATTTACCAAAAATAATATCCATTATAATGCAATATACTATGATTAATGCCTCATGAGAAAGTAATATGTCAGTATTAATTTGAGTAATGCCCTGAGATGCTTATTCCCCCAACAGTGATATTACCAACACCTCATATGTCCAGCACTTTCCCAGTTGACACTGCCTCCTACTGCTCTGTGCCAGTGCTCATTATTACCCATTACACGACATTGTCCTGCCAGCAGACAGCTTGTAATTGGTTCCCACAGTGACCAGTCAGAGGCCTGCAGTGCATCATTTCAGTTTGTGTGTGAGACCAAGGGGTAAATGTATCAAGCTACGGGTTTGAAACAGTGAAGATGTTGCCTATAGCAACCAGATTCTAGCTGTCATTTGGTAGAATGTACTAAATAAATGGTAACTAGAATCTAGTTGGTTTAGGCAACATCTCCTCTTTTTCAAACCCACAGTTTGATAAATTTACCCTCAAGTGTTGTTGGGACATTCCTATCAAAACAAGGTCAGAATCAGCAACCATGGCCTAGTTGTGACCAGGCCAAGCCTCACCAGCTGCTGCAGTTTTATCTTAATGTATTTTTTATTTGTTTTGTTTTTTTATCTAATGTATCGTGTAATGTGTAGGCACTATATAAATAATGGAAAATAAATGTCTGCTGCCTGTTCTACCCACCATTAGGCTGGGTACAGACTACAGGTCTTTCACCTAATTACCGGGCCAATCACATGATAGATGACCGTTCGGCTCGATATCGCATCAGTGTGTAAGCCTCAACGATGAACAATCATCGCTCCAAAGCTCATCGTATTGTATGATTCGATTTTTGAACTGGACTAAAAATGTTCTTTGAGGATGAAACAATGTCATTCCAATTCTGCAGTGTGTATGCACTCAGGACCGGCAATGTCCTTACATCTCTATGGAGTGTGCAGGGTAACAATCTTGTCAGCTGATGGTTAAGACAGATGAAGAACACAGATCTGAAGGTAAATCCTGTGAAACATGTACAGTGTGTACACATGGATCAGCACACTGATCAGGACTTTCAGTCATTGGTAAAATCGTTAATGATATCACATCGAGAAAAATGTTCTGTAGTGTGTACCCAGCCTTAGTCTGGAGATATATATGATGCTAAATGCCTCTCCCCCAATCAGATGCCCAGCTATGCAAACAGAATGTGTTAGAGAAGACTTATTTGCCATTAGATTTTTCTCACTATCTAGTTAATTAAATAAGTTAGAAACCCATTAGTGACAGGTTCTTTTGAAAGGATAATTTTATTCCCCTCCCCTCACTGTAATTCTGCTATTTTATTATTTTATAGTCATTATATAAAGTCACTCAGGATACTTTAACCAAGTTAAATGGTTTCCATTATCAAATGTTAAGAGTTTATTTGTGGAAATAAAAGCAATCCCCAAAATGTACGGGAATAACTGTAGCATTAGCTCACATCAAATAAAAAATTCTTCTCTAAGCTTCTTGCTATTGCTATGGTATCTCTGAGATCTCCCCGGGAGAACTATCTGGGTTCTGATGTCAGATGCTTTGTTCCCTGTAACAGCCAGAGGGATGCTAGTGTCTCCTTGTTCAGATGGTAGATCTTGAGTGTCTTTATAAACTGGATCAAAAACATGACTGCTTTCACCAATTGAAATGTTTTGTAGATGCTTTGACAGCGTGTAAACTGAAGGCACTTGGTGTCTCAGATTCATAACTCTATGTCCAGTATCCACGTTGGTCTCTGTCTCGTCTGTTTGTAGACGGTGCCTTGGAATCAGTTTTGGAAGCTTGCCATCCTTAATGTCACATAAGGTTTGTCTTTGATCTGACGTGTCACATAGTGTTTTAAAATCTTGTTTGAATTTCAAGTTTCCTAGCACAATCTGTTCCTCCGAGTGTGTATTTTGGGTCGGGGGTGTAAATGAAGGTATTTGAGCAGTGGAGGGATTTGACCAAATCTCAGAAGCAATAGTGTCATCACCTTCAGTCACCGTGTTTGTGTCAGTAACCTAATTACAAAAAAAATAAGTTACATCTTGCTCCAAAGTTAAAATACAACATGTTTTAATCTAAGTCAGTAACAACAGAAATATGTATAAATGAACATGGGAATTTGCTACTCTATTTTAGGGGAAGAGATTTTTTTTAATTTGCTCTTAACGACTCCATTTAAGTGCTGCAGATGTAAGGAGCAGTCAATGCACAATCAATGGGTACATATCTATTATATGAATAACATAAGGGTTTACTTACTAACGCTGCATTTAGTTGACAACTTGCACTGAAACAAAACAACCAATCAGACCATTGCTGTCATTTTTGTACGCGCACTAGACAGGTAAACGCAACTTACTAATTAGTTGCTGTGGTTCAGTGCAAATATTGCACCTAAATGCACAATTAATGTGTTACTAGAACTGTGCATTTTTATGTAATTTAACTAGACAAAAACGTAACCCCAAGCTAAATCTAGGTGGCAGTAGTGAGGATATATGTTAACCTTAGACAATAATTTGTGTTTCTAAGAAAATTATTTTTCATTATGTCCAGCATATAATATTTTTACATCTGTTCAGTATACTGTCATATTTCTGCCACTGAGTGGGTGAGTGAATGCAACGCTGTGTACGAAGCAAATTACAGCAAACATTTTGGTAAATAAAAAAAATGAGATTCTAAAATGTATGTAATACATTTATATAAATATATATTTTCATTTATCGCTTTCAAATGCATAAATTGGTTCCTCCTACACCTGGTGTTGAAATCTTTATACTTTTATTTCATGTGTTTTGATCCAGACTGCTGTACGTCAGTACTGTCTATCAGGGCATCTCTTAGATCTCACACGACACACTCATGAGGCTATATTTACTAAACTGTGGATTTGAAAAAGTGGAGATGTTACCTATAGCAACCAATCAGATTCTAGTTATCATTTATTTAGTACATTCTACAAAATGACAGCTAGAATCTGATTGATTGCTATACCCCATAGGGTAAGCAAGGCAAGGTTCTCAGTTTGCTTCTTGGCGCCCAGCCTGTTAAATGCCTGCCCTTATACTTCTTGTTGCCACACTCTGCAGTTACTGAAGTGGCAATCATTACATTAGGAGTGCCATTGCTGACAATGTGAGTGGAGGATACATCTTCTCCTTCCTCTACTCCATTCACACTTTCAATCACCCCACTGCTGATACAATGATTGTAAGAGGAAGCACATGTGATTTTTGTGTCACCCTGCTCTTCTTCCAGCAATCAATGTCTGCAGAGCGCGCTGCCTGGAGCTGATCTCTTGTAGGATAACATAACAAAAACAATAAATATAAGACACACTATTCTTATGAATTGAAGTGCCAGGATTAATTATATTTACCTTTTATACAGTATATTAAAATCAGATTTTGGTGGTAGCTTTCCCTTATCCCCTTCTCTTATTATGTATATATACATTAGAAAACATATTAAAAAAGAAATAGAAATGGTAACATGTTTAGATGACCAAGGCAGCATTCATTACCAAAAACAAGATTTTGTTGCCATCATAATCTTGTGTTTGCCATCGAGCGTCACTGATTGGCATACAAGGGTAAGGTAGCAAGGGAACCAGCTGTCCTATTGCTTTTATGGTGAACTGAAGAGCACAGGAATCTTTCACGTGTATGGACACCCCTGGGGGCAACTGTTTTAAGGAGAACTGTATGGATGTGTGTCTGGTAGACTGTAAAACAAAGAAGCAGAATCTGGCCTTCTGGCTGGTTGCCTCCGTCCCCAGAATCAGTTCATAAAGTCTCACTGCATCCTCATAGTTATCAAAACTACAGTACAGGGTAACTCTTAAGATCTCAGTGCCATAATGTACTCGTCTTATTCCCCACACTGGCATGTGTGCATCCAGACAGTAAAAATCATCACATGAGGAGGATGGTCCTTGGTTGAGCTCAGTATTGATATGAATCCAAGGTGGGAGCTGGAAAAAGCTTTGCAGGAGAGATATCCTTTCTTCACCTCGGTCCTCGCGGAGAAAGAGTGTCACAGAGATCCCTGGAAACTCACGTCTTCTCTTCCTGCCCTCATATCGCTGGACTGGAGCTGCTCGTTCTGACACCAGAAAGAGACGCGTATCAAGATAGAGTACATGGAGAAGACTGTCCACTGCTTGCTGGAACACCAAAGAGTCATCTGAGCTAGCAAGAAGGTGGATGGTGACAGACAGAACGGCGTGACTGCTGGTCATCTAAAAGCAGTGTACAAGATGTTATTTGTAGAATGATAGAAACCAATAATCCATTTTACATTAAAGAGGTTTTACACATTCAGACAAACTTAATTTAATGGATTGTGCATGGTGTCCTGCAGGATTTACTAAATACGTTTGCTTCTCCCCCTCAGCTATGCTCTATTTACTGCATACAATTTTATTTGAGCATTACATTCAATCTATCTGAACCTGGAACCCCCTTTTAATGTAAATATACATTTACAGTAACTATTGTTTGTATATAAGTCAACAGCTAACACACATTTTTTCTCTAGAATATTGTAAAGGAAAACACAATTTGTGCATAAAGACATACATGAACTGGACCGGCAGCTATGTTGCAACACTAAGGGGTAAATGTATCAAACAGAGTCTTCCAGCGGGTTTGAAAAGTGGAGATGTTGCCTAAGGCAACCAATCAAATTCTAGCTGATTGGTTGTACTGAATAAATGATAGCAAGAATCTCATTGGTTTTTCAAACACACTGAAAAACTCTCAGCTTGATACATTTACCCCTTGGAATGGTAACAAACGCTCATCAACAGATGTACAGCTAAGGTCTACCAGAATCAATAATGTGCTACCACTGGACGTGTGTATGACCTAGTTGCTGAGATGACTTTGATTGTATTTTAGCCAAAACAGAATAGTTATTATTACTTTTACTGGAATCGCTCAAAATATAGTGTACAGGCTTTACAACCTTGCAGAAATCTCTCTTATAGAATAGTATGTCATTAGTTCCATCACACTTTCTATAATGATATGACAGTTATATCATTTTTGGGTTCCTTTATGTTACAACTCATCAACTGCACTACACTGATCCTTCTGCCTGGAGGGGTCTAATACATAGACCAGGTCACTTCAACAATAATATTCAGTTTTAAAATGTGTTCTGTGATAGATTTTATAAAACGAAACCAAATCCATTAGTGGGGGGTGTAGCCTATTAGGAAGATTTTAAAGGAAAGAAGATTGCAGGTGGCCCAGTGATCCAGCCCAAGGTAGCCCACTATGTGACCGGCCCAGGGGGCAGCTGCCCAATCCTACCACTGTCTATTAGCTTCTAACTACAAATGGAATCTTAACTTTCCTGTTTGACTGCACATACTTTCATATAAGCAGGAAAAGTGCCACTTCCTTTCATTGTGTCTTTACTCACTGTAAAAATTGGTAGACCGAATGGAAATTCCCAACTCTCCCACAGTGTTTATATTACACCTGTAACAATATGTTTCAGACACTAATTTTAAATAATTTTATTTTCACTGATAACTGTTGGATTTGTTTGCTGTGCGTTCAGAGAAAGAGCTGGAGTTAAACGGACATTCTGGATGTCGCATTTTTCTTGCCAATGAAATGGGGTCATCAAAAGATATTTTGTCGTACATAGATGACCGCTACAAACACATAGTACATAGGGTGTAGAAATGTTGCATACAGCACAAGCACTCTTGTGTGACAGCATGTACCACCTACTACTACGTGCAGTAACAGCCTCGGAAGCTCAGCTGAACAAACTGTGTAAAACTGTCTTTGGGGCACAAATGATGTTAGCATGTGTCTAATCTTGTGTAAAGGAGACAGATTTGTGGAAGGTGCATGGACTGTAGGGTAACCACGAAGGCATCTGCAGGGGTTATAAAAGTTTACTCCTTGTAATGGGAGTGCCTGGGTCTGGCTGGAGTGTGGTGTTGCTTGTAGCTGGGGAAGTGTGATTTTTGCACCCTGGGATAGATATTTAAATAAGTTTTAGTGGATTTATAGTGAACATAGTGTGGTTGAGTGGGTCAGCTGTGGGCCACAGAGCCTTTTCCGTTCATCATCATCATCATCATCATCAGCTATTTATATAGCGCTACTAATTCTGCAGTGCTGTACAGAGAACTCATTCACATCAGCCCTTGCCCCATAGGAACTTACAATCTAAATTCCCTAACATACACACAGACAGACAAACAGCGACTACGGTCAATTTGGTAGCCAATTAACCTACTAGTATGTTTTTGGAATTTGGGAGGAAACCGGAGCACCCGGGGGAAACCCACGCAAACACGGGGAGAACATACAATCTCCACACAGATAAGGCCATGGTCGGTAATCAAACTCATGACCCCAGTGCTGTGAGGCAGAAGTGCTAACCACTAGGCCACTGTGCTTCCGTTGCAGAGTTACTTCACTTTTACATATCCTTGAACGTGCTATACTTTTTATCTCTGCCTATACTTTCAATGAAACGCCTTTTGTGCCTTCCTCGTGCATTTTGTACTGGTAAGAGTATCTTTGTGTACACAAATCTCAAGGTAGTAAAGATACACACACATGTGGCACAGTTATATAGAAAGTCCTAGGGGCAAATTTATCAAGCTGTGGGTTTGAAAAAGTAGAGATGTTGCCTATAGCAACCAATGAGATTCTAACTGTCATTTTGTAGTATGTACTAAATAAATGATAACCAAGGGCCTGATTCATTAAGGATCTTAACTTGAGAAACTTCTTATTTCAGTCTCCTGGACATACCCATGTTACAATGCAAGGGGTGCAAATGAGTGTTCTGTTTTGCACATAAGTTAAATACTGACTGTTTTTTCATGTAGCTGTCACGAGCCACGGCGGTACTCACAGCCGCCGCGGCTCGCTTCCCGTGCGCCCTGGCGTCCTGGCCGTCACCATGACGACCGGGACATCACTTCCTTTCAACTCCCGACCGTTGCCGAGGTAACGGTCGGACGCCCCACAGTGTAGCGCCGCGTCCCGGCAACAGGGGACAGCCGGGCGCATGCGCAGAAATATATAATCGCCTGGTGGCTATCTGGCCCTGATTTATTAATTAGTCAGCCCTTGGGTCCGCTTGCAGAGCTAGGCTCTGATTGGTCCTCTTGTATACTTAGGGCAGGGAGTTCTGCAAACTCACTGCCGGTTATAGCTTCTGTGCTCCAGTCTGCTGACCTGCTTGTTCCTGTTCCTGTATTCTGATACTGCTACTGATTTCCCGTGTATGACCCTTGGCTTTGAATTGGACTTTGCTTGTGTTTCCTGTGACCCTGATCTCTGGGCCTGTTTACCGTTTCTGCTATCCGCCTGTGACCCCTGACCTCAGCTTGTTTACCGATACTGTTGTCTGCTGCCGGCCCTTGACCTCTGCGTGGACCTCACTCCGCTTGCCTGGGTTCTCCCCAGCCGGTACGCACTTCACGACCCTCTGTCAGTCTGCGGCCCAGTCTGTCCCCACCATCAGGGGCTCCAGTGAACACCTGATTGGCAGAGTAGATTCCGGGTTGTGTTGTGCCGGCTGGAGGGGTTCCTAACAGTAGCACACAAATATCAACTTTAAATTTCAGTGTACAAATAAGCTATCAAGTATTTGTGTATTACATGAAAAAAACAGTCAGTATTTAACTTATGTGCAAAAGAGAATACTCATTTGCACCCCTTGCATTGTAACATGGTTTTGTCCAGGAGACTGAAATAAGAAGTTTCTTAAGTTAAGATCCTTAATGAATCAGGCTCCAGAATTTGATTGGTTGATATAGGCAACATCTCCACCTTTTCAAACCCGCAGTTTAGTAAATATACCCTCTGATGATGATGATGTCCTCTCACTCTTATGATTTATTCAAGACACAAATGAGACTCGAGTAGTATTTTAGGCCGAAATGAAGGGGGTATTACAATAGTGATAGCTGACAGAAAAAAGATATTTACTGTTGTTACCATGTACATTTCCATCTTGGCCACCAATCCCGTAAATCGTTAACGTGGGATCTGGGTGTGCATTTTGTAAAGCACGTAGAGGACTTTTGTGTAAAAGAAATGTGCTGCCTGTTCACATAATCTTTCTGTAGAAATAACAAAACAATGATTTATTAAATCAAACTGTTAACTTGAAAAGATTAATTCTTAACTGTGAAACATATTGTTAAGTTACCTTTCTTGTTTCATTCTAGTTGACATTTTGAGCCTGATTCATATTCAGATACAACCTGCACGCAACTGTTTTAAAAAAAGAGCAGGGAACATGAGCGTAGTTCCAGCCATATTCAGATCCAAGCGGATCTCAAGTAACCATTTCCATTTGTATCTGCCTAAATGTTACTTGCCGTATGTCAACAGACTGCAGTATACACACAAGCATATGTGCAATATAAAGTCTCATTAGGATGCATGTAAAGTATGTATATTATCTAAACAGTATAATCATTATTTTTTAGAATTTTTTGTTACATTAAATACATATATAAAAATCAAGTTGTTCTTAATATGTACTGGACATCTAATGCATTTTTTTGGTCTATCTTACATGCATACACATGTTCTGTACTATCTAGTGGTACGCATAAATATACTTTTCCAAACAAGACTATACAGTGTCAGTCGTCATTATCATCCAGCACTTACACCTGCCCTGTAGCTGGTGCAAATGATACAGTTGAAATCAAGCATACTCATGAGAAACACAGGACTCTTTGTTGGAATGCCCTCATCACGTCCTTACTGTACTCTACAGTCATAAGTGTAATTTGCATTCAGACATGAATTGTATGGAATTGTGGCAGCACGGTGGCTAAGTGGTTAGCACTTCTGCCTCACAGCGCTGGGGTCATGAGTTCAATTCCCGACCATTTGTATGTTCTCCCCGTGTTTGCGTGGGTTTCCTCCGGGTTGTCTGGTTTCCTCCCACACTCCAAAAACATACTAGTAGGTTAATTAGCTGCTATCAAATTGACCCTAGTCTCTCTCTCTGTCTGTGTGTGTATGTTAGGAAATTTAGACTGTAAGCTCCAATGGGGCAGGGACTGATGTGAATGAGTTCTCTGTACAGCGCTGCGGAATTAGTGGCGCTATATAAATAAATGGTGATGATGATGATGATGAATTGTGTACATTAATAGATCAGAATAGGGAATTGTGTACATTGGTGCAAGATCTGTTTTTGAACATGAGCAGATCTATTTCACGCAAGAACCGGTGTGCAACTGACTTATGTCCGAACATGAATCAGGACCTTTGTATCCACAATGTCTTATTATAGAACATTTTTGTCTCCATGTCCCCTCGTAGATACAGTATGGCTGCTCCTTTGTAGCTACAGTATGGCTGCTCCCTTGTAGCTACAGTATGGCTGCTTCCTTGCAGCTATAGTATGTCTGCTCCCTTGTAGCTACAGTATGAGTACTCCCTTGTAGCTACAGTATGGCTGCTCCCTTGTAGCTACAGTATGGCTGCTTCCTTGCAGCTATAGTATGGCTGCTGCCTTGTAGCTACGGTATGAGTACTCCCTTGTAGCTACAGTATGGCTGCTCCCTTGTAGCTATAGTATGGCTGCTTCCTTGCAGCTATAGTATGGCTGCTCTCTTGTAGCTACAGTATGAGTACTCCCTTGTAGCTACAGTATGGCTGCTCCCTTGTAGCTACAGTATGGCTGCTTCCTTGCAGCTATAGTATGGCTGCTGCCTTGTAGCTACAGTATGGCTGCTTACTTGCAGCTATAGTATGGCAGCTGCCTTGTAGCTACAGTATGAGTACTCCCTTGTAGCTACAGTATGGCTGCTCCCTTGTAGCTACAGTATGGCTGCTTCCTTGCAGCTATAGTATGGCTGCTGCCTTGTAGCTACAGTATGAGTGCTCCCTTGTAGCTACAGTATGAGTGCTCCCTTGTAGCTACAGTATGGCTGCTCCCTTGTAGCTATAGTATGGCTGCTTCCTTGTAGCTATAGTATGGCTGCTCTCTTGTAGCTACAGTATGAGTACTCCCTTGTAGCTACAGTATGGCTGCTCCCTTGCAGCTATAGTATGGCTGCTCCCTTGTAGCTACAGTATGAGTACTCCCTTGTAGTTACACTATGGCTGCTCCCTTGTAGCTAAAGTATGGCTGCTCCCTTGTAGCTACAGTATGAGTACTCCCTTGTAGTTACACTATGGCTGCTCCCTTGTAGCTAAAGTATGGCTGCTCCCTTGTAGCTACAGTATGAGTACTCCCTTGTAGCTACACTATGGCTGCTCCCTTGTACCTTTGAGCACTTACTTGTTTTCTTGTAGTATGCAGTGAAGCCAGTTCTTGAATATATGTCAAGGATTTTCTATGTACATGTTGAGAATGGCACTTCTTTTCCACTGCTAAATGTAATCTATAAAGAAAATAAACATAAATATTAGTAGGTCAAATCTGGAATTCCCACGTTACTAGTTGACAAAGCTGTCATTGTTGCTCCTTAATTCACATTACTGATTCCTTGTCTCCTTAGCTACAGATTACATTAGCTTTTCAGCAGAAGGCAGCCCTTCCCGCCCCCTCCACATTATGACGAAACATAGCAAGTTTGCAAATATTGCCAAGTCAGAGAGATTTAATCTAGAACATTTAACTGAAATCCAAGAGACGGTGCTCAGGACATAGCATCAATCCTTACCATTGTCTCACTCTTTTAATTAACCATGGACAACTAAGGATTAATGTATCAAACTTATTAAAAGGAAAAGTGGATGTGTTACCCACAGCAACCAATCAGATCTAGATATCATTTTCTTGATCATACTAGCTGATAGCTAGAATCTGATTGGTTGCTACGGGCAAAGCCTCCACGTTTCCTTTTAGAAGATTTGATACATTTATCCCATAGTGTAGACAAACTTTGACTGCCCTAATTGCCAGACATTGTAAGAACAATGCCTGTAACAGGATATTTCTACACACTCACATTGAAATGCATTATTGTCTGGAATAAAAAATAAAACTGAGATTTTACCTCTTTGTCATCTTCTTTGTGTGTTGTGACTGAATTTATGGTTCTCTTATAAGAGGAGATTCTGGGAACTCTAGACACCCCCCTTGTGTGCTGCCGTCTATTGTACTCTGACTTTTTTACATTTTATTATTTTTTAATTGAAAGTAATAATGGAAGTCTGGGCTTCCAACTCCAGTGTTTGTGCGGGAGCCGGCAAGCTGCTGCCAACCAGTATTGCTGGACAGCCGAATACAACCCAGCTGCTCCAGTGATATATTTATAGCAAATTGTGTCAATAAATTATTTTCTAGCACTGTTATATGTGGCAAAAGGTAATCATTGTTATGACCACATAATGATACATAGGCCTTATGGCGAGCAAAGCCCTATTGAAATTACTTGTACATAAACACTGCTTTTACAGACTTTTTACATGGTGTACCAAATTAGTAATTGCCTTTAAATCTGCCCTACTTCATGTCTTGCATGTCAGTCATTTAAATATGTTGCACTCATAACTATAATAAAGTTTCCTTTTTAGTGTATGACATCGGACAACAGTTGCAACAAACTTGTTATGTACAAGGTTTATTACTAGCCAGGGCCGCCGAGAGGGGGGGGAGCAGGTACTAATTACCCGGGCACGGGCATGCCTCGCGCCGACTTTTTTTGTTTTTTGTTTTGTTGCGGCGGGGGGGAAGGGGCTCTGTCTTTGGTGGGAGGAGCAGGGTAGTAAAAAAATAAATATTCATACTCACGTGATCGCGGCACCAGCGTCCCCCCTCTCTGCTGCTCTGTGCTCAATTCAGACTGTCTGAATGCCGGGTGTGATGTCATCATGTCACGCCCAGCATTCAGTCAGTCTGGAGCAATGGAGCACAGAGCAGCAGGGAGGATCAAGAGAGAAGAAAAGGAAAAGGTAAGTAAAGGGAGGAAAATGGGGGGGGCTGTCATAGAGGGGTTAAAAAATGAGGGGGGCCTGTCATAGAGCGGTTAAAAAAGAGCCTATTGATTTTGATGTGTTAGCCACGCCCCAATGGCGCATTTTCCATGCCCCCAAATGCATGACCACACATCCGAAATTTTTTACCATACTCGACTATAAGGGGGGCCCCATTAATTTGTTGTACCGGGGCCCTGAATTCCTCTTGGCAGCCCTGTTAATAGCATACCATTAGCCAAAGTAAATGTAATCTTCACTAAAAACAGTATGGCCCTGATTCATTAAGGAACGTAAATGCCGATACATGCTGTATTTTGTGTGAAATCGCACTGCGCATGCCCGGAAACAAACCATAAGCCATAGAACTCAGCAATGTCCAGTTCATCTTAAAGTGCAAAGGACCCTTACTACAGCCTACGATTTCAGTGCCATTTTATGCTCAGTAGACATTAATAATATAAAAAAAAAATTACTTTAAAAAATGTTTTGCCATTAATGACTATGATTTAACAGGTGACATTAATTGAATACTTTTTTTTTATCTGTGCTTTCTTTGGTGACTTTATATTCCACATATGTATTGGACGTATCCTGCATTGGGTCTATAAAGCCGGGTGTACCTAAGCCCATATTAATCAATAGACGTATCTTTACATCCGCTCCTTGGTGAATACAGACGTGCATATACCCAATTTGTGTGCGTTTTAAAAAGAATGCACAATACATTCTTTTTGGGCGCAGTGACATGAAATGGGGCACAAGCATCACATGCCACAGACGTTAAACAACTTTTATAGTAGATTTCAACTTGTGACACAAAGATCCAAACAATATTTAGCATGCAGATAAGTATAGAACTGCTACATTGTACACATTTCAGGATGTATGCTGATGAAATCATAAAGCAAATATGTTCACATACAACATGCATTCATCTAACTTATCAAAAGTATTATTAAAAACTAAACTAACTGACCAAGAAATTAAATTGATACAAAATCAGTATTCTACATGGTGTATACTCTCTCAGCAGTATGCTCCAGCGATAACGTTTATATTGATAAGCAGGGATAAATCACAGTCTTTTACTGTGTGATAACAGGCTCTAGGTCGCATGATTGAAGGCCCTGGAATAAGGAAATCCTCACTGACCTGCTATTCACAACGGTGGCTTGTTCATTGTATACATTGGCGGAGGCAGATCTTTATCCTTTCTGTTCCATACTGAGCTGGAAAAGGAAGAGTCCCAACCTTTCCTCTTCTGAACCTATTCTGGGATAACGACCACCCCTCTGCATCAGCAGTAAGCTCAGTCCCAGCATCTATTGTCTGACAGTAATTTATGACACAAGCTGCCAAAGTTTGCTCCCCTCCCGCTGTGCTACACTATATAAGGATATACAATAGTGTTTCAATAGAAAATAATCAGAAACAAACCATTATAACATGTACACCTTATTTGGCATAAACAGGCAGTATTGCTTAATTTGTATTATATTCTGTTGTCATAGACCTCTGTGTGCACTTTTATATAATAGTTAATATAATATGAAAGTGTTCTATAAATAAAGATACCGAAAGCATTATTTATTTTTCCCTTTGCTGTAGATTAAATAAAACAACATGTATTGGTTGATTACATGAAAGGAATGACACTTTTTGAACTCTGCTTTTATGGTTGCAGAACAATTGTTTAGAAGGCATCTCTGTCTGTCTGTGTGTGTATATGATAGAGAATTTAGACTGTAAGCTCCAATGGGGCAGGGACTGATGTGAATGAGTTCTCTGTACAGCGCTGCGGAATCAGTGGCGCTATATAAATAAATGGTGATGATGATGATAGAAACCACAGTCTATGTAACAGTATTTATTGGGGTTGTTCACGTGGCCTGATTAAGGTTTCAGTCCCCCCCTAGGCTAATACGCTCGTAGAGCACCTTCACTTTGCACCTCAGGCTAATAAGCAGTTGGTAAAAACGAGGCAATGTCTGTCAGCACATCACGTTGAATTAAATCTCTCCCTTAAACTATATACAGATAGAGTGCTGCTTGGAATCCAACCCATGACCTCAGTGCTGTGAGGCAACAATATTTCCAACATGTTGCCCTGCTGTATTCAATTAAAAGAAATATACAATTGTAATTTATTTTAGCTAGAGATACATGCTTAGCTTGTAACGCTTACCCTCACAATACTAATTATGAGTTCTAAAATACCAACATTTTAGAGAGCAAGCTCCCATCTTCTTTATTGTTCAGAAACATGAAGAAGAGCCCTTTAAAATTATGTCTATGACTTCCTTAAGCAAAACAATAAAACCATGGGCCTACATGTTGGAAAAATTTAAAGGGACTTTCCAACACTCCTTTTTTTCTGACGATAAATACAAACATGAAAATAAAGGTTTGTGTGAGAAAATATTTTATGTATTGAGTAAAAGACTCGGAGATTTAATTAAGTTTCATTTTAATTTGAAGCTCACCAGGAGGTTGCATTCCTGCAATTCCTATTGCGATAAGGAAAATCTGTCTCCGCTGCTTGCTTTGACATTATTTTCCGGTTTATGCTGCTATATGGGATTTACTTCTTTATTACATCATTGATGTATCCTATAGTTGTCTGGTAGTAGTGTTTCTTGACAGTACTGACTAAAGCTTGGAAAGAAAGATTCCAAAAGAATAGAGGTGCAGGACAGATGAAACAAGAAGAGGGTGGTATCAACCATACAATTACAATGAATTTTTCATGGGAATCTCATGCAGATTAATATTCTTTCTGCTGCCAGGATTGGGTTGGCATTATACACTAGCTGTTGGTTTTGTGATCTACTTCCACACAGGGCTCCAGGTTTGGAGGTATATTTTATAACCTAGTCACCAAGATTGGTGCCTTATGCAATAGCTACCAAGATAGCGGTTTTTAATTCTACACTAGCCACCAGAAATTCTTATTATTAGAATTATTGTAGATTTGTAAGGTGCCACAGTGCTCCGCAGCACTGTACAGTAGGGAAAACAGGACATACATAAAACAGAGATATACAAGATATGAAACAAGAGTAGTGAGTGTGACTCAGAGTGGAGATTGGGACAGTTATGTGGGTGCATTAGTGTGAATAATATCCTCGCGGATAAGGTAAGCTCTAAAAAAGAGATGCATTTTCAAAGAGCATCTAAAGATTTGAAGGCTGTGAGAAAGCCTGATTGGGTGTGGTAGGGAATTCCATAAGTGGGGGGGGGGAGGGGGCAGCACGGGAGAAGTCTTGTAGGCCAAATTGAGAGGTGGTTACCAGAGAAGAGACAAGGTGCAAGTCTGAGGTAGATCTTATAATGCTGGAAGTATTTTTTTATATGAAATTTGAGATTTTGAAGGCTCTGTAGGTAAGGGTAATATGAATTGGATTCTGGAGGACACAAGGAACCAGTATAGGGATTTGCAATGTGATGTAGCAGATGTGGAGAGGTGATAGATGAACATCAGTCTTGCAGCAGCATTTAGAACTAAAGTAGAGATAAATGGGTGTCGGGAAAGTCAAGATGGGAAATTAATGTACAATACTGTGCAAAATTTTAACAAATAGCAAAGAGAATGAACAGAAGAGAAATCTAAATTAAATCAATATGTGGTGTGACCACCCTTTGCCTTCACAACAGCATCAATGCTTCAATTCTTCTAGGTACACTTGCACACAGTTTTTGATGGAACTTGGCAGGCAGGTTGTTCCAAACATTTCGGAGAACTAACCAGAGATCTTCTGTGGATGTAGGCTTGCTCAAATCCTTCTGTCTCTTCATGTAATTCCAGACAGACTCGATGATGTTGAGATCAAGGCTCAGTGGGGGTCATATCATCACTTCCAGGACTCCTTGTTCTTCTTTACGATGAAGATAGTTTTTTATGACATTGGCTGTATGTTTGTGGTCGTTGTCCTGCTGCAGAATAAATACTGCAACATCTTATGCAAGCCTTCCAAGAAGAGTGGAAGCTGTTATTGCTGAAAAAGGAGAACCAACTTCATATTAAAGTATATGTAATTAAATACAATGTCATTACAGTCCCTATTGGTGTAACGGTCAAGCGTCCGAATACTTTTGTCCATATAGTGTATATCATCAAGCGGGGTGGTCTGCTGTCCATTCCATCTAACAACTGTGTTTATTCTGCACTTTGACTGAGGTAGCTGCTCATCAGTTAACTTGTTACCAGACCTGCATGTTCAAAAACACCTGTTTACTGTAAACCATTGTTTCCCAACTCCTTTCCTTAGCAACCCCTAACAGTGCAGGTTTTCCAGGTCACAAGTGAAATAATTAGTGTCACCAGTGGATCTTTCAAAATGTGTCAGTTAGTAATGACTACACCTGTACTCCAGCAAAGAGATTGTTACGACAACCAATGCGGCATAAACCTATAGAACAGGTAGAAGAAGTCTTCCCCTTTAGCAGCCGCCTTTCCCGTAGAGACTGGTTATGCTCACAGGTACTCAGATGCCCCCAGGTCTTAAACTCAAAGTAGTATAGGTTTATACTCACACAGCTGCGTACAGGTACAGGAGATGACACACGGAACAGCGGCGGACCAGCGGTCTGCAGACTGGACGGAGCACCAGAGGAGGTGTCAGGTGTCGGCATGGTCAGGGTCACAGGCAATGGTTCGGAATCCAGGGGCAGGCTATGAATCAGAATCACAGGCAATGGTTCGGAATCCGGGTACAGCCAATATGTCAAAGGTCACAGGCAAGGGTTCAGAATCAGGAAACAGGCAATAGGTCAATGTCACAGGTAGTCAATCCAAAGGTTAATCACCAAGAAAGCAGAGGAGCAGGATAAGGCACAGGAACAACTGAACTATAACCGGCAGGGAGGCTAAGCCCTCCCTGCCTTAAATACAGCTAGTAGCCAATGGGAGCAGGGCAGCGCAATCAGCCACAGGTGGCTGTATTAAGAAAACCAGCTGGCCACATTGCGCACGTGTCTGGCTGGACCTAATGCCGGGCGGCGCTATCTATAACAGCGTCCCGACCGTTGCCTAGGCAACGGCCGGGACAACCCCCCGGAAGTGACGTCCCGGTTGTCTTAGTGACGGCCGGGACCAGGCAAGAGGGTCGCAGCGGGGCTCGTCACAGAGATGTGGAAAACATGCACTGTTAGGGGTCCCTGAGGACTGGAGTTGGGAAACACTGCTGGTAAACCAACCAGAGCCATAGATGAGGAAAACTGAATGATAAAATGGTCCACAATGCCAGTAATACATTTTTACAAAGCATTTCTCATGTTTTATAACTTAACTTTTCTATCAAATACTGCTTGAAAGTACAATTTCAGTAATAAGAGCACCAGATGCCAGTTTCATACATAAACTTGTGTACTGCTTCCCTCAGCATAACACCCATTCAGAGTCAAGTGTGAGCCGATAGACAGTTTATTTTCTCTTTCTTTAGAAACATTTACAAGTGAAAGGCCTGGCAGGAAACCTGATCCGAGTCACATACTCTATATCAAAGTACTTCACCAGCTCTGGCTACCGTGACACTTAAGAAGAGATTGTATTTCCTTACACAGATGAAGGTTGAATTTTGTGTTGTATTTGGAGAGGCTAATAACAATAAATCCTTACACATTATAATTAGTGTTTTGAAGCTTTACAGGGCACTGTAAATCAATAAGCCAGATACACCCACAGAAAGTAAGTGGTATTGCCCACATCACTGTATGGAAAATACAAAAGATGGACATATCAAAAAGTAAAAAAAAATGTTAATTTTGCAACAATTTCTAATCGATCTGTCGTTTAATAAGATGCATTGGCTCATTCTTTTAAGGATGTTGCTTCTTGTACAAGATTCTCACGGTACACCTTAAATGAATAACTGACACACTCCCACTGTGGGGGAGCATTCATGTTAGCTGCATCTGCATTCAGCCACACACTTTGGCTTTGTTAATCTTGTAATATTGAAGGATTTTAAGTTGTCATTTAAAGAATCCAGTAAATGTTTTTAAAGTGAGCTGTGCAGTGCCAGGGTATTACAATGCAGCTGACTAGACAATCCATTTCCTTTATAGTCACTGTCTTCAGGCCTGGAAGCCTAAAATGCAGCTAAATAATGCAAATTTTCCCCTGGGCACTCATGTTGTGATGTAAGGGGTCCAAATGCTGGACAGATGTCACTCTTTGACATTCCTATATCACAGTGATGGGCAACCTGATATTTTTCTAGACCTGCATGTTTGACCTTCCATCCCTTAAAAAGGTGCACATCATTCTTAATTTCAAGAATGAAAAAACAGCCCCAAATCAAACTTTTTCTTACATTCTCTCCTGTCTGTGCACCTATTTCTACCCTTCCCATATATATGCCAGACTCCCTGCCTTTCCCTTTTTGTGCCAGCCTCCCTGACTCCCCCATCTGTGCCATCATCTCTGCCCTTACACCATTTTCACCAATCTCTCTGCCCAGAGGTGGCACTAGAGAGCTGTGGGCCCCGATGCAGGTAGACAAGGATGAGGGAACCGGGGCCCCAGACTCTCTGTACCTGCTATGCAGCGGGACCCATTAGCTCCATGGGCCACGGTGCACTGCACCTGCTGCACCAGTGGTAGTTCCATTACTGTCTCTGCCCTTCCCTCATCTGTGCTACTATCCCTGCCCTTCCCATCTGAGCCAGCCTCTCTAGCCTTCCTTTGTCTGTGCCAGTCTCTCTATCCTTCCCTTCTGCACCAGTCTATCAACCCTTCCACTGCCTGCGCCATCCTACCTGCTCTTCCCCTGTCTGCGCCATCCTCTCTGCCCTTCCCATCTATGCCAGTCTCTCTATCCTTCCCTTGTCTGTGCCAGTCTCTCTACCCTTCCCTTCTGCACCAGTCTATCAACCCTTCCACTGCCTGCGCCATCCTACCTGCTCTTCCCCTGTCTGCGCCATCCTCTCTGCCCTTCCCATCTATGCCAGTCTCTCTATCCTTCCTTTGTCTGTGCCAGTCTCTCTACCCTTCCCTTCTGCACCAGTCTATCAACCCTTCCACTGCCTGCGCCATCCTACCTGCTCTTCCCCTGTCTGCATCATCCTCTCTGCCCTTCCCGTCTATGCCAGTCTCTCTTCTTCTACATGTGCCTCATCTGTCTACACTTCTCCAGTCTGTGCCAGTACTCCCATTTGTCTTTCTGTGCCCATCTCAATCCCTCTGTCCCCCTCTTTGTGTGTTATTTTGTATGCGCATCTCTGTCCCCCAATTTATCTATCTCTCCCCCTTCCTCCCTTTGTGTTTGCATGTCTCTGTCTCCGTATTGTGGGTGTATGTCCTTTGTTTCTGTCTGTCTCACTACCCTCCTCTTCTTCTGCTGAATTTTATGATGGTGTCTTGGTGGCTGCTGATCAGAAACAATGCGAACAAAAGGAGGCACATCTGTGTCCAATGCCACAAGCAGGTAAGTACAATCTTCTGATTTTTTTATATACTACACTATACTATGGTGCTAGTTATGTCCTCCATGGGCTGGCCACACCCCCTTTCTGGTGGTTGGTCAGCGGACACAGCGGCACACACTATATCATGGGCCCCAACCACTGCATTCCCTGATGGGCCCTTCATGTTCCAGTCTGACACTGCCCCCATATATCACTCAGACCTCCCCCACATGCCCCTTACATGCCCCTCGCATGTCACTCAGACCTCACACAAGTCTGTAAATAATTACCTCCACACCCAGATCCTACAGAGGAAAGAGAGAGAGCACACGGTGCAGAATGCACTGCTCTCCCTTGTTCTCTTCCTCTGATTGGTTGTACCGAGTGACCTCCCTGCATTGTGCAGAGAAAGGCAAGTGACGTTGAAGCCAGCCATTCCTATTCAGACTTATAAAGTGAGAGCTGGATACAAAGCTGAGGCTGCCAAAGCTTGCTGGGCTGCCTGTTGCCCACCACTCTATAGCAGATACTCAATTTTACTAGTACTGTGGTATGGTTAACAAACACCTTTATAAAGAGTCTCAGTGCAGGTGGCTGACAGTAGCAGTATTACAGTCCCAATGTAACCTAGTGAAAATCTCCATTCATTTTGCTGGTAAAACATGAATTTAAAAAATGTACTTGTATCCCATTAGGAGCGTAGTGTCAGGTTGTTGAAGACTGGTATAGGCAATAAAGCAAAATGTGTGTTTAGTATAGTGTAGATACACCCGCTAACAGCCTGTCTATGTTGACATGGTACTCTGACAAAAGCACTGCTTCCACATTGTAGTAGATATGTAAATTGTGACAATGACATTACCATGACTTCTTTTTGAGGGGCTGGCCCTATCAAGATTCAGAAACAAGATCCATGTCACTTCTGTCCCCTCGGTATTAACAGATCATTATTAGAAATGATTAAACATTGCTGAGTAACAGGGGACCAAGTCCTTCCTGCATTTGTTGGTAGTAAAAAAATATTTTCCAGAAAAAAGTACTCACTATAATTACACCTATATTGGACTCATATTCACAGGTAATAAACACCTGAGCTAGTGTGGTGCAACAGAGCTATTGAACATACACCACAGACTCTGCTCACGTGTTGGTATAATTAATGATCTATGTGTTACACACTGCTTCATAGAGAACCACACAATTAGAGAGTACTGTACCTTTCTATTGTTGCACCCTGTATCTCTTGGTCCAAGTACACTGCTGCCTGATGTACTTTCCTTCTCGCCTTACATGTGCCAGTCAGACTGGTGTGAGAAGCGATAGAGAGAGGAGAGAGTGACATCACACTGCTTGGCAACACTGCGCTGAGAGATACTCATGCTGATAGCTTCTCCTGGGTACAGCAAGTGTCTGCATATGTAAAACCTGGCACGGGATGATGTACTCCAATGGTCTTGGTTAATTGTATATTTACTGTAGTTAAATATAAAATGGTTATAAGATTCCAAGAAAAACATAGAAATGTAAGTAGAATAAATGCTATGTTATATTATTGTTTTTATCAATTTTAAGTGAATAAAAACAAAAGAAAATTGTATTAATGTGTAGATTTGTAGATAAGTCTTTATAAAGACTAAGCTAAGTAGGAAATGTAAATATAGCTTTACAATACTACTTCCACTGTGCTGACATTTCATTCTATATAAAATGACAATAGTATTTAAAGCAGGTACCAAGAGATGTGTGTGCAATTCAAACCGAAAATGGGCAAAACAGAGTAAGGCCTGATGTAGAGTTGGGTGCAATGTATACTGAAATCATAAGTGTAATTTGCAATCCGTAATTTACACAGGATTCCAAGCTGCACAGAACTTTAGATATTGGAATACTATGCAGATTGCACAAACACACGTCTTTACCTGCCTTATGGGCCAGTGTGCATGATACACTTAAGTGTATCAGTCACAGCGGCCCTGTAAAGCAGATTAATGAAAAAATTAATTAAAGTAAAAAAGAAAAAAAAAATGTGCTTCTCCCTCCCCCACACAACACTAGGGTTGGTTAAGCTGTTTAGGAGGGGGTGCACACCTTTTTCTTAAAATGTTATTATTTTTTTTTACTTTTTCTATTTTTAATATTAAAAGGTCTGTTGCACCAGGCTGTATTCAACTCTGCATAGCGTGTAAAGAGCCCTTACATTGCTAGGCTCTCCCACTAGCTTCCCCGTTCCACCTCTCTAAGCGCAGAGGTGCAAGGAGGAGATCCATCCAGGGCCGGATTAAGGGAAGGGAGGCCCCCGGGCTAAGGGTACCGTGAGCTCCCCCCCATGAGCTCCCAACCATGAGGCCCACCTCCGTGAGCTTACTTCCTTCCGTTGTTCCACTCCCTGTAGCACTTAAGCGGCGCATAGTAATCTATGTCTCATAGTCTCACTCTCACAAGATCTCCTCAGTAAGGAGATTACTGCGCGCCGCGTAAGTTTTACAGTGACAGCAGGCAGCTAACAGCATAACATTTGCTGTTAACTGCCTGCCATTCTCCTTGACCAGCTGACAGTTAACCCGATGAATGCCGGCGGGCCCAACAGCTGCCCGAGGCCCCTGGGCTGTAGTCCCTTTAGCCCTATTGTTAATCCGGCTCTGGATCCATCTCAGTCACAGTGCAAACTGAGACAGATCCTTGGCTAAAAGTGCTTTTTACACTGATCAGGAGGACTTGTGTCAAACTCTACTTAAGACCTATAGTTGTGCCTTTATAAACAGCACGGTAATGAGCAGCAGACCAACCGGCATGAGGTTTTCATGCACAAGTTTTATAGTTTTACCAAAATGAACCACCATTCAAATAACATTGAGCCTACAGCATTTGTGTAGCATCAGCCTATGTTGACAAAAACGGGTCAACAGAGGCTGGACAACATTGTTGGTACTTTTGTTTATATAACACCATTATATTACGCCTTAATAGGACTATAATACAAATAGTTGATAACAGAACACAATAGTAATATATAATTAGCAATATGATCAATTACATATTGATGATGATAGGGACCCCATTGACGTCACACAGGAACCGGAAATAGCGTGGAATGCACTCCATGTGCATAGTATAGAGAGAGCGATTGTTTTCTCCCCTTCGGCGGCTACAACAGGACTTTATTCGGTATAATATTGAGAGCAGACCCCACTAATTGCAAGTACAACTGGGGGCAACACGCCCTACTACTATCATAGGATTCTTAACCCCAGGGCCCTCTTAACAACATTTTGGGCCCCCGGGCACAGCAGTGCACCGGGTCCCCTATATACATAAATATATATAAAAAAATATTATATATATATATATTTATAATATAACAAAAAAACAACATTCTTAATTTATTTTTAAATGAGCCATATGGGTGTTCCAACAATAGTTGCCGAGGGTTTAATTATTTTCCAATGTAGCCATTCATTTCTGTAACAAGCAGCCTTTTCAATCAGAGCAATACTTGCATTCCAGTACAATAATTCATTTTTCTCCATCTAGAACAATGTAGATTCTGCTAGTCATGCTGCATGATCAGATAAATGTATTAATTTTAAAATACCATTCCTGCAAAAAAAAATGTTAAGTAATGCTATTTTTCGGGAAATGTTAATAGGTATATTAGTCTATCAATATATTTTAATCTTTTGGACATGACCGCCAAAAATGTATGAAATAAAAAAACACATACGCAGAGGTCCTCTCACAGATATCACGATTAGAGTCTAATCACAATTTAATTTTATTAAATCTGTAAATCTAAAAGTTCACTCCCTCATGAGAGGAGTAGCTATGAAATATCTGGATGCAGGTACACCAGGGGTTAATCTAACTATACGGACATCTCCAATGGCCATTTGTTCTCTCCTAGCATTCTGCTGTGACTGTGTCCTGTCTCCCAGCAGGGGGTGTTATGTTCTGTAGACTTGCTGACTCCAGACTCAGCACCAGATCTTCAAGGTAAGAGTAGCTGGTCTGTCTCCAGAGCATATGGTCAGAATCCTACAATGTTTCTAGTGTATATATCAAATCCATTTGTTTTATTTTTCATATTTGTGAAAGTCTCTATACAATGGTATGGATTAGTGCACAGAGGTACAGCTAATATATCAAACACAAAACTAGGTCCCAAGGGAAACCATATTGTCATAACATCTCCCTAATAGATTTATATTTTATAGTGATGTTTCATGTCTAAATTTATATTCTGCTGATTGCCTATATTATTCTTCTTCTGTGATGTTCGAGAGGGAAGCTATAGCCTCCCTAATAATTTCTGTCTATTCTTAAACATAGTATCTTTCACAACCATGAGTGAAGATACCCCATATTAGCATGTAGACTGTCTTCCTGGGTGACCTCAGAGGGACGGGCTGAGAGAAGCTGATCTTTTTGAACCAACATGAGGTTAAAGCAGTTTTGTTACCGTAAGACAAATTACATATTTCTGCCTTCTCTTGCAACAGAGATAAGAAATTAAGTGTTTTTCTATTTCTGCAATTTCTCCATTTTATTTTAAGAAACCGTTTGGAATAACATTACTGTGACAGGATGGACCGCCTATGTCTGTTGTGTTGCTGAGGACCGGTTGTGCTTGCCTTGCCACCATCCCTTTTTTCTTAATCTCAAATGCACTCTCTAACCGTAGTAGGCGGGACTTAAGCTGCTGCCAGCAGTGGACTCCTTAGCGGCATCCAGAAACGCATTCCTTTGGCTAAGTCTTGCTGTTAGTGTAGCCTCTTGATGGTACACCTGGACTGGTACCCATGACCTCCTGCCTTCAGATCAAGGTGGCTCTGGATTGTACCTCTGGCCTATCACATTGGCCAAAGCTGCAGGTAGCGGGCAAAGCATTGGTACTGGAAAGCTAGGACCAAACCTCAGGACAGCCGGAGGATGGATTAGATTTGGTCTAATCTGTGGTCACATTAATTACAGCAGTGTAAGTAGTCGTCAAATGATGTTCTTGAAGCAGTGATGGTTTACTAGTTCAAGTATCCCAACAAGGACAATTGCATAGGCCAGTCTGTGGTACTAGCGGTCTTTCAAGAGTTACAGGTGGAATTATACATTACATGGTCAAACAGTGCTTTTTATTTATACAGTTTTGGACACAGTCTTGCAGGGGCACCGCCGCCTGATCCTAAATGGTTCTGCAACGTCTGAGTTGATTTTAGTTTCAGGATGCAATATAGTCCCTAACCATGGAATTAAATGTATTTAAATCCATGTTTAAGGAACAAACATGAATGCAATGCAAAGTTAACAAAATTGACACTAAGCTGTTATATCCTAAAACTTGCTGGTTGCATTATTCGGACAGGATCTGAGATGGCGAATGAAGAGCCACACAGGCCAGAAAGGCAGCAGCCCCCTGCTGTGTATACAGCATAAACAGATGTGTTGTCCACTGAGATGAAAAGGTCTAATTAACATGCGTTTACCTGCCTTCAGACAGTCACAGAAAACAAAAACAAATTTCCTCTCCTGACGCTCTCAGCAATAAATACATTTCCTTCCCACACAAGGCTATTGCATTAGAAATCAATACATAAATATGAAAATATATTTATACTCTCAGCACGCAGCACAGGGACTTAGCCCTTTCTGGTACTGTGCGCCGGTTATTAGGCAGCACCACAGCGCCCATACATTAAAAAATTACATTTAAGTTAATAAATATACCCTTTAATGCATCTTTAATCCTTTAGTGCTGAGGTTTAACACTTAGGGGCGTATTCAATTGTCAGCGTTAATGCTGAAAAACGAGTGCTCGAAAAATATTACCGTTTATACGGTAATATTGCGCGCGAAAACCGTTAATACAGTAGTTTACTCGCGGAATTTCAGCTCGCCGCTCGGGGAGCGGCGAGCTGAAATTCCGCGAGTAATTACCGTATTAACGGTAAGATTTTTCGAGCGCTCGTTTGTTAGCGTTAACGCTAACAATTGAATACGCCCCATTGAATGCTTTCCCGGACACAATTACAATGTCATATTTGTTAAACATAAATAGTTGGACGAACGTGATAAATTATTAATTTCTGTACACTATAGCAACCAGATTCTAGTTATCATTTATTTAGTACATTCTACAAAATAAAACCGATAGTATCTGACTGGCTGCTATAGGCAACATCTCCACTTTTCCAAACCCGCAGTTTAGTAAATGTCCAGCACACAGGAATAATAAAAAGCGGTTTAGACAGGTCTAGAGGCGGGAATCTGGATAAGGACATCTGGCTACACAATGGAAAGTTGACCCCCACCTCAAGGCATGTAGGGGCATAGCAGATGGTGATATTCCACCAAAAACAAAACCAAATCTCCTAGGCCCTAGGTTTAAAAACAAAGCGGGAAGCGTCAGTTCCTTATGGATGGAGGTGCCAACTCCTTCCAGTATTATTCAACCTAATAAAAAACCACAATAAGGAGTGCCAGTCAAATTATTAAATCTTATGGCAGAATACATTCAGATTCCTGATAATCATTACAAAAACATTTAACATAAAATCACTAAAATATATTATGTATTATAATCATAATTTGATATGACCAAGGTGACTGGTGCTCCTTATTGTGGTTTTTTATTAGATGATGAAATTCTAAACAGCTTTGAGTCACCCATCTAGGAGGGTCCACAGTTTAACAATGACCAGAGGAATCCACCAATGCCACGTCGAGTACCTGAGAGTACAAGACCCTTAGAGCTGTACTGTATCTCTCTGTGATGTCATTACTTTTACAACTGTACAGTCAGTGGCGGACTGGGTCTAAAAAATATTGCTTGCCAGGAGACAAAGGGGGCCCACCCACAACTATAAGGCTATCAATTTTTATAAGAAATAAATTACATTTTCAAAAAAATACATAAATGGAAATGTGTACAATTAAAATTTTTGCTAAATAAAATATATTTTTGGGTAAATACATTGTACATATATTGTTTATATTACTGGCAGTAGTTAGTAGATACTAAATGCAAATACAGATTGTTATCATTGCTTTTTTTTCTTTTTATTTTAAATACATGGTGGATATTATTAAATAGTTTGCTTGTACTGAACATTTTACACTTTAACAGGTAGTTCAAAAGTATATTTCATGTAATCCATTATATTAAGAACAATTGTTTGAATTTACTAGATGATTGTAGAATCTGTCAATAACTGCTTCTGCATCCAATTCATCTAACAATTCCTTTTCAATAGACAGCATCATGGATGATTCCACGTTCTCCTCACAGAGTGAATTTCTTAGGTTTGTTTTTCATCCATACTCAACTGTGAAGTTTTGTCATTACATTTATTTCCAAAATCCAATGCCTTTCTGTGAACGTTATCAAATGTTCTGTTCCTTCAACTGTATTGTAGCTGAATCTACTAAACTCCATGCAGTAAACACATCTACAACACTTGTCTGTAAACATCTTGAGAACGGAGCTGTAGTTTCAAATATTTGCAAGTAACTAAATGCTGTCATTTGCTTCTTGTTTTGTTTTTGCATCAAACTTTTCTGAATCTTGTATTACTGATACGCATGTCAATAGATTTACAAAAGTACTGGCAGCGGCATCATCAAAATGTCCAAATATAGTTGTTGCTGCATTGGATTTTCCTGACAATCTTGTCTCACCAATTAGCTTTAATCGTTTCATTTTTTTCTTGTCCTAGATGATTTCCAACAACTTCTATCCATACAGTCATTCGCTTTTATGATGTTTTCACAAACATTGTTAAATTCTGGAGCAACTTGAAAAAAGAAACTACAGGCACGCAACATTTTTTTTTTTTCAAATTCAAGACATGGGCATAGCACCAATTATGAACATGCTGATCAGCCACATCAGTTATATCATTTTACTTTGTAAACCATTATACTGGCCATGGTAGCTTGCAGCTCCATCTGTACTAATAGATAAACATTTTTTGGGATCAATTTTAAGATGCTGTAATGTTTTAGTCATTGGGGCGTATTCAATTAGCAATTTTGGTGTCTCGGCTGTGCATGTAAAGTGTTAATACTGTACCGCAATATCACGGATTTCCCTTCTCAACCCTCTGGGGTGCGCACGTAAATCTGCGATGTTGCTGTATTGGGACTCATGCAGCAGAGTGTAATCACGAACCGAAAAGTTAATTGGGTTTGCTTCGGTCTCCTCCCACACTCCAAAAACATACTGATAGGTTAATTGGCTGCTAACAAATTGACCCTAGTGTGTGTGTATGTGAGGGAATTTAGACTGTAAGCCCCAATGGGGCAGGGACTGATGTGAATGAGTTATCTGTACAGCGCTGCGGAATCAGTGGCGCTATATAAATAAATGGTGATGATGGTGATATGTTGAATCCAGCTTTTGCCATAAGTTGGCTATTTGTAGTTTTGCATTTGATAATAATTGTAGCTGTTATTACTGTGTTGCTGCATACTGCATTTTGTTTGTAAACTGTTGTAGCATATTGTAACAAATTTCCACAGTACAGTAGCCAGGTCCTTTATGTATTTCTGCTAGAAATACATAATGGACCACGCTGCAGGAACACGTAGATGGGAAGGGTGTGGTAGGGTTTTCCGGCTGAAAGAAATCCAACACACTACAGGCCGAGGAAAAAAATAGCGATGAGTACTACCCCGGTAATGGGCAAATTGCACTTATCATGTTACTGACAATTGCTAGATGCGGCAGGTTCAATTCTCTCCTCCTCGAAAAAACGACCTTGCAAAACCTGGACGGTAACAAATGACGTCATTTGTAATGGTCCGAATGTAAACTGGGGTTTTAAAGCGGCAATGCCTGGACCCACAGCATGGATTACATCATCGATGCTGTGGGTCCAGACATTGCCGCTTACACACACACTTACACATCACATATACTCAGAGTGCTGTTTGTGATAACAGCATATTAATGAAGTTGTTTTTTGTCTTGGGCATCTCAAAATCTTATTTTCTCTTTCAGCCATTCAGTTGTAGATTTATTGGCATGCTTATGATCATTGTTCTATTGCACAATTCAATTTCATCCATATTTCAGTTCTCAGAAAGATGGCCTCATTTTTTTCCTGTAGAAAATTTTTGTATGAAAATGTGTGGACTTATTAATGATTGCAAGGTGTCCAAGTGTGTGAAAAGAAAACAAAAAATCCTCACCTCTGCGCTTGAGGGTTGGTATGTGCAGGTAACATGATGAGGGTGGTGCAGCCGATGCTACTGCCCGGGGCGTAAGGCAAAAAGGGGAACCACAGCTGCTATCGCTCCGACCAAGCTCCAGGGCTTGTTTGTGGCTAACACAGAGCGGAACACAGAGATGAGAGTGGGAGGCGCTGCCATGCTGCAAAGGTGCTCCGCTCCAGTACTATCATAAAGGTGGTCTAAGGGGCATCTATGCAGTATAGCACAGGACGCTCCTCCTTGAAGCTGGTCTGACCTCCAACTTTGGCTATCTGGGGTTACAGAGCAATCTTGGAAAGGTGCTCCTCCTCCTCTTTGGAAAGCCCATTTCTCTAGCCCAGCTAGCTACATGGTGGTTCTCCATCCCATGGACAACCCACTAGCTTTTTCATTCTAGAGGTGCCTGTCCTCCAGCAATGTAGATAATACTGCAATACCCTCAGCATGATTTTCTCTCCTCCACAACCTGTCTCCCTCCCTTAACTTCTGCCTACTCCTCAGCCTGCGAGTCTCTCCTTCCATTCTCATCTTCATCCATAATTTCTTGCCATTATTTTAATGGGGGTAGGGGCTATTCATTTTTTGGTGGGGCTACTAATTTAACGGGGATAGGTGCTATGAATTGTGGGATGATTGTGACGGTGGGGTCATGGTGGCAGCTATTAGTTTAAGGTTGGGTGATGGGACTTACTGGCAAGGTTTGGGTGCTTTTAATTGAATGTGGGACAGCATGTTGGTAGAAGGCCTATTTATGAAATGTGAATGCTATTCATTTAATATCTGGTCTGGTAGGTGGGATATATGCTTATGTATTAAATAATAATATAAGCTCAGGAAGGAGGAATGATATAGTTAGATACCGTTCCTTTGATTTAATGTCAGGGCTGTATAGGGGTAAATAGGCATATTTATTTAATGTGAATGCTATCAATTAAATTCTGGGCCTGTGTTTGATAAACAGGCCTCCTTTCACCTAAACAAAATTTTAAAAAAAACTATCGATTTAACATTCAGCTAGTTTGGGGGGAGTGAGGCATTATTGCTCACTCATTGCTCAACTTTCTAGGAGGTGAACAATAACTTTTTTCAAAGCCCCACTCCAACCTTCCAGGATCCGGCCAAGCAGCAACTGAGCTTTAGACAGGGGCAGCTGCACCAGGAAGTTAAAACTACAAGAAAAGGTAGAAGAGCACAGTGTAGGGTTGTAGAATGGTCTTGTGCTTGTAAAGGACTATGCACCATAGGACAGCTCCGCCTGACCGGTGGCACACCACAACTAAGAGCCAGCATCTACTTTCACCAAGATGGGGGAGTGGGGGGGGGGGGGGGGGGGGGGCCAAACATCCTTGTTCTATTTTGTCCAGGGCACTTAAATATCTAGTCACGGCTCTAGCTAACTGGATCTTCTGGCGATATACTTTGTTCGCAACACGAACGTCTGGAAAAATTGGGAACTGTCGTAAATGGTCTCCATTTGTGAATAATCTTTATTAATGTAGAATGATTGATTTTAAATTGTTGGGAAATTTCCTTATAACTCTTTCTAGGCTAATGAGCAGCAACAACTGCCTCTCTGAGATTATTACAGACATCATTTCTCTTTGGGATGGTGTTAACACAAGTCTGTATGCTCCAGAACGAACTCCCAGTCTGCTTTGACATAGAGGGAGAGGGAGAGGGAGAATACAGTAGACAAAACAAAATGGAATATTATTAGAAAGTAATTTAATAGGGTGTTAGGTAAGAGGACATCCAATATGAAATGGCAGAAAGACAGTCAGTAATGTGGGGAAACAGATGACAAGAGATCAGGAGAGGATAGATAAATTTGTGTATCATCTGCATTAAGATGATACTAAAATCCAAATGGAGCTTATTAGTTTTCCAAGAGAAGTGGTATAAATAGAGAACAGCAGGGGACCTAGGACTGATAAAGGAAACGAAGAAGAGGTGGATCCAGATAAATTAACACTGAAAGAGCGATTAGAAATGTAGGATGAGGACCAGGATAGGAGTCTCTCGAAGACCTAGGGATTGTAGCGTTTGTATGAGGAGAGTGGTCAACAGTGTCAAATGCAGGAGAGAGAGATCCAAGAGAATTAGAAGAGAGTAATCAGCTATAATTTTAGCTGTGATCAAATCATTGACAACCTTGGTCAATGCAGTATCAGTGGAGTTTTGAGGCGAGTGTAGGCAAGTCTCTCTAGAAGCTTAGAGGGGGCATGGGAGCTGGGACGGTAATTTACGAGTGTTTTGGTTAGAATGTTCTTTTTTCAGAGGAGGAGGAAGAGGAGAGGACAGATTTTATTTATAGATGGAATAAGCACAAGAGACAGGGATCTACAGTTTTGTGAGGGTATAGGATCAAGAGGACAGAAGGTAGAGCTGGAAGATAAGGAGAGAGTAGATACTTCATCTTCATTTATAAGATCAAATGAAGAGAGGGTGTCAGAGGACATTGGGAAGGAATTGTGCAGATTGCTTGTCAAGGAAGATGTTACCATTTCATACCGGTTCTGATCAATCTTGTCCCTGAAGTAGGAAGCAAGATCTTGGGAGGAATTGGTGTGGGAAGGTGATAAGAAATTTAGATATGTTAATTAGGCATTAGGGGGTTTGAAGCCTGAACATTGACGAGAGATTGGTATGTTTGTTTTGCAGTGTCCAGAGCTTTTTGATATAAGTGGTAGACCAGTGATGGCTAACCTGTGACACTCCAGGTGTTGTGAAACTACAAGCCCCAGCATGCTTTGCCAGCTATCAGCTAGTTATCTACTGGCAAAACATGCTGGGGCTTGTAGTTTCACAACAGCTGGAGTGTCACAGGTTTGCCATCACTGTGGTAGACAGAAGTATATGTGAGGAAATTATTAGAGGTTACAGATTTACACCAGTGACGTTCTGCTTTATGGGAAACTTTGTGAAGGTTTCTTGCTACGTTAGTGTGCCACGGCTGACATTGAAGTCAGCGGGAAGCATGAATATTCTCTGGAGTCACTTGATCAAGGGCTGTTGCTAGGGTTTGGTGAAAATGAGGTACTGCCCCATCTGGGGAGGAGAATGTAGAGATTGGGGAGAGACGGTGTTGGAGAGGTGTGGAATACTGTTAAGATTAACAGAGTTAAGATTTCAGCGGGTATGAAGAGGCTTAATATTTTTTTGACAACTGGCAAGTTAAAGTACTTGGAGCAAGTGTGTAGCTGATAAGGTGCTTATCTGAGAGGAGGAAAAGCATATTAAGGACATCAGAAACTGAGCATAGTCTAGAGAAAACAAGATCAAGGCGATTTCTATCACAATGTGTAGAGGATTCAACCCACTGGGAGAGGTCAAGGATTGAAGTTAGAGAGAGTGGTTTGGAAGCAGCATTCGAAAATGGACATCCAATTGGGATGTTGAAATCGCCCAGGGTGATGGTGGGGATATCAGAAGGGAGCCATGCAGAGAAATCCTCAAGAAATTGTTGGTGCGCTCCAGGACAGCGATAGATCACAGCAACACACAATGAATGGGTTGAAAATCCAAATAGCATGTACTTCAAAAGATGTGAATGTGAGTGATGGGACATTTAGTAGAATTGTGAATGTGCACTGTGGGGGGAGAAGCAGTTCAAGCCTACCACCTCCTTGTCTGCCCACAGCTTGTCTCACCCACACCTAGTCTGGAGGTGTGGGTGAAATGGAGGCCACCATGTGAAAGGGCTGCAGGTTAGGCAGTGTCTCATTGTGTAAGCCATCCTTCAGTTATTACCAGAAGATTGAGGTTGTTTTAGAGGAAGAGGTTGTGTATGGAGGTAAATTTGTTACAAACTGAGCGTGCATTCCAAAGGGCACATTTAAAAAGACTTTGGAAGAGAAGGGAGACAGGTGATGCGTTAGAAGTTTGCTGTATTTCGGTAGTGTTCTGCTATATGTGTAGTGGAGGAGTGTGGGGGACCTGGATTAGGAGATATATCACCAACTAATAGAAGCAGAAAGAGAAAGGCAAGAGGATTGTAAAGTGTGTGACATTCATTTGCTGGTGAGAGCAGGAGGCTGTTCTATTGAGAGAAAATAAATAGGCTCATGAGTGTTAACATGGGGTGAATGGAATAATGAAGGGGCAATGCGGCCAAATGATTGTGTTGCAGGAAGGGGGAATGATGATACAGTCCTAAAGATAATGCCATGAAAGGAATAGTAAAAGAAATGTGTTAAACATTGTGATTTAAGAGCGTTAAAAGAAATTCCTACTGCAGTGTTCTATGTAGATAGAGAAGTAGTACAGATATAGACTGCAGCAGCTATAGCACCCCCTCCCCATCAGGACAGAAAACCTCCAACAGGGGGTTACCATTAATATTGACTGTCTACTAAGGAAATTACTGCACCCAAACCGTTCTCTGCAAATGCATCCCACAACATTACAGAACCCCAGTTGAAACCAAAACACTCCGGGTCTAGTTCTTTCGGTGGCCACCACATGTGCACTTGTCCATGTAGCAACAACATCATGGTGGAGGATATTAGGGTTAATTTACTAATGTTGTATTTAGGTGATGAACCATAGCAATCAATCACACACTTGCTTTCACTGTCTGACCTGACCGGCCAGATAAAAACTAGTTACCGATTGATTGCTGTGGTTCAGCACAATTTTGGAACCTAGATGCAATATTAGTAAATGAACAATAGACTATATTCAAACTTTTTTTTTTTTATCCTGCAGTTTGTTCCCAATGCTGTGTCAGTGGCATAGCCAGTCACTTCCTTGTGAACTCTTAACAGAAACCAAATTTTGATTAATGTGACAATGAAAAGAATACACACATATAATATATATATATATATATATATATATATATATTGAACACATCAACATTTTTCTCAGTAAATATATATGTAATGTGGCTATTGTAATTAACTTTACACCAAATGTCAGCAACAACTCTTGCAATCCACACATGCAAAGAAATCAAACAATATATATCCATAATATAAGTTTTGTGTAATAATGTGAAATAACACAGGGAAAAAGTATTGAAGACATGAAGGGAGGTGCAATAAGGCATGGAAATCCAAGACACCAGCTGAAATCTATCAGTAATTAGAAAGCATTCCTGCCAGCTGGTTCAGCCACAACTGATGGCCTATAAAAAGGTGTCACACAGGAAACATCTCATGATGTGTAAAAGGAAAGAGCTCTCTCAAGACCTTCGCTACCTTATTGTTGCAAAACATACTGATGGCATTGGTTACAGAAGGATCTCTAAACTGCTGAATGTTCCAGTGAGCACTGTTGGGGTCATAATCCGGAAGTGGAAACATCATCATTTCACCATAAACCGGCCACAACCAGATGCACCTCGCAAGATTTCTGACAGAGGAGTGGAAAAAAAATCATTAGAGTTGTCCAAGAACCACTTGTGGAGAGGTTCAGAATGACCTGGAATTTGCATTACTTATTGTTTTCTTTGAAACAATTGTACCTGCTCTCAACCGCCATGGCTTGCATGCTCGCTCGCCACGCAAGACTCCTTTGCGTGAGAAAAAAAATGTTGAAGCTCGTTTAAAGATTGCTGCCCAACATTTGGAAAAGTCTGTGAAATACTGGGGGAATATAGTGTGGTCAGATGAGAGCAAAATTGAACTCTTTGGATACCATAATACACACCATGTTTGGAGGAGAAATGGCACTGCACATCACCCCAAACACACCATACCAACAGTGAAGTTTGGAGGTGGGAACATCATGGTGTGGGGCTGTTTTTCACATGGTACCGACATACTGCATATAATTGAAGGAAGGATGAATGGAAAAATGTACAGAGACATTCTTGATAAAAATCTGCTGCCATCTACCAGGTTACTGAAGATGAAACGAGGGTGGACATTTCAGCAAGAGAATGATCCCAAACACACAGCCAAGGACACACTCAATTGGTTTCAGAGAAAGAAAATAAAGCTGCTAGAATGGCCCAGCCAATCACCTGGCTTGAATCCAAATGAAAAATCAATGGAAAGAACTAAAGATCAGAGTTCGTAGAAGAAGCTCACAGAACCTTCAAGATTTGAAGACTATATGTGTTGAAGAATGGGGCAAAATCACACCTGAGCAATACATGCGACTAGTTTCTCCATACAGGAGGCGTCTTGAAGCTGTCATTACCAACAAAGTCTTTTGTACAAAGTATTAAATACATTTCATGAAGCTTGTTCCATACTTTTCCCTGTGTTATTTCACATTATTACACAAAACTTAAATTATGGACATCTATGAATTGATTTCTTTACATCTGTGGATTGCAAGGGTTGTGGCTGACATTTAGTGTAAATTTCACTACAATACCCACATTAAATATATATTTACTGAGAAAAATGTTGGTGTTCAATACTTATTTAACTGTGTGTGTGTGTGTAAATATATATTATTTCAGGTACTCAGTTGAGCTGTTCAAGAGGTCTATGAATGACCTGCCAATTGTTAAATTTTACTTTTCTCCTCTCCAACATTACTAGAGCTTTTAGTTTATGCATCTCTTTGGCCACACAGCTATCTTGCACCTCCCTATAGTCCGAAATCGCTTCATCTCCATGGCTAGTCTCCTTTTATCACTGAGTACATATACAGAGAATAGAGGCCAACAAAATACGAAAGCCAGCTTGATCCTTTTGTGAAACAATTAATCCATCTTTAATAACACCTGTAAAATAGCAAAACATTGCTTAAGAAATCTGCCCAAATTTATTAGTGTTAGTCCAGAAATACGTTTTGCAGCTTTTGTGAAGTCCCAGTGCAGAGCCTGCATTTATATCACAACTCTATCGGAGAAGACCGATTCAATAAACCACATCTCCCATCATCCACTAACTCTGTAAGCAGTACTAGTATGCATTGCCCCTGCCACAGCTATACAGGCTGCACATGGGAGGCCCAATCCCATATCAAGTGACTGTATATATCAGCGTTCACGCTGAATTCTGTTTAGATGGAACAAGGTGCAAGAAAACCCCTGAGATCATGACGTAGGGTCATTGATTACTAAGCTAGTTATTTAATAGGGAGGAGGCACGCTGTTTTTTTTACATTTATTGACAGGTTCTCTTTATTTTAGGGTTGTGGTGAGGGAAGTTGGTTGGGCTTGCCACTTGTTTATTTTTTTTATTAGGTAGAGCTGGCATTGCCGCTTTCAATTAAATGCTTGCCAGTGCTTTTTTCGTTAGAAAAAAGGTGCCAGAACTCACATCACGTAGCCAATCACTGTACACACACCCACACACGTCAGTTGTGTAACAAAACATAACGGTCACCGCCTGCAGTAAGCTCTCAGCGCACAAACACACGACCAATCACAAGCCGAGCAGTGCCATCACAACCAGCGCGGACGAAGTACGCATACATCGGACTCGACACACAAGCAGCCCTCATGCACCGTTTAATGATTCTGCCGCCAACCTGCTACACTTGACAGGGCGATTCACGTCCACGTGGACCAAACATTAAATGTTCATAAGTTACTTTTAAAATTTGGAAAATCCATTGAAAAAAGGTGCCGGAACTCAGTTCTGTGAGTTCTATGACAAAAAAAAAAAAAAAAAGCACTGATGCTTACTGTCGACAGTATGGTGTTGCCATTCTGAAGAACAACATTGTCGCCATATTGTCTACATCCCCATGTATGAGCGGCACTGGTGTTTTTGTTTAGGGACCCTGTTCATGCAACACTAATTACATCTTGGTCTATCTGGAAAGCAACTTAAGAAAAAAATGTTTAATTCATAAACATTTATCGTATGAACCCAATGACCAGTGTATTGTACTATACTGCTGCACTGAGAGGGTTGTGCACTCAGATTTATGCAATGTGCAATATGAACAGAGTAACAACTAGCGAAATCAAAATCTTGGAAACATGCATTGTTCTACAGGTCTGACCACAAGGATGCATTGGATACAACAATTACTTACTTCTGAAAGCAATTAGGGAATCCTGTTCCACAATATGGCAAACTGGTCAGACACCAACTTTAGATGCAAATGCAGGGTGACCATAAATACTAAGTAAATACATTTTCACAGCAGCTGTGTGTTCAGTCAGCTACTACTAATACTCAAGAGCAGTTGCTATAGAGCTGAATGATCCGTGATATTTGTATTTTGCCAACAAATACTTATAACGCGTGCACAAACATAGCCAGAAGGGTACTGAACCTCACGTTTAATTAAATTGGCCCCTAAGAGTGGAAAACTGGAATTAAATATGTGAATCCTAAGCTTTAGCAACTGGTGGCATCTGTTAGCATGAATTACTTTCACCAATTCCTGTACTCAATATATAATTAGTTTGGCTAGTATAGACAAGCACATGTAAGTGTCCAGCACGTACACTGCATATCGAATGCATGTGCAGAAACATCAAGCCGGACAGAATTCAAATCGAAGCAGATGTCAAGATGCATTTCGATTTGTATCTGGGTGTAAATACGCTCTGGTTAAATGGCACTGACCTTTCATAGACAGACAGAATAGACTGCAGTAAAGCAATATCAGTTCACGTTAGAACAAAAAAAAAATATTCTATTCTAAAATAAATCAATAACTTGGCTAACCACAAAATAACTATGGGTTTTCAATTTCTTTTTTCCACTTTTCTCTAAATTCAATACATATATTAAGATACTTTCTATGCGTACTGCACATAGAATGCACATGTTCTGTGCTAGCTTGTGGAACACATCGGTCTAGTTTTTAAAACAGACTACAGACTATGCCATGTCAGTCATCACCATCAGTTCGCAATGAATCCTGCCCTGTAGCTTGTACAAATAATATGACCGAAACCAAACGTACTTACGAGAAACCCAGGATTTGAAACCGGCAGATTTCGTAACTAGGGCTGTGTGATGGGGGCGGCCCAGGGTTCAGTGCTGAAGGGGGGCACATTTCATGAATATTTTAGGTTAATTTGGTGAAAATTGAGTACTAGGGGGGGGGGGGGGGGGGTGGCATTTTTGATCCTCATCCCAGGCGCTAAAATTTTAAGTTACGGCTCTGAATCCAGCAATCTGCCTCTGTTCATAATGCCGGTATATTCCAAGTACTGTGTTCAGCAAGTTCAGATTAGATATGCATGTTATGTTAATATAATACATACATATATACACATACATACATATATATATATATATATACACACACACACACACACACACACACACACACTGTACTTGGAATATAGGTGTTCTAGATCATTTATCTTTTCAACATTTCTCAGAAAAGAGCAACAGGTCCATGACAAGAGGCCCGTTAGGCCTTCTTACATATTCAACTGTGATTACTACAAACTTATTTTTAATGAGGGAAAAACTATTCCAGATATTCCAAGATAAAAGCAGCTGTTAATAGTATGTACAAACAGGGTACCAGCCTCGTGCAAACTCAAACATATCACTCAGGTACCCCCCCCGCTTTACTAGTTAGACTGTGGCACACCTCTATATAGCAGCAAATCAAAGTAACAATGACAGTAAAGTTCTAATCAGCCACAATAACCTGCAACCTGGCAAAAAGTTAAATTCCTGACTTAATTGCAGCTTACAGAAATTTGATAACATTTCTGTGCAGCACTACGCTCTATATAAAAGAAATATCAATCAAAATTCTGCAGACACATCCACTCTATGGCCCTTTTGTATCTTTGATGTGAAAGGCTGTTTATGGACCTCTGCATAAACATCGATCAGCCACAACACTAAAGCCACCTGACTAATATTGTGTAGGTCGTCCTGTGGTATCTGGCACCTAGACATTAGCAGCAGATATTTCAGTCCAGTAAGTGCCAAGTTGGCACCACCATGGCTCAAACTTTTTTTTTTTCCAGCACATCCGACAAGATGCTCGATCGGATTAAGATCTGGGGATATTGGTGGTTCCTCAAACCATTCCTGAACAATTTTTGCAGTGTGGCAGGGCGAATTATCCTGCTGAAAGAGGCCACTGCTGTTTAAGAATAGTGTTGCCATGAAGGTGTGAACTTTGGTTTGCAACAATATTTAGGTAGGTGGTACATGTCAAAGTAACATCCACATGAATGCCAGGACCCAAGATTTCTCAGCAGGACATTGCTCAGAGCATTACACTTCCTCCACCAGCTTACCTTCTTCCCATAGTGCATCCTGGTGCGATCTCTTCCCCAGATAAACAACGCTTTCGCACCCAGCCATCCAACATGATTTATCAGACTAGGTCACATTCTTCCATTGCTCCATGGTCCAGTTCTGGCACTCCTGTGCCCATTGTAGACATGTTTGGTGTTACACAATGGGCCAGGATGGGTACTCTGACCGATCTGCATCTACACAGCAAGCTGCGATGCACTGTGTGTTCAGACACCTTTCTATCATAGCCAGCATTAAATTCTTTAGCAATTTGTGCTATATAGCTCTTCTGGGGGATAGGACCAGATGGGCTAGCCTTCTCTCCCCACATGCACCAATGAGCCTTGGGCACCCATGATTCTGTCCTTCCTTGGACCACTTTTGGTATGTTCTAGCTACTGCAAGCATGAACTCCCCACAAGACCTGCTGTTTAGCCATCACAATTTGGCTCCTGCCAAAGTCGCTCAGATTCTTACGCTTACCCATTTTTCCTGCTTCCAACACATCAACTTCAAGAACGGACTGTTCACTTGCTGTCCAATAAATCAATTTTGCTCACTTCACTTGCCAGTGGTTTTAATGTTGTAGCTGATCAGTGAATACTTTGTATAGAAGCAGAAAGGTGTACATCACACTTTGCATGTCAATATGTTAATGCTTAGAAGGCATGTAGAGATCTTTGAAGAAAAAAAAAAAAAAAGTAATTGCCCTAGGATTTTCTGCATTATTACTTATGTTTAACACCAAATATAGGCTAGATATTTTTGTGGGTTGTATTAGCATAGCATGGAGTCTGACAAAAATTGCAACAAACTGTTAGCTTCTTTAATTTTATTTTGGTGAGCAAGGTAGTCAAACATAGGGGTGCACAAACTAAAAACTTGTTAAACTTAAATAGTTTTTATTAATGTTGCCAAGTGCAGGATAAGCACCAGGATTCTCATCCCAAATGATACTTATTTTATATTACACTGCCACATTCGCAAGTCTTGGATCCTATGGAAAATTAAAAAGGCATAAACCATTGCTCACCAGAAAGGACCAACTACAGCCACAAGAGTCAACAATGGAACTGACATAAGCCCTGTCACATACACAGGAAAGCGAACACTGCATTCCACCCAAGTACCTCATGCCACAAGGTTTTCCATTGCACTAATTCAAACTGAAAATGTTGTAATCGATAATAGGAAAGTAATCAGTGCCACATTTTGTAGATCATACCCAACCAATTACACCTGCAGTCCCAAGATGGAACTTACAAAACATGCACTGTTCCTGAGGCTGGAGGACAGTTTTGACAGTCACTGAACTAGTGACAGAAGAGCTTTTACAGATTTTGCATTTTCATGTAGTTTGCCTCAGCAACCAACAATTAGCTTTTGATCCACCATGTTAGCCAAAGACTACAATAGTCTGATTGGCTGCTATGATTTGGTGAAAATCTTGCACATAAACACATTATAAATAAAATGACCCCTAGGTGAGTCTTTAATAGAATGATAAACTGAGAAGCTTAAAGGTTTAATTTTGTGCCATTACCACAGTTTTACGTCCAATACACATTTAAAGTTCATGTGTTACCCCACAAATTGCCGGTTTTCCTATATTTTTGCATGTCCAATATGGCTAATCCGCTGAAGTTCACCTGCGAAGATGAAAGATAAAGAACCAAAGAAAAAAACTGGCTTCAGGCTAGGTGCACTTTTGATGTGTAAACAACTTATCAATGGTTTAGTTATTGACACCTCACAGCTAACTGTGAATTAAGTAATTTACTATGTACAAAAATGCAAAATTGCAAAGCAGTCAAGACCATCAATTATCCAACCCTTGTAGCTCAAGGGTTCAAAAAGAAAATCTGCTGTTCATGCTGCATAATTGTGACTAGATCATTATACATACACAACAGCTCTAGGCTGCTAGACTGTAAATGATCCACTGGGGCTATTTTTTCCCACAATCACTGTAGCCAAAGCTTTTTATTTCCAAAATAATTTATACATTTTCCTCAAATCATGTCAGGTAACCTGGCAATGCAAATACACATATTAAATACACTTGTTAGTTATGTCCAGCATTTCCTCAAAAGCTGCTTTCAATTCACAAGATTAGAATCCTTACGCAGGAATATAAACTTCACAGTTACATTATTTTCTTTACTTTAAGGCTATATAAAAATCTGAACCACCAAGTGAAAATAAAAACAAATGAACTAGCAGAGGAAAAAATGGTACAGATAAGACAGATCCAGTCACTAAAATAAAATTACAATCTGTGCTCTGAAGAGAGGTACAACAATGTGGTATGTAATGTCATTACTATTTCTTCATCTTTCCCATTGTCCACCGCTTGCTTAGGGTCAAACTGTCACATTATCTTGTAAACTTCAAACGGATAGACAACTCCAAGATGAAATGAACATGAATGTCAGAGAAGAAAGCACTCCTAATTTGATAATCAGTTGTAAAAAATCCAGTGTGGTTGTCCACCGATAATACAACGATAAAATGCACTTACACAATAAATTTCATCTAATCTATTTTGGCTTGAATGCTCAGTCTTATTGACACATCAAAAAGTCACATTGACATAAAATAGTATGAAATAAATCGTTTTAGACTACGTACACACTGGCGTTTGAAATATGTTTAACGTACGTTTAAATGCAAGTGAAACACAAACTGAATTGCATTTCTGGACACATTTGATGTGCTATGAATGTAAGTTTTGATGAATGCATTATTTTGACTGCTGAGATTTTGACTGTCAGACGCATGCGTTCAATATAACTCTCAGCAGCTCAAGTTAAATGCATGTAAAATACAAATATGTATGGCCTCATTTGGTGCAATGATTTTTATTTTCATATACATTTACCTGCACTTAATGCACGTCAAATGCAAAATATTAACAATGGGTACGTAGTCTTAGGGGGGAGATTTAATTCCACTCAGCTCTTTAGAACACTGGGTGCGTTTCATTACCGTTACTACAGTAATTGATGCGCATTACCATTAATATGGTAATTTTAATGCTGATTTTTATGCAGAAATCAGTGTTAAAATTACCATAGTAATGATACGACAACACAGGAAACTGAATCTCCCCCTTAGTGTGAGGTGTTGCCTGTTCCAAAACTATACTATACGGAGACAGGAATAACATTGTTAGGGGGGTATTCAATTGTTAGCGAGACAGGTGAAAATCCCGCCCTCGAAAAAATATTACCGTTAATACGGTAATTTGCGCGTAAATACCGTTAATACGGTAATTTACTCGCTGAAATTCAGCGAGTAATTACCGTATTTTTGAGCGTGGGATTTTCACCCGTCTCGCTAACAATTGAATACCGTCCTAAGTCTACAATTGTCTTCACTACCAAGTTAGACAATTGTAGAAACTGCAAGTCAAGACTGTTGCAACTTTAATTCACCAGAAATTTGCATTGCAGTGTAAACATGGGAGAGCAGAAACCCTGTTATTTTGTTGCAAAATTGTTACCATGAATGTATAGCATATCTTTATCTTCTAAATGAATATAACAAACAAGTAAATGGGGTTTTAAATGCAAACACTGGTATCTGGGAACATATCTTTTCATCTATGGCAATGTTTGTGGTTATGAACCTGTGGTAGTCAGTTTAACGGTACCCACTACCCTGACAAAGAAGATGACAGGAGGACACCCAATGCATAGTAAAGCAACCTGAAAAAAAAACCTACTTACCAGGATGCAGATGTCTTCAGACCCAGCTGCCATTGATGTAATGTAAGTATTATTTTAGGGGTTAGGGTTAACCCCTAACCTTAACTCCTAACCCCAATACCCCTAAAATAACACTTACATTACATCAATGACAGCCGAGCCTGTCCATCGCCGCTTTAAGACCAGTCGCCGTTTGTGATGACGTCATCTTGCACAGTCGGCAACACAGCGACATCTGCATCTTGGTAAGTAGGTTTATTTTTCAGGTCGCTCTACTATGCATTCGGTGTCCTCCTGTCATCGTCTTCTATGTCGTGGTAGTCAGTACCGTTAATAGGTACTACACCTGTTATGAACAGGTTTTTGTTGAGTTTCAGTAAATAATTGCTCAAAGGGCAATGTTCACATGAACCATTAAATGCTAGAGGGGAAAATAATTCACAGCGAGTAAGAACATGTCACATCCATTTCCACTGGTAAAATAAAGATGCTTAGAACAATGTATTTCGACTAAAAGTCAACTATGGCACTCAATGATCAACATGCATATAGATACAAAGGGGTTGTTTAAAGAACCAGGATTAGAGCCCCTTCCCCAGACACAGAAGAGGACACAAGTAGCAACGTGTGACAGCTGAGAGTGACGAATCACAGAGAAAAGGCTGTACTTCAGGAAAATACAGTGTTTATATACAGTTGATGCATAGCATATTCTTCAGGGGTTTCAATCTTTAGCAATTAGTGGTTTTCTGCATGTTGGAGAGGTTTGTCGGCTATATACACATTATAAAAAACAAAAAAAAAAACCCACAAGCAATGTAGAAATAGGGTTGAACATACAGCAAAATAAATATTCCTGCCTTTGCAGAGTAAAGCACGCAAACAGTAGATATTATTCTGTATATATGTCCCTCCGGCTCTGTGATGAAGTGGACATCATTATCCTTCACCAGTTACTTGTGATGGCAAAAAAAGAAGCAAGAATCAAGTAGTCCTGTTTTTCGTTAGTTACTGATAGTCAAGAGTGCAATAATAATTAAAAAAAAATATATATACACACACCTAGACTAAGATGGAACATATCTTCACATTGAAGACATTCATAAGTGTAAACTTAATAAATTTCATGTGCAAGGATCAAGAGAAACAGCAGCCCAAATTGGTATAACAATGATGTGTTTTAAATAATTACAGAAATGTGTTTTATTCCCATAAGCTGAACTGCAACCCTTAACATTTCCATTTAAAAAATTATTTATACACCCTCAAAGCACAAAAGAAACAGAAAAAAAAAAAAAAAGTGTTAAGCTTAGTAGATGTACATAAACAGACTTACACCACCACTAACATTTGGGGGGAGGGAGTAAATTCCCCAAAACTTTATTAAGTTGACTTGTATTTTCTAAATTAGTTTTTATTCATTTTATTTTGGTGTTTCCCGTTCTTTCAATACAATATCGAGAGAAAGAAAAAATCGGTGTGTTAACAATTCCGCAAAGGAACTGCATAAATGATATCTACAAAGGCCCCCCAAGGGATTCTGATGCCGAAAATTCTTGTAGGCTTGTTGTGCATGTTCTAGAACACGTACTGTAATTTAATAGATGGCGCTCGTAACCGTGTGATGATTTAAAAGAACTTCCCAGTCCATGCGAAGGGGTATGAAGTCCAAGAGTAATTCAATTTGCAGGACGCATTTTCTATGCTACGTAGGTGTATACTTTGCGATCCTCAGGTGTTCGTGCTAAATATTCACGTTCAATAAGTCCTTCAATACGCTTTTTAATAACAACAGGGCTTGGAAGGAATCGAGCCTTCAGTTGCTGTGTTACCTAAAACAGAGGGAAAGAGGGGAACAAAAACACTTTAAAATTTTGTATGTTACAAGAGGGGCAAACTGACAAAATGTGCAAAACAAATCCGCAACTAGTACTTTAACTTCCCAATTGTCAAATTAGACTTATTTGAACATTAACTAACTTTTCTATTTCATCATAACTTACAAGATTGTAAAACAAATAATTTTTAAAAGCAGATTTACAAAAAAAACAAAAACAAAAAAAACACTAAAGTTTTCTAAACTTTGTCAATGAGGTTTTTGGTTTTTACTTCTGCCATCGGTTCTTCAGCTCAGAGAGAGACTCTCACCAGCTAGTAGTATAGCATAAATAGCACAACAATGCTTTCGCATAGTGCAGCAAAATGTATGTACACCTACTTTTATTTTAAAAACATAAGTGGCATGATTGATTATCTTTTCAGTTTAGTAAGACTTTAAAAAGGTATCACAATCTTCAGGAATATATATATCTATACACACCAATACAACTAATGAAATAGTTCATCATGCAGTTCACACTGTGAAAGGGAGTTAGCATAAAACACAAAGTAAGGTGGTTATAAAGATGGGCAGGGATTGCAAAATCAACCAAAAAGTGTCTCTTACAATGAGAATTACAACTAATGCAGACAAAATAACTGACATCCTATGTAAGTTGTGGACCCTTTACAGCTATTCTAATTTTTTTTGCAATACTCAAACTGTTTCTACAATACCTCTGCTACTAATACGTTGTGCTGCATTTTCTTTCTAGATTTCATAATCCGAACTATAGCAGCTTCTATCTCGTGCTTTCTGTCATCATCAACTTTCTGTCGCGTCTCTTTTCTTTCAGGGTCAGATTCCCCTTGTTTGGCAGCCACTGAAACAGTAAAACACGTTTAAAAAGCTGTCCATTGTGCAAAGAAAATGTGAGATCAGATTTTCAATAAGATTCATGCTTTCACTACGATCAAAATAGTCAAAAAGTATAGTTTAAACAGTCACTTTATGTAGTTTATATTTTATCTTTAAAAAAAACAAAAAACAAACCTTTTCAAAATTTGCTATCCCCCAAGTTGACATTCTCTCTGCTAAATATGTCTTGTGTGTTATCAATCACAAGCAAATTGATGGACTTTACAATATTTGTATCTGTATCAGTGTAGAAATGTATTCCTACATTCCACATGAAAATGCTGGTCTTGTACAAGGTTGCACATGTAAATGCCATCATGACTTAAAAGGAATAAAGGGTGTATTAGCGACAGTAGTATAGGTTGGAATAAGGTAGTTTCTAGGAAATAGGTGGGATTTCAAAAAGCATTTTGAAAATTTAAAGACATTGGGAAAGTCTGATCAGGCGCGGTAGAGAATTCCATAGCTGCTGCAGCATTAAGGATGGCTTGAAGATTGAACATATGGGTAAGGAGGATGCCCCACAAGAGGAGGTTGCTATAGTCAAGGTTTGAGTTGAGTGAATGGATAAGAGTCTTATTTGCATCTTGGGAACAAAAAAGGGCGTATTCTAGTAATATTTTGAAGGTGGAGGTGACAGGACAATTGTATGTGATGAGTAAAGCAGAGGGTGGAATCAAGGGTGAAAGGCAGCGGGGCTTGGGAAACTGGGGGATATACCAGAGGTAGACACCCTGAAGGAGTGGTTGAATAAGTTGGAAGTGAACCAGGAAAGAACTGTGCCACAAAAGGCCATGGGAAAGAAGGGTGGTGAAGGAGAAGAAGATGATCAATGGTGTCAAGAGTGGATAAGTGACTCAGACTTTGCTGGGAATAGATCATTGATTACTTTTGGGAGTCTCAGGATTTCAGAATCGAGAAGGAATTGAGGACATAAAGAAAAAGGCACTTAAGTAGTTTGGAGGTAAAGGGCAGGAGAAAGATAGGACAGTAATTGGAGAGAAAGATAGGGTTAAGAGATGTTTTGCTTAGGACTGGTGAGAAAAGCATGAGTTTAAAGGACGGGAATAGGCCTGTAGAGAGAGATAGGTTGTAGAGGTGAGAGAGATGCGTGTATACAGTGGAACAGAAGGAGTAGAGAGGCTAAGTAGGAATAGGGGAGCAGGTTGTGGGTTGAGAGAATGACAAGAGTGCAGAGATTTTGTCCCCCCCTTACTGGGAAGAATGAACAGAGTGTTGATTGGGGAGCGTAGAAGAAGCTTGGTGTGGTGTGTGGCTTTAAATATTTGTTTGGCAGTTTGTATTCAAATACATGGATTTGTTTTAAATTATCGCTTACCTCACAAAGCATGGATTTTAATGTGGCATACATTTATATATGTATATTTAGGATTAAATATAATTCAATGTTTAAGCCAGTTCTGGATATATTGTATACCAATTCTGCCAGATTCAAAGTATTTTTATATTTTTTTCAAGATTTCAAACTACTTCTAGGATTGTTTTTTTTCTTTTCAATGTACCAGGTTTCATATCTGGCCCTTTTGTATACAGGAACTTTGTGCACTTGTAGTTTATTTATTCATTACATATAGGGGAGTGCTAGAAGTATTTATGCTTTCTTGGATGGCTGACAAGTGTAGTGGCTGAAACTCGTGTCTATGGCTGAAGCAAGCATGTCAGATGGTTGCTTTAAAAGAGAGGAAAAATAAGAGTCTGGAAAGTAGAGATGGAGCAGGGTGGGAGAAAAGCTGCAGGGGATTTAGGGTCAGGGGAGGTAAGCCATGTTTTGAAGTGGCAAGAAGGTTGAGGGAATTTGCAATGAATAGATAGCAGATGGATGCAAGTTTGTTGTAAAGAAATCTTGTGTTTCAGCAATGTGAAGGAATTGAAAGTACAAGGTGGATGGAAAAAAAAAACACGAGTAGAGACTGTCCAGTGTTGGAGAGAAAGATTTGTGGGTGTGAAGTTTGTTTAAGCTTGTATAGGTTGATGAGTTAGGCTGGGTGCACGACAGTTCATGACAAACGAGGAAAGCAGATGGGAGAAATAGTGATGGAGAGGGAATGCTGCAGAGAAGGCTAGTTGGGAGAAAAGGGAGGTGAATGCATGGAGTAAAAGAGAAGGCAAATTGAGCAGATCAAGTGATGTTAAGGACGTAGCTTGGATATATATTGAGAAAATGGTAAGGAGTATTTGACCCAGGTAGTACTGGGAAGTGAAGGAGGTGGCAGCTCCTTTATCACCCCATTAACAGAGATAAATCTCTATCCCTTACTCTAATACTATGTCTGATAGTATTAGAGTAAAGGATAGAGTCCGGATTCCTCTTCGTGAGCTCCGCAGTGCTAACACTCTGCAAAAGTGGTTATAACATTGCTGTGTGCAACGAAGTAGCACTTTTATATTCTATCATTCTTTAATACATACTCACAACTCACTGTCTTATTAACCTCACCCAGTTTGACACCACAGGTGCTTATTGCATTCCTTTAACTTTTCTTAGATAGATACTTTCTGATAGGAGCAGCATTAGCATCTTCAGTAAGAGCGCCTATTGCCAGCTATTATCACAGCATTTATGATTGATCATTATATATATATATATATATATATATATATATATATATATATATATATATATATATATATATATAAAATTGGGGTCAGCACACGCTACACCTAAAGATGAAAGTAGTTTGTGCTGCTCAGTGACCGATTAGGTGATATATGTAGTCAGCCACTTCATTTTATGTACCAGGTGCTCATGAAACTTGAGAGCAAGGACTTTATCTACAAGTAAAGAATTCCATAGTACTCACTCTATCACTTACTGAAGCACTTTATTAATCCACTGCTCCATTACCCATAAAGGTGCAAGTGAAACAGCTTTGGGGGAATGACCATACAAGAGTTAAGGAACAGTTTGCATATTATATGCAATGCATCTCATGTCAAAAATTATGTCTTACCTTAATGAAGTACAATGTGCAAGTAAATTAACATTCATTATGCACTGTCACATGTCTGTTTTATTTATTAATAAAGTTACAAGGAAAAGGAATAAGTGCAAGTCTCATTACTTTTTAGGCGGGACTACTTAACCTTTCTGATTTCTTTGACAGCCCTCTCTATTCTTAGACAATTTCTGACGCAGTTATACCTACTTTTAGTGGATAGAACTTTCTTGTTTGTTTATTTTGCTGCTACTAAGTAACTTTGATTAGAGAAATATTTTCTTTTTTGATAACACTGTTGTGTGAGTAGCCAAACAGGAATATTTAACCACTATTAGATCATTTGGCTAAAAGTTGCATTAATAGGTGGAAGGTCTATGTAATTGGGATTTATATGTATTTCTCTATCTTTTATGATTATTAAATATAAGAAAATGCTAAAGATATGAATTCCTCCGGGTGCTTCCTCACACACTCCAAAAACATACCGATAGGTTAATTGGCTGCTTTTAAATTGCCCTCAGTCTCTCTCGGTCTGTGTATGTTAGGGGATTTAGATTGTAAGCTCCAATGGTGCAGGGGCTGATGTGAATTCGTTCTCTGTACAGCGCTGTGGAATTAGTGGCGCTATATAAATAAATAGATAATGATGAGTGCACCATCTATTTACATAATAAATCGATCATTGACTCGTTTGATATGGATTGTTTTTAATAAATGTTGATTTATATTTTCTATGATTTGTGCTGTATGTATTAATAAAATAGTTTCATATCCCTATATACTGTTTGAACGGTGGTGATTATTCTTTTGGTTTTGCTTTTTCTTTTCTTTTTCGTTTTGTTTGACAGCAGATAAACTAAGAATATAGATAAGTATGGAGTGCTAGATTTCATAAATGAACTTACCGAAGACTGGTTTACCTACCTGTTTGGATCTTAACTCTGTGCAGTTTGGAAGTGAATTGATCGTTAACAGTGAACATATGCCCACTCTCTATTTCTTTAGATTTGGGCTCTTTTGTGAGGACACGCTGGGTTGGCTTTCCACAGGCCAGAGACTGCAGGGCCCTCACAAGCTCCCGTTCTGGGATGTCTGTCTCTTGCTGTATTTCCTAAATTAAAAGCAATGATTTAATTAGTGTCTTATTCTGTGCACAATATGTTACCGCACTTTGCAGGAAATATATATTTTTTGTCTATAAACTACATTTTGCTATAACCCTGCTTTAGCCAACTGTCATTAACCTCAATGATGTCACTTAGGATTTATTGCCTCCATAAAATTAAAAACCTCCATTGGACACCTAGGTCAATGGCACCATCATTCTACCTACAGTTCACAGGCTACATCATGTAAGATGCCTCTTAACTCCTGATCCATGCCCCCATAATGTCACACCTTGACTACTGAAGCTTCTTCTGTCTCGAGTGCCAATGACAATACAAGTTGTCTACACTCAACCATCAGTGCAACTGCAAGACTTAACTACAAGCCCATCTGTCAATCCCTTAATTAGAAACAAACTTCAAAACAGAATGCAGCCTCACCATAACCGCAGTCCCACCGATATTACCAATCTTAATAATGTCCTCCCCCATAGTACCCTCATGCTATTCATGGTTGTAAGAATACTCCCACACAGATCCCATTGTATGTAACACTATCCAGCCTTATCAGACACTCTGAAACCTTCAAAATCGCTGAATGGTACCTGAAAACGCATTTCTACAAAGAACCTTCCCACTCATCTCTCCAATCCTTATGCTACCTGTGCCGAGCAGTAGCCACTCTCACTTTCCCCACCAACAGCTTCAATTGTTATTCTGTTACATTATGTTATAATTTAAGTTGTAGGGACCACTTCATAAGCTCATTTGTTCCTTCACTGCACAACTGTGTTTTCTCAAAATAATTTAGGTAACCCAATGCATAACAAGAAATAGATTTATTGTATTTGATCGCTACCTCTTTATGATTTTGGAACATTAACAGTTTGGTTTAACATCTCTCCCCAAACAATGGTGTGTGAAATGACAAAAGAAGGTTACTGTTAATGTTATATATGGACAGAAAATAAGTTGTGACATGACAAATCTGCAGCTACCACAACTTCTCCAGCATGGTCATTACTGCTAACCTAACTGTTCACACCGATATAAAACGGTCAAAGTAAACATGATCCATGTATGTGGTCATTAAAGACAAAATTAACAGACATACATCATTAAAAGCACAGAATTATTAATGAATCAGAGCTTTAATCTCTCACCTCAAAAGTATACTTTTCTCTGTTGTTGAAGAGCATTAATATAGTCATTTGGAAGGTTGAGACTTGTAGTATGTGTTTTCGTGTGTTAGAACCAGTAACCTGTGCTCCTCCAACACCGACTTCTGAGCCATCCTCCTAGGAGCAACACAAATGCAGACTAATCACATGAAATAAAAACTCAAATTGTTGAATGATGCGAGATATTTAGCATGTTCTTTTACTTTGAAAAACATGATTTGTTTTACCTTTTTGACAGGTCCGTAAAACGTGGCATTGAGATCTGCTGAGCCCATGTGGTGCTGCAATGTGAGCTGTCGTCCACTGTGCTTGGCAAGATAAAACCTTTTTGAAAGTAAAGAGTGAACAAAAAAGTTATTTACTCCAACATGCAGGTACATTACCTAGATGGTAATATAATGCCAATACTAATGAAAGAAAAACACGCTTGGTCAAATGGACTGTTCTTTTTTGGTTTATTCAATTTTGGTAGGATTATAGAACAAAAGGGGCTTGACAGCAGATTAATACATCCTGTATTGTTTATGGTCATTAATCCATGTATTATTGCACACTTTAAAACAAAAAGACAAAAGGGCCCAGAGTATAGTATCACATACAGAGCAGCAAGGACCGGCATGCAGATTAAACATCTCCCACTGAATATTATTGCTCAATTCCCTTGGGAGCTTTAGCAGTGAAAGGAGAGCGCTCCCATTACCCATCCACATACTGTAGACTTTAGCAAGAGCTTTCCGGTGTGCAGATAATAAATCATGTATTGCCATATGAAAATGTGTTCATGGATTGTAAAATGATGAAGGAAGAGGGGTATGATACCATAAAAGTAATGGTTTTATTTAATAGACATGTGGTGGTGTAGTCACTGATTTGCATCTAACAAACCAAATGTCAGTAATCTGCATTGGAGCTCGGATTAAAAGGAACAGTTGTGTTAACTTTGTTTTGTTGTAAAATACAATCTGGGAACATTTTAAATTGTATGACTCCTGTTCGCCACAGATATGGGAAGCTTTCTCACACAGGAATGTCTGTTTAGTAAATGCTAATAAAGGCTGTATATTAATGTGTCATTAAACTGTAGTTGTTTCTACACCTTTTAATAGCTATGGTTATAAAAGGCAGTATGGTATTCTCTATTGTGGGTCTTACCCGTTTTAAATTTCAAAGAAAATAAAAAAAAAATACAACAATGATCAGAGGGACAGAGACAAAATAATTTCCAAGTAACAAATTTCTGGGATAAAACAATTTACCAAAGATTACAAATATAGTACAATTTATTGATACACCCTGAGGAGTCCAGATATTGCAGTCTTTTTGTGGCAACTGTGTATTTACAATTGTGGCTGGAACGTATACAAATGGTGCAAGCATTCATGGCTGAATACGTCGGGAGAAAAGTGGGGGTGAGGGTAATTCTGTTTACTAGCAGAATTTGGAACTCAAACACAACATTTTAGATTGAATCTGATCTGCGCTGTTTCTCAATAAAATAGTTTAAAGAAAAAAAAGAAAAAAGTATATGAACATAAAGCTCAATAAAAACAAAGCCGTACATGAAATGGGCATGCAAGATTGATAACTTATTTTTATCAGCTGTGAATCACAATCTTGAAAGTCTATCAGTCATTAAACAGCTTTCAGTGCTGTGGATGCTGGAAAGTCAACCCCATTTTTCTGAGGCAGTAATTAGAAATACAATTAAAAGTGTAGCTTCTAATATCTGTTAAACTTACCTTCTAAATATTTCAAAAGCATGTCTGGGAGCTGGTGGGATGTTACATTTTGGTGTAGCAGATTGTGTGGGCCAATAGCCAGTGGTAAGTACCCTGACTGTCAGATCTACACCTCCTAATGAGACCTGAAATAAGAAACCAGCACATAGTGACAACATACCAGTACATAATGCCGCTCTAATTAAACATGTCACACAGACAGATACAATTTCATACCCCTGTGGTCTGCAAATGTTGCCTGAATTCATCCATTGTGGTGTTTGAGATGCTCATGTCTCTGAACATTCCCTCCAACTTCGATGTAAATTGGCACCCACACTCCGTCTGAAAGGAAAGTTACACTTTTAACCTTTGTTACTTTTTTTTTTTTTTAGACAGATCACAACACTGTATGGAAACCCAATTCAGGCCCAGAAAAGGAACAATCTCTAATTACATTCCCTCATTAGGACTGTGAAAACACAAGGCCTACAGGGACTCACATCCCTGTTGTATATTAAGACTCATCTCCCAGACATTATCTGTGGTTGATACATGGGGAGAAGAGCTTATTTAATTTTAGTACATCAGGCATATTTGGCTACTTTAAGCCTCTATTGTGTATGCCTAAAGCTAAGCCCACGCTAACATGCAAAACATTTTTCTGGAATACACCCAAATCTGCTAATGCAAACTCAAACTTTTCTTCTTTTTTTTTTTAAATCATATATATCTATCTTACCTGCAATATAAAAACAGCCATGCAAAAGGACTTTAAACAGTGAAAAAAAAAATAGTTCTATTTATTAACTCAACATTTTAAGGATGTAGTAAAAGGAGTGACTGCTCATATCTTAAACGCTGCCCAACACCCCTGCGGTGAGGTCAATGCAGTGAAGGTGTGGTTTGCACGAAGTGTACGCGCACAATGATATTGCCTAATGGCACATGCGCAGCAGCATCAGGGTGCCCCACTGTGTTGGCTGACTCAAGTAGATATGTATACAGCGGAGGTTTACAGCCAGGGGTTATGACATATCTTACAGCGTCCACACGCACCTGGCCGCTTGGGAAGCTGGGAGTTTCTAGGTCTTGAGTATAAATAGCCAGACCTGGGACCCCCATTCTCTCTCTACCACTGCCTGCCCTTAATAAAGATTCATGTATAGAGAAGTAGAATGCAAGGATTGTATAAAAGAAAATAGTTAGTGTAGGGAATAAGCAGTCGTGAAGATAGGGTTATTTTCAATGTCTATTCTGAACAAGGGTTTAACATTGGATATTGCATGAGTACTTCTCTAAGGCTTTAGAATTATTTAACATGGTATTAGGACTGCATAAGGCAGCGCTATTTAAGGAAACGTGTATAAATGTGTGCGCTATTAAGTGTATCTAAGGAACAGGATATGGAGATAGCATGAGCAATTGAGGCACCAGATCAAGCGATACACGTAATACATTGAAACCAAACTGGTTACAAGTTCCTACTTAGCGATGAATATTCCTCTAGTTCCCACTGTAAAATATGTCAATTCATGGATTTAAAAAAAATAAAATAAAAATCAAAGCCATATTGGTGATGAATGTAGTATTCGATATTACGTCCCATGTCCTACTACATGTATAATTTACATTCAATGGGGGTGTAATCACTATATGTACACAAAACTTAGGCGGTTTATAACAGGTCTAAAAACATTACAGATGAACTTACTATCCATTAATAAACAGTGTTTTTTTTAATACAGTTGTAATTTTATATACTAAAATCTGCTAAAGTTAATGAAAAAAATATTTTAAAAAAATAAAATAGAAAAAATAACCTGTTGTGTGGAGTTGATCTATAAAACGCTTATTAAAAGCTATGCACCATCAACACAGATATGATAGTATATGAATGTCCGAGTTCTATTGGCGTCAGGATATTTAGCCAATATTTCCAGAAGAACTTACTTAGCAAAAGTAATTCCCTATCATCTCATGCGTATACACTCCACATTATGACATTAACACCTGTAAACATCAGTTGTCACCTTCAACTTGGATATCATATTTTTTTCTGAGTCATCAGAGACGCTCTTGTTGGTAAGTAGTCTTCTAGCCAGATGTTGCTTGTAATAACGTTCAAATACATCTTTCTCTTGCATGAATCTAAAGAGGACCATTGCCTTGTCCAGTATGGATTCTACTTCTTGTTCAGTCAGCTTGGAAGAAAGCACATAAGGTTATTGAAAAAGCACAGGCAGAGTCACCTTATTGCACAAGCTACAGGTCTGACTGGCACATGGGAGGAGCAGACATTTGTGATACTATGTACATGTAAACTTTGTGTAATGCAGAAAAAGATTCAAATCGTAGAGCGCTACACTGAGCATCCTGTAGCAAGACATCATGCAGCTATTGCATTCACTTCTTACCATCAAAGGGCAAAATAAAATATACCTAATATCAAAGTGTTACAGATGTCTATTACACGCTTGTTATTAGCAAGCAAGATGTCTATTTACTGAATGAAGCGATGCCAGGCTCTTGCCTTTATACATACAACGAACACTGTTGGTTTACTAATTTATGGTGTGGCGTTTGGAGTTTTTTTCAACGGTTTTTTTTTTTTTGCAAACCTTCAATTATTTGGAATACAACCTTTCCTAATCTCTCCATCAGGGATTTTAGTTTAAGTACTATACATACTGTACTTGTCAGACACCAATATAGGATTGCCACAACAAATGGCAATGAGCCAATTAAAAGTTGTCCAAAAAGAACCCCACAATGATGCATGTAAACTATATATGGGAAGCTTCTCAAATCTGAAAACCATGCAAATCAGTCACAGACATTTAGAAGCGTTATTAGCAATTAAATTATAAAGGACAGTAAGTAACATGCTGAAATAAAACTTAGACTACTATACTTACTCCTTTAACGCCTTTCTTCAGCTTGTCATCGATAAATAAGGAGAGGTACTCAGGGGACCTGGAGTTCAGATTAAGGAAATACTCAAAGTCACCAGCAATGGTTTGCTTGAAAAGACGGTCATTACTAAAAGATTCTTGAAGGAATCGGTCAAACCTGCTCTTCAGGTCTAGAAGACCCTGTGGAAAGTAATTAGGCAGGAAAGGGTATAAGAATTACTTCAGAGAAACTCATGGTAAATTATTTCCCTATCTGCTGATATTGTACAGTTTACAATAAATTCCCACAAATAAAGTGATATTGTTGAATACACATGAATACGTTTTACTACTAGATTTTTTTTTTATGTGAAACTCTATATATCACTCTACCAAGGACATGGATGCGTTTCACACTAAAAACTAGGCTACGGGATCTCACACAAAAGGGTTGAATCAATTCAGCGCAATGCGCCACGAGTGTCTCTGGAACAGTCATGGGGTCACCCCACTGCCATGCGCAAATCGAGGATTTTACCTAGCACTGCACAGAGATGCACCAGAAACCCTGATTCCTAATGGAAATGGGCACGGCTGAACATCACGCTGAATTGAAATCGGGCCAAAACAATTTTAGGTGTTCGGTATAGCAGTGGGAAGAATTTGAATTTTATAGTACTTATCACTGACTTGTAAGGTGCCACAGTACCAGACAGTGGGAAAAACAAGAAAAACATAAAACAGAGACATACAAGGTAGACAAAATAAATGCCAAGAGTATGAAAGCAAGTGTATGTACTAGTTGTACATCAAAACCTATATATAGGAAAGACAGCCCTTACATTAATTCATATGAATTCTATTGTTATCAAGATACTTATTGTGGGGGAAAATAGGGCAGTAACATAATGGATTAGTTTTTCTTAAAAATGGTCTTGAATCTAACTCTTGGTAGTACAACTTGTTGCATCTCTGGAGATTATTAATTATGTCGTTTTTGGTTTCACCAAGAGAAGAGTAATTTTTTGCCAACATTGCTCAAAATGTACATTTGACACTAAACAGCAATAAGTTAGTTGTCGACGTTAGAATAGCACACCTTCAGGATTATTTATTAGCATGCACTAGACTGTACGGAATGCTATACTTAACTGAATTTTTTTTGACTGGCCTTATAATCAACGCAATTGCTTATGTAATCAAACATCTTGAAATGTGTTATGTGATATCAGTGATCTGTTGTAGAATACTGGTTGAAATGTTCTGAGACATGTCACTTGACATTCAATTTTATGAATGAGGTCAATAATATCTTCTTATGAGGTACGGCCTGCCCAAAATCCTAGTTTTAAATTTATATAAATAACCAACTACCTTCAGCAAAGTTTTTTAACTATTTATCAATTTTACAGAACCACCCTCCCCCAAATTAAAAGTATATTAAAAATATAGCCACATAAAACAGTCCTTTAAAACTAGAAAGCTGGGCAATCCCACCTTACATGTCACACATTTAATGGTAAAAGGAGTCAAAAACATTCTTATTAGTAATACTACATGCAAATCGGGGTAGTTCACACCCTTACTAACATGTTTTAACTTAAAAGTATCCGGGCTGGGCTGCCAAGCATGATGCCATGGAGACCTACCACATGGAAATCATTATCCGTAGTAACCTAACCTGTGATTTTTATAACTGGTTTTGGTAGAGAAGGTGGAAAGGACAGACACTTCCCAATCATCCTGGAGCTATGACAGTTACAGAAATAAGCAGGACCTGAAAGAGTGCACAAACATGTCACCACTCTAGAGTCCTTGTGTAAACAATATGGGGTCCACCGAACCAGGGGCTCATTACAAGCAACCCCTGCAGAAGTTGAACTGCGATGGCTACAAAGATTTGGTGCAACCCACAAAATGGGGTCTCTAAACCAGATGCCAGCCCTTTGTCTACTCAGCACTGGGAAGACTGATTGTAGTATATAGAGGTCAGACAAAAAATGGTGGATCCCTCTACAGAACTGAAAAGCACATGAGCTCTACCTAGCCACATTAGTGTAATGGTGAACAGTGAAACATATGGGACAGCCATGTCACCTATCCAGGGTCTCTGTGTAACAGACACTGGATACACAGAACCCCAAGCGCCGCCAAAGCTGCCCCTCTTACAGTAGCCAATCAGGTCTGACTATTATTTGGGAGGAAGTTTGCTAACCTTTGGGTATTGCGTGCAGGGCTACTGAATTTTATTAAAAGCGTGCACGATCGACACGTTTGAACAGGGTGATTAGTGAGATTGTGCATCCTGATCAAACTGGTTTTATGCCGGGAAAATCTACGGCTATAAATCTGCGTAGGCTTTATTGCCATCTGCAGTTGCCCCACCCTGCGGAGGAGGAGGCGGTGGTGGTGTCGTTAGATGCTGCTAGGGCATTTGACTCTGTGGAGTGGAGGTACCTGTGGGTGGTGCTGTTGAAATTCAGGTTTGGACCGTTTTTTATTCAATGGGTTCGACTGCTGTACTCCTGCCCTACAGCTAGAGTCTGTGTAAATGGCTTCGTGTCCCGCCAGTTTGTTATGGGCAGAGGTACCAGACAGGGGTGCCCTTTGTCCCCCACTCTGTTTGCCCTGGCCATAGAGCCGTTGGCATGTATGGTTAGAATGCAGTCAGATATTACTGGATTGAGGATGGGCTGCAGGACAGACAAGATTGCCCTTTATGCAGATGATATGCTGCTTTTTTTGTCATATCCTGATAAATCGTTGCCAAACTTACTCCGTGTGGTCTCGGTGTTCGGTAGGTACTCGGGGCTTTTGATTAATTGGGATAAATCCAGTGTAACTCCGATTAAGGGTGCTTGCCCTACGGGTCAAGTTTTGCAGACTCCTCTTAAATGGACCCCAGTATTTAAATATCTTGGTATCTGGATTTCTAGTGATATGGGTCAATATATTCAACGTAATGTCCAGCCTCAGATTGATTATCTTAGGAGCCGGATTGGGGTGTGGAAGCAGTTGCCATTGTCGGTCACAGGTAGAATTAATCTGGTCAAAATGATAATTCAACCAAAGTTTTTGTATGTTTTGCAGCAGTCGCCAGTCTATATCCCCCATAGTACATTCCGTTACATTGAACGTCTCATGGCTTCATTGGTGTGGGCAGGCAAGAGAGCAAAAGTTAAGCTTGCTACTTTATATCGTTCTCGAGGGTCAGGTGGCTTGGCTTTGCCGAATTTACGGCTTTACTATTTTGCCTCCCAGTTAACACATATTGAGGTATGGTTTAGGACGAGGCTGGGTCTAGACTTGCATGATTTTTTGGTCTCTGAGACAGGATCTAGTCATATACGTGTGCAGTTTCTTCTAGCTGGAAGAAAAATTGGGAGGGACCCCCTTTATTAATACAGGCCATGAAGATTTGGAGATTGTCATCCCAGATTAAATGTGGATTGGATCTGGATTCGTGCACTACACTATGGGATAATTTGGATTTTGGAGAACTGATTAAGATGGAGGGAGCTGGAGCTTGGCGAAACTACAATATAACACATATTGGACAACTGTATGAAAATGGTATACTATATTCATTTGAACAACTTCAGAGATTACATGAACTACCTAGGGGGATACTTTTATAGATATTTGCAGTTAAGACATGCTTTGGCCTCGCAGTTTCGGGGAGCTACCCAGAGCTTTAGTGCAGATTCCTTAAGGGTGCAACTGTCAAGGTTGGGCCAAAGGCGACAAATTTCATTTTTGTATTCAATATTGGTGGAAGGATCTGGCAAAGGGGGCTTGCCGGAGCTGCGATGCAGGTGGGAGGGGGATCTGGGGCGTCTTAGTGATAAGGCATGGGATATAGTGATATGTAGCCCAAAGGAGGTCATTGCATCAGCTAGATTTCGCCAAGTTCAGTTTTTTCTGTTACACAGAGCATATCTCACCCCTCTTCGGCTTTCTAGGTTCAGTGGTGGTCAGAAGGTGTTATGTCCCAAGTGTAGGAGTGAGAAAGGAGACTTTTGGCATATGCTCTAGGAATGTCCATTGGTTTCATCCTTCTGGCGAGAGGTGGAGGATTGTATTAAAAAATTGGAGGTGGGAGTGGTGGCCTTGACTCCAAAACTCTGTATGTTCGGTTTAGGCTTCAGAAAAAAAACCCGTAGACTTATTAGACTGCTTATCAACACGTTACTTATGTTGGCAAAGGTGGTGATAGCTAGGAAATGGATGGCACCTGAAGGTCCGACTTTGAGTAGCTGGATTGACCTTGTTAACGATACAGTCGGCCATGAAAGGTTCATGTACACCAGCAGGAACCTAGTGGATAAGTATGAAAGAGTATGGTACAGATGGAAAATATCCCCATATGTCACGGAGGGGTTGAGGGAGGTGGAGTTCTCCTGATGTAATGCTCGGGGCAGACATCCAGCCGCCTATTACTGAGTTATTGAGGTCAACGATTATATTCGGTATTATCAAAACCGTACTATTATTTCATTGCATCATGAAATTGTGGAAGATGTGCTTACCTTGGCTTGAATGTCTAAATGGCAATGTTTTGTTTTTTTTCTTTTGTGATCCTATTGTGTATGAATATTTTACAATATCTGTAACACTGTGTGGGTTATAGTTGGGGATTAAGCCCAATGTTATGGGCTTTTTTTTGTTGTTAAAGAAAAGAAAAATGCAATAAAATTTTACTTGATTTAAAAAGCATGCACGATATGGGAGGTGCTAACCAGTGTCCCTAAATTTATGCATGTACTGAATTGTTCCTCAAAGGCTAAACATTCAAGATGCCTTGTTATACATGCTGTTGGGAATTATAACATGTCTGTAGCATTTCATTAAGTGTCTTGTTGATTGTAAACATGTTTTGCAACACTTTTCTCATTGTAAACAATGTGCCTTTTGTTGAGGTCTACCTCAATAAAAAAAAAAAAAAAAAAAAAAAAAAGCGTGCACGAATGGAGATATGCCTCATCTCAAAGGCTCCTGTGTAATAAGTAAGGGCTATATGGGACTCCAGCCAAAACAACTAAACACACTCATTTTAAAAACATATTCATTTATTTCTCTTTAATTTTCTACTGAAGTCTTCTTTCTGTATCCAACCCTACTCTTACAGTCTTTACTTCTAGCTCTTCTGTTTCAGCACAAACAGATCCCGAGATGGGAGTTTTAGTCTTAAATATGTCTGACACAAACAATGGCAATTTTTTAACCACTCCGATTGTGTGAAGCTTTCAACCAGAGCTCAGAGGACAATCTAATCTCCCCTGTGGATCTGTTAAGTACACACCCTCTCAGCACAGAGGATAGGAGGGTATTTTTTGTGTTTTATCTTACACGGACTATGTCTGGTAAAGAAAGATATAAACTATAGTCTCTTCTTTTTGGGCTGATTATTTTTCTTACATTATTGCCATAGATATGCAAGGCCCCAGGTGAAATGCAGCGCCAAAGAGTGGAGAAAACAGAGCATACAACATGCACATACAAGGCAGAAAAAATAAATAAATAAAAGGATAGGAAAGGCCCTGCTCTTGAGGGAACTTACAAACTAATAAGAAAAGGGCCCAGCAGAGACAAGAGGAGTGAGTGTGGCTCAGAGTGGAGATTGGGACAGTCAGAGGGTGCATTAGAGTGGGTAGTATACATGTGAGTAGAGTAAGCTCTAATAAAGAGATGGGCTTTTAGGGAGCGTTTAATTATTTGAAGGTTGTGGTCAGACATTTCATGAGTGGGTAACATCATGATAGAAAACTTGCAGGCCAGAGAGAAAGATTGATAACAGAGATGAGGTGAGGTACGACGCAGGTCTCAAGTAAATTTAAAAGGGCACAAGAGAGCATACCGAGATGAGATTTGAGATATATGAAGTGGTGATGTTGAGAGCTATTGTGGATGACTGAATAACTAATTGAATTCTGGAGGACATGCAGCAGCCAATGCAGGATATTAAAGAATGTATAGGTTTTGGTAGCATCTTTGAAAGGAAAAGGGCCTATTCTGGCTATATTTCAAAGGTGGGGGGGGGCAACAGGACTTGAATACTGGATTGTTACTGACATTGGGGTGATCAGAGTAGAGTTGGTGATCACTCTGGGAGGAATAAAAGATAAGCTCAATGTGACTGGATCACTTTAAATAAATTTATGCCAGAAGTTATTTATAAGGAAATAGTGCAGGTTGCTTATTTATATACTTGCCAATGCACTTATTTTTGATAGTGTATATTTTGATATAGGAAATCGTTATTTCTCTGACCAGGGTAGAAAATTAGTTTTTTCTGTTTTAACCGTTGTAGAGGAAATGCCTTATTTCTGATGTATATATCGGATACAATAAGCCTTTGTTTTGAAAGCTTTTTGTATATATTAGTGTAAGGAAATGTCTTGTTTGGGGGTTTACAACTTTTCCTGGGGAATTCTTTTCTTTGGAGGAAATGTGTATTCTGCAACCTTTTGATGTGTGAGGGTCATAGGAAGATGTAATTAGACTTGTTGTCCACTGTAAGATGCAGGATATCACAGCAGGTTTTAAGAATTTCATAGATAAGTGTAATATTGTTAGCTTTGCAATGCATGTAAATCCATGTTTGTGTAAACACATTGCATCCTGATTCTAAAAATAGCCTGTGTCCAAATCAGTATAAAAAGGTTGTACACTGAAATGTTCTTGTTTCATCTGACCTGATCACTGGCACCTTCAACCAGTGTGAGAGGAAATAAACATCACTTGCTTCAAAGACCTGCTTGAAAACATCTTCAATATTGCTGTATTCCTGTGACCTGAAGATTAGACCCTAAATCTAATCCGTTCCCTGGCTGTTTCTGAGGTTGGACCCAGCTATTCCAGTACCACCGCTCTGCCTGCTACCCTGCAGCTCGGGGTACTGTGATAGGCCAGGAAGGATCCATCCACAGCACCCCTGATCCATAGTAAGAGGTCAGGAGAACCAGCCCAGGTACGCCAGAAACGGGGTACACTCGCAGCGTCGGTTACCCAGAAGAAACCCGGAACTGGATGCCGGTAAGGAGTCCAGTGGAGGCAGCATTTGTAAGCCCCTCCTACTGCGGCAAGAGGGCGCATTTGGGATAACAAAAGGGAACAGTGGCAAAGCAAGCCCAGCCGGTTCCCAGAAGCAAAAGACAGAGGCATAGGCGGTCCATCCTGTCACACTCTGTTTTGGACATATTTGAGCTTTAGGTAGTATTGGGACATACACGTAGATATAGCATAAAGAAAGTTGGTTAAACATGTACAAAGAGAGAGGTCAGTAGAGTAGAGGTAAATTTGAGTGCCAACAGCATATGGTAATTGGAGGCCAAATCTGTTTACCAAGAGAAGAACTGTATAGTGAGTAAAGCAGAGTACCAAGAACTGAGCCATGGGGGTAAAAGGGCAGTCTCTTTGGAATATTAGGAGCGGGGAGTTGTCCAAAATACAGAGATTCAAGAAAGTATGACAGGCTGAAACAAATAGTTTGGAGGTAAAGAGGAGGAGAATAACAGGCAGGTAGTTTGATAGAGAGGCCAGGTCAAGGGACAGCTTCATTATGATTGATATGAGCTTGTGTCTAAATGAGGATGGAAATACACCAGGAGAAAAACAAGTTGGAGATAAGCTACTGATAGGCTTTGATTGGAGGAAAGGGAGGAGAGAAGTTGGAAGGGCATAGGGTTGTAGGGCAAGATGATGAGTGCAGAGACTTCAGCCAACATCTGATGAAGACTGGGCGAGAGATTTGAAGGATTACTCATAGAACAAAGGTAAGTATGTAAGCAAAGAATATTAAATTTGTTAAACAGAGTTGGTTTCCCACACTATTTTTTTATTTTTTATAGCTGAAGCAACCTGTGGCTTGTTATTTGTTGTAGACCTACAAGCCAAGCAAATGAAGTCTGTTACTTTTACATGAATGTCTTTTGAACTGTAGAATTCTGACATCCTCTCATTGGGTTCCGGCTGTGGAAAACCCAACAGTGCTTACCCCGGCTGGAGGAAAACCGAAGAGCTGCTCGCCGACCGGCTGAAACGAATGACAGGTTACAAGGATGAATTTTCTTAATTGCGGCCCCTGAAGAAGCCGGCAGCGGTGGCCGACGTCACATTGAAGAGACTCAATGTGATCCGACTTGTTTAGGTAATAATTTAAGAAGGCAATGCCTGTACAAGGTTCATTACTATACCATGTACACGCGTTGCCTCCTTAAATTATTACCTAAACAAATAGAATCTCATTGAGTCCCTACAATGTGACGTCGGCCACCGCTGTCGGCTTCTTCAGGGGCCGCAATTGAGAAAAGTCATCCTTGTAAGCTGTCATTCGTTTCAGTCAGTCAGTAAGAAGCTCTTCGGCTTCCTCCAGCCAGGGTAAGCACTGTTTGGTTTTCCACGGCCGGAAAACCGACTACCACCGCTCTCGTTCACCACTGTGCACAATTTATCCAGCTTACATTTAACAATTGTCAGAGAAAGGAAAGGCTAATATTCAGTTTGCATTTGACAACTTTAAATTACTACAATATTATGCTTGTGAATAATACACAAACCTGGATATAATCAACTGGATTTTTTCCTTCCCCTTCTTCAGAAACCAGAGCTTTGCCCTGTTCTCGAAGATATAAACTCATGCACTCACACATCGTCTTCAGACCATTAGGAACTCTACTGAACAACTTGTACATACATGCAAGATCTGCAAGAAAAAAAAAATATATATAAACAGCAGCCAGACTAAATAACAGAATTTAGTTCAGTCCCAAACTATCCTTTTCTCCACGATAGCCACTTCAATTATATATTTTTCATACATCCAATTGGAGGACACTGTGATAGATAGGGGTATTAGTAGGTGGTAGCAGGAGAACAGGAGTCCAGGCACTTAAACGTTTAAATATGTGGCGTGGCGATTCAATTGTCTGCGTTTCTGTAAATAAAATAATGCGGCCCAAGCACTATTACAGATATTACGGTAATAGAAATCGGTGTTAAAACTACCATATTAGCAGTAATAAGTTTACCACACTGTATTCTGGAGAGAATTGAAACCCCACTTGTGAGTGCAACTCCACCCTTGCATGTTTTTATAGGACTCTTGCTCTGAATTTATTTTATTGAATGTTTTTTTTATTTCTATTTTAAATGCATTTATTTTTCACTAGGGGAAAAAAAAATGGTGAGCTCAGGAATGCATCCCAAAGAGTTAATAGCCTGCAGCCTTCCCTGGGTCCCTGAGCCGGGGTGAGTAGCCATGGCGGCTATCTCACCCCTAGCACAGCCGAAGATCACTCTCTTACTCGGCCAGCAAAGCAGTTGTCAGCGATAATTAGTGCCGACCGCCGTGACATAAGCACACACTGACAGCGGCTGCGGTCGCGCCCCCACCCCCCTAGAGCAGATGTCGATTCAGAAGGACCACAAGCAACCCCAGCAAGATCTCCAGTGAATCGGAGAGTACAGCTGTGGCTGCTGCACACGCCAAAGAGGCACAATATGGGAGGTTTCCTTCGTTTTATGTGGGCTACCATTTTTTCTGCACAGAAGGAATAAGAGAGTGGGAACTCTTCTCTCACTTCCTGGCATCATCTACAGGGATGTCTCCGCGCCCATTTCTATTGCAGAGAACAGACCCTACTGTGCTCCTCCTTAGAACAGGTTTTTTCCTCTGGTAGAACACTCTTTTTAGCAAGAGGTCTTGTCTCCAACAGTGTAGTGGTGGTGTGTTTTGTGTGAGACCTTGCCGATTCAAATTATACTTTATATCCATCTTTAAAGGAATTGATATATATTGTAAAGATTGCAGAACAGAGGGGAAGAGTGAGTGACAAGCATCTTTATGCACCTTTTTGTACTATTTGAATATAGATATATAAACACACACGCCATGACTGATAAGGGAACCTCTAAGAAGAAGACTGCTGCAGGGTCTGTTTGCGTTACATTTCGCACAATTGAAATGCATAAGTTGCTTTGTGGACCGTTTAGCGCGGAGGCCCTGTGTACAGCTTGTGAGCCAGAGATCTGGAATCACAGCCAGACCCAGTCTGCATCCAGGTCCGCAGATGAACCCGCTTGGCTATGTCCTTTGACAGAGCTTACAAGGGTAATATCTCACCGTGAGGTAGATTAACCTTCTGTTTCTGCACTACACAAGTTAGATACACAGTCGAGACAGTCCAACTCAGTGGAGCCCAAAGTAGAATCCTCCTTAGCACATACTCTTGCGGTGTCGACCCAGGGTTTAGTTGCGGTTAATTCCTCACTGGAATGCTTACTGAACACTGCTAAGAGACCATCTCATAAGCATCAGGCATTTCAGGTAGCTAGGGATTTAATGCCACTTCAGATGTTTCATCAGAGGAAGAAGTTGAGGTTAACAGATTCTAGTGAAGAGGATTCGGCCAGTGTTGAAGATTCTTCCACAATCCAGGGTATAGAGCAGGCCTGTCCAACCTGCGGCCCTCCAGATGTTGGGAAACTACAAGTCCCAGCATGCTCTTCCAGCTATCAACAGGTTGTCTACTGGCAAAGCATGCTGGGGCTTGTAGTTTCACAACATCTGGAGGGCCGCAGGTTGGACAGGCCTGGTATAGAGGATCTGGTGCTGGGAGTGCGCCAAACATTAGGCTTCACCAACCCAGAGATATCCTGGGAAGCTGGTTTTTCTCATTTTAAAAAGGGCAGATGAAACTTATTTCCTTTCCCCCCATTTCCTCAATTATTGGAAATAACTTCAGATGCCTGGAAAAAGCCTGATCGGCATTTTAGCATGCCAGGAAGGTTTAAATCGCTCTACCCTCTTACAGCTGAAGATTGTGACAAACGGGAAGCTCTTCCAAGAGTGAATCCTCCCATAGCCAAGTTAACTAGAACAACCACTTTACTAATTGACGGGGTTATTTCCCTCAAGGACACCACAGACTTTTTGCTCCGGTCGGCTTATGAAGCAGCTGGTAGTATTTTCAGGTCGGCCATGTCCACAGCCTGGGTCAACAAGGCTATCCAAGCATTGTCCACAGGTCTCCAGGATAGAGCCCCTAGCGATGCTTAATCACACTTTCCGATCAGATTAGAAAGGCGTCGGAGTTTGTAGGGCAGGCATCATTGGATGCTAATTCTGTCGCAGCTAAGCTCTCTGCTTTAGTCACAGCAGCCAGACAATTCTTATGGATGCGGTTTTGATCCGGGGATGCAGACGCCAAACACCTTGGAAGCAGTACCTTTTGACGGCATTTCCTTCTTTGGAGACAGATTAGACCAGCTCATTTCGGAAGCTACAGGAGGTAAAAGCCCATTTTTGCCTGTCACTCAGGCCAGGCCTAGGTTTCGGTCTTTCAGCCCTTCCACAGATCCAGAGGATCCAGTCAAATGCTCCTACTAGGGTTTCCATAGGGGCCAGGATCCTTCACGTAGAGGACATCCCAAACAGACAGTTGGCCACAGCATGGTGACCCCCATACACAGAGCTGTAATGGGGCATGTCTTATGCTTTTTTAGGACAGATGGCTGGAAATATTGTTAGATCCATGGATCAGTGGCATTGTCACGAGGGGGAATGCAAGACTTACCTCGGGTTCCTCGTTGCAGTTTTTCACCAACCTGCAGTATTTGACGCAAAGCACTGCAGATAGCAATCCAGAACTTGCTGCATGCAGAAGTCATAATTCCAGTTCCGCCACCAGGGTTGAGGTTTGGGGTTTTACTCAAATCTTTTCCTAGCCCCAAAGTCAGACGGCTTTTTCAGACCAATATTAAATTTAAAGATCCTGAACTTACAAGTCAGAGTCAAGGGATTCAAGATTGAATCTCTCAGGTCAGTGATAGCACCCATGGAACAGGAAGTTTTTAGCGTTCCTGGATATAAAAGCACGTTTACTTGCACATTCCCATTTGGCAGGGCAATACATGCTTACTACTCTCTGTGTTTGCGTGGGTTTCCTCCGGGTGCCCCGGTTTCCTCCCACACCCCAAAAACATACTAGTAGGTTAATTGGCTGCTATCAAAATTGACACTAATCTCTCGCTGTGTGTGTGTGTGTCTATATTAGAGAACCCATTCACATCAGTCCCTGCCCCACTGGAGCTTACAGTCTAAATTCCCTAATTCCGCAGCACTGTACAGTGGCGCTATATAAATAAATGATGATGATGAAGGCGTTACCCTTTGGACTAGTGATGACCCCAAGGGTCTTTACAAAGGTGATGGCAGTAATGGTGTCCCTGTGCTGCTCCCAGGGTAGTCACAGTAATTCCTTACTTGGATGACCTTCTCTTGAAGGCTCAGATCCTGTCACTGCACATTCAGTTGACCAGATCGTTCCTGGAGTAGCATGGTTGGATAATCAACCTGCCAAAGTCATAATTAATACCATCGAAGAAGATGTGGTGTCTATGGTTAGATTTCAACACCAGGTGTCAGAGAGTGTTCCTTCCGGAAGGCAAGATACTATTGATCCAGTTCAAGATCAAAGACCTCTTTAGCAGGCGTTTGGGGTCCCTGCTGTGATGCATGAGGCTGCTGGGGACAATGGTGTCAGTCTTCGAAGAAGTGCCTTACGCTCATTTCCATTCGCGTGCTCTTCAGGGGGAAATCCTGCGCAAATGGTCAGGTTCTCACTCACATCTGGACAAGCAGATGATCATTCTATCATCTCAGGTCGCCTGTCCCTCACTTGCCGGCTACTCAGGTCACATCTCTCCCAGGGACAATCCTTTTAGACATAGGAACGGACGATTGTCACAACAGACACAAGTATGTCAGGTTGGGGAGGATTCAAGTCAACCCTCAGATTCCAGGTTCGGGGGGACGGGCTGGAGTCATCTTTTCAAATCAATGTGTTGGAGGTACGAGCTATCTACAGGGTGCTGGTAACAGGCTCAGGTGTTCCTGCGTGGAAAGCCGGTCACAGTCCAGTCGGACAATGTGACGGCAGTAGCTTACCTCAATCATCAGGGTCCCAGGCGCACCATGAGCAAAGCCATCAGGATAATGGTGTAAGCAGAGAAATACATTCTGATTATATCTGCAATATTCATTCCATGAGTAGACAACTGGGAGGCTGATTACCTCAGCCAAAACATAGTTAATACAGAAGAATGGTCCATTCATCCGTAAGTCTTCGATCTCCAGGTTCAACGCTGGGGTTGTCCAGAAATAGACCTGATGGCCTCACTGTTGAACGTCAAAGTTCTCCTCTTTTGCACAAAGACCAGAGATTCTGTGGCAGGCTTTGTGAATGAACTAGCGATCCCGTTGCGGTTTCACCTAGTTTACTTATACCCCACCCCTTCCTATGATCCTGAAGGATCTCAAGAAACTGAAGAGGGAATGGGTGAAGGCTCTCTTAGTGGCTCTGGACTGGGCAGGCCGAGCCGGATACTCAGATCTGTTAGGAATGGTAGTAGAACCTCCATTCAGACTACCTCTCAAACTAGACTTAATCCCTAAAAGGTCCCCTTCAGTGACACTTGTTAGGTTGGCTGACTAACGGCGTGGCTATTGAGACAGTGATTCTGAAAGCCAAGGGTGTTTCAACTAAAGTAGTTAAGACCATGATCAGGGCCAGGAAGCCTTCATAGACAGCCAATTACTACAGAACATGGAAGACTTATATTCTATGGTGTGAATCAAATCACTTTCACACTTCCTGTTTCAAGCTTTCTAGGTTTTTTACCTTTCCTGCAAGCTGGTTTGGACAAGGGGTTGCGCTTAGCCTTGTTAAAAGGCACAGGTTTCAGTATTGTCCATTTATTTCCAGCGCAAACTGGCCTTCCTACCAAAAGTTCACACCTTCTTACAGTGAGCGTTCATATCTTCTCTCCATTCATACATCCTGTCAAGCCGTGTGACTTGAATTTGTTTCTCCAGGCTTTGAACCCAAATATGAACGATTTGAGCCTTTGCAGTCTGTGGAGCTTTGTTACCTTACTTGGAAGGTGGCGTTTCTTTTGGCGGTGTCTTCAGCACACCAGGTCTCTGAGTCGGGGTCTTTATCTTGCCCCTCCCTTTTTGGTTTTTCCCGAAGGCAGGGCGGTGCTTCGCACCAAGCCCTCCTTTGTCCATAAGGTTGTTTCCCTCTTTCAGATAAATCAGGAAATTGTTGTCCATGCTTTTTCTCAAAGTTATAGGTCACTAGATCAGTCCTTGTTGCTACTAGATGTGGTCAGGGCCCTTAGGTGCCAAGTTGATCGCACAGCCGGATTGTGCAAAACCACAGATCTTTTTGTGCTTTATGACGCAAAAAAAAACTTGCGTTGGCCTGCTTCTTTGGTCTCTTTAGCTCGGTGGATTACCTCCACCATCAAGCTGGCTTACTTGAGGCTAGACAGTTGTTGGGAGGTTTGTCGACTCATTTCACTAGGGCTGTGGGTGTTTCCCGGGCAGCGCACCACGGAGCTTCTTGTGAACAGCTGTGCTGGGCGTCTAAGTGGACTTAGGTCAAATTCTATAGGTTACAACGCTTTGCATCACAGGATACCAGCTTTAGCCGTAGGGTTCTGCATGCAGCAGTGTCAGAGCAGTCTCTCCCTTAGGGGACCTACCAAAGCTGCACCCCCTATGTATCACAGTATGAGAAAAAAGGATTTTTGTACTTGCCTTAAAATCCCTTTCTTGTAGTCCATTGGGGGGACACTGCGTGCCCACCCTTGCTCTAAATGTTGTATGGTTGACTGTTGTGGTTAGTTAACCCTATATAGCCTAATTCGAACTTTGTTAGACAAACTGAATATTCTTCCTATGGGAGGGGTATAGCAGGGGTGGAGTTACACTCACAGATTTAACTGTTTTAAGTGCCTGGACTCCTGTTACCACCTACTATACCCCTATATGTATCACAGTGCCCCCCCCCCCAATGGACTATGAGAAAGGGATTTTACGGCAAGTACAAAAACCCTATTTTGGGCCATTATGTTACAGAAAAAGGATTCTGTTCATATATTCAACATTATATGTGCAGCTCATTTTAAAAACATACAATACTCAAATAAGAAGACATCTTAAATCTGGACCCAGTCAACAATGTTTTTTTCAGGGGGAATTTTTTTTTTATATTAAACATACATTTTGGAGTGCTCACAACAAATGTTTTAAATCATACTTTGTTCTCTTTAAAAAGTTTTAAGTTCATACAATGACTGGTTTTTCACAGCGACATAAAAGGCCTTTCACAGAACTCCTGGCTTGTGTTTCTACAGTTGGAGGAATTCCGGATCTAGATGGAATAATGACTGATATAACACATGTAGAAAGGAGGAATGGCTACACTTCTGTACTATGAAATGTGACTTCTTTTCAATTGAGACATCGGCTGAATGTGTGACCTACCTTCTGTTTTTCCGTTTTTCAACATATGGACTAGTCCAGAGTTCTCCATCTCCACGATGGTCTTCATGTGCTTTGAGATTAGCTCTCTCTCCACGACCTTCACAATGGGCTCCTCTGTGGATTTGTCTAGACAGTGTATGACTCGTTCTATCTCTTCATTTATTCTTGCCTCTACTTTCTTTATGTACACTGAGGCACTGTTTTCTGCTAAAAACTTCTGGCTTTCCATCTACATAGAAAACAAAGCAGCAATTGGTATTTTAGGATTTGAAACACAGCAGCTTGTTTAGAAGCATTGAAAAAAATTATACCAAATGTGTTTCATAAATAGCAACACAGAAAAAAACCAAGATGCCAAGTCAAACTTATGTATGAAAGAACAGAAATATGATTTACAGGGGAGATGATTCAACTGCTGGTAATATGGCACGCCGGACAGCGCTCCACGCACCTTGCTGGCAATTATGATCGGAATTTCCGCTCGAGCGATGTTCCAGCCATAACATCGCCACAAGGTTTCTAAGCTGATGCTCTGGAGACACCTTTCACCGAATTCAATCTCCCCCATAGTGTCACCTCATTTTATTTTAGAACAAGCCAAAAAGGCAGTGAGCCGCCTAAACTGGCAGCAGTAGTTACATCAAGAAAGCAATGGGAAAAGCAGCACACAATTTTTATTATCAGCTTAGTATGTGTGTACCAATGAAAAGGTAACAATGAAGGAGAGATGGCTATAGATAGATGGCTATAGATAGATATTTATGGTGGCTATTGTAATGAAATTTACACCAAATGTCAGCAACAACCCTTGCAATCCACACATGCAAAGAAATCAAAGCATATGTCCATAATTTAAGTTTTGTGTAATAATGTGAAATTACACAGGGGAAAAAGTATTCCTGAAAATTATTTCATACTTTGTACAAAAGACTTTGTTGGTAATGACAGCTTCAAGACGCCTCCTGTATGGAGAAACTAGTCGCATGTACTGCTCAGGTGTGATTTTGCCTCATTCTTCAATGCAAATAGACTTAAAATCGTGAAGGTTCCGTGGGCTTCTTCTATGAACTCTGATCTTTAGGTCTTTCCATAGATTTTCAATTTGATTCAAGTCAGGTGATTGGCTGGGCCATTCTGGCAGCTTTATTTTCTCTCTCTGAAACCAATTGAGAGTGTCCTTAGCTGTGTGCTTGGGATCATTGTCTTGCTGAAATGTTCACCCTCATATCAGCAGATTTTTTTTTATCAAGGATGTCTCAGTACATTTTTCCATTTATCATTCCTTCAAATATATGCAGTATACCAGTACCGTGTGCAGAAATACAGCCCCACACCATGTTGTTCCCACCTCCAAACTTCACTGTTGGTATGGTGTTTTTGGGGTGATATGCAATGATATTTCTCCTCCAAACATGGTGTGTATTGGCATCTCATCTGACCACACTATATTCTCCCAGTATTTCACAGGCTTGTCTAAATGTTGTGCAGCAAACTTTAAACGAGCTTCAACATGTTTTTTCTTCAGCAAAAGAGTCTTGCGTGGTGAGTGTGCATACAGGCCATGGCGGTTGAGTGCATTATTTATTGTTTTCTTTGAAACAATTGTACCTGTTAATTCCAGGTCTTTTCTGAAGCTCTCCACAAATGGTCCTTGGTTCTTGGACAACTCTTCTGATAATTTTGTTTCACTCCTCTGTCAGAAATCTTACAAGGTGCACCTGGTCGTTGTCGGTTTATGGTGAAATGATGTTCTTTCCACTTCCGGATTATGGCCCCAACTGTACTCACTGGAACATTCAGCAGTTTAGAGATCCTTCTGTAACCAATGCCATCAGTATGTTTTGCAAGAATAAGGTAGCGAAGGTCTTGAGAGCTCTTTGCTTTTACCCATCATGAGATGTTTCTTGTGTGACACCTTCACAATGAGACACCTTATAGACCATCAGTTGTGGCTGAACCAGCTGGCAGGATTGCTTTCCAATTACTGATAGATTTCAGCTGGTGTCTTGGCTTTCCATGACTTTTTGTACCTTCCTTTCTTCATGTGTTCAATACTTTTTCCCTGTGTCATTTCACATTATTGCATACACACAATTTTTAGCGGGGGAATATTATAGCCATTTCTGCCATGTATCAAGATACTGGCAAACATTTGTATTTATTTCATACCAGATGTTCTATATTACAAATATTTTATAACATCTTACAGCAACGTTTCTGTAATGCAACCTTTCCTATAATTACACCGGGAAATACGATAGATAAAAAATTGAGAGCACTTTTACATATGCATACTGAGCATAGAGAACTGAGGAATTAACTTAATAAACTGTGGATTTATTAATTGCAGTGTGTGATAATGCCTTTATTCATTATGGCTTTTTAGGATAGGTGGAAATTTACAATTGTCTTAAGTATTGATTTTCAACTTCTATTCTAAAGTAAGATCTACAGAATTGATAATCGATTTGTCTTGATGCACCGATGAGAGAAACAATAATGCCATTACTAAACAGTCCAGGGACAAACATATCTACTGAAGTCCTTTAGCATGTCCGACCCCATATTTAATCGCACTTTGGCCAGTTTACAAATGAAAGAGTGTAGAGACCATATTTCGCTTCCCACCATAGAAGTATCTTAAACCACCAAGTTCTAAGGCCAATGTAGAACTAGGAAATTTAACCCTGGAAGAATGTGAACACAAGCTGCAGCTCTGGGTCATCAGCTTGTATCTGAAAGATGGCAGAGCACGTTTTGGGGTTTTCTTCCTGCTGCCTGTCTCGAGAACATCATTGTCACTACTAACCAGGAAAAACTAAGTAAAGGCCAGGTAGCAATTGCTGCTCAAGTTATCTTATTTGTAAAAATATTTGGGCATACAGAAATCCCTTTTATATAAAGTTATTTTAACTGGATTTTGCCTTTGAATGTACCATGCTCTGATCATATACATGGACTTGTGTGACTAGACCAACATTGGCATTGCAAGAATGTATCTGCAGTATGATGAAACATGAAATACATATATTTAGATAGAGTGAGCAAGTCCGGCGGAAGTTACTCATACTTGGAAGAATTCTGCAGACATCTCCAAAAAGGGTGCCTCGAAGTCTTCTTCATACACCGATCTTCCTTCCAGACCAAGGATCATAAGCATCTGACAAGCATTTCTTATTGCGCCTCTGTTACAATTTACAAAATGGAAAAAGATAAAGATAACATTGGTGTTAAATAATCTTGGAGCACTACATGGAAAATACACAGTGATCTAATATGACAATTGTGATATTATATAGTTACTAGTCCCGGCCAGTCTCAGCAGCCAAATCTCCTTAGCACAGAAATACGAATTGTGAACTTTTATCGAGGTCTGGCCTGAGTTCGATAAGAACCTAAGTGGTAATTATGGCGTTAGACATGTGTACACAGTGGACAGATTGCAAGTGGATAAGTAGTAACTTTGTTATCTGTCCAAGTTTACTGCCCCCTGTAACTTTAGGAACTGTGGAACTCCTTGGTGTAAGTAAGGTGTGCATGTAAAAACAAAAACTGTTAAAATATTAATCAATATGATAAAGTACGACAATTTCTTGCGATGGGTAGCGGAATACCATCAACTCTCCAATATAGATCACTCAAAAGCAATTGATATCTATTATAGAACAAGTAAACTGTACACCCAAAAAATTTTTCAATCCACACATCACAGTAAATGTGTCTCACATACCCACTCCCTATAGACTAGGAGAGAGAACTTTCCAGCCTAGCATGCCATATGCATCTTGCAGTTGTGAGATCACTGTTTCTCACTGAAGCCCTGCACAACGGTGACAGATGGGATTGAGGCATACTTATTACAATAAGGGTAATGGTACCTGAAAGCACATTTTCACAGGCAGACTATTGGAATAAATATAATATAATATTTGGAATGGTTATACCCCCAAAGTAACCACAAGAAAGCACTAAATACATTATACAGGATGAATGCCATTATCAATATAGGCACTTTGGAAAGCATATGAAGTGTTTATCCTAATCGATGCATACATACTACAGAAAATAATAATTGTGGATAAACTGACAGTTAAGCCGCATTCTAAGACAGTAGAAATAACTGTAGACCTTCAAAGACAAGTCTGGAATCAGCATTCCAACAAGCCAGATATTCTGTAACAAGCAATGACCAGGGCCGATATGGCAATTTATATAGAAAGTAAAGAGCTACATTTAACCTTAAGACATCACTGAAAATGTAGCTCTCAATCTATCTATTTATATACCTCCCATACCTGTCTGGCGCTCTCCTCCCCTCACACTTTATCACGCTCAACATTTTCAGTGAGGAGTGTACAGAGAGGAGCCGTGACAGACAAGAGACAAGAGAAAGACAGAAGAGCAGAAATCAGAAGAAAGAAGGCAATACAAAGGTAAGTGAAGGGGAGCAAAAGCAGCATGGAGGGCCCAGGATGAAACAGGTGAAGGGGAACAAAAGCAGCATGATGGAGGGCACAGTGAGGAACAGGGGAGCAGGGGAGGGAGGAAGCACACACAACTGAGCAAGCTCACCTGTCCACAACCTCTCCTTTTCGCTCCCTTGCAATCATGTCTAATAAGGTCTGCCGCAGGTGGTCTCGTATGCAACCGTAGCGTACAACTTGATCACGGAATATTATCAAGCCCAAGTTATAGACATTTTCAACATTGTTTTGTTGAACGTAGACTCTATCCTGGAAACAGAAACGTTGAGAATAATCAGAGGGACTCATCGGTACCTGTTAATTCCATGTTAAGACATTGCTAGAAAATAGCAAAGTGTGTCAAGTTGAATGGTTTTGTTGGATAAATACACCTAATATAATACTTCCCATTTTCAATGGCCCCTTTCCACCATGCTTTACAGACACCAAAACATATGTATCAAAACAAACAGATTCAATTCAAGGTCACCCACTTTGCAATGCAAACCTCAGCAAAGTGCCAAAAATGTGGTGTTCTAAGCTGCCAGCATAAAGGAAAAACACAAAGAAAAAAAGAAGGTAGAAACCACATGTCTATGTCAAACAATGCTAGAAATCAACACAAAAGCACCTTATTTAACCAAACCATATAAAATATCCTTTTCCCAAATTATATATATATATATATATATATATATATATATAAATAAAAGTCACAAGCCCATGTCCATCTAAAGTCATAACACACAGAGTGCTTTATTCAGGACAATGACCTTCGAGGTGACTTCAAATATCCACTGCTACAATACTGAGTGTGATTAAGTGATGAATTCATAACATACCATGTTATAAAGACTTATTGTAATGTGTGTAAAATATATATATATATATATATATATATATATATATATATATATATATATATATATATATATATATATATATATATATATATATATATATATATATATATATATATCTCCATAGTAGTGTACTGCTTGTGCATTAGATAAAGTATAGCTGCTCTGTTAGGAGGATACAATTACACTTTCTGGCTTCCATTTATCCATACGCTCTGTGGCGTAGTGGTTAGCACTTCTGCCTTTACAGCACTGGGGTCATGGGTTCAATTCCCGATCACGACCTTATCTGTGAGTAGTTTGTATGTTCTCCCCGTGTTTGCGTGTGTTTCCTCCGGGTGCTCCGGTTTCCTCCCACACTCCAAAAACATACTGGTAGGTTAATTGGCTGCTAACAAATTGACCCTAGTCTGTGTGTGTGTGTGTTAGGGAATTTAGACTGTAAGCTCCAATGGGGCAGGGACTGATGTGAGCGAGTTCTCTGTACAGCGCTGCGGAATTAGTGGCGCTATATAAATAAATGTTGATGATGATGATACGTTTTGAAGCACTCACCATGTACATGAGTATGTCTCTAATCATTACCATCGCAGTCTGGTGGTCGTTCCATGCCTGGTTAAGCGTTTGAAGGAAGTTGTTATTTAAAGAATTTAATACGTCTTCTCGAACCTACAAATGGAAGAAAAACAAAAAAAAGATTAAATAGATTTAAAAAAAATAAATACAGAAGCCATTGTTAGGTTAATTCCACTTATACTTATCGACGCACAGGATCCTTCAGTTGACTAGGCCTAAAATATTTCTGTAGCGACCACCATGTACTGGAACTAAAGTCTCTACAGACAACAGCCACGACATATGAACCCAAACCATTAAAGAGCAGGCATGGTATATAGAAGTCAGAAGGACTGATTTAGCATGAACTTACTGCGTAAATTCCAGACTATGAAAAACCACTCACATCAAATACAAAATAAGGGTGACTTATTCAAATAACAATTTCCTATGCTTGTGTCTGCAGAGAAACAGTTCATGGCCAACTAAGTGATATCTACATGGTCACCGAAGTAGAAAATTCTATTTGTAGAAAATCAATCAGAAAGTCAAACTCTATAAACTGCCTTGTATTTTTAGTAGCATTTAGGTGTTGTTTCCCCCCTCCCTTCCCCTCTAAAGTTTGTGCTTGAGATTACTGTGTAACACAAGAGGATGTGGGTAAAATAGCACAGCAATGCAATTTAAAATACTATTGTGTCTGCTCTTTTAATTAGAAAACGACCTGGGGGAGGGGAGGGTCCAGCATCTGTGTAACGGAAAAGGTACACGATATTCAGGTGGTGTACTGAACGTCAGAAGGAAGCATAGCAGAGCTTGCATACTATGTATATTAAGATTTGCACAAGTTTCTACATTCTTTTATTGCAACATTGCAAATTTTTCCTGGTGCTGCATAGAAACAGGAAAATGAGTGCACCAGGTGCTAGTTTTAGAAATGTCTCTTGGTACCCTAGGCTAGAAGCTACTGCATAAAGACAATTATGATTTAGCAGAAAAAATAACTTACAAATAAACACTAGGTATAGACAGTTGCTTAGCTTAAATGTCACACTTCTATATAAATGTGTATATGTGAGAACAGACAATATACTGGAATGTGAAATTAAGTATTATGTTCATAAGAGCATGGTTATTTATGTTTTATACCTGAGTAAATGGTTTAAGAAAAGCAACATAGAAAAGTAGGTTGAAGTCTACAATTTTTTCAACATGTGATTGCAGAAAAGTTAAATAAAAACCCACAAAAACATAAACCACAACATACAAACCACCCTAAAATCTAAAAATATCAGCCAGTAAATGAGTAGAAATCCACACTATATATGAGACGTGTGCTACTTTGTGTCTAACCTAATGACATTATCTATTCTCAAAAACGCTTCAAAGGGGAGTGTCAAACAAAAAGGTAAATTGACCCTTAAAAAGTTTTCTAGGACTGCATCTATCAAGCTGAGAAGTCCACTAAACCCAAACATTGAACTTTTCAGCACATGAAACACGCGGTAAATGATGTTCAGTGTTAGCCTGACATCGACTACAACTGTAATAAAAAGAAAAAATTACCCAAAATATAGCTGCACAAATATTCTGCCAAATACTAACAAACCAGAGCCCTAATTTGCGGATTACAACGCAGAGGAGGGAGGCATATACAATAAATCATTACACAAAAACCCTTACGACTTGAATGAATTTCAAATAGGATCCCAATACGCTGCATTACCCCAAAACTTGATTTATGGGGTGCCTGTTTTTTCATTTTGTTTTTCATTCCAAAATGAGGTCTGCACTCTTTGGGCGAGTTCTACTGTTTGATGCCAACATATAAACCAGCAAATAAATTAGCCTATAGAACGAGTTCAATCACAAAATGTATTATTAACTGAAGGAAAGAAACACACAGAAGTAGTGCACATGAGCCAACATGGGAGACACACATTTGATGACTGTAGTAAAAATGGAGAAAGTAAATGCAAATAATTACACAAATTTTAGATTCCAGGGACAATGACGTTCATAATTGTGTAGATACCTCATACTATGGACTTGGGCACAGACACTACAAGGAAGTGATCCCATGATATTACTCTTCTGGCCCACTTGGATCTTTCTAAATGGATAATTGATACTAATAAAACACACTGGAATTGCAAGTGTCATTGCTAATCTCTCACACTAAGAACTTAATTAGCATGGGAAAAGCAAGTTGACATATTTCATAAAAACATTTGACAGCAGATAAGAATCACTTTGTTTCTCTTATAATAATCTCAGACTGTTACCCTCTTTTCAGAATACTTCTCTGTTGTTGAAAAATGCTTCCCTCTTTTACCCTTTTACAGCCCTTTTGATATAAAAACTACATTTACTGCTTACTACTGTAAACACTGCACTATAGGAACCATTCTGCAACTGAAGGCTTTATGGTGATCCAAGACTGCCCACCAGGGGATGCCACCAACTTATTCAGTTTAAAAGCCCAGGACTCCATCCCTGGGTAGTGGCACCTCTCCTACGGACATGACTCCCGAATAGTCTGCTGCTTGAAGTGCTGCGTAGGAGCCAACACTGATCTGCAAGGGATGCATATAGTGGCCAAATGAGTTAAGGTTCCAAACATTAACAGAGCTTGGGATATTCCATGCAGTATTTACATTCGCCATATAACTGCAATGTCCTTTCACTGTGTTACTGATTGGCGATTGGCATGCAAAGGAAATCTCTCCCCTGAATCTCTTCTGAAAAGCTCACGAAGCCGCTACATAAACATTGTGAATGCTCTTTCATATTTCAACTTGTTTTAGATTAAAGTGGTCATTTACCATTTTCTCATTTCAGAAGTCACAAATTTATATCATTAATTGTGCTATGTATTTTGTGCAGTTTGTGTCACTATGCTGTAGATATGCAGAGGCGCAAGATACTGTTATTGTAGTTGTAAGTTATACTATAAGTATGTTGAGCAATTCATGTGTCCTGTGAAAGCATTCTGTTTCTTTATAGAGCAACTACACAAAGCAGAGACAGTTATTTTTTTTTTCCTGAACCTGCATTTATGAGAATACAAGCAATTAATTAATGACTAGTGACATCACTGAGGCATTCAACAACAAATATTCATAAGGTACTGGTCCAACAAAAGGCTGCTTCCAGCTCCCAGGTTCTGTAGTCAACAGGTTTTTTTTTTTGGTTTTTTTTTCTAAAAGGCGCATACCAAATATTTTGTATCAAACCTTATGCAAGACAATTATAGACAGAAAGCTGTATACTGAAAACAGAGCGAACTAGTTAAAATGTGTGCAATTTACAAATACAATCTAGTTAATGCACAATCTCTATTATATATATGCAGCACATTTTCTCTCTTACAAATACAGACTTGTGACATATCCAACCACAGCTGTGAGTGTCCACGGGACCAAATGTCTGCATGGAGCAGCCTTACGGCTCAGGTGAGGGGGAGGGACTATAATACTCCACCCACTCCCCTAGGCAGTAGTGCAACTTTTAAAGTGGACCAACCATGTATTTCCTACAATTGTGTATTCTACCAACCCCATGTATTGTACTCAATGTGCAAAAAATACCTTCTTGTAACAAAAATATGAATAGGTAGAACACAATTATGTTCATTACAATAACACGGTTTTCACAATAATTAAAAATGATCCTTTAATTCAAATGCAGACTAGGAAAACATCAGCAGTAAAAAAAAAAAAAAAAAAACCTGTATATTATTGATGAAAACAGAAAAGTTGAGATAAAACTGTATTCTGTGTTGAAAGAGCTCAAGCAGAGGAGGTTTTACTAAATGTCAGTTTGTAGAAATGACGATAGAAAAAGCTATTTTTAGTGTCTTACAGGTCAATTTCATAACCTTAGTATATATTAAGGCAAATCAACATATATATCACCAGTTTTCCAAAACTTCAGGAAAATAAAAAAAATAAAAATAAAGTTGTCTTCACATTATCACCGAATTCTCAATGATAAGTATAGAACTTGTGAATCTACAAACTTTACAAATCGATCTTGAAATCACCAAAAATAAACTGTTTTCACGTACTGGAAAAGGATTTCAAAACAAGTGAGGAGATTTATGCATGTACAACCATTGAAATGAATGGAACCATTAACTTCAATTTATCCAGGTGCACTAATAAACCCATTTAGATAAATGGGAGAAGGTCCATCTATGGAGTTTTTTCATTACTTACCAAACATGCTAAATTATAAAATAATCTGACATCTGAAAACTGCTCTGGAGTGAATTCCAAATGATCCTGCTTCTCCCACCCACCACCATGTCCCCCAGAGCACCTCAGCAACATTAATTTGCTGAATGGTTAAATTTTCACCTGACAACTCCAGAAGGGTTTCCAAATATCAGACTATTCTATAACTGTCTTTTTTGGATAGTAATGGAAAGATCCAAAGATTGAGCTTTGCACATTCATTTCAATGTGTTCATTCATTTCAACATACAACACTGAAATGAATGGGAAAGGCTCCAAGCTTTTTAAACATGACTGGTGAGTCTTCTAAAACTATAGTGTTTAAAGTAAAGCAATAAATCAAAGCAAAATGTAGTCAAACTGGCTACTTCAAATGCATACAATTCTGACAAAATGAGCAATTTAAAAAAAAGGGTTGATGAAGACTACTTTGAACAATATGTAATCGTAAATTACCTTTAAAAAACAAAAGTCCTAATATACAGTTTTAGAAAACAAATTGTTAGAATTGGTGAGTGAACACTGCGACTCTGAATTCTCCATGCTAAACTACATTTAGATGAAACGGTCACCGACATTCTGCCTTGCCTTTACCGACGTCTAAGACCTTACCGCTGGCTACAAAGGGTTTGTGCCAATATCAACGATAGCTCTGTACACGGAGTTGAAAACTGACAAAGTGTATAATTGTTGCTTCTCCTGAGCCATGGGTAGGTAAGTTCTAGTACAAACTGTATAGAAGTGATAATGTTTGTCTACAAGGCAAATATTTAGGATGTGTATTTTTTATACACACTCCATTATTACTATGTATGGGATAAGTACGCATTGCTAAAATATTTTATCATATTACATTCAAGGACCTCATCCAATTCTTTTAAAAATACCTTAAGGAATTTGCAAGTTTTGCAGTGGAAGTAATCCCTTAGTCCGATTAGGACTTGGCTGTAAAGTACACTGGATATTAACAAGATTCTTTCACTGGCATTCCGCCCCTTTGTGTGAGGACCCATGGTTACCTTATTTATGAGATGCTCAGTTACCACTTCTCTCAGACCTGTGTACAGTTTCTCTCCATGTTTATGGAGCACCATGGTATAAGCATTTCTATACAGTTCTTCAAAGCTCAGGCCACTGTTGTTCTTGCGCTGGATTTCTTGTATTGCGTTTTTTAGGAGATCCCAAATGCTGTTAACATATTTTTCATCCATAGTCATCTGTAAGAGAATTGTGGAAATGAGTAAGAAATGCAGGGAAAGAAAAAAAAAAAAAAAAAAGGACCACATTTCACCCTCCACTTTCACTATACAGTGGTTCAATATTCTACTTTATAAGGATACCAAATGTGATCCTGCAGGTAGGATTGCAAAAGGCTGGGCAGTTTAGTTTGGGATGAGGAACGGATCACATATTTCAGGTGTAATATGTAATACAAACTCTTAAAGTTTACAAACAAATTAGTTCAGAATAAAAGTACTGTGATCAAAGTGAAACTAAAAGCTCACAATTAAATACAGTTCTAAAAATGTGCATCTTACAGATCTAGATTTACATTCTTCATTACTGCCATTTGGTATTTGTTATATTTTTGATACCAATGAAATCAGAACGTTAATGAGAACAGAATGCACCACAACACATAAATGAATACCTATTCCATTAGCCTACAACATGTATACTGAGGATATCAAGGCTGGATGTTTGTTGCATGGCAGAAACCAACCACTTTGGAGTTATTGGTTTTAGAAGTAATCATTTCATCTAAAATGAACTACTGATCAATATCACCATGATAAAAGATACCAGTGTGTCTAATCTTGGCATAGATGGCACAAATATAAACAGCATAGGAGCACTAGGCCAACAATTACCTCCATGTCAGTGTAAGATTTCTAATAGAAAGACCGTCCTCATGTCTTCTAAAGAAACAAGTATCTCTGATATGGAAAGGCAGACATATTAAAAAGACAGAAGCCTCTTGGAAGTTAATCACTTGTGTGCTGTATCTAATAACTCCAGAAACGCACATCTTCAGGCACAGCAAGAAATAATGTATTATACAATATATAAATCGCCAATGTTAGTATGCTGTGCATTATAGGAAAGGATTCAGATACATAACCTGATTAAGCTAATGCAGTTAAATATGTAAAAAGTCACCACAACCCTTAAAAATGACATAGCCAATATAATTGGATATATTGATAATGGAATATATATATATATTGATAATGGTATATATATATATATATATATATATATATATATATATATATATATATATATATATATATATATATATATATATATATATATATATATATATATAATCCATGCTCTCTAAATATTCCTGGTTTATTTTGTAGTCTGGCTCCGCCTAGCTTTGACCTAATAAGTGTGCTGACGCACCATAGAAACTTCTTAAGATAGGGCAATGACAGCTGTCAGATTTAATCAGACTTCACACTCTGCATGCTCAAGAAGATGCTATACTAACAATTTTAACCCCTCCTACATATCTATGAATATCATTACACCAATCACAAGCAAGCTCTCCCTTTGTAAAAGAGCTTCATTATGATTGATGAGTTGACAAGGAGGGCATTATAGATGAGCTAACTTGGCATTACCAGCAATTTTAATGTGGCACCAAACATAGGTGGATAATTTGGGCAATATACAGCGATACATCATCCTATTGGGCTTAATCACTTTCACTGTCATTGGGGCCTGCTAGTGCAGTTAAAAGATAAAACACATTCGCTGTATGCAGTAATCGTCCAACCACATTTACAGGCAAGCTTGATAATGATCTAACGTCATTAGGATTCTTATCGAACATAATCATTTTCAGCCATGTGCTCTTCTATTGCAGCTTGTATGGCCAGCATTAGATCTGAAGCTTGTGTAATAAATGTTCCTCTCTCTTAGCAATATAATAAAGATAGAAGTGATCACAATAAGTACTTCAGATGACTGTTACCAGAGAATTGTATCACACCACGTTCACAATAGAAAATAAGTACATGCACAATTTTCTGGCGTTTCGTTCTGACCCAGGATTACACTGCTGCTCATATGTATAATACATGTAATCAGAAAACCAGGACCAGCACTGAGCACTACATGGGAAAATGCAGTCACTGGTCAGATTTCTCTAGTCACATTCAAACATGCATGTAGTACACAAACGTCCTCTGAATTACTCATCTGAAAAAGCTCTTGAGGTGGAAGTTGACAAAAACTAATCTAGAGGAGGATAAGGTGCACCAGTTACGCCTTGGATAGATAAATGTAACAAAACTTGGCATTTTGGAATTGGAGACTAAACAAACAAACAAAAAACAGAGAAGTCAGAGAGACAAAGAGGTCTGTAGATAACTAGAGTAGCAAAATGAGAGACTTGAGAAATGATCTGAAACACTGAAATGATCTGAAACACTGAAAGTGTGTTTAGAAAGTAGACCCTTGAGAGAACAATTAGTGACAACGATACTTTATGAAAACTAGTGCACCCGAGAGCACTTGTGTTGTATATACAGATTGTAGCTGGAATTCTTGTATTGTAGCTTAGGAAAATTAAAGTTAAACATTCAAATTGATGCTATTACTGAAGGACAAACCATCAGATAAAAAGTTTAAGTAAAACCCTCCTCGTCCTCCGACCTGACCCTTGTGCGATGACCATACCCTTCCCGACGTGTATCCCCCCCTCTGCTATAGGCCCAACACACCTTAACTACCCTCTAAACACTTACAGTGCTTATCTTTGTGGTCCTACCACCCTCACTCCCCCCCACAATCCCTTTTGTTCCTACACCCATTTTATATAACCTCTAGTACTGGGGACACAGATCTCTATAGGGAAAGTGTCCACAATACACAAGGCATTCACAGTAACTAATTTCTTGCTTCCACGGTCCAAGCTTTCCCTAAACCACCATTTGTACTGGGAATACCTTTCCCCTAGAGATAAACCTTTACATAAACCACTAATGAAGGATGGGGGAATACACACAGACCCTTATACAGGCAACATACACTTCACTACCCAAATCTAAGAACTACTAGACCTCTATAGTCTGCTGGAGCATTGAAACAAGAGAATACTATAAATTACTACTATATATGACGAGAAGCTCAGGAAACTCATTCTACTAAGATCTAATTGGCAGAATAAAAAAAATAAAATGGCATTGGAACCTAAATGAATGAAAGTGAAGAGAGGACTGTGTGGGCATTGTGGCATCATGCATTTTTTCTGTTCACAAAGCTAGCTAAGCATTCACCCCCCTCCCATCAGTGCTCTGCAATTTGTACAACTTATCTTCCGTATTTGAATGGAATGAGCCATCTGTTGTGATATCTGCTAGATATCAACCTTTTCTACAATAACTTGTTTTGAGAAACTGCACACAGAGTTGGCAGAAACTTACACCATCTCCGGGTGATTAATTCAGCATTCAAAAAAATCCAGTCTGATTTAAAAACAAAAATACAATCCTATCAGCAGGTATTAGAGGTAAAGAAATAATTCAGCTATTTAGCACTTCTAATCCATCAGTGTTGGGTAGAAAGCACGAAGATGAAACTAGAAGTGCAGCAGATACATTTACGGTAGATACCAGACCCACTATCAGTATAGGTGTGGGATAGTCCCACTAAATTTACCTACAAGGAGTCAGAAGTTCTTCCAGCGTATGCTTAATTATCTGGATAATACAGCTTTTCCAAAGTATCACCTGTGCGGTCTACAGATTGCCCTGGCCTTACAATAGCCAGGTGCATGAATGAAGGCTAGAGATGAGCAAAACAGATCATAATATTTGCCCCATTCCACATTTGGATTTGGCATTTCACCAAACAGAAAGTAGTTTAAAGTGTTCCTAGTCCTACCCAAATACATCAGAATAAATTGACCTTTATTGTCTCAACACTAAGGTGGAGATTCAGTTGCCAGCGATGTCGCACGCAGACATAGGGGGGGGGAGGGGGTATTCAATTGTTAGCGTTATCGCTAACAATTGAGCGCTCAAAAAATCTTACCGTTTATACGGTAATTACTCGCGGAATTTCAGCTCGCAGCTCCCTGAGCTGCGAGCTGAAATTCAGCCCGCTGGAATTCAGCCCGCTGGCAGCAAGTAAGTACCGTATTAACTGTTTAAGCGCGCAAAATTACCGTATAATATGAAGTTTTTTTCGAGCACTCGTTTTTTTTGCGTTTTAGCACATTGTTGCCAATTATGGTAGAAATCTATGCTCATTTTCTCTTGCACCTCTGTGGGGTGCAAGGAAAAATGAGTGGAGATTCCTGTCAAATCTCCGCTGCAAACTGTTTCACGGACATTACCGGAGACACTCTGCAGCTAAACGAATCACCCCATAAAGTCTAAATTCCTTGAAATGCTAATTTAAAAACTGCGGAATGGCGAGACAAAAGTGGAACACAAAGATTTTAATCGCTAGAACTATGCACCTGTGAAATACTGTTCCGCCAAAATAACACTGTTTCTGCACTGTACTTTTACTTTATTCTAGAGCAGGCATTCTCATGCTTCATGGATCTAGTATGTGCTCTCCACAATACTTCCTTTCCCAGCACAGAACAGAAAGAGAATTCATACACAGACTTTTGAAGTGAATCAGGATGGAGCATGAATATTACTTATACCATGGGTCGGCGAACCCCTGGCACACGGATCACTTCTGTCTAGCACGCCGGAGCTCTGAAGCTCAGAAACTAAAAACAGACAAAGATGGCCTAAAAGGAGCACTGCGCTAAAGAGCATGAGCTCCGTTTCAGTCATCTTTGGCTGCTTTAGTGAAGCAGTCTCCATGGAATGCAAGATCAGCATCCAAGGTAAGTATGAGGGATGACATGAGCTGGGGGCACAGGTCTGAGGCATAATATGATCTGGTGCACAACTGTGTGGCATAATATCAACTGGGGGCACTATTGTGTGGCATAACAAACATTTATTTGTTGGTGCCATTATTATATTAGCGTGATTAAACATGAAATTAAATGTTATGTAAATATACAGTGGTCAAAGTGGAAATTTAGAAGTGGCAGTGTGTATAATGTAAGTGAATGGCATTCGATAGTCAAAACAGTAAAAGAAGTGGCGCATGGCATACCACAGTATAAGATTTTTGCTGGTACACTGAAAAAGGTTACTGACCCCTGACTTATACTGTCAATTATGCTCATGTCATATTCTGTGCTCCTAAGTACAGGGATCAGTAATCTCTATTTTAAACCCTATTTCTTCTTTGTTAAAGACCAGATGAACAGAACGGATGCACTGTGCATAACCTTAGATTGTTCTGTACATGCTTACAGTTTCTGCCTGTGGATGATATTTTGCAGGTAAACAATGAGATTATGCCAATATATTCAAGATGGCACCTTTCAACTTCTACAAAGGGAGAGAGCAACTATAGAAATTTCTATCAGCTCTTTTAGGGTTTTTAAATATTTTACTTAGGGTCCATTTATTAAGATATGATCAGCCATAAAAATGGAGAAAACAGCAGTTCTCTCTGTAAAATGGTCATCGCATAATTTATGAAGGGTTCAATGCAGGAGAAATCAGATTTATACTGCATTATCCCACTAAACGCTTCTAAACGCAGACCCCATATAATATGGGGTCTGCGAAGTACTCCAATTCATTAAGCTTTGAAAATCTTTGCACGGCATCTCAGGATGCAGTAACCTGTCATTTTCAATGGGATCCAGCTGAAGCCTCTCCGGCTTCGCTGGATCCCTCAACCCATGGAAGTGCTATGTGCATGCAAATAGCCTTTCCTCAATTCACCGGCAGCATAGGATGAAGTAAAACCAGTTCCTGAAGGAGGGGTGGGGGGGACTTTGCAGCTCCTAGATCAGTCCGGCATGGTAAATATGCATAGCTGCGATTTGCAGCAATGCATATTCACACCACATGACTTTAATAAAAAGACCCTTTAAAAACAATTCAGTGCTTATTATGATCCAAATCACAGGTTTACCAGAAGCTAAACTTTACTTCCCTTGCTATAACAATGACAGATTAAGTCAACCTAAGTTAAAAACAATGGGTGGATACAATTATGTAAGCATTCCTGGCCAGTCGACCACCCGTTGAACCAAATATGAGGACCCAGAAAAAGATGCATCCATTAAGATTCATCTACTCTTATTAACATCTATTTATCTTACTACTTCCCAAACCCCTTTTATAAGCAAATATTTCAATGCAAATATTCCCAACGTAAAGTGCTTAACCACTAATGTAACAGAAAAGCAGATTATAAAATACATTTGCATTAAATACCAAATAATAATTTTCATAACTGTAATAGCAGAGGTCTAACCTGTGAGCAACCATACAAAAATTTGGCTTTCAATCCCCATAGGGTGTTTTTTCAATATACATTTAATATGCAAATATCAAATCTCAAAACAACTAAAGTATTTAATGTAAGTTTTGTAAGCGGAAAAACTGTCTTGATTGAACTCAATTGCACCAAGTAGTAGTTTAATGTATGCTTGCCAAAAACATGACAATTTAAGACTTACTCACTGTTCCATGCAAAATTTCAACTGCAAATAAAGTCAGGATAAAAAAAAAATACTTCAAAATATACTATTTTTCTAAGCAGGCTTATAAGAACAATATTCTATTAGCTATACAACAGGAGTACCAATCAAATTATTAAGATCATAGAGAGCAGGTCAGCAAGCGGTAAAGAAATAAAGTGTATAGTGTTATTTCTCTATTTCAACTACAAGGAAATTAGTTCAACATTTATTTCAAATTAATGCAGAAATTTAGACCATTCTAAAGGGTTAAAAATGACTTGCACCATTGTCTGTCTATTAAGGTCACTTGCTGTGACTTTTAATGTTGCTTGCAAGAACACAGTCCAAGTTCAACATTTTTTGCAGAAGGAACATTCAGGTGACATTCTCCCCCACCCACTAAGGTAATGTGCCAAAATGCAATTCATTATTTATCCAAGATTTCCACCTACATTTTACTTTTTATCTTTTCAAAAAAACAGAATATATATGCATATCCCCTGCTTTAAACAAGACTGCACAAGACAGTATGTGTGTTTGATATTATTTAATCCTATTTCAAGACTGATTAATTACCATAGCCCCACAGGGCCAATGTGCTCGTCACTTGTAAACGTGATTTGATGCCAGCACTGAATGTATTGTAGCACAATAAGCATATGGAACTCTTAGGAGGGAAGGGATTTAGTGCGGTATGGAGGGATGAAATCTACCCAATACATTGCAGAAATTAAGTACATTAGAAGCTATTGCTGGAAGGAGTTCAGGTATTTTAGCACTTATTTTGCCAGTTTCTAAATACATTACCATAAACAGCAACAGTAGCTTATATGCAAAAAATATAAATTATGTTGCTATATTATTGCGTAAAGGAATAAGCTAATACACCGTTGTGCAACCTGATATACGTCAGGGACCATATGGTGTGGCCTTCTATCCTTCAAAAGGGACACAAAGTACCCTTAGTCTTAGTAATAGGTGTAAAAGAAACTGGGAGCAGGTGAAGGCTCGAAGGGCCGCCTGTTACCACATCACCGCTCTAAAATATCTGGATAGACATCCTTTCACTTTACCATATAGACAAGTACAATTACCTATCCACATGAAAAAAGGACACTGGCAAATAATGGTTAACACAGCATATATATTTTTACCAGTGTTTTCTCCAGAACATTTCGGCAGCCAGGGGGCTTTAATAAGTAGCCGGGTGGGGGCAGTTATAATACGTTGCAATAATATTGAAAAATGTTGGAGGTTATTGCCCACACCTGCCAGGACTGGTCAGACTGGTGGTCACTGGGCTAACACACACACTGCTGGCTGTAGTGCTCACACAGTGCCTGTTTCAATAGGACAAACAATGGTTTGATCTATTATAATAGGACTCTGTTGGGCTCCAAGTAAAAACAGGTGCTGGGGAAAACACTGCTTTACCATTACTGTATGCTAAACAAAATTTAGAATAGACAATGCAATAAGCAAAATCATCATGACATTGTCTGTAGTTAGACTCTGTTTACTAGGGATGCCAAACAATATCCAAAAGTACTGGCCAGACTATTTTGCAGCCAAAAACATGTGCCATCAATGCCAGTGCTCAGTGCATTTGAAGATGCACATATGCACTATGTCAGCACTCAGTGGCTGAAATGACCACTGCAAGATTCTGTGCGGCAGTGATAAGATGCAGCTGCATGAGATAATATTGTATTGCACAAAAATTGTAACTGGGACTCCTTTATGTGTAACATGGAGCATTTGTACATTTCTGCCTCCTGTGTGTCCAATAATACCTTTATGGGCATATTCAATTGTCGGCGGAAATGGCGAAAATCCCGCAGCCCGGGCACGATTACTATAATAACGGCAATCGTGCGTGGAAAAACAGTTAATACGGTAATTTACTCGCTGAAATCCAGCTAGATTTTACCGTATTAACTATACTAGTTTTAATACCGCAGAACTTTTAAACAATTGAATATGCCCCTTAATGTCTAATTTTATTTTTCCTATGTGCCAGTTACTGCATTTATTGCCATTAATAAAATGAATTCATGTAAAATTCCAATGTAAAGACACCCATATAAGCATAGACCAGATCTGAACTTGCATAAACCATGCCTGTGCTTTAACTTTTGATGGTCTCCTAAACTTTTTTTTAGAAAGGTACACCGCATGCATAAGACAAATGGATTGTATACTACCCATTGTAGCAAGCACCTTTGCCTCATTATACGGTCTCTCCACACTTTAGGGTGCAATTTCTACTGCCCTTGATTTTGGAATAGGCTTAATATGTAGTACAGTCTATATGGCTTATTCAATACCCAGCATTAAGTGAAGTGAGAATGTTGCTATCCATGAATTCATCAAAGCAGATAAACAAAAAATATCTGGTGCAATATAGTCTTCCCTACAACCTGCAGTTGCTTTTAGTATAACCGCGTCTAGAGAGGCAAGGATTACTCGACTAGACATGCAGCATAGGGTTCTCCCAAATCAGAGTAACAAGGCATCTGCCAGTCTTTGCATAAATTAATGTTGCACCCTGCAAGAAGCAGGACAGATGCAAGTGGGCTAAAATAGTATTTCTGTCACGGCATCCTGGTCTCCTGCATCTGCCCTGTCCTGAATTACACGGTTCCGCATGGGGGATGCAGAGGGTGGAGGCTCTGACCGGGAAAGTCAGTCTGGCAGCAAATCAGAAAATAAATCAGCTGTACCCTGATTGGCTGCCAAACTGCCAGTATACTGTTGTGTTTGATCATGTATTGCTCACGAGACCAAAGTCTCATCTTGTAACACTAAGGGCTAGATTTACTAAGCTGCGGGTTTGAAAAAGTGGGGATGTTGCTATAGGCAATCAGATTCTAGCTGTCATTTTGTAGAAGGTACTAAATAAATGAAAGCTAGAATCTGATTGGTTGCTATAGGCAACATCCCCACTTTTTCAAACCCGCAGCTTAGTAAATCTAGCCCTAAGGGTTGTTGCAGCGGCCTGGGAGTGAGAATGATAAAACTAGACAGCGTGCCAGGGCAAGGAGAAATGTGCTGGGAGTCAAAAACCTGCTTCAATCTGCAAAATTCTACAGATTTTACATTTAAGTTAAAGAAAAAATTAAAAGTATTTCACTTTTAATAAAGACAGCATTTTATTATACATATTTCTTCTTACACTTAAATACAAAACCAAAAGGCCACAAAGTAAAAATGTCTTTTTCACTACCAGTATACATTATAGTACATTTTCATTGTAATAATGATTATGTGCAGAAAACACTCACATCATAATGACTCATAAGAACATGACCGAAGCATTGAGCTGTTATCCAACAAAGCTGGTAACATGACCAGGGATGTATGATTATCCCAGACAAGTATGCAGTTTGAGGTGTGCAGCATGCACCGCTGTACAAGGTACCATCAATGCACTTGGGTGTTAAAATTCAGTTCGGCGCAGGGTGAAGTTGTCAGATGCACCTATTGCCACGTATTATGGTAAGAAAGGTCAGCTCGTTTTTTCTGCATACCTCTATGGGTAGAGGGGAAAAATGAGCAGAGATTTAAAAACTCTTACACAACGTGTCTCCGCGCACTGTTCTGGAGAGACTGTACTACTGACCTGAGAGATTGGATAAATAGTGTCTTTTGGAGTTTTTATAGCTCTTTGTATGGTTTACGCTTTCTATATGACGTAGACGTTAATTGTGATCTTTTTCATGACTTACATTCTGAATAAAACCTCAGCTTTGGTCTGGGAGAGGTTATTGTGATTTCTCAAAACGACTAATATTGTGCAAAGTATATTAAGAGCAAATATGAAATGATAATGTAAACAATTTGTTTGATTTCACAAAAATGAAAACTATGTGAAAGCATAAAATGTCTGTTAATTATACATTCCTGCTACAAAGACTGCACCTTGGGATGTGGTACACATAAAGGAAGGGGACACCATGTTTTACCATGCAGCTGTAGTCGATTCCTTTAAACTAAATAGTTCCTTAATGGATTTTTTTTGCACAGTGGCTCAGTGGTTAGCACTTCTGCCTCACAGCATTGGGGTCATGAGTTCGATTCCCGACCATGGCCTTGTGTGTGGAGTTTGTATGTTCTTCCCATGTTTGTGTGGGTTTCTTCCGGGTGTTCTGGTTTCCTCCCACACTTCAAAAATATACTAGTAGGTTAATTGGCTGCTAATAAATTGTCCTTAGTCTCTCTCGGTCTGTGTTTGTGCATGTTAGGGGATTTGGATTTTAAGCTACAATGGGGCAGGGACTGATGTGAATGAGTTCTCTGTACAGCGCTGCGGAATTACTGGCGCTATATAAATAGATGATGATGATTTTCTGGTTCTCTCTCACATTCCTTCAGCTTCCTCTCTTTTAACACAATCTCTAAACCTCTGGCCTGAAAACCAGAATCGATGCTTTGAGCCAATTTAAATCATGGTCTCCTTTTTCTAAGGGACCCTTAATAAGAAAGACGTAATATACTCACCCCTAAGCGAGTATTGATTACTCATTTTTATATATGGAAATCAACTTGTCTCTTGCTATGATAAAATCATCTGGTTTTGGTCGTTTGGTTTTTATTCCTCTATTCTGTTAACAGTTCACAGGCTGTTGTTCGTCCTTGTCTACTACTTGGTATATAGAATGGCACTAATAACTATAAATATTGCCTTGGAGATGACATATACCTTTTATTAAGACAGTATAATATACCAACATTGCCCGTTAATATTCGGAACTTATTAACATCTATTATCAGAAAATCACTTTTAACAGAGGTTCTATATCGCCACTTAGAATACTATGAGCTGTTTAGTACTTTTATGTTATCTTCGACCGAAGTTTTATTTCTGTGTCTTTATAGAAGATATCGGTATGAATGACGAAAGACCAACTAGGATTTTATTTAATGTTTCTGATTTGATGCTGACCATAGTAATATATCCGGTTCTATTTGAACCCAATCTCCATGTGGACAGTGCACACTTGATCCGCCAAGAAAGCGAGCACTGAGCACTCATGGGAATTCATTTGATTTATTTTTAGGGTCAAATTAATTTGTCTCACAATCATTCCTTAGAATTTATAACACATCCTAAGAAATTACTATTGCCGCTGCTCTCTTTCATGTACTATTTGTTACGAGGAGCGGTTGTAATAGATATCAATGAAATACGAGATGTCTTTCATTCACTGGTCGGTCTTCATGCCGATCACCACAAATTATAATATTAGCTCCGATTGGTTCCGCCTGTCACATGACTAGATACACCCACTAATCGGCACTATATAAGAGCTGTCATTTGTCTCCCCGCCTTCAGCCTTGAAAAAGCAGCCGAGCGAAACGCGCATTGGCGTTTCAGGGCTCCAACATTCATCTCCTGCATTGGCTCATTATTGGCTCACTATCCCCCTGATCGCTTCCCAGTTATTTTAGGCAGGGACTTTTCACAAAATCCCGCGATCAGAGGGGAATAACCCGTTAGCCCCTACCTCACTTTATCTCTCGTATATGCTTTTTGCTCACAGGAACACTTTCTATTGATTGAGGTAGTAGCCTATAGTGTTCTAATTGACCTAACTTTGGCACTATGTGCAGGTTATAACATAGGGGCTTCTTTACTCAGATTATCATTTTGTAGGAGCTACACCAGTTTTATCTAATGGGGTTTATTGTGACCCTGCCATTGCGCTAAGGCTTATCTCAACCTTTTTGCACTTAACTGTGTGTTAATTGATTGTTGGAGCCCGTGCAACAAATATTGCAGTTTTAATTTGTTCTGTATCACTATGTTTATATGTTGATTTTATATTTCGCTGATTTTTCTACCCCGATTTTAATGCATACCATTAAAGTTTAATTAATCTTATTCATCCTTTTGGAGTGCCCCAATTACACCCTTTTTTCTGTCTTTGTCTGTACTAAGGGCTAAAAATAGTGCAAGAAAGTTTTGTCAAAAGGACAAATATACCAAAAACACATGTAGCTGTGCAAATAATTGACTGATTGAAATGTGCATTATAGTTGTTATTTTTTTCAGAGGTCAAGTTAATTATGCAGGAAACCCTCAGGGGATCCATTACAAATTAAGTGGAGGATCACTTGTCTATGCATTTCGGTTAACCTATCATTACAGTACAACATATATTGTTTGATTACTCAAACAATATATAACTTCTCAAAATATGAAAATAAGGACCTTAAATGACACTACTTAAAGGAGTAGGGATAAGGTAGGGTATATGTGGTAATAACCACCTATACCCTACTCCTCCCTGGAGCCCGGGGCTGCTTCATGCAGTCATTTTTCCTGTGTCTCATTGTTCAGGTGAAAAATTAGTGGAACTGTGGAATTAATGAAGTTGCAATTTATTAGGTCATGAAGGATGTTTTTCGCCTACCATGGTTAAGTTGGCTGATGCTTCATGGACAGACTGGCAGACAGGTGTTCACACAAGAATCCAATCATTCCTGAAATGCAGATAACACCTTTTCTGCTCACCCGATTCTGTAATTAACCTGTTAATGTCCACCCACCATACATTTGCTCTGGGTGGGACTGTTTATTTCGAGCTACCATATAGTTACAGCAGCTAGAAATATCAATTGCACATGTGGAGCTGGGGCATCATTGATCGGTTTCTCCTCTGCTTTAGCTATAGCTGGAGCTGTTATGAATTGCAGATGAACAAACGAAACGGATGATGTAAAATGCAAAATGTGCACAGTGGGAGTAGAGGGCTGGCAAGATGCCTTGATGCATAACATTGGGGGATAATTATATGCTGGTCATTAGTGTGATGCTATTTTACTTGTTAATATTTATTATGGCTACCGTAATCTAAAAATGTGTGCAGGGCTCAGAAACTGCTCCAAAATTGCTGGTTCCTAATCTCTTGATACATCTCTCCAGGCCCAGCTTAAAGCTTACCATAACACAGTATGTGCAAACCTGATTTCCCCATGTTTTGCGCTTCAGTGCAAACTGGAATGAAATGGCACACTATACCCCAGTTATTGTATGTGTGCTTAAATTGTGCACTGCATCTCACAGCACCTTAAAATCAATTCATGATAAATGGGATCGTTTTAAAATAAATAATCCTCTTTTCTATTTATTTTTACATGGGGATACAATGTGAAAGTCATACTGCTACATAAATCCATCACACAAAGTAAGTTACTCTGACCATCATCCCCTCACAGCAAAACACATAAGAGTAGAAGTCAATTCGTATCTTAAGGCGGCCCAACACCTCATACTGTAATGTGAATTCATACCAGAGCTAACATTCACCAGTGATTTGCTGAGCAGTAATCGGTAGTAGTAGCCTTTTGCCATAGCACAATAGATGAGCTCCACTTACCATGATGGGAAAATAATATGTCTATGGCGCTCAACCAAGTGAATATATCAATAACCACACATATAGATACAAGAGAAACAAGCAGCTGTAGCAAAGCAGATCTGTACTCCCATTTTACACAGAAGAGAGCAATAGACAGCGCTGTTCTCTAATACCGTTCTATATATCATTTATACATAAAACATCTAATGTATATATCTATAGTATCAAATAAATCCAGATAATATAACTTAGGAATATTAAAATAATGTCAATATTTCATTATAGGTAAATACTAATAAAAGCTGTTACTTACACGCACAATTAATACACTTAGGGGGGTATTCAATTGACTGCGGGATCGCCGAAAATCCCACGCTCAAAGAATATTACCGTCAATACAGTAATCCTGCGCGTAAATACCGTTAACACGGTAATTTACTAGCTGGATTTCAGCTCGCAGCGAAATCCAGCGAGTAATTACCGTATTAACGGTAATATTCTTTGAGCGCGGGATTTTCAGCGATCCCGCCGTCAATTGAATACCCCCTTTAGTATTTACCTGTAAGGAAATGTTGACATTTTTAAATTACTACAACTCATTTGATATTATACATTTAACATTACTGGTATAAATAAAAAGAAATAATCTAATAATAGACCGTCACCTACTCTCTATCAAAGAAATGAAAGACAATTGGGATCCTTATTTTGAGGTAAAATATACATTCCACATACTGTACTTTCATTAGAAAAATAAAGAGAAAATAAAAATGGTCTAAATTATTACAATAAACCTTTTTTCTCAACATATTTTCATTTTAAACCCTTGACACTAAAAGCTGTAGGGTTTGAGAACGTAAAACCACTGAGGTCAGCACATGATGCAGTGGGTCTAAGCATACGGTGTAAAATGGGCTCATCCGTCAACATGGATTTTAAAAGCTAATTAGATACACTTGAAGCGTGTGTATCTAACAAGTTGAGGAGGATAGGCGGGGTATGTAATTTATTGACAAGTAATATTTCAGTTTTTAAAGTTGACCTTTTTAAAAAAACAAATTATACAAGTCTAAAAAAATACTTTGTTTTTACACTAAGCAAAGTAGGCCTTCAACATCTAACCACAAAACGAACATATGTTATAAGAAAAAAAAAAAAAAGTTTTCCAAATAGTGCTATTCCACAAAGACAGCACCTCCAACCCCAACACTGCCTTATGAACACTTTCCCTTAAAATCACTGTCTGAAGAGACGCAGGACCTCTTAAGCATCTACAGGGAGGATACTGTCAAGAAAAGGAATCAAAGCCCTTAACATAGTTCATACTGAAACAAATCAAACACTGTTTTCCTTTACAAGTAGAGGCTTGGCCCAATAAGCACTGCTAGTAAAACAGGGATGTAGTATTTTTGGTCCCGACGCATATAATTAAATAACTTTTTTTCTAGCTGTCCCTAACAATAACAGCCTAGAAAAAAGCATTTCTTGTTTACATAAAGTGTTTCATTATTGATCAACACCACCAAAATGCACTAGCACGTGTGAATATGCATTCAAAGTTAATTAACTCTGCTTCTAGTTTCCTCTTTGAGTATTGACTTTCCTTCAAAACAACATCAAACATGCCCACAAGGAGAATCCTTGCCTAACATGTACTTTCTGCATGCAGAAAAGTGATATTTGATATTAGCTATCTTGAACTAAAGTTCAAGCTCAGGAAATATACATTTGAAATACTTAGGGATATAAAAAAAAAAAAGTGTCCTGCGCATTACTACGGTAATTTCACAGGAGATTTTTGCTCACGGCTCAGAGTTAAGAAATTACCGTAGTATCGGTAAAATTGCGCAGCCATTACAGTAGTAATGGTAATGATACGCGGGCCGTGTTGTTGCCAATTGAATCTAACAGCGGTATGCAGAAGTGCATTTATGAATGTACAAGAATGTCAATCCTTGAAGTGGATTGACTACAGCAGAAGACGACCATGCTGGTTCCGCTACAGTCGCTAAAGGCTAAAGACAGGAAACGGACTCTAGGGGTATATTTAATATGCAAAGATTACGTAGATCCGCCGATTCCCAGCACTTTGAAGGCATTTTCTTCAAACGCCAATTTTATTAAAGACGGCCCGATGGGCTTTTCACAGAACTGGCGCCTAGTAAATATACCTCTAACGTTCACCAAAACTGGACAATTAAAATACTGGAAAAACATAGCCTGGTCTGATAAATATCGATTTCTGCTGCAAAATGCATATGGTAAGGTAAGACTGATGTAAACGGATCCATTCTGCCTTGGGTCAATGGTACGGGCTGGTGGTGTAATAGTGTAGGATAATGTATACTTGGCACACATTAGGCCCCTTAATACCAATTGAGCATGGTTTAGATGCCACAGCCAGAGTATTGTTGCTGACACATATCTTTCATGGCCACAATCTACCCATCTTCTAATGGCTACTTCCAGCAGAATAACGCACTATGTCACTAAACATACGTCATCTGAAGCTTGTTCCACGAACATGCAATGAGTTCAGTGTACTCCAATGGCCTCCACAGTACCAGATCTCATTCCAATACAGCACCTTTTGTTGTGGTGGAACGTCAGGTTTGCAACATGAAAGTGCAGTCAACAAATCTGCAGCAATTGTGCAATGCTATCATGTCAACATGGACCAGAAACTTTAAAACCATGACATGCAGAATTCAGGCTGTTTTGAGGGCTAACGGTACCCAGTACTACAAAGGTATATCTAATAAAGTGGGCACTGAGTGCATCATGGTAAAAAAATGAAAGTGGCAGATAAATGAGGAAATTCAGCAAGCATTATAATAGTTTACAAATAAAGATGTTCTTTTAAAAACATATCCTGGAATATGCAGTTACAGCATTTCATTTCTAGTTATAATTCAAGGGGAACAAGACAAATTAGTATAAATGACAATGGAAACATAATTTAGATAATGTGAGGACAACATGCAACTTTAGCTTGAATCTCACTTCTGCTTTTCATGGACAGAAGAAACTCAATTTATGGTACTTTAGAACATGTGTGCCATATAAATACAATTTAATTTATAGCAAAAACAAAAGAGTTTTACACTGATGGCAGTTTTTCCTCTTACATCGGTTATTTTCTATCCAGTACCTAGGACATAATATCACAAGCACTACTTACATAGACAAGGTATAACCCTAGTAGAGTGAGGTGTTGTACTAGGTATAAGACTTGTGAAATCTTGTAAATTGATTTTTCGTAGAATAAAATGTTCATTACTCAAATACAAAAAAAAAACAAAAAAAACTCAAATCTATGGCTGCAAAAAGTTGTTAGTCATTACAAACATTTTGAATATGCTTCGGTTTCAACTGTAACCAGTCAGTTTACCCTGCAGCATTTGAGTATAGTCTAGCATTGCAGCTGTTATGATGCAATGTATTTTAAAGATATATATTAGGTTCATACTTTAGTGTTTACCTTCCAATAAAGTAACCAAGAATCTCATTTTGAGATCTACATTTGATTTAATAACTTGCTCATAACACTTTATTTTGCTTTAGATACAAACTAGCATATTAGTTTATAGCATGAATTTAAGTTTGATCAGTAGCTGATTAAGGAAACATTCATTTCTCAATACTACTGCAGCAATCGGTGATTAAGTAGTCCTGTGACTATGTAGGGTCAAGAGTTGTAACTTATGGCTCATCCAAGTTGGTTTCTACAGCTGCAAGACAAATAGTAACACAACTTGAGAAAATCAACAGAGAACTAGTACAGCATAGAGACACATAGCAGTGATTAAGACATATGCGCCATTTTCTTGCAGCAACCCTTGAGTCGTGTATATCACTGTCAGTGTGAGATGTATAGAGATGGTGCAGCAGAGACCAAAGGATGTCTAAACCAAGCTATAGTCTGGCAGTTTAGTCAAGATTTCCAGTGAAACCCAAAACAACTGTGTGAACAAATGTGAGAAGATCGTAACCTTCCTGAGTATTATTCCATACCAGATTGGTTGGTGTATAGAGTAATGTGGGCATGTGGCACCTGGATCAAGTTTTTATTGGATAAGGAACTTAAGACCTTCGATCAACTTAAGATATTATTCTGTAGCACTCCAGCACCTCTAAATCAGACATGTAATTTCCCAACTTTCACTCTTAGATTAGGACTTAAGCTGGAGCTAAAAAAGGACGTGTATATCCTGTGCTTCACCTCGATGAGGCGCATTCAACAGTGCCAGTTCAGTTAGCGTGGAGAGAACACTGGCCCCATAGATAAAACCGACTTTAGAAATACCCTTCTGGGTTTCCCATATTCCCATGACAGGGCCCAGTTTAGCCCTGAAGACATCTAAGCTGTCACTGCTGCCCTGATAGAAGAGCCACTCTGTACCATATTCTCTGGGAGTGCCCTCAATTGATTTCCACTTTTGTTTTACACATGTTACCCCTCACCAACAAGAGAAACCACTTATCAACCAACATGTTCAGACTAGGTTACAAGAATTATACAGAGTAGAGACACAAAGAACTCAGATGCCTTCCACCTAGAACCCCATTCCAGATCCAACAGCTCACAAATATCCCATATAAGAAAATAATGGTAAGGGGATTGTCCAGATTAACACATTACCGGGCTACAACTAACCCTGCAACTATACCTATCCAGTTGGCCTAGAACTCATGTTATGCTTAATGAAAGGCTGGTGTAATATTCTCTTAAGTCTCCCAACTCCTCTAGACTCCCCCCATCTCACAATTAAAACACTAAAATGTAATGAACTTTAAACTTACTTGCCTTACCCCTATGTACAAATATATAATGCCACTATGTATACCCAATTTCTGTTGATTTTTCTGTTCTGTGTGTTTGGTTTGACAACTAGGTTGTTAGTAACACTAGCTGTAAAAGCTCAATTAACATTAGATATTTAATATACTTATACTTGCAAACATCTTAAGCACAAAACAAAGGTCATAATTTGGGCAAGATATTCAAGCAAAATGCTCAATGCGTGACATGGTCTAAGTATGGTGGGGAGCCAGGTAAGGTAGAAAAATATTTGTTTTTTGTAAATACAAAAAAAAAACATTTCATTAATGTTCATTATTTTTTTTTTAATTATGTTTCAATTTTTAATAAGTTGGGGAGACCTTATTGATAGAACCAGTGTTGTGTTTAACAGCAGATTTTTATATCAAGGGAGATCTGATCAGGACTATCCTTATACTGCTACAGGGTACCACATGGGTAATTCCTAGTGATGCCATCAGTGCACCCAGCATTCCACAGCTGAATTCAGTCATCTTTCGTATGATCTTGGTTGCAAGAATTGCAGGCTTGTGCTTTGGCAAACAAAGGTGTTCTAACCAGAAAATTGTGCCAGCCGGGTGGCATTAAGAAGCAGCTGGATGGAGGAAGTTGTTAATACTTTGCAATAATAATAATAAAAATTGTTGCAGGTTATTGCCCACACCTGCCACAACTGGTCAGACTGGTGGTCAGTGGTCTAACAGGCACTATGTGAGCACTACAGCCAGCAGTGTCTGTTAGAATAGGTTTATTCTATTATAATGGGACTCTGTTGAGCTCCAAGCGCCAGGTGGCAAGTAAAAACAGCTGGGTGGAGCACCCAGGAAATTGGTGCTGGGGAGAACACTGAACAATATAGTAAAAAGAGAAACATCCCAGTATTTGATACAAGTAACACAATGCATTTATTCCATCAAAAAAAGTTGACATTTTAGGACAATGCTTTCTCAAGACTCCAAACATATATCCACACCAGTTTATTGTATTATGACTAAAAGGATCAACTAGAAGAATAATGAGCATATCGCCGAATGTAAGGTAATATCAGGTGAATGTTTTTCATCATACTAAAAATAATAAACTGCTAAAAAAAAAAAGATAAAACAACCTAAGTTATAAGTGTGGAAAATTGTACTACAAAAGGACTAGATACAAACATTATCCAAACAATAAGGCTGCAATTTATAGATTCAAAAGGCTTCAAGTTGCAAAGTTTGATAGATGCCCAAACCCTTTCGAAGAGGAGACTGTCAAATACTCTTGAGGTACTGCTGTGGTAACTACATTCAATGAAGTAAATTGCTAGTAGAACATCTATCTTAATTGACTTTTTTATTATTTATTTATTTTCAAACAGGGTATTTATTATTTGTGCTATGGTGTTTCTGAAATTAACTTTAAACATTGATTTGGCTTTGCTGATATATTTGTAATCGTGTACGTTTCAATGCAACAGTAATACAGATATGTAACTTTTTTATGGCATATACTTTCTAGTGTCTGGATGGTTAAAAGTTTCCCCACATTTACCAATATTCCAAAACAAAAAAAAACAAAAACTTCTAATTGCAGACCTTACAGCTGGAAAGGCTCATTTAGATAGAATATTGCAAAAAAATACTGGTTTAGGGTTGGTTTTTCTATAATTCACAAAAATGTGTGAATGTGGAAAAAATTAAGACTTCCCAAATAATGCAAAATCACACTAGCCCTCCATTAGTCATCTACCTTATTCTGGTTCCAAACACCCTATTCTGCCAAACTAAGCATTTGTGCAATGAATTTATTGTACCCAGATAATGTTGCCATGATGGTAAAGATAGAGGCTCTTCCCTCATCCTTGAACTATTTGTTAATTTTTTAAAGCATAGTGGTTATGCTACGCACTTGTGTTCAGACAATATCTGCTATGCAGGAATCCGTGCTTGAAAGATGGGACTCCCCACTTTAAAAACAACAATGTCTTTCTTGACTGTAGGAGCGAGAAGATAACTCAGAGCATTCTCCCATCCCTGGGTTTTCTCTCTACCTTCAACACAGCGTTGGGGATGGACCCATGCTTTAACTTCACGGCGCATGTTCGCAATGACATCACTTACTCTGCCCACTTCATCCCAATGTGAAAGAAGACAGTCACATGTCCATTGCCGATTGACTAGCGAGTATTTCTTCACTGCCCCTGTACACCATGGGGCAAATCCCACTTGCCTTTAGCAGGGAAGGGGATAAAGCAGCATTCTTAGTTAAGCTGGGTATACACCACAGTTTTTTAAACAAATTATCACGTCAATCACACGATAAATGACTGTTAGGTCCGATACTGCATTAATGTTTACGCTCCCACAATCATGTTTTATCGTACCAAAGCACATCATATGATTTATAAATAAACTAAAAATCTCTATAAACGATGGAACAATGTCAGACAAATGTGGAAGGGTACATGCACTCACGACCAGCAGTATAGGCAGATCTCTATAGCGTGTGCAGGATCACAATCTTTTCAGCAGACGGTTATGACAGATGAAGAGCACAGATCGGAAAGGTAAATTGTGTAGGTGTGTACACATAAACCTGCATGCTCATCGGGACTTCCTGTTGTGGGTAAAATCGTTACAGATATCGCATCAGGAGAAATTTTCTGTAGTGTGTAACCAGCTTTACTTGTTAAATTTTCACAGATCTACTCCTTCCCTTGAGTGAAGCTCTGGGAAAAGCAACCTGTAACTGTTTTTTCTGGGGTTCCTCTATTTCTGTAGTAGAGTACTGGCTTTTTGTATACACCCTATGGGGATGTGTGATTGCTAGGGCTAATAAGAAGCCACAAGGATGCACCCTCTAACACCCATCTCAGGAGACATTTTACAATGGCATTCAAGCAACTTTTTCCAATGGTATACTACATAAACAGAAGAGCCATGGCAAAAAATTGCAAGCGCGCAGTTCACAGGGCTCCACCAAGAAGTAACAGGGCTACTGGTTTAGCATATACAGGCTGATTTAAAAAGCTGTATTTCACGACAGACCTGTTCTAGAATTCTTTTTAAAATAAGGAAAGATTTAATTTAAAAAGACTACAAACTTTTGTAAGCAGGAACCACTTAACCTGTTTGATATGTCAACGTCATCCTACGTACACCAACTTTGTAAAGCTCCACTATCCTTGCATTACTACCACTTTCTATATGTAGGAAACCAGCATTTTCCATAAAGCAAAATAGCATATCAAAAGCAATCTTAGAAATATTGAGAAACAATCCATGTTTTTATATCATCAGATGATATAAGTTTATGGCAGGCCATTCCACTATTCAAATAAAACACACAATGACAAGAGGTCCCATCAACAAATATGTAGACTAGTACATGGTGCAATTCTGATTATGCAAGCTTAATAAATAGTGTTAACTATAACAGAAAAGAAAAAAATATGGGGCTGTGCTTTGTATGCACTTAGTATTATATTTATTTAGGCTAAATGGAAAAAAACAAACTATAATTTTGAGGTTATGCCATCATTTAAAGCTCTTTGTTTTATAAAAGGGTCTCTTGGCATTTTGAAGAAAATCTTCACTCTGCAATACTAGTAAACCGTATCAGTTTGTTTAAATAAAGGAATAACTTAAGACATTACAAACAAAAATGCAATTTGCTTTTTGCTTTCCACAATGTTTTTGCACTGATATTTGACCATTTTAGCTCCCTTTATCTAATCTTCTATTTCATACAAACCAGCTACTAACTACTTAGCATTGGTTGTATTGGTCAGATATTCGTAAACCAGAAATGATTTACAGCAAGTATTTTTCCAACATAAAAAATGTATTTACAACCTATAAGTACTGCTAATCCTATTTTTCTGGACCACTAAGACAGTAGTGAGTAAACTGGTGTGTTATGAAAGGGCCACAAGCAGTCCCCTCTTACCAGTGATTTTTCTTCTTTGGTCCTCTTTCTAGTGATTTTGGTGTCACATAGTGAACAGAATATTTGCAAGGTCTTGTAGGTATTCTTCTTACTAGCTTGACTAGCTATAGAGTAACCTATTGGTTGGGTCTACATGAACGCTTCATATTGGTAGTCTAGTCACATTACCTGAGGCTTCTCAACAAATTTAATGTGTAGCGCCCCCCTCCCCCTTGAGATGACGGTATGCCTTGAGGCCCCTGAAAATATAGTGTTACCCACCAATTCCTTGGAAGTTGATTTGATTGGACATATGTACATAAATGGAACACATATGAAATTAGCACATCAAGTTACCAGAGAATCTCAAACACGCAAAAGAACCCCAAAGCTGTTTAAGACCAAACCAAAAACTAGAAGCTGTTCAAGATATGTTTAACACATTTGTTTTGTTGTCAACGGATGACTACTTTTATGTTCATTCTCCCTACCTGTATTCATACAAAATAACAGTAACAAGTAACACAAGTCTCATAAGCTTCAGGAAAACTGCCCCAATATAGATAATTCTTCCAAACACTCCCTTATTTTTTACAGGAATATGTGCAAAGTCATAGAAACCTCCCATATGTGTCACTCTCCCCATTCAGTGTCTACACTTCCTTGTACCAGGCTCTCCAGGCATACAGTGATCAGGTACTTCTCTCCAGGATCAGGGTGCATTAGTGCCACTGAAAATTACTAATCAAAGCACCGAGTAAGGACCCAATTGACTCACAAATGGTCACCATAATATACAAGGAAGTGACAGCATTCTCCATGCAGTCACTTCATAAATGTGCCCCCAGTCCTGACATCTGTCCCCTTCCCAAATCCACAGCCCCTGTCATTGTGTCAGCACACACCCCTAGTGTTTTGTGTTGTTCTCCCCACCTCCAGTGTTTACTGCCAGGAACTGGGCCCCCTCCTCCTGAGCACACACCCCGCCTCCCTGTATGTGCCCCCAGGTTCTCTCCGCCTCCCAGCCTGTCTCTTACCGGGAAGGCCCGGATCCGCATCTTGGTGTCCTTCCTGCTGCCGGTGCCTTTGCTGAGGTTCGACATGTCGGCAGCTGGTCGTCCTGTCTCGGCCCCGGGGCCCCTCCTTGTCTCCCCCCGGCGTGTGTCGGTGTGAGGAGGCCCCGGGCCCGGCCTGTCAGCGACCTAGGTACTCCTGTAACGTCCTCTCTCCAGCCTGCCCCCCCCTCGCTGCGCAGCAGGGTGTACGCGTTGCTCTGTGCTGGAGCTCGTCTACTCGGGCTGACTAAACCCCTCCGCGATGGCGGACAAGCATCCCTCACTCAGCTAGCTCGGCCGGTGGGAGGAGCGCGAGAGCTGGGTGGTTCTCGCGAGACTTCACGCTTTCCCTGCACCCTCTCAGTGGCATGGAGTTATTAGACAGTGCTGGAGGTGACGCCGACAAGGAGCCATGTTTTTGGTGGTAATTTCCGTCGGAACTCAAGATAGAAGCCCATAGGCTGAACTTCCATTCATCGTGATAACAGGCGGGTAGCGCAAATACGTCCTCTCCGTCTGTGTGACTGATGCCACAAGCCACGCCCTCTATCCTGTCTCCAGACGTTCTCTGTAGCTCCATGCTACTGTCAGTCTTCAACATCTTTATTAGTACACATTGAAGTAAACAAACTTACAGCTACTGTCCCTTTATGAGTGGTTTACTCGCCTGCTGTCACAGAGCGGCTGAGTTTTGTATTGAAGAAGGAACGCATGTTTCTGCATAGAAGCACACAAAAGTTAGGGATTTCAATTTAGGTGCGGTAAACAGTCAGTTGAAAAACGATGTATGGTTATCAAGTTCAAGTTTTCATCTTCAAAAGCAGTAGCTGAACCAGAGGAGTTTATCACACCTATACATCATAATATGTTTTCACCTAGGAGGGGAACAATTCCATCCTGACCCCATCTTGGCAATCAGACTATTCATTGGATTAACATCCTTATTGTTAACATTTAGTTGTATGGCATCCAGCATATCCTGTAGCGTTTTACAATTGGGAACAACAGAGTAATAAAACAAGACTGGGTATTACAGACAGCAGGGCCGTAACTAGGGCTGTGCGACAGGGGCGACCGCCCAGTGCGCAACGCTGAAGGGGGGCGCAATTTAGGAATATTTTAGGTTCATTTACTTAAAATTGAGGGCTAGGGGGGCGGCATTTGTCTTTCTCGCCGCAGGCACTAGAATTCTAAGTTACGGCTCTGACAGACAGATAGATAACAGGGCTCTACTTGTAAGCTTATGTACAATCTATAGGACCAATTCTTTTAGTGTTACTAATGTCAAAAGTCCTGTTTATTCTGGGGGGGTTTTGGGAAAACGTTTAATACTTTCTTATATTTTTATACACTGCCAATAACAATTCTTCTGGGAATGTGTTACATGGTTTGACCACTCTTACAGTAAAGAATCATTTTTGTGCCTGAATATGAAATCTCTTTTCTCCTAGCCACAAGGGGTGGTCATAAGCCCTATGAAGGGACCTTAAAAGGAACAGATTGCTGCCCAATTTTCAGTATGAGCCAAGATGCCTCCCAACTGTATCCATGTAGACGGGATAGTACCCATTTTGGTGTACTGTCCTCACTGCTAGGAATGTTAATTATCAGTTTTTTATGTTCATATCAGTTTCTGCCCTAGTGGAGCTTACAATCTATGGGGCATATTCAAATAGAATTTGCGGGCACGATTATGCGCGGCTGGGTCTATAAAGTGCCATTATGGGACAGCAGCATCGCGGAATTCTGCGCACAGAAATCCGCAATGTTGCGGTACCGGGACATGTATTCTAATTGAATATGCCCCTATATTCCCTACCACATGGACACACATACTATGGTTCATTTTATCAGAAGCCAATTAACTTACCAGTATGTCTTTGAAGTACGAGAGAAACCAGAGCACCCAGAGAAAACCGAGAGGTATTCCTGCTCTGCACTGTCCTACAGAGCTGGAGCCGCACACACCTGCCACTGGTGCATGTGGCAGTGTAAGGGTGTTTTCAAGAGAGTGATGTTCTAGAACTTGAGAGATACCCCCAGAGGGCCTAGCCACAACCATTGTGATGCGACACTGTCTCAACAGCAATCACTCCCTGTCCCAATTCCAAAAATGAGAATGTTGGGAAGTATGAGTCATTAGTATATTTATGCATGATGATCATGTATCCCCTGTAAGTTGCAATTACCCCTACAAATTAGGTATGTTTCTTTGACATGAATCATTGGTCAGGGGCTGATCAAAGGGAAAAGGGGTGTGATGCCTGGCTATGTGTACCTATTAAGATATATGGTGAGATCCTGTTAGTCAACGAAATTGGTGAGGATGTCTCTACAGGAGAACTACTGGTCTGCCCAGAGGGATTTCTTTTCTTCCAGGTCACTATTCCAGTTCATAACCCAACTAATAGAGGACAGCTGTGGTGGTTTATATATGTGCCTCCCACTTTTTAAGGGACCAAAAGTAATGGGACAATCGACTCAAAAGCTATTTCATGGACATGTGTGGGCTATTCCCTCGTTATTTCATCATCAATTAAGCAGGTAAAAGGTCTGGAGTTGATTCTATGTGTGACATTTGCATTTGGAATCTGTTGCTGTCGACTCTCAATATTAGATCCAAAGAGCTGTCACTATCAGTGAAGCAAGCCATCATTAGGCTGAAAAATCAAAACAAACCCATCGGAGAGATAACAAAAACATTAGGTGTGGCCAAATCAACTGTTTGGAACATTCTTAAAAAGAAAGAACGCACCGGAGAGCACAGCAACACCAAAAGACCCGGAAGACCACGGAAAACAACTGTGGTGGATGACAGAAGAATTTTTTTCCCTGGTGAAGAAAAACCCCTTCACAACAGTTGGCCAAATCAAGAACACTCTCCAGGAGGTAGATATATATGTGTCAAAGTCAACAATCAAGAGAAGACTTCACAAGAGTGAATATAGAGGGTTCACCACAAGATGTAAACCATTTGTGAGCCACAAAAACAGGAAGACCAGATTAGAGTTTGGCAAACAACATCTATAAAAGCCATTACAGTTCTGGAACAACATCTTATGGACAGATGAGACAAAGATCAACTTGTACCAGAGTGATTGGAAGAGAAGAGTATGGAGAAGGAAAGGAACTGCTCATGATCCAAAACATACCACCTTATCAGTGAAGCATGGTGGTGGTAGTGTCATGGCATGGGCATGTATGGCTGCCAATGGAACTGGTTCCCTTGTATTTATTGATGATGTGACTGCTGACAAAAGCAGCAGGATGAATTCTGAAGTGTTTCGGGCAATATTATTTGCTCATATTCAGTCAAATGCTTCAGAACTCATTGGACGGCGCTTCACAGTGCAGATGGACAATGACTTGAAGCATACTGCAAAAGTAACCAAAGAGATTTTTAAGGCTAACAAGTGGAATGTTATGCATTGGCCAAATCAATCACCTGACCTGAATCCGATTGAGCATGCATTTCACTTGATGAAGACAAAATTAAGGGAAAATGCCCCAAGAACAAGCAGGAAATGAAGACATTTGCAGTAGAAGCCTGGCAGAGCATTTCCAGGGATGAAACCCAGCATCTGGTGATGTCTATGCGTTCCAGACTTCAGGCTGTAATTGACTGCAAAGGATTTGCAACAAAGTATTAAAAAGTGAAAGCTGGATGTAGGATTGTTTAGTTTGTCCCATTACTTTTGGTCCCTTAAAAAGTGGGAGGCACATATATAAACCGTTGTAATTCCTACACTGTTCACCTGATTTGGATGTAAATTCCCTCAAATTGAAGCTGAAAGTCTGCAGTTAAAGCACATCTTATTTGTTTCATTTCAAATCCATTGTGGTGGTGTATAGAGTCCAAAATATGAGAATTGTGTTGATGTCCCAATATTTATGGAATTGACTGTATGTACTCAAGGGAGTGGCAATTACAGTTTTACCACATTCCTAAGTGAACTTGATTTATGAACTTGGTGTCATATAAATGACAGATTCATGCAGAAGTATCCCTGAGTATTAATCTAAAAAACTATGGTATAGTATTTGCTTTCCACCCCTTGGTGCTAATTCCCATGTTTTCTTTAGACAGTAAGCTCCTGTGTCAGGTGGATCTGACCTCTGTCTCATCTAATGTAAATGTACTATCATTTTTAGGTTTGTTTTGCATGTGTACTCTAAGGGACTGCAGAATATGCCAGATCTTTATAAAACATGGTAATACATAGTTACTATTAAAAGGGGCATAAACATAACATTTTGTTCCATGTAGAAAGAAATAATTGTAACAGTGCACATAATTTTGAAAAGCACCTGGAAAGTCTTCTATTTTATATAGATTTATATATTTTATTATATGTTACCATTATATTTTGGACTCAAAATATACAGATACTGCACGACTTGAGTATTAACATACAGTATTATGTATTGGCTGAGATATGTAGGATGTATGTATCCTTGAGAACACCACTGCCTCAGAGAGCCCCCAGAAGACATTCTGCCTGGACTACTGTGAGCTCTCAAAGGGGGTGGGGGGGTATTTCCAGAGGGACAAGCTGTGACATTGCAAAACTCATATGCTGCTCCTGCAGGGCTGGAATGTACAAATAATACATTTAATACACAACATGAGGATACAGGGATTTCTACTAGCTATAGGGAGGCATACATCTGGAAAAAGCTATGGAAGTAGACACAAGTAAGGTGCTTACCTGGAGTCACCACTCCAAGGGATTAAGGGGGCATGTTAAAAACTGTGAAAGTAGCACAAAATGATTGGGAGGTGGATGGCATTGTCCACCTAGGGACAAATGACCTGATTAATGCTGAAGGCACAGCAGTAAAATATGAATTTAGAAAGTTAGGAACTGCTGTAAAGCAGGTGGCCACCACTAACCTTTTCAGCAGTATTGCCAGTACACAGAGGTGAAGACAGAAATCATTGCATCAGAAACTTCAATATGTGGCTAAGGGAGTGGTGTAATGAGGAGAGATTTGGATTGATAGACCACAGTCATGCCATCTGGGAAGATAGGGGCTTATACAAAAGTAACGGCCTGCACCCATCTTCAAGGGGAACCAAAATACTAAAGGAGCAATTTGGAAGCTTTATCAGGATGTATTTATACTAGCGGGGGAAGGGGCAGGGAACTAAATAGGAATAAAGAAATCTGCACCCCCAACAAAGAGGTATCGGTTCTGCAGACTAATAGAACAGAAGAAATATCCACAGCAACAGAAGACAATGCAAAATGTCAACGCAAAATAAAATAGACAGAGAGGTAAACGTAGTTAGGAATATGAAATTCACAAACAAAACTCAGAGCTATGTGTGCAAATGATAGGAGCTTAGGAAATAAAATCCCAGAACTAAGTGAGATAAGAACAATGGATGATCTGGATAATGTGGCTTTCATGGAGTCATGGTACAATGAAAATCATGTCAGGGACATAGCTATACCAGAATATACTTTATTTAGGAAGGACAGAGTGGGAAGAATCAGAGGAGGAGTAGCAATGTATGTGAAAAAAAGAATAAATACTAGTTTAATACAAAAGTATTGAAGAAAAATCTGAGGCCCTTTGGGTGACCACAGAAATGGGGGACAAGGCTATTCTTCATGATCTACAGACCAACAGGTGAGGAAGAGGAACTAGACCTTATTGTAGGACATCACTAAAATGGCATTAAAGGAGAGGTAATAATCATGGAAGACTTTAATCTACCGAAGGTGAACTGGGAGAGGTCTTTGCAAGTACCACTAGAAGTAGGGACATTCTGAATTTCTTGTAGAGAGCATCCCTCAAGCAAATGGTAAGAGTCAACTCGCAAATATTAGACTTAATTCTTACAAATGGTGACAGAATATCTGATGTAAATGTGGGTGAGAACCTAGGAACCAGTGACCATCAAGCAATATGGTCTATTAGACAAAGCCTGACTCATACCACACAAAAAAAGATCATAATCATTTATATATCGCCACTAATTCCGCAGCCCTGTACAGAGAACTCACATCAGTCCCTGTGCCATTGGGGCTTACAGTCTAAATTCCCTAACACACACACAGACAGACTAGGGTCAATTTGATAGCAGCCAATTAACCAACCAGTATTTTTTGGAGTGTTGGAGGAAACTGGAGCACCCGGAGGAAACCCACGTAAACAAGTGGAGAAAATACAAATGCCTCACAGATAAGGCCATGGTCAGGAATTGAACTCATGACCTCAGTGCTGTGAGTCAGAAGTGCTAACCACTTAGTCACCGTGCTGCCCAAAGATGTTAGATTTTAGGAAAGTTGACTTTGTAGAGATGGGAAAATGTATAAGTGACTCTGGCAGAGTGGAGGAACTTGAAAAGAGTGCATGAGAGTATATTAAACAAATTTTATTGACTTTTTTGATTGGGTGACTACAGTAATAGATAAAGGAGGGGGGAGTAGATGTAGCTTATCTAGGCTTTAGCAAGGCTTTGGACACTGTCTCACATAGCAGACTGTTAAATAAACTCAAAAAGCTTGGGATTGGATTCTAAGATGATTGAATGGATAAGATCTTGGTCATAGGACAGAGGAGTATCCAGGGATCCATACTTGGACCAGTGCTTTTTAATATCTTTATTGGTGACATTGCAAATAGTACTGAAGGGAAAATAGGCCTTTTCGCAGATGAAACAAAGATATGTAACAGGGTAGACACACCAGGAGTGGTAAAACAAATGATTAGTGATCTAGGTAGACTAGAGGAATGGTCAAGAGGGTGGCAACTACGGTTTAATGCCACGAAAATGCAAAATCATGCACTTGGTTCTCAAAAACTCAAAGGCTAAATATAGTATTAACGGCACTATAATGTAAACTACTGAGGAGGGAAGGGGTCTAGGAGTCACTATTTCAGGTCACTTAAAGGCAGGTAAGCAATGTAACAAAGCAATGAGAAAGGCAAGTCAGATGCTTGGTTGCATAGAGAGAAGAATCAGTAGCAGAAAGAAAGAAGTAATAATACTACTGTATAGGTCATTGGTACGGCCTCATCTAGAATACTGTGTTCAATTCTGGAGGCCATATCTCCAGAAGGATAAACATACATTAGAGACTACAAAAAAGGGCAACTAAAATGGTGCATGGCCTACAGCACAGCACAAAACTTACACGGAAAAACTAAAATAACTTAATATGTATAGTTTGGAGCAGAGAAGGGAAAGGGGGGACATGAAACTTTCAAATATTTCGAAGGTTATAACAAGGTGCAGGAGGGAAAAATCCTTCAAAGGAGGAGAAGTATTAGAACACGAGGACATGCACTGAAACTGGAGGGAAGTAGGTTCAGAGGAAATCTGAGGAAAAACTACTTCACAGTAAGGGTACCGGATAAGCGGAATAGCCTCCCATCAGAGGTGGTAGAGGCTAATACAGTAGAGCAATTTAAACATAAGAATATCCTTATAAAGAATAAGGAATCAAATAAGGTTTAAGGTTACAATAGGTTAATAAAACAATGGGCAGACTAGATGGGCCAAGCGGTTCTTATCTGCCGTCAAATTCTATGTGTCTTCACACACTATATCATTTAGATTACATTTGATCAGTTTTAATCTATAAGTATAATAGTAAGGAAATGAAAATAATAAATTGATCAGAACAATTGATTTTAACTTTAGAGAGGAGTTACTTGATAACATCATTACAATAAAACCTGTGGATAAAGGCAGGGAAGTGGTCATTCAAGAGACAAGTGATTATCTGACAAATGACCAATAATACATTTTATGAGATTATACCATCTGATCCTACCTCCAAACATCATCATGAGAATTTGGGGGTATTACCCAAACAACAAAATAATTTTTGTGTATTTCCCATCCCGATTCTCAGTTATTGCCACTTAACTAAAATTCACATCTTGAATTACTCCTCTAGGACATCCAAATATATCTGGTCACTTACAACAAATCTTTCATCTTTTTTGACCACCTTTTACAGACTCATGTCACATCACTTAAATCATACATTCAAGATACCACACACCTTTTTAACACTCAAATGAAAAGACATATTATTTTTTAACTTGTGATGTATCCACTTTATACAAATATTCCTCCTAAAGATGGCATTCTAGCAGATAATAAATTTATGTAATTTGATCACATCACACAGGGAATTTAAGCTTATATTGCATTTATTTAACATTTTTTTGTCCCATGATTTATCTTCAGCCACACATATTATTTACAGAAGCATGGTATTGCCTGAAATTTTGCCCTTGTTCTGTTACTGCGACCTCAGCCCGCCTGACTACTCTTCGGATTACCATTTGGCACTGTATATTCCTGATTGGCTTCTGACCTGGACCGTTTGACCTCTCTAGACCACTACACCGGCAACTGGCTAGTGGGATCGCGACCTGTGTGCCATGTGCAGCTAAGCCCAAACCTCCTTGCGGGGGTCCCTGGTGAATACCAGGAGCAGGTTAGACTCCACACCTGCTAGTTCAGTGGTGCTAATACCAGTTAGTGGAGCCTGAGCATCTGTAGCCTACAGCCAAGCCTGACAGTATCTAGAACCTTGCAGCAGGGGCGGATCTAGAGAATACTGCTACCCGGGACGATGTAGGGGGGGGGGTTTAGGCCCTGCCCCCTTTTTTACCTCTGAGGCTGCCGGCGGCTGCATACTATGTGCAGGTCCGTTCAGCAGTGACAGGCAGGGACAGTGTGCTGTCCGGATGCTCTGATTGTGTTTAAAACACAATCAGAGCGGCCGGGCAGCACGCTGGCCCTGCATGTCACTGCTGAATGGACCTGCACATAATGTGCAGCCGCCGGCAGCAAGCCCCTGCTAGGGGGGGCGATCGCCCCAATCGCCCCCCCCCCCCCCCTGGATCCGCCACTGCCTTGCAGATGCCATGAAATCAATTGTAGAGATAAAACAAATAGCCGGAATTGAGCAAATCAGTCTAACAGGTTTCGTAAAGCCTGTATAAGTGGGCATCTTAGATGTTTACATCCAGAAGGCATAAATGAGACTATTGATCTAAATGATATTTAGGTTATTTTTTCATCTTCTACGCTAAATTAAATTATATGTGAGGGCTACTATCAGGGATAAGCCCCTCTAACTAATCCCTAATTAGATATCTTATCATATATTCCAACAGTCACATACAATATATCACCTCTATTTTGACAGGAAACCGCTCCTGAACCCCTTTATCAGTGACAAACCCCCCTCTGCGCACTTGTGACTTGCAAGCTTATTGTAGGGGAACACACAGGATTCCAGCCCAAATCTCACACTCACCTCTTCCTCTAAGGCTACAGATTTCGCTGGTCCCTTACCAACACAGACACATACTTTACACCTCTCAGCAACTGCCACCAGCTACGAATAAGGCCCGTAGCAAACCTATGACTTAATCACCCAATTGTGCACACTCTGTGCTCTGGTAGCTAAACAGTTAACCCTTCACATATTGGTTTCTAAAGAGTTAATCCAGCCAAGCAATCTGTCCCTTCTAAACAGGCAATGAATTTGTTTTAGAGCAATAAGGACAGAACTATTAAATTGTTAGATTTAATATACAAAAGTTACAATGCTTACAGATAATAAAAAAACAGTTAGATAAAGATTTGACATACAAGTAAAAAATTGCAAACTGTTGTAAAAACAAATGGGATGAAAGTACATAGCATCACTTACATATAATAATCTATGCCTGAGGCAGGCAGAAAAGATGGACAATCTTTTAATTAGATTGATTCCCAAGAAGTTAACAACATGCCCCTTCCCAACACAGGTTTTTTAAGCAAAATGAAATTGGACGTTCTTCACAGGGGCGTGGTAATGCTAATAGGGGGGCAGGGATGTCCCCTGGGTGTCACTATAGTTTTCTCACAAATATTCTCAAAGTATTAACCTTTGGGTAATTCTTCACAGATATATCACAGAGACATAACTCCCCCTTCAATAAACTGGTCATAATCTCCCGCACATACCAAACATGATGGAATTATGACAATGTGACATACCTTTTTCAAAGATATGTGATTATAGCTGTTCCCGGATACCGCCAGTACCTGCCATTAACAAACCTGGTGTGATTTCTGCTCCTTGATATGGAGTGCCACCCAGATTTCCCAAAATATGAACTATGAAGACATTTTCCTTTGAAGCACATATTTCTATATACCTGTAAAGGCAGTCTTCAAATGCTATCTTTGTCTACAAGGATCTCACCTAGATATATGGCTCTGTCATTTACATTTAGTGGTTCGTTGTGTTTACACTTCCTAATGAAAGGAAGTCAATTAGGAAGTGAAATACATGATCAAAACAATGGATGTCTGTGATCTGCAAATCTTAAGCAGGTCTACTTAATCTAGTTACCTCCTACTGGGCTAAATGTTTCTTTTTTAAAAAACATTTGGTCAAACATTTATATGAGTTGAAAATCAGGTTCATTTAAGTATTAATGCAATGTTTTATTTGGGCCTTGACATTAAATATTCTATTTCATCATATCAGATTTATGCTCTCATCCTGGCAGCTACTAATTATGATATGTTATGAATAATTGTAAATATATATTTTGTTAATTCACTTTAATAAACTTTATTGTTAAATTATACTTCATTAATTTTTCAATACTAGCGCTGTGTGTTAATATTTTTGTATCTTTTCATATTTTAGCACATAGTAGTACTCCTTTAGCAGCAGCTTCTTGGTGTCTGTTGTTTTTTTTTCGTATAATTGGACTATGCAATGCCTGAAGAAGGGGTGTCAGCTGACCCAGTCAAGGTTAAATTGGCGACCAAATTTGCAGAGATTGAGGAATTTAGTGTTTTTTAGTTTTAGTGAGTACTACCGCTATTTTGTGAAAGGCTACTCCCAAATCGTGCAATCTTTACCAAAACTATCCTCCCATGAGGAACCCAGGAGGGGAAAATAAACCAGTTATGGTTAAACAATACTACCGTTCTTCAGAGCCTTTTGGGGAGAGATGGACGATCACTTTTGAAAACATCAATCAAATGCTCCAGTACTGACCTTTGCTGATCAAACTAAGCCTTGCATCCTTCTTGTTGATGCCAGCTTTGTGGGCATGGGAGCTGTACTATATTAGGAGTATGGAAAGGGGGTGTGGCCAGTGGCATATGTGAACCAAAGCCTAAATGTATTAGAGAAAAACTAGGCAGTGCACACATTGGAGATCTAGGCTGTGATTTGGCAGTGATGTACATGCTGGAAGAGTCCATCTACAGAGAATGTACAGAAAACAACCCCCTGACTTACATATTAACAAGTGCCAAGTCAGATGCCACAAGCCAGGTTGGCTGCCTGTCTCCATAGCAACCAGCCTCAGGTGAGAAGCATTCTGGGAACTTTGAATAAAGTATGTTTATTGAGATTTTTTTAGTTATAACATACAAATAACATATCTAACATCCAATTTAAATAAACATCTATCCCTGCCTATGTAGCTATAAACATTATACACTGATATCTTGTGGACTTTAAGGCCGATGATACCATCATAGTATTTTTATTATTATTTTTTAAAGTTTTATTTTTGAAAGGTCACATGAGCAATAATTTACAACTAACAGTGTGAATACACAATTTGTAATTAACAAACAGAGTCTACGACCAGCGTAGAAAATAGAATTCAACATGTCAACCATATAGTTATATATGTAAAGAAAGTTTTCCGTACAGAATGGGAGAGAAGAAGAAGAAGGGGGAAAGAAAAAAAAGCTATAGGGAGAGAGGAGAAGTGGCTAGATCCAATGTGAGGGGTGAAAAAAGCTATGAAGGGGAAATAAATGGTAATAGTTATGTGAAGGGTGAGCAAGCCTAAAAAGGACAACCACGGTTTGGTGAAGGCTCTCGCGGAGTTGTGGATAATACTGGTCATATACTCCATTCGCTGGGTCTGCCAAACTTAACTATGGACTGCAAGGAGGGGGGAGATTGCTGCCGCCAGTTTGCTTCTATTTGGCAAGTAGCTGCCCAGATAATTAGTTTATTCTGATGACGGGTTGCCGAGGGAGCTCTCAGAGGAAGAAGAAAGACCATCATAGTATATTTATTGTACTCCAGGTCAAATTTATTGAAGCTGCACAGGGCTGAGAGCTAACCATCCACCTGATGATTCCCCAAATGCACCATATCATCCTGATGAGGGTGGATAACATAACTTGATTCATACAGGTGGTGCCATATCTTATGGTATTTATGGGAACTTTGCCTAAATAGGGATCAATTATATACATACATTACATTCTCCCCTTAAAAAATTAATCATGGCTACTTTAATATTGTATGCAGATTTTAGCTCTCAAAGCCCCCGAAAATGATCTACATTCCTGCAGTAGAAGTATTTGTAGTAAGCTTGGTTATATCAGTTCTCCAGTACAAAAAAAAGTTTAGCATAAAAATTACCTGCCTTTTCTTTTACTACAGCTCACCTTTTCCAAGCTAACAGCAGTGTGGTTAATGATTGTAGTGGGAAAGAGGAGTGCAATGGTGAACTATTGGAGCTAGCTGGTAAGGGGGGGAGATATGGGTTAGTGCAGAGCTGGGTAGCACCACACTGAAGATAAGTACAACTTTGTATTATATCCAATCTTGGAGAACTCCAGCCACAACAATGGGGCAATTCCACCAACAAATAACACTGAAAATCATTTAGTCCTAAAAAATGAATGCAGATCCAGACAATGTACTATTCCTATATATGCATAAAACAGGCTCAACTACAATTTTAATTGTAGTTACTTTCAGCATCACAGCATTTGGTAAATAGAGCTGGGAAAGGGTGTCGCTAAGCATTGGAAACAATAGTTGAAATAGTCTCTTCAGAACTTTTATTTAAATCCTGATGGCTTTATAGCTACAGATTGCTTTGGCTAAACACTTGAATCAGAAGAGTGACTGACAGGCAATCGCTCCTCACTTAATAGAGTAATTTGTGCATGAGTGTATTATAGCTGCAGTTGTTGTCACTATTAACAGACAACTTGGTAGAAGAAAGGAAGATCAAAGATTCTGCATATTTTAATATAGTGATAATAATATTTATTTAAGTAGCACTTTTCTCCCATTAGGACTCAAAGCACTTTACATTTGCAGAATAAAAACAAATGATGCAAAAAAAAAAGCATTAAAGATTACCAGAATACAGAAAAGAGAGCTAAGCACTGCGTAATATGAAAGTAGAGGTGCAATAATGAAATGCTCGAGTTAAAGAGAGGAGGTCTCTCTGACTGTGTGGCGTAGTGAGTTTCTAAAAGGTGGAGCAAAAACAAAAGCTCAGGCTGCATATGAAGTATAGGAGATTCTAGGTACTGTTAGTAGTTGTGACAGGATGGTCCGCCTATGCTACCCTGTCTGTTGCTGCTGGGAATCGGCTGGGCTTACTTTGCCACCGTTCCCTTTCGTTATCCCAATTGTGCCCTCTAACTGCAGTAGGAGGGGCTTTCAAAAGCTGCCACAACTGGACTCCTTACCGGCATCCAGAACCGGGTTTCGTCTGGATAACTGACTCTGCAAGTGTACCCTGTTACTTGTGTACCTGGGCTGGTACTCCTGACCTCTTCCTAAAGATCAGGGTTATTGTGGATGGATCCTCCCTGGCCTATCACACTGACCAGAGCTGCTGAGCAGCGGGCAGAGCGGTGGTATTGGATGCTGGGTCCAAACCTCAGAAACAGGCACGAACAGATTAGATTTTGGGTCTAATCTGTAGGTCACAGGATTTTCAGCATGGAAGACGTCGTTTTCAAGCAGGTCTTTGAAGCAAGTGATGTCTATTTGCAGTCACACTGATTGAAGATACCAGTGATCATGTCAGATGGAACCAGAAAAACTATTTTTTAATACATATTTGGATACAGCCTCAAAGGGTAAGCCAGTCCCCTTGAGGTCTGAGCTATTGTTAGAATCAGGATGCAGTTTGTTTATCCAAACATGGATTTACATGCAATGCAAAGCTAACAATATTTATACTTATCTGTGATATCCTAAAACTTGCTGTGATTTCCTGCATCTTGTGCTGTGTACAATGTTCAGACAGGATCTAACACTCTGACAAAAGACCATACAGTAACGACCCCCTGACGGGCCTTCTGCCAGAGCAGGCATTTGACACTTCGGGCTAGATTTACTAAACTGCGGGTTTGAAAAAGTGGAGATGTTGCCTGTAGCAACCAATCAGATTCTAGCTGTCATTTATTTAGTACATTCTACAAAATGACAGCTAGAATCTGATTGGTTGCTATAGGCAACATCAACACTTTTTCAAACCCACAGTTTAGTAAATATACCCCTTCATCTCCAAAGACTTAGCATTTTATGCTATCAGACTCCCTCCCCACATATGCCTAATTGAAGATTTCCTCTAGCAACCTTAAAACAAAAAACAAATTTTCTCCCCTGGTCTCAGAAATAAAGATATTTCCTTTCCCAAAATATACACAATATCAAAAATAAGTGCATTTGCAAATATATATATAAGCGCCCTGCGCTATTTCCTTTAAATAAATTTATACCATAAGTTAAGTATAAGTGATCCAGTCACAGTAGTCCTACTGCCAATTGAACTGAGTGAGTGGGAATATAGGGAATCAGAAGCTGCTTCATGTATCTAGTACTTTCATTACGTAGGGCTTTGAGTGTCAATGAGCCAATCTTGAACTAGTTTCGCTACCTTCAGGTTCTAAACGTATAGCACTTGGTGGCCCATCTTCCAGCAGGATGGCTTTTCCTTTTGTAGTGTGTTGGAGGAATTAAACTATTTTCAAATCTTTGACTTGGCTGTTGTGCCATGCAAGAAAAACCTTCAAGACTGCGGACTGCTCTAAAGATTACATGTTTGTGGCAAATAAAGATGATTAAATATATATTTATCACATATACTTAACATCCTTCGTATTAACCTACAAACACACAAGAAGACTATATCTCTATTTGAATAGACCTCCTCCCTTCTTCCTTCCCCTCTTCTCTCCCTTACCTTCTTCCCCTCATTCCATTTTTATTTATCTTTATATATTTTTATTATTAATTATGAAAATGGAAAGCTTTTCAATGTATCTTGTTATGTCAACACTGATTATATTTCTTTATTTTTTTATGAGCTTTCAATAAACATAAGTTGAAACATGGAAGAAAAAAAAACCTCAGGCGCATGGACACTGGGGGAACTTTAATTTAGCTCTAGAATAGGCCATTCAGGGTAATCCTCCATTTATTATGATTGTCAAAATGAATTTATAAGTTTTGGTCTTGAGTGTGTGGCAAGAGTTCACCACGTCTTTGTGGTTTTCTTATTCTGTGTAGCACTTTGGAGTTTGGGCACCCAGACTGCCAGACTCCTCCCCCTCCCAGACTCCTTTAAGGTAAGAGATCACTGCAGTTCCAAGTTTTAATGCTCATGTTTTCCCAAATCTAGTACACAGACATGTTGGGCAGCTATGAACAAAAGATGTAGACTTGTGGACCAACATTTTCTTTACAACTTCCTGACTGCCTTACATATACTAACAGAGACTGCAGTAAGCCTAAACTGCTACTTGTAAATGGGGTGAGAAGGCGGCGCTAGTTATAAGTAGGGATGTGCACCGGCGACTTTTGAGGTCTCGTGTTTTGTGTTTTGGATCCGGATTTTCGTTATTTTTGAGGTTCGGATTTGTCTCGCAAAACACTTGACGAAAGGTCTCGGTTCGGATTTAAGGTATTGGATTCGGATTTTTTTTGAAAAAAACATAAAAAGTTTAAAAATCAAGTTTTTGGGCTTATTTTCACTCCTAGGCTATTATTAACCTCAATAACATTCAATAACAAGCATTTCCACTAATTTACAGTGTATTCTGAACACCTCACAATATAGTTATTAGTCCAAAACGTTGCAACAAGGTATCTTTCTGGACTGCGTAGAGGAGTGGGTCACCACAATATATATTAAAAACCCTGAACTTTTATGATTCGCACCAATAAATGTACCTGGACTGCGTAGAGGAGTGGGTCACCACAATATATATTAAAAACCCTGAACTTTTATGATTCGCACCAATAAATGTACCTGGACTGCGTAGAGGAGTGGGTCACCACAATATCTTAAAAACCCCGAACTTTTATGAATCGCACCAATAAATGTACCTGGACTGCGTAGAGGAGTGGGTCACCACAATATATTAAAAACCCTGAACTTTTATGATTCGCACCAATAATTGTACCTGGACTGCGTAGAGGAGTGGGTCACCACAATATATTAAAAACCCTGAACTTTTATGATTCGAACCAATAATTGTACCTGGACTGCGTAGAGGAGTGGGTCACCACAATATATTAAAAACCCTGAACTTTTATGATTCGCACCAATAATTGTACCTGGACTGCGTAGAGGAGTGGGTCACCACAATATATTAAAAACCCTGAACTTTTATGATTCGCACCAATAATTGTACCTGGACTGCGTAGAGGAGTGGGTCACCACAATATCTTAAAAACCCTGAACTTTTATGATTCGCACCAATAATTGTACCTGGACTGCGTAGAGGAGTGGGCACTGGGCACCACAATAAAATATATAAAAAACCTTCAACAGATCTGCATTACACTACACATACGGCTGCTCCTCCATCCTCTCCATCATATACATGTTGGAGTTTTAGCGTGTGACAACCTCTTGTTTTTGATAATGTCAGTGCATTTTGAATATTTTTCAATTTGCCCCACACCACTGAATGTACTTTATCTATGATACGCAATACGCATCTATCTATCTTGACTGCGTAGTGTGGTGGCCCCGGTACACAATTTGGTACCGAGGCCACAATATAATTAAAAAACCCTCCACGTGTCTGAATTCCACCAAACAAGTATCTGGACTGCATAGTGGGGTGGCCCCGGTACCCAATTTGATACCGGGGCCACAATACCTCCTCCAAACATGGTACAGACAATTCGTCATTGAGATCCCAGACAGACAGGGTCAAAGTGTTATTGTTTGACTTTGTAAACCCAAAAAACTGTCCCTGTTGCACATAGTCGTGCAATGAAGACTGACTTTTTCATTTAAAGGCACGATCTTTCAAGTGTAGTGTTTGTAAGTCTAAGTCATATTATACTTTTGGTAAAATTGGTTTATTTTGTTCCTCTTTATGGTAATTAATTAGTAATAGAATTAAAGTATGAAATAGAATTAAAGTATGAAATAGAATTAAAGTATGAAATAGAATTAAAGTATGAAATAGAATTAAAGTATGAAATAGAGTGGTATATAGTTGTAGTGTGGTATAGATAGAGTGGTCCACACAATATAATAATAAAACCCTCAACTGGTCTGAATTCCACCAAACAAGTATCTGGACTGCGTAGTGTGGTGGCCCCGGTACACAATTTGGTACCGAGGCCACAATATAATTAAAAAATTGGGCATCAACTGTCACCGTTGTTTAATATCTGATACACCTAAATATGGACTGCACAGTGGAGTGGCCCCGGTAGTAAATTTGGTGCCGGGGCCACAATACCTCCTCCAACTTCCAAGTGTAGTGTTTATAAAGACAGACAGCGTCGAAGTGTTATTAGTTGACTTTCTTAACCCTAAAATTGTCCCTGTTGCAAATATTCGTGCAATGGACAGTTACTTTTCTATTGAAAGACTCAAGCTTTCAAGTGTAGTGTTTATAAAATATAAACAACAATACAGTAGTTTTAGAGCACGTCAATACCTCTTGTTTTAAATTATGACACGGCATTTTACTTTTGGTTTAATTTCTTGAATTTTTTTACATTTGGTTTTACTTTTTGAACATGGCAAACGACTGTTGATTGGTCATATAATGCAAAAAAAAAAGTTCCAAGATGGAATTGTCCTTGGGCCCTCACACCCACCCTTATGTTGTTGAAATAGGACATGCACACTTTAACAAACCAATCATTTCAGCGACAGGGCCTACCAAACAACTTTGGCTGAAATGATTGGTTTGTTTGGGCCCCCACACCAAAAAAGCTATTCATCTCTCCCTGTACAGACTAAACAGGCTCTACTGAGGCAAGATGTCGTCCTCATCCTCAACCTCTGATTCCTCTCCCCCTACAGTGTGTACTTCCTCCTCATCACACATTATCAATTCGTCCCCGCTGGACTTCACAACCACAGGTCCCTCTGTAGTATCTGGAGGGCAGTGCTGTACTTCATTGAGGAATTGATTATTCATTTTTATAAACATCATTTTTTCAACGTTGTGAGGAAGCAACCTCCTTCGCCGCTCACTGACCAGGTTCCCCGCTGCACTAAAAACTCTTTCCGAGTACACACTGGAGGGGGGACAACTCAGGTAAAATAGAGCCAGTTTGTACAGGGGCTTCCAAACTGCCTTTTTTTCCTGCCAGTAACAATATGGACTGTCTGACATGTCTACTTGGATGGTGTCAGCAAAGTAATCATCCACAATTTTTTCTATTGTGACAGCATCCAATGCAGCGAGAGTAGACATGTCTGCAATGGTTGGCAGGTCCTTCAGTCCGGACCAGATGTTATCAGCATCCCCGCCAGTGCCTCTTTTGGGAAAACTGAGCTTTTTCCTCGCAGCCATAGATGTGGAAGAAAATGATGGTGGAGCTGTTGGCATGTCACGGTCCTCTTCAGAGGACAATCTCCTGACCAGCAGGTCTTTGCACCGCTGTAGACTTGTGTCCGCCGGAAACAGAGACACAACATACGCTTTAAACCGAGGATCGAGCACGGTGGCCAGAATGTATTCCTCTGACTTTAAAAGAGTGACCACCCTCGGATCCTGGCAAAGCGTACGAAGGGCTACATCCACAAGAGCTACATGCTTGGTGTAATCGCAATGGCTTACCAGCTCCTCCCTCACTTTCTCCAGCTGCTTCTGCAACAGCCTGATCAGGGGAATGACCTGACTCAAGCTGGCAGTGTCGGAACTGACTTCTCGTGTGGCAAGTTCAAATGGCTGCAGAACCTTGCACAACACGGAAATCAGTCTCCACTGCGCTTGACTGAGGCGCATCCCCACTCCTTTGCCTATGTCGTAGGTGGCTGTGTAGGCCTGAATGGCCTTTTGCTGCTCCTCCATCCTCTGCAGCATATAGAGGGTGGAGTTCCAGCGCGTCACAACCTCTTGTTTGAGGTGATGGCAGGGCAGGTTCATGCTTTTTTGATGTGCCTCTAGTCTGCGGTAGGCACTGGCTGAATGCCGAAAGTGTCCAGCAATTTTGCGCGCCACCGCAAGCATCTCCTGCACACCCCTGTCACTCTTGAGGTAATGCTGCACCACCAAATTAATGGTGTGGGCAAAACATGGGACGTGCTGGAAATTGCCCATATTTAATGCCCGCACAATGTTACTGGCATTGTCTGACACCACAAATCCCCATGAGAGTCTAAGTGGGGTAAGCCACTGGGAGATAATTTCCCTCATTTTCTCTAATATGTTGTCAGCGTTGTGCCTCTTATTAAAGCCTGTAATGCACAATGTTGCCTGCCTTTGCATGAGCAGCCATTTTGTAGATGCTGCTACTGATGCAGCTGTTGCTGTTGCTGCGGAAGGGGATGCATCTACCCAGTGGGCTGTCACAGTCATATAGTCCTTCGTTTGCCCAGAACCACTTGTCCACATGTCCGTGGTTAAGTGGACAGTGGGTACAACCGCATTTTTAAGAGCACTGAGGACACTTGATTGTACTTCTCTGTACATTTTTGGTATCGCCTGCCTAGTGAAGTGGAATCTCGAGGGGATTTGGTACTGGGGACACAATACCTCCATCAACCCTCTAAATCCCACTCCACTGATGGCGGACACCGGGCACACGTCTAACACCAACATTGCAGTTACAGCCGCAGTTATACGCTTTGCAATAGGGTGACTACTATCGTATTTTGTGGTCATGGCAAACGACTGTTGGACGGTCAATTGTTTTGTGAAAGACTTAGCGGTCTTACGACTTCCCCTCTGGGAAGATGACCGACTAACAGCAGCAACAGCAGCAGTGGCAGTAGTAGGCGTACCGCTGCAGGATTCCTCGGATGAATCCCGTATTGAGGAGGACTCTGTCTGGCTGCTGACTTGGGCTGCAGGACTGAATCTGATGGAGATTGTGGAGGAAGTTGACGAGGAGGGTGTTGCTGGTGTGTATCCAACTGGACCACGGGATTTAGGTGTCCCTGTACCGATGAGGGTCCTAGCCCCAGTTCCTGAACTAACCACTGAACTATGAAGGTTATTCAGGTGACGTATAAGGGAGGATGTTCCTAGGTGGGCAAGATCCTTACCCCTGCTTATTTGAGCTTTACATAAGCTACATATGGCCATACATTGGTTGTCTGGATTTGGATAAAAATAACTCCAGACCGAAGAGGTGCATTTTTTGGTCTTCTGACCAGGCATGACGATGGGCTTTTTCATCCCATGGACATCAGCTGTTTCCCCCCCTGGTGCCTCATTTACAATAACCACATCACCATCCTCATCATCAAGTTCCTCCACAGCGCCAGCTACATCATCAATAGCCTGCTCCCAAGCCACCTCTTCCCGTACAGTGATGGGAAGGTCAGGCTTGACAACCACCAACACCCTTGGACTCGCCTTGGGGATTTGTGATAATTTCTCTTTAGAAGGCAGAGTTGTTTGCTGTTTTGTTGCTGACAGCATAACTCTCTTCAATTTTTTGTAGGGGGGGGGAGGAGGAGGAGGGCTAAGATCCGTGGGTGAAGCTGAACCACTAGTCATGAACACGGGCCAGGGCCTAAGCCGTTCCTTGCCACTCCGTGTCGTAAATGGCATATTGGCAACTTTACGTTTCTCCTCAGATGATTTAAAGTTTCTCTTTTTGCTACTTTTTCTTAACTTGGGCTTTTTGGATTTTACATGCCCGGTACTACGAGATTGGGCATCGGGCTTGGAAGACGACGTTGATGGCATTTCATCGTCTATGTCATGACTAGTGGCAGCAGCTTCAGCATTAGGAGGAAGTGGGTCTTGATCTTTCCCTACTTTATCCTCCAAATTTTTGGTCTCCATTATATGTAGCACAAGATACTGCAGAATGTGTGAACTTGGTAATATTGCAGTACCAATGGACTTATACTGCTGGATTGGTTTTGCAAATTTGGTTATAATTATTATATATTTTTTTTTTTTTTTTAATTTTTTTTTTTTTTTTACTTTTTTTTAATTTTTAAAAAACTTGGGAATAGTGGGGAAAAAACTATGCCCTTAGAAGCACAGAGCACAGGACACAGCACCACTGGACTGAACAGGACACGGCACAGGACCCAGCAGCACTACGGAACTCAGCAGGACAGAGCACAGGACACAGCACCACTGGACTGATACTGCAGAATGTGTGAACTTGGTAATATTGCAGTACCAATGGACTTATACTGCTGGATTGGTTTTGCACATTTGGTTATAATTATTATATATTTTTTTTTTGTTTTTAAATTTTTTATTTTGTTTTACTTTTTTTTTATTTTTTAAAAACTTGGGAATAATGGGGAAATAACTATGCCCTTAGAAGCACAGAGCACAGGACACAGCACCACTGGACTGAACAGGACACGGCACAGGACCCAGCAGCACTACGGAACTCAGCAGGACAGAGCACAGGACACAGCACCACTGGACTGATACTGCAGAATGTGTGAACTTGGTAATATTGCAGTACCAATGGACTTATACTGCTGGATTGGTTTTGCACATTTGGTTATAATTATATATATTTTTTTTAATTTCTAATTTTTTATTTTTTTTTACTTTTTTTTTATTTTTTAAAAACTTGGGAATAATGGGGAAATAACTATGCCCTTAGAAGCACAGAGCACAGGACACAGCACCACTGGACTGAACAGGACACAGCACAGGACCCAGCAGCACCACTGACCTCAGAAGGACAGAGCACAGCACACAGCACCACTGGACTGATACTGCAGAACACAGCACAGCACAGCACAGCACAGCACAGAACTAAACAGCACAGAACTAAACAGCACAGAACTAAACAGCACAGAACTAAACAGCACAGAGGACCACCTAACACACCCTCCCTCTACCCTGATCAATGCCCGAGTGAAGATGGCGGCGACTAGCGGGGAATTTATAGGATCCGAGTATCGCGAGATCCGACAACGGGATTATGAGTCAGAGCCTCAGTTTCACTTTTGAATTTGGCGCCAATACCCGGATCTGTCTCGGATCCGACTCGGATCCGCAACGTTCGGGTGGGCTCGGATTTCATAAATCCGAGTGCGCTTATCCCTAGTTATAAGGTGCTTCTCCCAGTAGCACCAGAGGCAGGCCAGTATTGGTAACCTCCATTTCCAGTGCTGTGTCTAGAACATACTTGCCAACTCTCCCGGAATGTCCGGGAGACTCCCGCATTTTGAGAGAGTCTCCCGGACTCCCGGGCGAGTGTGGCAAAATCCCGGATCTGCCCACTTCCTAGTGAAGTGGGCAGAATTAGGTCACAAACGCCGCGATTCCTGGTGAATCGCGGCGTTTGGCCCCGCCCCCTCTGTCAAATGACGCATTTTGCGTCATGACGTCATGGGGGCGGGTCCAAAATGACACGGATTTTGGAGGCCCGCCCCCCCATGACGCCCACCTCCCCCGCAGGCTCCCGGATACCAACATTGTAAAGTTGGTAAGTATGGTCTAGAACCCGTGTGTCAGCTAGCATTAGATTATTATTACAAGCACTATAATGCTGCTGAAATGCCGGGGCATAATTCAGGTATATTTAAATGATCTCTGTCTGATTTGTCACCTGATGCATTTTTCTTCAGTGTTATGCAAAATGCATGCAACCAAACCTCACATTACCACCAATTTATGTCCAGCTGCTACAGGCCCAATTCTTGTCCAAAGGATTTGTGTACATGAAGGCTTTGCATCTATTTGCAGCCTAACATCAAGAAAAAAAAAGTTCAAGAACTAAAATGTATATCTTTATTTCCGGCCTCTGTAACTGCATCAGACTGTGCATCTCTGTTCTACAGATAAGTAGTTGGTTAACATTAAAATAAAATACAATCTTCTATGCATTATGATACAGCTATGTTTTGGAAAAAAAAGTATTTCCAAAATTTAAGTGAGACTCTTATCTATCCTGTTTAAAGCAGTAGTCCCATAAGAAAATAGGTGTGTTTTTTTTAACACAAATCACTGTGACAGGCTATAAGAAGAAACTTCATCATCATCATCAACATTTATTTATATAGCGCCAGCAAATTCCGTAGCGCTTTGAAACTTGGTAATTATCATTTTTTTATTGATTTGTTTCTTCAGGATTGCAATTAATGATTTATAGTTCTGCTCAATTTGCACAGTGTCATGTGACTAATATGACAGGCACAGGATGTAGTGAGCAGAAAGAATTTGGAACACCTTCTGAGCTCAGCCTGTGCTGTAAAATCGCCCCTCTGTTTCCCACTTCTGCAGTCACATAACATGCAGAGAGTGTAGAGCAGACAAGTATGGCTGCCAGTCACACACACAACAAACTCACAAAGAGAGATTTTGACAAGAGATAATGATTTGTAGGAGAACAAATAAGAACAAATGACTGTCAGATGCATACTTAAAAGGTACTTTACCTGGTATTTAAAGCAAACAAACAACATAGGTCTATGTGGGATTGATGCTTTAAGGGCTTGTACGCTATATAAGCTGCTCTTGTTGTGCATGGAAAGTTTATTCCAATTTGACTACTTCAGGCACATGTTTTTTAGATTTATTTATATCTTTAAAGATCACTGCTGTTATGACCCATCAAAGTTGTTGCCACCACTGCCTCCCCCCACACACACAAGCACCCTTCTGATCACTTCTACACGTCCCTCCCCATGCTAGACTTACAAGAGAGCCCTGGCTACTCTGGGTTCTATAAAAAGGCACACTTTGCTGGCCTGATGTGCTTCAATTCTTCCATGGCCGCACTTTTGCCCTTTCATAAATGATCTTTATTGTTTTGAAATACTATATGTAACATCTAAGTAAGTGTTTGCTTTATTACTAGATTGAACTTCTTGCAGCCTTGGACAAGGCGCCTAATTTTATATTGTTGTACACAATATTAGACCATAAAATCAATTGCCTGAGAGATTTTTGTTGTTAGCGCTTCATAAAGATGATAGCTAAGATATTGGCAGCTGATCTGAAGTCGTCCATGGCTTCATTGCAGATTGAACAATGATTTTCTTACTGAGCGCTAAAGCAGAAAAATAAACTTATTAAAACTCAAGAACAATCTTATATACTGCAGCCAAATCTGCCTTGGCAGGAACCTAGATGTCTCCCACTCTCTCTATCTTGGACGTAATAATGCACAAAATTTGTTGTTATTGTAGTTAAGGTTTATGAATTTGAACTTGCAAGGCTTTCCTTGTTGCAGCATGATAGAATGGAGGAAATTTACAGACATTAACAAACGGCAATATATCCTATAATAAAGGAGTAATTGTTGTCATGGAACAGTGAAGGTTAATTAGGTAAAGCTGCGAAAAGGTTAATATTAGTTAATTGTCAGGAGGCAACAGCATTTTATGACTAATAAGGGTAATTAAGAAAATCCACATAGGTGTGTTCTGATGTGAATTATTTGCAAAAACTTAGCTCTCTGCTTCTCTTCTCTGCTTTTCCTTTGTGGGTCCTTTCCATGATGTCATTATTTTTTTTGTTGAAAGTCTTTTTATTGAGTTTCTCCATTTCAAAACAGATGAGGGAAGGGAGGGACAAGGGGTAGAGAATGAAAGAAGGGGGGTATGGGGTACACAATCAAATTGTATCCAATGACAATCATTCAAGATACAAACTTGCATAGCTCAAACTGTTAATCAAAGAAGAAGGGTCTATAAGTCGCTTGCTGGGAAGTTGTATATGGGAGAGAGGGAAGAAGGTGGAATCTAATTGGGGAGGAAAGAGATGGTGAAGGGGGTATTGTGAGGAGGGGAGGTGTTAGTAGAGCGTAGAGATAGGGGGGGTGAGAGAAAAAGTGGTGCCGGAACATATATGGGGGATTGTGTGTGAGCATTGTTCAACAGTCAATGGTGTAGTGTGAGGTCCAGGGGTTCCAGGTATTGGAAAATTGGATGGGGTGGTTATAAATAATGCTGGTAATGTGTTTTATATTGTGTATTTGCCATACCTTGGGAATTAGTGCTTAGATAGTGGGGGGGTCCTTAGGTTTTCAGTTAAGGGAAATGAGACATCTTGTAGTAGGATGTGCTCGATCAATTTTTGTGCGTGTTTCGGAGTATCCAGGATAGGGCGGGAGATCAGGTGGTAGGAGATGTTGTCTGGAATCATAATTTGAGTTAAGCGTGCGAGCAAGCGCCAGTCTACAGTCCAAAAGCTTGTTATTTTGGGACATGTCCACCAGGTGTGAGCCAGAGTGCCTTCCTTTCCACAGTCGCACCAACAGGACATTGAGACATTGGGGTAGATGGCTCCTAGTCTCATTGACACAAGGAACCAACGAAACAGGAGTTTGTATGATTTTTCCCTGAGCTGCGTGTAGATGGAGCTCTTGGCTACTGTTTCCCGGAACAGTCTTCCGGACCAAGGACCTCAACCATGCCTTCCTCCCATTTGTACAATTCTTTGGACAACTGGTCATGTTTAATGAATGACGAATAAAATGTGGAGATCAAGCCACTGGAGGTGGATCTGCGAAGACAGAAGGCTTCTAGAGTGGTAGGGAGATTAGGGGTTCTTTTTTTTTATTTTGTTGTGGTGGAAGTGGTGGAACTGTAGGTATGATAGAAAGTGGCTGTGGGTTGCCTAAACCGATCCCAAAGGCCACAGAACCAGAGGAAGAAGTTTGAAGGGACAATGTCGGAAAATAATTTAACATTGTGGGTTGTCCAGCATTTAAACGCACCGGGGTCTAATCCGGGAGCAAACTCAGGGTTATTCCACAGAGGGGACATACGGGGTAGATCAGATGTCAAGTCGAACCATACAGTACAGGGAGCATCCTAGTGATGGTCATACAGTGCAGAAAGCATCCCAGTGACAGCCATACAGTACAGGGAGCATCCTAGTGTTGGTCATACATTGCAGAAAGCATCCCAGTGACAGCCATACAGTGCAGAAAGCATCCCAGTGACAGTCATACAGTACAGGGAGCATCCTAGTGATGGTCATACAGTGCAGAAAGCATCCCAGTGACAGCCATACAGTACAGGGAACATCCTAGTGTTGGTCATACATTGCAGAAAGCATCCCAGTGACAGCCATACAGTGCAGAAAGCATCCCAGTGACAGCCATACAGTACAGGGAGCATCCTAGTGATGGTCATACAGTGCAGAAAGCATCCCAGTGACAGCCATACAGTGCAGAAAGCATCCCAGTGACAGCCATACAGAGAATCCTAGTGATCACCATACTGTACAAAGAGCATCCTAAGGAAACTCAGGATAAATGTTGGAACTAAGACCTCAGTAACCTAATACTCTATCACTGAAAAGTGATCAGGCTCACCAGATTTGAAACAGGTCGGCCTGGTGATGTCACTTTATAAGGAAGATAAAGATTGAATGTAGTTGACACCAACGTCATAGTGCAACAGACCTAACATAATGGTGCTATTATGTCTAACACAAGTTCTTCAGGATGGATTGATTAGTAATACCATACAAGGATACTGCATGATAATTTGGCCACTAAATGCATTGTGCTTTCAATGTAAAGAGATTTCTTCTGTGTGAAATGGGCAAACAAGTATAAGTTGGAACATTCTAAAATGATGATGTTCCAATTATATGTTTATTTGTGTAAAAAATAGGGTGATCTTTTATGATGAACATAAAACTGATTTCAATCACTGTCTCTGGTGTTACTTTTATAAATATAATAAATAGCAACATTTGGGTAAGGGCCCGGTAATGCCACTCTTGCCTCCTCGGCCTTCAGCCCTCAGAAGAGGTCTCCACTCTGCTCTATTTTAAGCATTGCATACCCCCCTCACATCTGGGTCCTGTAGATGGTGCACACACTAACATTTTACCCTCTTTACAATGAAGTCTTCTCAAATCTATCCTACAAAAGTTTAAACCCTTAGAGGGAGATTCAATTGTTGGTGATGTGCTGGGCAGACATTATGGTAGTTATCTACTCATTTTTCTGCGCACCTCTATGGGGCTCTGAGATTCCTGCCATAACATCAGTGTGATGTGTCGCCATGGACATTCTGGAGACATTTCGTGCTGAATTAGAATCATTGATGTTAAAATGCAAAATTTAACATGTGAATTAACTCACTCTTTCTTATATTATGCGCAAGTTCATTTACACTTGTTTTAGGATTTCCCTGTCATTCATCCACATATTGGAGGACTTCTTTTAAGGATTGTTCTTTTAATTTTAATGCCAAATTCCACACACTCCCCCCACTCTACCCCTTTCACCTACACTCCCCAATCCACCCTTAATTCATTCTCTCCAGTAACTAAAGACGAAGTCTCTACATTCATCTTATCATCTCACCCTACAACCTGAACCCTCGACCCAATTCCCTCCCAACTTCTCCATTCCCTTGCCTCCACTGTATGTCCATCTTTAACTCATCTCTAACTCACCTCTTCAACCTGTCTCTCTCCACTGACACATTTCCACCCTCCTTTAAACATGCGATCATTTCACTTATTCTAAAGAAACCATCTCTCGATCCAGCCTCTTTCTCCAACTACCGCCCTATTTCTCTCCTCCCCTTTGCCTCCAAACTACTTGATTGTTTAGTGTACAAATGCTTGTCTCACAGTCTCTCCTCTCATTCCATTCTCGACTCTCTGCAATTTGGCTACGGTGCACAACATTCCACTGAAACCGCTCTCACAAAAGTAATCGAAGTTCTATTTACTGCAAAGTCTAAGGGTCATTTCTCCATGCTCATTCTCCTAGAACCACTGCTGCTTTTGACACTGTTGATCACCCTCTTCTCCTTCACACCCTTTACTCCACCGGCCTTCATGATACAGTTCTTTACTGGTTCACTTCCTACCTATCAAACCGCTCCTTTAGTGTTTCTACCTCTGGCACATCCTCCCCTCCACTCCCTCTATCTGTTGGGATCCCACAAGGCTCTGTTCTTGGCTCTTTACTTTTTTCATTGTACACCTCTTTTTTTGTGGCACTAATTTGCTCATTCGGCCTCCAGTACCACTTCTACACTGATGACACCCAAATCTATATCTCTTTCCCTGACCTCTCCCCTTCTGTACTATCTCATGTAGCCAACTGTCATTTAGCTCTCTCAACATGGATGTCTCAATGTTACCTAAAGCTCAATATATCTAAAACAGAGCTTATTATCTTCCCTCCTGCCAGAGTCACCACCTGCCCTCAAATCTCCCTCACTGTTATTAACAACATGATTCCCTCAGCCTCCCAAGCCAGCTGCCTTGGTGCCCTCTTCTGTATTCCTTATATCCATATTTTCTCCCAGTCCTGTCGATTCCACCCAGGGCCGGATTAACCCGAGGTCTAACTGGGCTATAGCCCAGGGGCCTCGGGCATCCAGGGGGCCCTTCAAACTCCTCAGCAGCATTATTGATCGGTCGGGGGCGGGGGCGCCCCCGGCCCGATCGATGCTGCTGAGTACTGTCAGTGCAGTCCTCCGTCCCGGCGCGCTGTAGTCTGCTTACTGAGGATATCTCGCGAGAGTTCATGGACTCTCGCGAGATCTCCTCAGTAAGGAGCTTACAGCGCGCCGGGACGGAGGACTGCACTGACAGGTAAGTGCTTGGGGGGGTCCTCGCGGGGGGTGGGGGGCGGCGGACGGCTCACATTGGGGGCCTCGCGGGGAATGGAGGGCCCCTTAGCCCAGGGGCCTCCATTCCCTTAATCCGGCCCTGATTCCACCTTAAAAACATTGCCAGAATACGCCCTTTTCTTACTCAACATGCTACCAAAATTCTTATCCCTTCTCTCTTCATCTCTCGTCTTGACTACCACAACCTCCTGCTGTCTGGCATTGCTGACACCCATATATCCACACTTCAATCCATCTTAAGTGCTGCTGCAAGACTGATCTTCCTCTCTCACCGCTACACATCTGCTACAAATCCCTACACTGGCTCCCTGTGTCCTCCAGAATCAAATTCAAATTACTCACCCTTACCTACAAAGCCCTAAACAACACCACCCCTTCTTCATACATCTCAAATCTCATATAAAAATGCTATCCCTCTCGCCCTCTTAGATCTACCTCTGACCTTTGCCTTGTCTCGTCTTTGATGACCACCTCTCACTCCAGCCTACAGGAATTCTCTTGCAATGCTCTTCACTTATGGAGTATGGAGTTCCATACCACAGCCTTCAAATCTTTAGACGTTCTCTAAAAACCCATCTCTTTTTTTTAAAGCTTGCGTTATCCCTGATGAAACTATTTACACTAATACACCCTCACAACTATCCCAATCTCTATTCTACGCCACACTTTCTCCTCTTGTTTCAGCTGTGCCCTCTTCCACTTAGAATGTAAGCTCTCTAATGAGCAGGGGGCCCTTCTTACCCTTTGTTTTCTTGTCTGTATTTATTTTGTTTGCCTTGTATGTCCTTGTTTTACTCTCCGATAGTAATAATAATAATAATAATAATAATAATAATAAGGGTTGTCATTATATTTTTGAAAGAATACATTTAAACTACTGTAGGCTGTTAGCTTGGAAGAAGCATCCGGCCCAGTGCAGAGGTATAATAGGGGGTACGCCATCTACAGAGCCCAGGGGTGAGGGAGATTGGCAATGATGAGTCAACCCCCCGCACCCCATGAGATATCTAAAAAATGAAACCAATGGATTTTTGAGGTACAACCCAACCAAACGGTTTAAATATCAATACAGATTTCAATTGCTTTATTAGGAGTTCTTGATTTGTTTATTGTGTCTAATATTTGTTTTTTATGTTTATGTTGTTCACAGTACATTGATTTATGCAAATGAATGCAGAAACTATACATTACTTCACGCTGGGTAGCCTATAAGCAAATCAGAAGGTATGACATGTTAACAGTCTCTCCTTTGCTGTGGTGGAAGATAATACGCTTGTTTCAACACAATACATTGTTTTTCTAGTTAGTTTGCATTTAATATGATGCAATAAAGATTTAATTGAAATTAGTGATATATACTGACCTGTAACAGTTCTAGAAATTTAAAGCTTATAGTTAGTTTAAAAATTTCCCATAAGGTTCTAGTCACACCTCCAGCTATTCACGCAGGTTTACCACAATCAAAACCACTGCTGGAGTCTATAAAAGAATAAAATAAATGGCATCCAGTGTTTGTGTTCCCATTGTGCATTGTGGAGTGTTATGGTGCATTTATTCAGATTTCATCAAAAGACAAACGTTTGTGTATTTAGTATGGTAAAAGGTAGCTTTCCAAAAGATGAGTAAGGAAAAATAAAAAGGCTTTTGGAACCTATACAAAGTTTTACACACAGATGGGGTATGTTTCGTTTAGATGAACAATGTGATGGAGTGCCTGCCACTTCTCTTGTGTACCTATGGAGCCAGCTGGGTATGACAGTACAATCTGCCACATAAGGTCTATCTAGTTTTCACTGTACTACCGAATAAGAAAATTCAAGGGGCCTAATGCATGTAACTGTATTTGGTATCAGTGGCCTGAAAAATCTATAGTTTAATACAAAACAAAAGTTGTGGTGAAAGTACCAAAGGGTAAGTATACAGGATGGAGATTAGTACTAAGCTTTAAATTAACCTTGCCCATAATATAAATGCACCAGACCATACACTTGTAAGGTTAATATTTGTTTATGTACTTATGGTCTTTGTGTTACGTCAATTACACAATAATGTTTCATGCTGTGCTTAAGTTCAAATTATTTTAAATTGGGATTTGGACCATAGAAAACAATAGAGAACAATAATACCATTGTGTGTCTCTTTTGCAAGTAGAACAATGATTGACAGGGTTGTTTTTTTTTTTAATAACAAAAAACTATGTAACATTATACAGTATTTCCTTCACTGTTAATAGTATAAAGGTCTCCTCTATTGGTCATTTAAATTATTGCCGTTTCTTTTAATTCCAGTTCAGTAGAAGAGATGAACAAAAGTTTTGCCTCGTTGTGCATTTGGTTGCAGAACTTCATACATTTCTCTGGTGGAATTTGCTCTTCTAACATTTTTGTTTCATCCAGATTTCTCTCTTAAAGGCTACATTCTGCAACATGATGTATGATGTAGGTTCATGTGCAAGGCGAGAAAAAGATAAAAAATTATATTGAGAAGGAGAAGAGAGCGAGGAAAAGACAGGAAGAAGGAGAGGGTGAGAGAGAGAGAGAAAAATAAAACAAAACAGTTTTCCAAACCTTTTAAGAGAGCTAGTCCTAGTAGGCCGTTTAAATTGGGGCTTTGACATCTGCAGACATGTCATCAGCAGACATGCAGTAGAACTTTTCTGGTACTGTCACAGGGATTAATATGTCAAATGGCTAAAGAATGCTTTGACAGTTCCTCATCCTGCACTGTTGGTGTCTCCTCTAAAAACAGTGTGAATTCCAGATACAACAACTACTGTAAGTAATGTTGAAGGCGACCTAAACCTTCTCAAGCTGCACTCTGCCGCAACCTGTTGTCCTAAAGGCTCCACAACACTGTTGGCTAAATGTATCTGTGGTATTGTAAATTTGCTGATTATCTTCCACTTTTGCCTTCATGATTTAAATTAGCAATGCCTAGCACGTGGGATTGGTAAACATTTATTTTCCAATACCATATACTGAGTTTTGTTGTTTTAAATCCTGCTGGCAAAATCGCGAAAATTGACCATTTTAGAGCGGCAACTGGCAACACAGAAGCTGTAGTGCCCAGATCTGGATTAGGATTTATGGGGCCTAGTAACATGGAATTGTGTGTGTGTGTGTGTGTGGGTGGGGGGGCATCCCCATTTATTCTAGAAGTGCTGTGTGTCCAGCTAGAGGTGGGGTGATAATCCAGCTTAATAAACTAGGGATCCTAGGGATGGACATGAGTGCATTTTATACAGTATATTTCTAAATGTGCGCAAGACTGAGATCAGCATTTCCTTGAAGATTAATTGCAGGCAGCATAAATTCCCAATGTTTTGCCATTGCTTAGTATGTTGGAAGGCCCCTTCCGGCAGCCAGGAATGTGTCAATGCTTGCGTATGGCCTTTAGTTGATCATTAAGCCGCACAACCATGACTTAACATATTTAGAATACTATTCAATCTGGTGGGGACCTCGATTTAAAATCTGTGCAATGGCAAATTCATCCTAACCCTAAGTGTATGTGACATGTTCTAGGCTGTAGAATCCATTAAAGTGAGAGCAGATATTACATGCCACCAACAAAATCTGAAGCACTGTTTGCCTATGGAACGGAGAGGATTTATGTCAGCCATGGGGATAATGACTGTGGAGAAAATTGCAAGCTAACCTGATCCATTAACATCACTGTCACCCTCAGTATCATCACCTCCCCACATTGTAATTAACATTACGGTGGTAAAAACTCACATATAAATCCTATTTTCCCCCATGATGGAACAAATTACAATAATTACAATATGAATAATTAACTCCAAAGGAGTGAGTACTTTTATTGGCACTGTACTGTGTATAATAAATAAAGTGAAACTATACCCGTAATATAAATTGGTATGTTAAACAGCCATTGAAATTAATGTTGAAAAGAGCACAAAGCATATCTATTGTACATTTGTACTATAAATTTGTTTTAACTGTAGTGCAAAAAAAATTTAAGCTAAACAGTTTCATTGATGCTTCTGGAACCAACCTGTCCACGGCACCCATACAAGATGACACACGTCTTAGCATATGCCATTGAACACAGCTTTGCTATTTGTAAGTACTTGCCTTTGTTTGTGAAACATGCTTGCCTTTACTTTCTTATTGTAAATATTGTATAGATGCAGGTTGCTTCAAGAACACCCCCTGCAGCTACAACAGAACTTTCTCCTACCGATCTCATCTAATGCTCCTTATTCCTATTAATCAAGATGTCATCAATCAGTATTATTATGGTTAAACATAAGGCACACCAATATTCTGGAGAGGGGATATAAAGCATAATATAAGGAATATATAAACATACCAAGCAAAAATACAGAACAGACATAAGTATAATACTGAATATACAAGACACATAATGCAATAATGCAAAGCTTAAGCAAAATACATAAAACACAATAGTATAACAAGCAATGTACATTACAAACAAAATGGGTAATACAGAACACACAAGAACCACAATACAAGGACCCACCAACAGACAAGGTGACAGGAGAAAACAGGGTTATTCTAGTGAGAGCTTACTATCTCATGGGGACTGATGAGGCTGAGATAAAAGGAGTGGGTGCAACACAGGAGATCAGAGATAGACTGGTTCACATAGAGTAAAATTAGTTGGGCAATAGAGAGCCAGTGTAAGGACTGGCAGAGAAGGGAGGTAGAGCTGAAGCAGCAGGTGAGGAAAATCAATCTCGCAGTGGCATTTTGGATGGAGGATTGAAGGAGAGGGAGGAATGAAAGGATAACGCCAAAGCATCTGACTTGAGGGACAGAAAGGAGGGTAGTGTTATTAACAAAAATAGAGAGGGGGAGGGGGGAGAACCCTGGAAGGGGGACGACAATAAGTTCAGTCTTGGAAATATTGACTTTAAGAAAGCGCTGGGACATCAAAGATGAGATGGCTGAGAGACAGCGGGAGACAGGAGGCAGGCAGGGGATCAAAGATCAAATTGGGTATCATCAGCATAGAGGTGGTACTGGTGGCCAAAGAAGCGGTTGAGGACACCAAGGGAGGAGGTGTAGAGGAAGAAGAGGCCAAGAACATAACCTTGGGGAACGCCGACAAGTAATGGAAGAGGGGGGGGGGATGTGGAGTCATGTGTAAAGACTGAGAAGGAGTGGTTGGTTAGGTAAGACGAAAACTAGAAGAGGACAGTGTTACAGAGGCCTATGAATCTGAGAGTTTGCAAAAGGAGTGAGCACGCACAGTGAGGTGAAGACTTTTGTAGGATGGCCTGGTGTCAAAAAAGCCAGAAGAGAAGCTACTACTCTCTCCAGAAAAAACATCAGGGACAGACTGACATTCTGCAAAAGGTACAGGGTTTGGACTGCTGAGGACTGGGGTAAAGTCATTTTCTCTGATGAATCCCCTTTCAGATTGTTTGGGGCATCTGGAAAAACAATTGTCTGGAGAATTAAATGTGAGCTCTACCATCAGTCCTGTGTCATGCTAACAGTAAAGCATCCTGAGACCAGGGCCGCCATCAGGGGGGTACGGGGGGTACACTTGTACCGGGCCCGGGGTCACCAGGGGGCCCGGCGGCTCTCTTATACTTTCATTTTCATTCATTTTTTCTTTTTTTTTTATGCATGTTGTTTTTCGTCCGACCACAAGGGGGCGCCCCGACGGCCGACAGTGAAGCAGTCCTGGAAGTAAATCACCAGGCTGCTTTTCACTGATGGTTGGCTGCAGCACAAGCAGGAGGGAGAGAGATCCCATGTAGCTCAACATCCTGGGGATCAGATAGGCTGCTCACAGCTCTTCTATTAGCAATGAGGAACAGACATCATTGTGAGAGGTGAGTTGACTCACATATAGGACTACAGAGCAGTTTTTAGTGTTTGTAGTGTGTGGCATATTATCTGTGGGCACTACTGTGTGGCATATTATTATCTGTGGGCACTACTGTGTGGCATATTATTATCTGTGGGCACTAATGTGTGGCATATTATTATTATTATTATTATTATTATTATTATCTGTGGGCACTACTGTGTGCACTACTGTGTGGCATAATATTATATGTGGGCACTACTGTGTGGCATATTATCTGAGCACTACTGTGTGGCATATTATCTGTGGGCACTACTGTGTGGCATAATATCTGTGGGCACTAATGTGTGGCATATTATTATTATCTGTGGGCACTACTGTGTGGCATATTATTATATGTGGGCACTACTGTGTGGCATATTATTATATGTGGGCACTACTGTGTGGCATATTATTATCTGTGGGCACTACTGTGTGGCATAATATATGTGGGCACTACTGTGTGGCATATTATCTGTGGGCACTACTGTGTGGCATAATATCTGTGGGCACTACTGTGTGGCATATTATTATCTGTGGGCACTAATGTGTGGCATATTATTATCAATATCTGTGGGCACTACTGTGTGGCATAATATTATATGTGGGCACTACTGTGTGGCATATTATTATCTGGGCACTACTGTGTGGCATATTATTATCTGGGCACTACTGTGTGGCATAATATCTGTGGGCACTACTGTGTGGCATATTATTATCTGTGGGCACTAATGTGTGACATATTATTATTATTATCTGTGGGCACTACTGTGTGGCATAATATTATATGTGGGCACTACTGTGTGGCATATTATCTTTGGGCACTACTGTGTGGCATAATATCTGTGGGCACTACTGTGTGGCATATTATCATCAGTATTGTTTGGTGTTATATGAACTGAAGGCACTATTGTTTGGCGTTATATGAACTGGGGGCACTATTAGGCACCCTCTCCCTAGACGTTTCATCCTCATTATTTGGTAGTATTTAAGGATTTTATTCTTGTTATGGGACCATGTTACAGGTTTATGATCTGATTCTACTGCAGAACAGTGGTACTCTCACATCTGACAGTGCTGCTGTCCTTGCAATATTCCAGCACTGGCATCTTTCTTCTATTTCTCTAACTGGTCACTTTTAAGCAGGTACTGTAAGTAAATTCATTAGGTATTGAATGGATTATCCTGCAAATTTGGAAACTCACAGTTCCTTTCTGCAGAGCATTTACTTATTATTTTAACTCTTTATCATCATCATTTATTTATTTATATCGCGCCAACATATTCCGTAGCGCTTTACAATTGGGGCAAACACAGTAATAAACAAACTGGGTAAAACAGACAAAGAGGTGAGAAGGCGCTGCTTGCAAGTTTACAGTATATGGAAGGCCCTGCTCGCAAGTTTACAGTATATGGAAGGCCCTGCTTGCAAGTTTACAATATATGGAAGGCCCTGCTTGCAAGTTTACAATATATGGAAGGCCCTGCTTGCAAGTTTACAATATATGGAAGGCCCTGCTCGCAAGCTTACAATATATGAAAGGCCCTGCTCGCAAGCTTACAATATATGGAAGGCTCTGCTCGCAAGTTTACAATATATGGAAGGCCCTGCTTGCAAGTCTACAATATATGGAAGGCCCTGCTTGCAAGTTTACAATATATGGAAGGCCCTGCTCGCAAGCTTACAATACATGGAAGGCCCTGCTTGCAAGTTTACAATATATGGAAGGCCCTGCTCGCAAGCTTACAATATATGGAAGGCCCTGCTTGCAAGTTTACAATATATGGAAGGCCCTGCTTGCAAGTTTACAATATATGGAAGGCCCTGCTCGCAAGCTTACAAAATATGGAAGGCCCTGCTCGCAAGCTTACAATATATGGAAGGCCCTGCTCGCAAGCTTACAATATATGGAAGGCCCTGCTTGCAAGTTTACAATATATGGAAGGCCCTGCTTGCAAGTCTACAATATATGGAAGGCCCTGCTTGCAAGTTTACAATATATGGAAGGCCCTGCTTGCAAGTTTACAATATATGGAAGGCCCTGCTTGCAAGTTTACAATATATGGAAGGCCCTGCTCGCAAGCTTACAATATATGGAAGGCCCTGCTTGCAAGTTTACAATATATGGAAGGCCCTGCTCGCAAGCTTACAATATATGGAAGGCCCTGCTCGCAAGCTTACAAAATATGGAAGGCCCTGCTTGCAAGTCTACAATATATGGAAGGCCCTGCTTGCAAGTTTACAATATATGGAAGGCCCTGCTCGCAAGCTTACAATATATGGTTTAAATATTATGAACATGTTGTATATCTGTATGGAACACCAGCATTTTATTCATGCATATCAGTCCCTGTGTAGATTACAATATAATTTACCTACCACATACTCGCACACGTGAGGAGCAATTTAGTCAGAATTCAATGCTTGATGGTATAGGAAGGGGAGAGGGACCTCTTAATGAATTACTTTCTTATAAATAGGAGGCTGGCATGGCCTGTCTGTGCGGTGTGTCATATATCTTTTTGTTTACACAATATAGTCACACTCCTCTTACATGGCAGTTTTCAGTTCTACATTAATAAATACTTGGAGTGTAGCACAATACTTTATAACCTTTCTTTGTGTCTGCTTACTGTGACTCCGCCTACGACTGCGTGTTCCGTTAGCCTCACCTGCCACTGATAACTGATGTGGTTATGGATAAGTGAGTTAATCCCGCCTACTTTTGTGTTGGACCAGCCCACTGTTTGGTCCCGCCCATGTGAGGCCACTTCCAGAATTTTTTCCAGGGCAGCTCTAAGTTCCCAATCCGCCCCTGAGGGATGGTGTGGTGTGACCTGACGTCACACTGATGTTCCCGCCGCCGCTGTAAGAATAAGGAGCAAGGAGCAGCAGCTGCAACATCTGGGTAAGTATATTTTAAAGATATTTTATTATCACATTTTTTTTACTCTGAATTTTGTAGGAGACTAGGCTTCCAAGTATGATAATGGGTTAAGCTGTATTTCTTGAGGGATAATAGTTATTTTCTCCCTTAATGTCATAAATTAAGTTTTTGTTGTTTTTTTGGGGGAAAGGGGGCGTTCACCAGGGGGGGGGGGGGGGCATGCCTGTTTCATTTGTACTGGGCCCCACGATTTCTGATGGCAGCCCTGCCTGAGACCATTCATATGTGGGGTTGCTTCTCAGCCAAGGGAGTGGGCTCACTCACAATTTTACCTAAGAACACAGCCATAATTATAAAGTGGTACCAAAACATCCTCCAAGAGCAACTTCTCCCAACCATCCAAGAACAGTTTGGTGATGAACAATGCCTTTTTCAGTATGATGGAGCAAATTTCCATAAGGCAAAAGTGATAACTAAGTGGATTTGGGATCAAAACATCAAAATTTTGGGTCCATGGTTAGGAAACTCCCTAGACCTTAATCCCATTGAGAACTTGTGGTCAATCCTCAAAAGGCGGGTGTATAAGCAAAAACCCACAATGTCTGACAAACTCCAAGCATTGATTAGGCAAGAATGGGCGGTTATCAGTCAGTATGTGGCCCAGAAGTTGATTGACAGTATGCCAGGGCAAATTGCAGAGGTCTTCAAAAGAAGGGTCAACACTGCAAATATTGACTCTTTGCATAAACCTAATGTAATTGTCAATACAAGCCTTTCACATTTATGAAATTCTTGTAATTTTACTTTAGTATACCATAGCAACATCTAACAAAAAGGTCTAAAAGCACTGAAGCAGCAAAGTTTGTGAACACCAATACTTGTGTCATTCTCAAAACGTTTGGCCATGACTGTAGATGCTTAAGAATATATGTTCTAGTATCCTGGTCTCCTGATATTTTATACTCTTAGTACTCATTATTGGAATCCTATACGATTTGAATTTACTGTTTGATCCACTTACCTGCATTCTGGATTAAATCTCAAAATATTTTGTGAGCATGTTTTTAAATAGTAACATCATCCTAAATCACAGGTCTTCAGGTAAACTTGTTACAGAATGACCAGGTCACAATTAAACTGTCCACAGGAAGATAAAGGTCAAAACATGGAGGATTTGTAGTCTGCTGTCCCATGTGTATCTAAGACCACTTGCTAATAGGATAGGGAAAAATAGGCTCCAGAAGCCGTCTGTGCAAAAACAACTATGCAAAACAACTTACATATATCTTGGAATACTCCTCTGGTGAATCTAAACATTTTGAGAACACTTTGCAGCAGTGTGTTGAATTTTTATTCACTTACACAGATATTATCCTGATATTTGATTGATTTATTATATGATTAAGTGGTTTTCAGGGCAAGCTTCAGGAAAAGTCCATTTCAAAGTAAAAAAGTTCTTTACTTTCTAATGACATATAGGACTTTGAATGAGAAATGTGGACCTTCTGAATGCAATCATTATAATGTTGTGACTGCAAATACCCATCTGCTTCTTATTTGTCAGCCAAAGTTTCTTCCCTTTCTACCAAGCCCGCAATTGCTGTGAGCAACTATGATGTTTCTCAGTCTACTGCAGTTTCTGGATTTAAGTCAGTTCTGTTTCTGCCTAAAATGCTTCCCTTTCAAATGTTTCTATACATCATGGTAATAAGAGCAGGAAAAAAAGTGTCTCAATAGTCTTATGTTTATAGAAATCAACCAGTGCCTATTCCAGTGAGTCTTTGCAACTGTGACAAATATATAGGGATAAAAAATCCTGTCAAGTGCACTTAACCATTTAAATACAGATAATGAAATAAATCATAAAACATTAAATTCAATGTTGTAGTTGCTCGATTCCCTGCCAGTAAAGAATCAACCTGTAGATAAGGATATAGAAGACAAAACAAGAGCGAATATAGTACAGTAAACTAAGATACCTGTAATGAATTACTAGATAAAAACTGCATACTTTATTCATTCTATGGGGAGACCAATCTAGGTTGGAATGTGTCATTTTTCCCAAAGTGTACTCTCACGCCAAGTCTTAAACTAGTAAGTTAGTGACTCTGGCTTTATCTCCCATTTTCTTTCTGAAACTTATTTGTGCAACTTATCTTGTATGTCTTGTTATTAACTGTTTTGTATTTTAAGCCTTGGAAACATTTTTCGAATTAAATACATTTAATCTAGCATATTCCCAGTGCTTCTTTGAGAACTTATGAAGCCAAGTGAGGCTCATGCTACATGTGTATGTGATTTAAGTGTGACACATTAATAAGTGGTTTTGGTGAACGTAAGATCTCTATAGTAAATCCTTTGTGGTGGCATAAAAGGTGTATTCATTGGCAAGTGACTAAGGTGACTCGTCACGGCCAGCTGTTTCCGATTGCTGGGTGTTCGTGACAAACTGCATGGCGACTTAGTGGTTATCACTTCTGCCTCACAGCACTGGGGTCATGACTTCGAAGCCCAACCATGTGTGGAGTTTTTATGTTCTCCCCGTGTTTGTGTGGGTTTCCTCTGGGTGCTCCAGTTTCCTCCCACACTCCAAAAACATCAAATTCCCCAGTATGGATTCATGTGTGCAAAGATAAATTTTATGCAATGCAGAAGTAAAACGCCTACATAAGTAAAACATATAGTTCTGATTTGGACCAGTAAGACACTTGCTGGAGTATGTATGTGCTGCTGCTTCTGCACTCAACATGCTTCTGGACCCACATTCGGAACCGGAAGAGACTTATAGGAAACTCAGTGACGCATTTCCAACTACACTTAAGACTGGAAGCTGGAGATGCCGCAGGCCACCTTACAGTTTTCTTTATGCTACTTTATCAGCAATGTTTATCCATTAATGTGTGTTTGCTGCTATACACACAAATATATATGTAATTTGTAACGGTAACAATTTTAACTACTGAAGACACTCGTATGAGATACCTTATTTAATTCAAATTGCCAAACACGTTTTTTTTCAAAAATGTTTTTTTATTGGTAAAAAAAAACCCAAAACACATTCTTCTGGCAGTTAAAACTTTTCCCCCATTGTCAAAGTATGATTCACAGAATGGAATATGATACATCAACTGACATTTTATATAAGACAAATGATGGACACATCTGGGAAAAGTCTTGCTGTTATATACAGTCAAATTTTGTTCTCAATAATAGCAGTTATGATGTTTTTTTTTTTTTAGGACAAATGAAACTTTTAACATTGATGTGTAGGAAACTTTATTATAGTCTTGAAGTCATGTTTAAAGTTAAACCACTTTAACAGTTAAAACATTTATTGCACAGCACAATGAAACATGAAACAAACCAGCTATTGGGATCCAACACACTGAAGCCACTGATTGTCCAACCTGCCCCATTTCATCTTATCAGAATGCACTACACCCAGCTTTCCCATGTTGAATTTGAATGAAATTATGTTGCGTTTTTTATTTTTTGGTTTTGTGTTGGTGTATTTGACTGCAGAAGGAGCTAAAGTGGGTGGGGTTAGGGAATAATGCATACTTGCCAACTCTCCCGGAATGTCCGGGAGACTCCCGAAATTCGGGACGGTCTCACGGACTCCCGGGAGAGCTGGCAAATCTCACGCAGGCCAATGTACAGCCAATCAGAGCATCTGAATATCACTTAATCTGCTTTTGTAAAACTGTTGGACTAGGGTTGCTGTGCCAAATGCACCTATATAGGAGTTCAAACAGCTTGTTTTTAATTTTTAATAAATTCAATCCAGGTTTTGCAATGAGAAAATCAGGAGCAGAACATTGTGTACTGGGTGAAATGGGTATTGTTGGAGGGTCTGTAGCAATAATAGTTAAACAAATTAAAAGTAAATAAGAAAAAGCACAAAACATTTCATATAGAAAAGCAAGCACGTAAAAAAACCAACACACATTCCAGAGAAATAACATAAGACAACAAACATGTTTCACAAGTGTAATTTAAGTACCTGTAGATTCACAATCTATGGCTCTCGCAGCAGCTTTTGTTGAACTATAACTCCCAGTATGCTGGCAGAAAAAGCCACAGGCTGACTATCTCTAGTCAAGTATCAATAACTAGTCCTTAAAAATATGGGCTAGCAGTAAAGGACGGATGATGAGAAGCCCCAATACATTCATCATACAATTTTATTTTATGTACCACCATTTACACAGTTAAATGTAAGGACTTGAAGCAAAATCCTGTCTTTTTAGTTAACTATGACATGTTAGCAATTAAACAGGTCATGTTCTGAATGATATTTTATGTAGAGTACACTTACATCCTTTCTTGAAATAATAAAAAGAAGTGTCCTGCTCAATTCACAGTACATTGAATAGTTGGATGGATGACGTTGAGAATGGAGTGCAAATATAGTATAACTATGATATCTTACAATGCTCTCAATTGGATTTAGAGTGTACAATGATGCATCTATAGTGCCCTCTACTGGTAAAAACTTTTACAACAGACATAACCAGAAATCACAAGCAAAAGCCAGAGATAATGTGGCATTGGAGCATCATTAAGCTGCCTCATGTCTACTGTTTTCTTATAGTATCAAATTTACTATCCACCAGTATCTACAGGTTACACAGCAATTAACCTGATATATAAAATATCTATAAAAAAATACAGAAAGAGGCACTATTTATGGAATACACAAAAGTCATCATACTGTAAGTGAACTCTTTTGAAGTGAAGCTCAGATTTCAGTGAGCTAATAGGCCGGACATTCTGAAAACACATATCGATGACATGACTGGAATGAATGTTGCATGCAGCATTTGTATATCGAGTCACTTCTCCTGTGACAGGAACTCTGTGCTTACACTGTCTACTCAGTGCAGACAAATACGTGTCAAGTAATGAAGGCTAAAATAAATGGCTAAACAATGGGCAAGAGTCTCTAATGTCTACAAAATCATTTCAATCTAAGCTGTTGTACAGCTTAAATTCAGCATAAGGAATTTAACAGGATATTACATTTTACTTCACATAACACCAATATCTGTACTGGCATAAAGTGAAGTAAGGCTCTAGTTGGTGTTCAACTAATTTGGGATCAAGGGATATGTAGTTTAACGTAAGGCGAGGTTGCCCAGTTCTGGCTTAGGCCTGTCATACAACACCGATTTAACAATGTAAATAAAACAGCACACAATATAGGCATGTAGGTGGTCAATACATTCTTAAAAATTGTCCTGTGTAAGAATACATTACAATAACATAATGCATATTCTATGCCTGAGGCCTTCAAAACAAGGCTGGGCCTTCTTCCTTTAATCACTGATGTTAAGTAGCACAGTGTTGTCTACAGGGATGAAACGGCATGGCAGACACATTGTTCATTGGTCAGCTTAGATGTGGTTTGTGCTGTCAATATAAACGTGTAACACAGAGCAGAGCCCAAGTCACATGCGGATGTCTTTTATTTGCCATGCTACTTGATCCATGAAGAATACTCACGTTGATGTTAAAATTAATTCAAACATTTATCATCACATATTCCACTTTAAAACAACCTTTGATGACATGCGTCATAATAACTGGTACTATTAAGGGATGAGAACATTTCTTTCTTAACAAAGTTAACAAATTTTCCAAGGGGGCAAAGAGGCTGGTTTGAGTGCCTCTCGTGTTCTCTGCAAAAAGAGGTCTGAAAAGTGACGTCCTCCCCATTATACAGAACTCGGACATAGTGTTTGTTTTTATTGTCAGAGTTTTGCCACAGTTCAAAGACCAAGCGAGCAGCAAACCTGGGGAACCTGGCTTCAGTGAGACCAATGGCGCTGAGGATTGGGGAGAGAGTCACGTCATGGGCGGAGTATAAGGCAAACACTTCATCCTTTTTGCCTGCTGCTATTCGCTGCATTCGGTTGACGGTCTGGTTTAAGAGGGGGTGGGTTGCCAGTAGTGCATACTTGTAATAAAGCTGCTTTTCATGCCTTTCCCTCTCGTCCTCTATCTGATGTGACTTAATGACCTTAAAGTGCTCAATATCAATACACCCATTCTTGGTACATGGGAAAGTTATATTGTGGCAAAAATGGCACAACAGTGAGTCAATGGGGTTGGATGCTCTTAACTGCCGAGTGGGGACCCCAACCACCTTGGCCATATTAATGTAGGTTTTCTCCAGCTGGGTGTTTCTCACTCGGTAGCTGTACTGGCGACGCTGCTCTTCTTCCAGGTAGTGGTTCCTCATAGGACAATCACAGTGACCAGAGCAGAATATACTGCTCCACTGGTGTTTAATATTTATCTTTTTCCAGTCAAAGTCAGGTAGGAAGCTGTAGAGCAAGGTCAGACCACTTTGCAGCGTCCTGCTCTTTCCAGTGGATTCAAAGTAAAGGTGCTTTGTGTTCCAGTCACTTGGCAGCAGTCTGTGTTTCTTTAAATAGTGTTCTCTTAGAATCTGTCCGTTCAGTAGATGCTGAACAACACCTGCAATATTCGCACAAGTTATATTGGATGACTTCATAAAATATACTCACGAGGGATATTTTATTAAGATGGAGTCAAATATGGTCAAATATTTATGTAAAATTAACACCCATTTTATAAACCAGACATATACTGAATGTTTAAAAAACAAAATATTTTTGTTTTAAACTACTAATAATCAAATTAAACATTGGCATTGTCTGGAGATAAGGTATAAAAAAAAAAAAAAAAAAAAAAAAAAAAAAAAAAAAAGGACTTTAATTTGTAAGTGTGTGATCACCAGCCACCTGGACTAAACGGGTCTCATAAGATCAGGCCATTCAGCTAGAGTTCCGAATAGCTAGATTTATACTATTTGGTCACAGACATGGGTAGCCAATCAGGACATAGATCCAACTGACCTTCACTCATGTAGTGCTCCGGAGGTGAACTCACGTTCATTCCCAAAGCACTATGTAAAAGAGGACTATACATTCTGAAAAAAACTCCTATGTGTGAAAATGTGCAAATGTTACGTGCTGTGCCCTATTAATGCAGTAAATAACATGACTCTTACCTGTCTGAGTTAATTCTCCCATCTCACACAGTGAATGGCTGGGGAACCGAGGCAGGCTAATCAAAGAACCTTCCATTTGTGCTTCTGAACCTTTTGTCATGTGACTGATAAAATGTGATAAACTGGGATGAGATGGATTCCTATAAAAAAATGTAAATTGAATCGTTAGAAAAACTACAACAAGGAAATATATTTGGTGATCTACAGGCCGAATTACAGTCCCTAGCAAATTCCCATGACCTTGGCAGCATAATATAGTGAGCAGCAGGGCTAATAAAATTGACACATTCTTTACTGATTAACATAATCTGTTTTCCATTAGAGAATACTAGGATAAGATCCTTACAAATGCAAGGACATGGGGGTGGGGATGTATCAAAGTAAAGTTTTTCCAAACTGCCATTTAAAGTTGCACCTTTACAAAAAGCTATGCCATTTATTACATTTTTTTTAAAAAAGCACATCAAGATGCAGTTTTTCAAACAGGCAGATTACAAGCACCAATACTGGTTTTATGGCCTGGGATGCATGCAAAGGCTGGTTTGCAAGACCATACGGAAAACCGCCCACAAAAGACACAGTTTTTTGTTTTTATAGACATGGTTCTCACTGACGAGACTGGTCAATTCCCATGCATTGTGATATAATGCTTATAAAAGTTGCCTGATTTTCAGTTGATTGCTAAAATGCAGCCTTTAAATCCGGCATACAGATGAAACTAGAGCACAGATGTGGCAGTCACTGTCTTCAGCATGTAAGTTTGCACCAGGCCTATTGGACGCATAAGATAGGCCTCTTAAAAGGTGTATCTTAAAGATACATACCAGACGCTCGCAAAGGATTAAATAAGGAGCATGGTGTTTGGTTTTCGCCTTTTAAAACCACTATACATCAGATGCAATTTGAATTTACTATGGTTTGCATTTGAAGACTGAGTCCGATTGATGGCGGTATTTACACACATGGATCAAAGAGTGTTTTTTTTACTTTAACAATAACACAGGGTCTGAAATCTAAATGTAACATTTTTTTTTACCATCTCATCTAGTTTTTGAATTTGAAATATATGACTTTGTTTGAGGTTACAAACCCCTCAAAAATTTTAAAACGGATTCCCAATAAAACAAAGGATTTTCAATTTAAAAAAAAATTGTTTATTCCCTTAAGTTTTTTTTACGCTTGTCCATATCAAATTTAAAGTTAGGATCTCAAAAGTATATATAATATTTTTAGTCATTTTTGTTTATTGCAACATTCAAATATGTTCATATCTGTGTCTATAATGTACTTAATGTATTGTGTTTGTGTGGGTGCCACTTATCACAATGTTATATCAGTGATATGTAGAGCAAAGGTAAAAGAGATGTTATTCGAAGACAGATCAAATAGGATTATAAAGTATTCCGAGCAAGAAAAAATGTGTACATCTGCAACGCCAGACTGCCATTTATATGAACGCAACAATTGTCCAGGTACTGATTAAAGGAACAGCTGATGAACAAGTTGATAGAGCAGACAAAATACAGCTAGATATGAGGGTCACTTCATTTAAGGAACACCTACTGTACCTGCCTGGCTCCAAGACACAGTCAATATCAGGTCTCTTGGTTTTGGGAATTGCATATAATGGATACCTATCTCCATGACGGATCATCACGTGGACGGACAACAGTTTAAAGTTATGAGGTGCATGACCTGGATGCAAAGAAAGAATAAGTTGAAAAAAAACAAACGGTATCTAAATAAAGAAAAAAGTTCCCAGGGAAATGTACTCCATAATAAAGGGGTAAGACGTGGAGGATTACACTTTTTTTGTTTTACATTTTATAATTATTGTTAAAAAAAGGTAGATTTATGAAATTATATATACCGTATATATATTTACACATATACACGCACACACAGTACTACACCGCTTCCCTAATAAATAAAATAATGACACTTGTTATACTTAAGCTGGGTACACACTACAGGATTTTCGGCCAATGATTGGATGTTTGGTCAGATTTCGTGTGAATGTGTATAATGACACAATGATGTAAAGTCATCCCAAGGTGCCGATCATCGTTTCATTTGGTTGGTTGTACCATTTAATATTTTTCGATCAATCGCCTAACGATCATGTAGTGTGTATACACTCATGCTGACGATCTCCATAGAGTTTACAGAGTCAGGCTCTTTTCAGCCGATGTTAGCAGAGTCAGAGTGCATAAATGTAGAGAGTGCTGTAGAAGGAATAATTCATTTGTTCGTTCTGAGACAGAATATTTTGTTTCAGAGTCACAGATGCTAACGAAATTCGTTAGGACATGTGGATAGTTATAACAAGGCGGTTTTAATCAGTGTGACAATGTAACAGTAGTGAATGAATGAATATTGTGCTGTTATTCTCCGGACTAGAGGACCAGATAAAGAGCACAGATATGTAGGTAAATCATGTCAGTGTGTATGCATGAATCATCAGACTGATCGGACCTTCAGTTGTAGGTATAATCGTTTGAGGTAATAAGTTGGTCGGAAAAATTCTTCAGTGTGTACCCAGCTTAACATATCTATATTGGGTAGTTTTGAGACATAGGATCATTTATATCCTCCCAATAATATATTTTTTCCATCAAGGGCGATTGGTATTGGAAGTATGTATATGGCTGCTAAATTGAGAAGCTATCTCACTCTCTAAATTTTGATTAATTGGAATCAATATTGTGATCATCACACAAATACCCTAGATTGCTATATTTATATAAGGCAGTGAGTGCATCCAGCCAATTTAAATCACACTATTGGTTTTATATAAGATATTACACAATATATCTCGCTATTTTTAGTGACTAATAAAAGTTATGTTTTAACCCTTTGTCCATCCATACTGAATAGAAGATTTATTCAGTGAGCCCATGTGCACCTAACAATTCTTTTGCTCTTTTTTTGTTTGAATCTCTGAAACACACGCCAACTTTTTTCTTCTCCCCTCTGAGAAAACCCAGAGGGGAGATTCAAGCGGCAAGTGGGGGTGTCGTGATGCATTTCGTGTCAACGTGGCCTTGAACCCTGCTGTCCAATGCTGCGATTCGCTGCATCGCACAGCAGGGCTGGGACCATAATGACGCCATTCGATGCAAATAACTTCATCACTCTCCAACCATACCCACTTCATTAGGGAAGTAGGTGGGATGCGGGAGGGTGCCCTGCTCTTCCAGGAGAGCTCTCCAAAATTCGGGAGTCAGATGGACCTTCCGTGAGAGTAGTCAAACATGCGCTAAAGCTAGCCACAGACGTAGTCATCCAATTGTTCAATGCTGTACTTTTTTTCTAATTGCTCACATATATTTAGTGTGTGGGCACAGAACCAATAATATATGATCAGTAATTGTTTAAAAATTACTTCCTACAACTCTACATATTTCTGTTGCCAACATGAACTGCAAAGTGTGTACCTGCAGTGTGTTATTTACGTAACCTTGTCAGTATTTCTCAGACAATACTATACAGCTAATCCTCATATATGGCTTACATAAATAATGGATGTAAAGGTACAATGGGACTATCCTTATTATGTGCCACTGTTTTACATGAGTTGAAGTGCACCTAGAAATGCACTACAGACAGGCAAATGGGAGGAGCATAGTGTTACGAGTATAAGTATAGGGACGAGATAAATGACCACCATTACTTTAATCCTTTAGTAAAGATGTACAGATGGCAGATCGTCATCGGGGGATGTGTAATTTAACAAGAGGTATAAAGCTTGGTGAAAGCGACTTGGTCATATTAGCTGTGTTCCTGTAATGCAACATTTTCCAACAAACTATTACTATATTTATTCACGTCTGAGAGCTTGAGACTTAGTCGAGATAAACAAAATGCACAACAGTTTCGGAGTGACTTCCGGGGGGGATAAACACACTATACCAAAACCTTCTATATCACCAGTAGAGCTGCTAATTACAGTGGGGACTAAATGCCTCTTAAGGAATAATTAAGCAGCAATACTGGGGACACACAAAAAGCACTAGTAGAAAGGAAATAATTATGACAAAACCCGTACTTTATACCTTTGTATAGTTACTACACAATACAATTATACGTGCTAACACTTCAATATCATATAAAAATAATCTTCTATAGTTAATCATGTCACATAGTATTTAAATCTTAAAGAAAGCAAGACCGATCGTAATCCTTATTAAGTCCTTAGGGAATAAAGTCCCCAATTTATCTATCCAGTAACATTGATGATTTGCCATCTCCTCCTCTCCTTGACATTCCTACTTGTTCTAACACAGCCCATCTAACCTGCGAGCCAGCATGTCGTAACTCAGAAAATGCTGTGCTGCATACATTTCAAAATATGTCATGTCAGCAGTATCTCTACTGAGCAAATTCCTCATTCTACTTTTATGTTCTATCAAACACAGCTTAACCTAGTGTTTCCCAAATCCAGTCCTCAGAGAGCACTAACAGTGTATGATTTCCAGATCACACGTCACACAATTAGTATTGCCTGTGGATCTTTTGCAATTAGCAATGAATACACCTGTGCTCCAGCAAGAAGATATGGAAAGCATGCACTGTTAGTGCTCCCCGAGGACTGGGTTTGGGAAACACTGGGTTAACCATTCTCGACATCTGGCCAACATATGCCTTTCCACATGGATATTCTATAGGGTAAATCACACCCTTTGGAACCACAAGAAAATACACCAATTTAATCAAAGTACCTGACAGAGCATATGACATACTCTACCGTTAATAATGGCAGTACAGGGGCCAGAGGACAAACAAGTTTGTGACACCTATTTCCTAAAGTCATCACTCTCTTAAAGGCAAAGATAGGTGGTTTAGAGAAAACAAATCCATATTTTTTTTGTGTTTCTGTAAATTAAATTACTTATTGGTCACCTTTAGATAATAGGTTGGTAAATATGACTACGTGCAGCCTTTGCTGAATCCTGCGAGTGCCCTGGTTCTTCCTCTGTGTTACTATTGTCTAAATAAAGTGTCACCTTTTACTCATATTCATGTATTAATACTCTGTTTTATGAATGCATAGAGCAACTAAGTGAAAGTAAATCCTACATATAGATTAGGTATAACTTCCCTATGATATACAATCTTCTAGGACAATACTAACTATAATATATAACAACCACGGTAGCCATGGTGGACTGTTTATATTTGGCATAGTATAGTACCTTCCATACTGCGCTCTTTTATTCCCGGAGTGTTGCAGTACAGGTTGGCTTCATACAGTGGATCAGGTGCAGAGGGCTCAGTCAGGGGGTCAGGCATGATTCTCTTCCTATTTTTAGCACTAAGACTATCTTCTCTACCTGGACCAGCAGGTATTAGCCGCATTGGAAATCCTAAGATTAAAAACAATTCAAGTAAGCTGTGAAGTAAAGCCTACACAATCATTGAAGACATCCACAATCCAGAAAGTATAAACATCCCAATTTTCAGTGAAGATAATCTGCCCTCTGTACCCCACATCACAACTGAAAGGGTATAGCCTGTTGTGTTGTTCTGTTTGAGAGCAGTAGCTCTTACATTTTATTTCTCCAGGAAGTTCTGCCTGGAGATTTCTAATGAGTGCAATTGGAGTTTTTTTTTTGTGGCATCCAAGTAGATTATTTCCTATTTGAGATTTCTAAAAAGAAAATCATGAAGAGGGACCAGGACCCCATGAAAACTAAAACGTTTTACAAAATCTGGTGAATCCACCTTGGCTCCTGTAGGAGTAAATAGAATTCTATTTTGTATCTAGACTATAAGCAAGTAGGTCTCTCTTCCCTCTGTCTTACACCTGCAAACTCATCATCAACTTCGTACGTACTTGTTCTGTTTTTATGTATTATTTTTTTCTACCCATTGTCTGGAGCTGTGATATTATGTGGAGGCTTTCAAATAAATGATGATGTTGATGATAATGGTAATTATAGAAGGCCAAGACTTCTGCAAAACATTTTATATTCTGCATCACAGATATAAGTTACATTAAATTGTATGCACTACATTTTTCTGTGAACTATTGAAGAAAACGAACATTCCAAAGAAGCAGTTCCTAACTGTTCCTTATGTGGGTACTTTGAATGCTAGGGAGTGGAAGATACACAATTTTAAGTCTGTTTTATCCTGCAATGAGAACTACAATTTTCCTGCATCAAAGAACTGGCCTTGGATTGCTCCATGATGTACAAAGTAGCATACTGTGGTTTAGAATAGTTTGGAAACAAACTATATTTACTTTAATTACAATCATTAAATCATATAGTCTGTGTACGTTTACAGCTCAGATATAAGCAGCTCACTATATATTTGTGAACAAGTATTTTGTTGATGTATATTTGTCATAAGATATCATAATAATGGTGAAAGTGATTGAATAATTTTCTTGTTGTACATTACCTGGGAGAACATGGGATTGTGTCTTAAGCTGCATGCTAACAGGCAACCATCTGGAGACTAGAGAGACAGAAAGAATAGAAAGGACAGGGGTTATGAAACGTGAATACATTCTGTAGGCTGAATGTAAAATATGGAAGTCAAGGTAAAAACAAAAAAAAAACAGTAATTCAACAAGAGTTTAATAACATAGCCAAACATTTTTTTATCATTATTATAAATGATTTCTTTGCAGTGTTTTTTTATTACAGTATTTTTATAAAGCACTACTCGTCCCTGAGGACCCTGGATGCCAGGGCATGCTGGTGCTTATACCTTTACCATCATGCTCGGGCAGCCATAGGAACGCGGGCACTTGTGGGTTTACAAGTGTTAGAATATTAAAGTAGTTTATGACAGCCTGGGCTTCCTGAGGCCCGTAGCGCCCGATAGAAAACCCCCCCCAAAAAAACATTTTTCTATCACTTAACTCCTCATTACCCCAACCCCCCCACTGCACGGCCTCTTTTCCTAGGGAGGGGGCCCCACATTTTTGGGTGTGGCCCCGCTTAGAGAATTATAGTGCTGAACAGGCAGGGGAGCTGTCATATTACGACAGGGGGACTGCAGGTCTCCCTGTAATAGTGGGTTCAGCCCAACCTGCTGCTGGATGCAGCTCTGCATGGGGACCACACACTGTCTGTCCACCCATTATAAGCACAAGATAGGAGTGCTGATGCTTAGAACACTTTGGGGTGGGGTATTTTGGTTGCGTTTTACAGTGCAAAGGTGCCAATGATCAGATGTTGAGTATCTGCAACAGATATGTATCTGTGGCTTTGCCCAAGTCTGACTCAGTCACAATTACATCAAAATGACCTTACTGTATAATATATATATATATATATATATATATATATATATACACATATATATAAATGTTGTTGATGATGTTGATAAGTGAAGTATGTGTATGAATCTGCATACAGTACGTGTACACATTCTGTGTGTGCATGCGCAGTACGGAAATGCATATTTTATACAAAAAACAAAACAAATCAATGTACATCCAACTCAAAAGTTCCTAGAGGATTGCCATGTAGATTTTAAGAGCACATACTTCTCACTATGAAAGCATAGCTTGAGATTTCTTTTTATTTCATAATTTATTGTAAATATCGTTCTTGTTAATTATACAGGCACCACTTTTAGAGGGCACCTCTATTGTCCTGAAGCTGGTTAAAAGGGCCAAGAAATCAATCAATGGAAGCATTCCATGTCTCTGTTACTCAGATCATCTGATATCTTGAACTACCTACTTTTGGTCAAGATAACCAAACCCACCATAGAATGGAAGGTGGGTAGAGTCATGTAGAGCCACCATTAAAAGGGTACGGATAGTTAAGTGGCCCGCCGATGCAGCAATGAGCAGATCCAAAATTAGGGTGGTACAACTTCTCCCTGCAGCAGAGAGGAGCTGCCTGCGAAGCACAGCAACGGGAGCTCAGCCCACTGCACAGCCAATAACCAGCCAACCAATTACACCAAACCAGAAAGGGAGGTCACTGATGGTTTCATTTGTACTGGGCCTCACAATTTCTGATGGCAGTCCTGGAGTCATGTAATTACTCAGCAAATGTATAATTTATCATCAAAAGTCCTTCCCAGCATTGAATGACTTCTGCTCCCAACAGAGGCAAAGTGTACCATGGTTCTCCCAGCATCCAGGGACCATCTATACCGCCTGTCCCCCAATTTAATCCAGCCCTCCCCCAGAATAGTCTCTGTCAATCAGCTTCCTATTTCCAACCCCATCCCCTTCACCACAATGGCCACCCCAGCGCTACCTACTATAAAACTTCAGACCACATGTACAGCACTCCCTATCCCTTAAGAAAACCCCTGTATCCAGGACGAAATGCGTTGGGTTGTAAAGGAAAAAACCCCAACTATACCTGCCCACATTACATGCACCCTTTCCTGCTCCTCTGCTGTTTCATGGCCTCCCAATACCAGCTACCTGCACATTGGATTGAATCGGCAACTGTGCATTCCAAAAAGCTGGAAGTTAAGGTGTCACCAGCAGTTCAGAGGATAACATATAGCCCCACATCGTACCCAAAGAATAAAGGAATGTGAAACCAACTGCATTTATCAGAACAATTACCTTAATCTTTTTGCCCACTCTTTCACCTCCTAGACGCATGAACGTCAGCACCAACACCTCTCACACACCTCCATCTTGAACACATAACACTACGATACCCGCTAAATTGTATTTCACCTAGAAACATTGCATATTTACTGGATGACATATAATACAACAAATTATAAATCACACTTGAAAAAGACATCTGTTCTGAGTACTAAACATTACAAACATTAAGCATGAACTGCAATAGCCATAAGCTAGACTACATGCGACAACACTGCTACAAGTTATTAACATTACAAGCTCCGGTAATCTAAATAAAAGCTACTAACACTGTCAGTTAGAAACACTGCAAGCTATAAACTTACAGCTACAAACACTGCACCTTTCATCACTAAAAGCTTTTTACATTACAAGCCATAGACATTTTTTTGCATAACATCCATAACAGCTACAAACATTGTCAGTATATATGATGGGCAAGAGAGTTTTAAATCAACAAAAAAACAGCTTAAAGCTACACAGAAAGTAGATTTTGAAGTAGATTTTGACTACAAGGATATCAGACACTTATCCTGAACGTACCTGTAAAACACCATCCAGACAGCCGCCATCTTTCTTGACATCCAGACTACACCCAAGTTCAAGACATCTCCTAGAACCGTACAATTATCGGACACTGGGCCCATGACAATCTCCCATTCTAAGACACCACTACCACTAGCAAAGAAACATCCCGATGGCCACCATTTCCACATCCAAACAACAGCCGAAATTAACACATCATCCAGTTAAACATACATTTATAAATCCCCAACCCGCTCTCTTTGGTTATTCCCCCCTTCCCCTCTTTTCTCCAGACAACACAAGTCAACCAGCTACACAACACTCATAGCTACACTATCACTGCGCACGGAAACTATAACAGACATTAACCTGCAGGACCGGAACTCCTTAACCTTTCATCAGTCAGCAGCCACCACAAGAGACCTCCCACTCACAACCACAGACAGTCCAAGAACCTTTCCTCAATTAACAAGTAACATGTATATATACAAACAAATATTACAAGTAAATAACATTTTATATGTCATGGATAAACTTAGAAACTGGATCATTTTGAAAAGGTTGTGATTTCCACTGGCATGAATTTAATACATTTTAAAGGACATTTTATGGAATTATAACAACAAAAAGAGGAGGTTAATATTTTAAATGCCAATGGTCTCAAACCAGTTGTTGTGGATCCCGAAAAAAATAATATATTAGATTTAATATTATCCAAATTTACTGAGTTAATCTAAATTTATCCAGGTCACTGTAACGTCCACGCACGTAAACCTAAAATGTACAAGCAAAGGTAAATCGCGTTCAGGTCATTCATTTTTATGAACTCTTTCCTTTTAGAAATGTGTAAAAAAAAAACAAGTAAGCAAAAGATTCATTTGTCATTATAAATAACATACCTTAAAAACTAGAAACAAATGATAATATAAAGAAACACTGTTGCATTTATATAGAGATTGAGATGTTTTACCACAGCTACAAATTGAAAGAAATATACAATAAAACATATACCTAATAGGAGGAGAATTGGAAGCATGTTGCTGACACGTCGTAGCCTTCAAGATGCTGCTCAGTATGGAAATGGCTATGGTTTGCTCAAACACACTGTATATTTTTACTCTTTGGCAGAGCACCTCCTAAGAAAAGGGACAGGGCTGCCTTTCACAGCTCTGCATACCTAACAGCTGATGCAGTTCCTTGTTCATGGAAATTGACAGTTTTTCGACATTCATAAAGAAAGGCTGTCTTGTTCTCCAAGGAGCTAGAATTAACTTAAAAGGCCATTAAACCTAACACACCAGTTGCTTTACATAAACAAGCTATTAACATCCACAGCTGGTTTGGTCATGTACCCCGACAGCAGGCTCTGGCCAGTCGGGGTACAGGGAATATCCCACGTGTGCCACACTAACTGTGTGCTTTCCCACAGCCTCTACACCTCTAGAGCACTGGTGCAAAACACATGGACTGCAAAGCCATTTTTTGAGAACTGTAAAAAGTAGGACAGACACAAGGAGTCCACGCACACAGGGACAGAAATACTGCACACACTTCTGTCCCCATGGGAACTTTTTAACAATGTTGAGATGCATGGCATGACTGCAAAAAGGCAGGTGTGGAGGTGAACCTTGTCCACCTAACAATTTGGAGAAAAGCTGGAGACCAGAGCGTGGGCAGTATGCATAATACTATACTGAATTGCCCATCCATCCATCCATCACGTTGTACAGCAACATATTATGATGTGCAACATTTGGTTATAGTAGGATACACAGGGTTGGAATGAATGGGGAAAACAAGCTGTAGTGACAGAATGATGTCACTACAGTCTGCTTCTCCTGTTCTCGTCAGGCTTCATTGCAGTGCCCCAAGAACTTTTTGTATTGCTGTAATTACAGACAGACCATTTTTGGGCGCCCCAGGTTATTTAGTCAGTGTTTTTGTTTATGGGGAGCTTATTTATATAGCCAAATGTGGTAGCAATGTCCATGGGGATTGGTTTTTTGTGCAGTGCTATAATACAAGGGAACATGCACCAAGGAACAGATTCCCAAAGACACACCAATTCAACCTCCAACCAAGAGCAAGGTTTTACTGGAGAGAGAATAACTACGAGCTTGCACAGCACGTGTCAGAGATGGGAGCAAGAAAAAGCTCTCACTCTGAGCTCAGACTGCCAGCATCAGGCTTCCCTTGCTCACAGAGCAAGTAGAGAGAAAGGAGAGAAGAATGATAGGCTTCACTGAATAACGAGTGATCCTGACACACCAACACCCTGCATTGTCAATGATCGGACAGCTCACACAGGGGGTGGCCTCGGATGTGCATTTGTTAGAATCATGGCTGTTGATTGGCAGTTAAGTTGATTGGGAAAGATAGAGGAGGGGTTATGGATGTCATTGGATGGAAAAGCTGAGGGAAATCAGGGAGCCAAAATAGTAATTTTCTTAAGTAAATGGAGAACCTAATAAAGTAAAGTGAGACAGCATTGATATTCCCCAATATTTTGCTTAAGACTAACACAAAAATGAGAGAGGTGTGTTAAGTATAGGGAACTGAGTAAACAATATAAAACAAAACAAAAAAAAACACAAAAGAAATGTATCCTGAAAGGAGTCTTCGCTCAAAACCACTTACTTCTCAACTGAAAAGTTACATGGGCGAGTAAAAAAGTTGCAGCCATAAGTAGTAAATAGGAGTACAGGCGTTCATGTAAGACTATCTGTGACAGGATGGACCGCCTATGCCACCCTGTCTGCTGTTGCTGGGAACAGACTGGGATTACTTTGCTGTTCCCTTTCGTTATCCCAAATGCGCCCTCTTGCCGCAGTAGGAGGGGCTTACAAATGCTGTCACCACTGGACTCCTATACCGGCATCCAGAACCGGGTTTCTTCTGGGTAACTGACGCTGCTAGCGTATCTCGTTGCTGGTGTACCTGGGCTGGTACTCCTGACCTCTTGGATCAGGGATGCTGTGGATGGATCCCTCCAGGCCTATCACAACTGACCAGGGCTCCAGGGTAGCAGGCAGAGCGGTGGTACTGGAAAAGCTGGGTCCAAACTTCAGGACAGCCGGGAACGGATTAGATTTTGGGTCTAATCTGTAGGTCACAGGAATACAGCAATATTGAAGATGTTTCCAAGCAGGTCTTTGAAGCAAGATGTTTATTTGCTCTCACACTGGTTAAAGGTACCAGTGCTTACTCAAGTCAGATGAAATCAGAAGAACAAGTTTTCAATACAAGCCAGTGCCTTTTATACAGTTTAGACACAGGCTATTTTTAGAATCATTATGTAATGTGTTTACACAAACATGGATTGACATGCATTGCAAAGCCAACAATATTTACACTTATCTATGAAATTCTAGAAACGCTGTGATGTCATGCATCCCATGCTGTTCACAATGTTCAGAAAGGTTTGATCGACCCCCTGCTGGGCCTTTGGCCAGAGCAGGTTTTTCCTGCTATCAGACTCCCTCCCCATAGGCCTAATTGGAGGTTTCCACTAGAAACCTTACAAACTCCAAACAATTACACTTCCATACAAAACACATCCCAATACACAAAAAAACAAATTTATAACCTGGTCTCAGAAATAATGATTTCTTATCTAAAAATATACACAGCATCAAAAAAATAAGTGCATGTGCACTGCGCTTTTTCTCTTTAAATAAATTTATACCAGCAGTTATTTATCAGAAGACAGTTTTCTTTGAATCATCTCAAGGCATAGTGAAATATATATATATATATATATATATATATATATATATATATATATGAATTAAGGCTGTATAAATAACTGTATTGTGAAAGAAAAAGAATCACTAGTCTCCTCAAGAAAGAAAAGTGATTTACAAATACAATGTAGAAGAAATCAGCAGACACAAGACTAGTGTAACAATACCAAATTCTATAACCAGAACTAATTGTCCTGGGCGGATTATATCCAGGGAAGCCAACAATGTGGGATCCATCGTTATAATGATAATAAAATAGAACAGACCGTAA